>NC_135741.1:46801456-47401456 GCF_041903045.1 Epinephelus lanceolatus
ACCATTTCAGGTGACTACCTCTTGAAGCTCATGGAGAGAATGCCAAGAGTGTGCAAAGCAGTAATCAGAGCAAAGGGTGGCTATTTTGAAGAAACTAGAATATAAAACATGTTTTCAGTTATTTCACCTTTTTTTGTTAAGTATATAACTCCACATGTGTTCATTCATAGTTTTGATGCCTTCAGTGAGAATCTACAATGTAAATAGTCATGAAAATAAAGAAAACGCATTGAATGAGAAGGTGTGTCCAAACTTTTGGCCTGTACTGTATATATATGTATGTATGTATGTATGTATATATATGTATGTATTTGGGGCATTGTAGCAAAAGGGGTGAATACATATGTACGCAGCATCTTTTTATTTTTTTTATTTTTCAGAATTTTTAAAACTAGTTTTTTTGTTCTCATTTCACTTCACTTCATTCCACAAATGCATTTAGTAGATTCTGATTGTGTATCAGTGATCCCTTGATGCCCCCTCCTCTGCAGACACACTCATGAGCTGAAGCTGCACCAACTGCTGGTTCGTGTGTGTGGATGGGAGCAAGTCAAGCCAGTATCTGTGGACAAAGTTGGCGTTTTCTTCCGTTACGCAGCTCCAGACAGAAACAACTCTTCTAATACTGTGAGTGCAAATCAAAAACTAATGTAAGGATTTCCAACAGAATTTGATGTGAAGTCTTTCTCCGATACTCTTTCACAGGTTGGCAGTCCTATTAGCAGAACCAACATCATCCACCCACATGTTTATGTAAGTTTGGCAAGTTATTCTTCTAAAGCCTCCTGCAGACTGTGAGATTTTAGCAATCTTATAAGTTAGCTACACTTTGCGATATGGATCTGATAAACTTGGGTACAACATCAAGTTTGATGTATGCAGACTGCACAATGACAGCTCCTACTGAATCGCAGGCTATGATGTACGTCCATCGACGTCAGTACACAAGAACAAGAAGAAATAGAGTAAAGGTTTCACAAATCTGAAACTGTGTTTTAATGAGTCTCTGGATTCTCCATGTTAATCTAGTCCAGATTTGACTAGTCTAAGTATAGTGGTGTGTGATCTAGACCATTTTTTTACATCACATCACAATTAACATTGAGATCATTAAGAAGAAATACTACAGTAAAATGAATAAAACTCAGGATTATGATACCCTTTGACATCTCCTGTTATTCATGGAGTATTAGTTTCTTAAGACTTTTTAATACAGAGCAAACAAGACCACAGCAAATAGGCAGAAATAGCAAGACTGAAAAGCAGCTTACCATGAGTAAAGACAATAAGAAAAATAGGCTACAGTTAAAATGCTCAAAATTTAGGACAGTCGCACTCTACTGATCATTGTCATTTCATCTTCCCCGTATTCAATTTTTCAGTTTATGAATTAGCTTGAAAATGACTGAATACTGCCATCTACATGCGTTATGCGACATTTAAGGTGGACCGAGAAATTCTAATCGGAAGCTGTGAATCAGATGACTGTAGATCTACCAGTGCCTTCGAGAGCAGTGGCGATGTTACAGAGTCAAAATTATGTTTTACATCGCGGCAACAAGCGCATAACCCTTGGGACTCCAAGGCAGCCATAATAAACAACAGCCTACTATCAGTATCAGACAGTAAATTAAGTACGTGCTAGGCTGAATAACTTCCGGGGCACAGAAATGAGAGAGATTAAATATCAAAATTACAAAAAGGGATCAAGACCGTTTTTTCAATGTTCTATTTTTGACCTGTGCACTAAATGAAATATTTGAAAAAGAAGTCGAAATCTGTTTTTTGTTAGACATTGAAAACAAATAATGAAATAAGAAATCGTTTTTCCATTTTATTGTTTTTCCGTTCTTAACTGAAATTCAAACGAACGAATGGTACACAGACCCTGGTTGATTGTCCCTAGCATTTGGTGGCAGCAGTAGTTGAAACAACACAGATGCTCAATATGAACTGAAATGTGATTGTGACATGTTTTGTGTGTGAATCCTCTCGACCCCCCAGTTCTCGGCCCTGCCTCCAGTCAGAGTGGTCTTCTCCATCACAATGGAGGGCAGTGCCAGGAAAGTCATCACTGTCCGCTCTGCCCTCATGGTGAAGAACCGGCTGGATGTTCCCATGGAGGTCAGACTCGACAGCCCCTCTGCTCCTGACAGTAAGACACTGCTCCATTTTATTTGTTTAAATATGAATATTTCTTATCCTTAAACTTCTGTTTTAATTTCATATATTTTAATCTTTCTTATGTTATATTTTTAATGAAAGCCAACTGTGTCGCTGTGTTGTCAGAACCAGTGGTGTTGCCTCCCATTCTTCCTGGCCAGGCCTTGGCGGTCCCCCTCCACCTGACGTCCTGGCGGCTGCAGGCTCGGCCCAAAGGCCTGGGCTTGTTCTTCTGTAAGGTTCCCATCCACTGGACCAGCGTGGAGCGGCCCGGAGAGATCAGCAGCAGTAAGAGGGATTGTCAGTCGGCAGACTTTGATGACAGCCACAAGCGGAACTTCAGGTAAATACAGTCAGTCACATTTTTATTCTTAGTTCTGGTCTTCCTCATATCTGGTACCATTATCCTTGTTTCTTTGCATCTCACAGGTTTTGTGTGGTCATCAAAAAGGAGAACTACCCAGACCAGCAGCCTGCCAAGAAGGTTTCTGGCAATGCAAAGGAAATCTATCGACAGCCAGGCCACACCATTTACCTGCTGCCTACCATGGTGCTGGCCAACCTGCTGCCCTGTGACCTCCACTACTACATTAAAGGAACATCCATCAAAGGCTCACTGAAGCCAGGAAAAGAGGCTGTGCTTCACGCTGCTGACACCTCACAGAATATGGAGCTAGGTCAGGGTCAAAAGTCAGGCACTGGCTGGTGTCTACTTCCTAAACCTTGTCCTTCTGCTGATCCCTGGTGTATATGGTGTGTTTCCTTCAGGAGTTCTGCTGGAGAGCTTCCCTGTGTGCAAAGAGCTGCTGATTCCTCCTGGGACTCAAAACTATGTGGTACGCATGAGGCTGTATGACACCAACAAACATCTGCTTTGCCTCACCATCCGCATCATCCTGCGAGCGCAGGGGGCACTAAAGATCCTGATTTCTGCCCCCTACTGGCTTATCAACAAGACTGGTAATGTTTTCTTCTGACCTTGTGAATCTGTGTCTGTGTCTGTGTGTCTGTGTACTTGTACATGATAAATATTGAGGCCAAAAATATATATTTAAGCAACAGAGTGAGGACACGTAAGGACACTTTGGCTGGTCCTCACTTCTTCATAGGCCTGTTTGAGAGTTAAGACTTGGTTTTAGGGTTCAGGTTACAAATAAGTTCAGGTTAGGGTAAGGGTTCGGGTAAGGAATTTAGTTGTTATGGTTAAAGGATATGGCCACTTTAGAATGAAAATACAGACAGTACTTACTGACTCTTATTGTATATGAGACTGAGAGAGATATGAGATTTTGATTAAATATCACTATTTTAAGCTCAGGTTTGGTTATGTATTTAGTTTTTTCTGATGGAAGTGTTCATCGCTCATGATATGTCCAAGGACTGTCAGAAATTTGAAAATCCAAATTTCTGATTTTACAGTTTCTGGCTATTATAAATGGTGTCATTTTGGCAAGCAAGCAGTAATGAAAAAATGCCTTCCAAACCTGCATGTTTTGTTTTTAATCGCTAAAAATTACTACCAACAATTATCGATAAAAATGATCAAAAATTATAGCCAAAATTTAGCAAACTGGCAAAATTTGGAAGGCAAATTGACAAAATATGGATGGTATGTTTTCTTTTAAAATCTGTAGTAAAATATAAAATACAACCTTTTAAATTTGTATGCCTCTCCCCTGAGCCAAAGTTAAAAACATAAGTTCTCCACCAGTGCTTTGAAAATTATTTGACATTTCGCACCATCTTCTCTCTCTCATAAATAACGAACAGTCCCTTAGGGTAACGGGCTAGGAATGCATTATGTCAATCTGGGTCCTCACAAGGATAGAAGAACAACTGTGTGTGTGTGTGTGTGTGTGTGTGTGTCATCATGGCAAAATGCATAAAATTGTAGCAGCAACTACCACAGAAGTAGTTTTGTGTGTCTGTCTATCTATCTGTCTGCTGTGACTGTGATGGCATCGCAATAGTGCAATATGCAGTCACGTAACTTAACAAGTATGTAGTTGAGATCACAGTGAAGACAAACTTTTAAGATAGGTGTGGTCTGAGCAAGGGGGCCCGAAGTAGGAGTGTCAGAAGAAGGGAAGGGGCCATAACTCCACCTCACACTTTATGCCCCTGGCCCACATTAGCTTGAAGTTGTGGATCAGCACTGCGGCTGGTGTGATCCCATTGTAAGATGGTCCCTAGTTGTTATTAACAACAGTTGTACAGCTTATGAGAAAAAAAATCTTCCCTGTTATCATTCCCTAAAGCCATTTTCCCCCCTCAGGTCTGCCATTAATTTTCCGTCAAGACAATGGCAAAGCTGATGCAGCAGGCCAGTTTGAGGAGCACGAGCTGGCCCGAAGCCTCAGTCCATTACTGTTCTGCTACACTGACAAGGAGCAGCCTGCTATGTAAGTCTGTGTCAGAGATCAGACCACTCTGTTTCTCTCTTGAGTCCTAAACACATAAATCTGGGCAATATAGAATGTCTTAGGTAGTGAGCGATGTTCTACCCAACAGGACTGCACACAAACAGTGACGGTGACAGCCTGCCTGAGATTCAAAGACTTGCCCAAGACACTACAACATGTGCAAATGATAGAGTCACCTACCCTGTAATGACCAAGACTCCTAAGTCACAGCAGCTGCATCCCTACATTCCACTTTTTCCTGTCTATCTTGATTCCAGGTGTACTATGCGGATTGGGAAAGGGATCCACCCAGATGGAGTTCCAGGTTGGTGCCAGGGCTTCTCCCTGGACGGAGGGAGTGGAGTAAGGGCAGTGAAGGTTATCCAGCACGGGAACAGACCTGGCCTCATCTACAATATTGGCAAGTTGTATCTGATACACAGAATCAGCCCTGATCCTGATCTTCCAATTTGTGTTCAGCATTTTAAAGTCAGGTTCATTTTACTGTCTGCAGTATCTCATTTTGCAAAGGAATATAAGAAAAGAATTGAAATGGTGTATTGCAGTAGTCTATTAGATTGTATTCATGACCTCCTCAGATTTTTCCTCTGACCAGGACTCTAATAGTACTTTTCTCATAATTTGCTCTCCTCTTTCTATGCTTTGAGTAAAAGGTCTGGTGCCAACTTGCAGCTTCTTTTTGGCTATTATCGATAATTATTTTTTGCATATGGACCTTTTTCTGTACAGCACAGCAGTTTTTTTATTTAATTTTTATTTAAATGTTGATATAAGAGATAAAATAAATCTTTTACTGTCACATTATCAATAAAAATGTTTGTCAGATGTTCATTGTTCCCTGTCTGATCAACACAGGCATCAGTGTGCGGAAAGGAAAAGGACGCTACAGGGACACTCACATAGTGACCTTTGCCCCGCGCTACCTGCTGGACAACCGCTCTACACACAAACTGGCCTTTGCTCAGAGAGAGTTTGCAAGAGGAAAGGTGAAAAATAAAACATTTACAGGGTGTTCTAGTAGCCTAGTGATTAAGATGCATACCTTATACAGTGATAGCAGCATCAGTTTAGATTGGGTCAAGGGCCTTTGTTTTAGGGCTGGGTGGTACTGAGAAAATCAACTATCATGATATTTTTGACCATATACCTTGATATCGATATTATGACATTATTCTAGGTGTTGTGTTAAGGGAGCTTGTTTTGGGGACCCACATGTTGACACAGAGGCGTGGAATGGGACCAAAGGTTGATTTTTTTTTTTAACATTCATTCATCCACTTTCATTTCGCTTATCTGGGGGCAGCAGGCTAAGCAAGGTATTTCAGACATCCCTCTCCCCAGCAACACTTTCCAGTTCCTCCTGTGGAATTCCAAGGCTTTCCCAGGCCAGATGAGTTATATAATCTCTCCAGTGTGTTTTGCTGCCTTGTGGCCTCCTATCACTTGGACGTGCCCTGAAAATCTTTGATGGGAGGCGTCCAGGAGGCATCCTGATGAGATGCCTGAACCACATCAACTGGCCCCTTTGACGCGAAGGAGCTGCAGCTCTACTCCAAGTTCCCTCTAGAACAGGGGCATTCAACTAAAAATCAAAGAGGTCCAGTTAGAGAAAATTTCCTTGCACAAAGGTCCGGAACAAAATAATGTCTAACTTGCGATATGATTTACTGTGATATATATTGAAGTAGCTTAGTAGTTGTATCAACGTCTGCATGTAATCAACAGTCAATCTGACAGTCAAATCAAAAAAAGAAAGTCTGATTCAAAAACATTTAGACAATATTATTTGTTACTTAACACTGAACTATACAGATATGCATTTAAAAATAAAATGGAGAAAATAAATGAAATTGTTTTTGAAAAAATGTGCATCTTAAAATACAGTGCTTAATTTTAGAACAGCAACTGAACAGTTTCACACTTTGTCTTTCTTTCCCTCTTTTCCCACTTTCCCCACTTTCTGTTGTTCAGTGAGTACTGAGCTCAAACTTGTCCTGCCAGGATTTTAAATCTGGGCTGGAATGGTGTCAGGGCCATTCTCATACACATGTGCAGGTGCTCATTGGTGAGCCTGCAGCGATATTTAGTTTTTGTTATGTGCATTGTGGGGAAAGCTGCCTCACAGCTGTATGTGGAGCCAAACATGGTCAATATGTACAGAGCTACTTTCCTCAGACCTGGGAAAGCTCACTTGCCTCTTCCTCTGTGATTCTCCCTGTCTCCCACTCACTTGCCTCTCCGTCTTCTCTCCCTGTATCTCTTTCTTTCTTTTTCTATATTTCTATCTTTCTATTTTTCTATCGTGTTTCTGCTTGTCACTCACCTCTCCCATCTGACTGTATACAGAGTCACAATGTTAATCGCCTGGAATGCAGGGATTTAATTGGCTGGGTGGCATCACGTGGGATGACTTACTTGCACGCAGTTGGTTTGTGTGTTTCCTGATGAGCTAAACTGGTGCCGTAAAAACTAGAAAAATTGCGCTGGTTAAACTACAACCGTCACGTCAGAATTTAAAATCCCTTGATAATTTACTTGTTATAGGTCCGGGTTCGTACAGGACGGCGTCTGGGTCCGGACTCGATCCGTGGTCCGCCTGTTATTGACCAAGGCTCTAGAAGTCCAATCTTCATACCCTGTTTCTAAGGCTGAGCCCAGCCACCCTTCAGAGGAAACTGATTTCACCCACTTGTATCCGTAATCTAATTCTTTTAGTCACCTCCCAAAACTCATGACCATAGGCAAGGGTTGGGACGTGGATGGACTGGTAAATCCAAAGCTTTGCCTTGCAGCCCAGCTTCCTCTTCACCACGACAGTCCGGTGCAGCACCCGCATCACTGCAGACACCAGGCTTAACTGCTTGTCTATTTCACGCTTCATTTTACCCTCACTTATGAACAAGACCCTGAGACACTTGAACTCCTTCACTTGGGGCAGTAACTCTCCTCTCCCAACCCAGAGGGGGCAATCCACTGTTGTCCAGCAGAGAATCATGGCCTCAGATCTGGAGGTACTGACTCTCATTCCGATCGCTTCACACTTGGCTGCAAACTGGTCCATTGCATGCTGGAGGTCATGGATTGATGAAGCCAACAGACACAAATCATCAGCAGAGATGGAACTGTGAGGCCCTCAAACCGGAACCTTTCCTCTCCCCGGCTGCTCCTTATGATCCCGTCCATGAATGGGTAAAAAAGGACAAAGCTGGCGGAGGCCAGCACCCACTGAAAGCATGTGTGACTTTGCGCCGAGTATGCAGACTAAGTTTTCACTTCAGTTATATAGGGACCGGGGGGCTTGTAGCAATGACCCAGATACCCAGTAATCCCACAGTACCCCAAAAAGTACTTTTCAAAAAGTAAAGGTGTCTGAAATGACTTACTTAACTGTTTAACTGTCACACTGGAAAAATGACATAAATTTGTGAACACTGTAGTGTTATCAACAAACGAGCCAAAACACAGCTTTAGGTGATAAAAATACTCACTTCATGGTCATCTGCCCTCTCAGCCCTGCTGCTCTTGGTTGTTTATTTTTTATTTATTTATTTTTTTTCAGTTTAACTTCACAATCCTGAAGTTCTTCAGTGATTTTCCAGCCGGCCACAGTTAGCCCAGCAACTGGCGATTGCTTATATATTCATGCTCTACATGCTGTATTTCCCCACTGTCTCTCAGCTTGTCAGTCATTCAGTGGAGGCAGAAGCAAAATAAAATGACCAAAAAAACAGCACTGTACTGAGAAGTATAAGTTTCATGCATAGTGATGCACACACGGGCCCTCTCTGGTTTGTAGTTGGCAACAGCGTCCAGAACAACTGCCCGCGCTGATATTCAGTGCAGCTGAATGATTCAGTTTCTGTCGGCATTGGAGGGCGGTCTGAGCTAAGACAACACCAGTCAGTCATTGCTCTCTGCAGCTCAGATTCTGGATGGTCCCCCCTTGGCAGTGCCCTCTTGTACGGCTCAGCTGCAGCCTCAGCCACTTTCCGCTGTATTTCTTCAGGTGGCTTGCCTGAATATCCGAGTCAGCCAATACACTGTAAAAAATACCCTCATCCATAATCCTCTGCACTCATAAAAAATAATGCTATTTTGGTGAACAGGCAGCTAGTTTGTAGTGCTAGACAAGAAGGAAGATTTGTTATTAGATGCATTTAGAGCATAGCCCATGGATACCCAGAGGAGGAGACCAGAAATCCAAGCTGAAATAGCTTGTTTCACTCTGTTTGCTTCTGTGTGTCACTACACCCTGAAAGAGGCACAAGCCGATACACGTTGGTGTATTTTTAATGTTTCGGGCCCGTTGAAATGTATGCCTTCTTTTGGCAATAGTTTTTCCTTTCCTTTTTGAAATAGCTTGTAGTTCTACAGAGCACCACTGACGTCACTAGCTCAGTGTAGAACAGCAGATTTCGAAGCAGTCCCCCAAGACACAGAGAGCCCCATAAGAAACATGTTTTATGTCATAGTATACTCCAAATTTGGATAGATGAAGTTAATGTTGAAAAAACCGACAGTTATCTTTTAAAGTAGTGGTGAGTGTTGTGAAAAAAAAAAGTGTCGTATTTGCTGAAACTGTAACTAAATTCTGAAAAAAGCACATGAGACAGATAATTTGTGGAAGAAATCATGATCCTCCTAGATCCTCCTTTACTAGAATCTACCGCAGTGCACCAAAAACAGCCAATCAGAGCCAAGGAGTGCCCAATGCAGTCAATCACTGCTCATAAATTGCTGTCAAACAGTCCAACTCAACAGCGCTGATCAAATATACAGTACAGGCCAAAAGTTTGGACACACCTTCTCATTCAATGCGTTTTCTTTATTTTCATGACTATTTACATTGTAGATTCTCACTGAAGGCATCAAAACTATGAATGAACACATGTGGAGTTATGTACTTAACAAAAAAAGGTGAAATAACTGAAAACATGTTTTATATTCTAGTTTCTTCAAAATAGCCACCCTTTGCTCTGATTACTGCTTTGCACACTCTTGGCATTCTCTCCATGAGCTTCAAGAGGTAGTCACCTGAAATGGTTTTCCAACAGTCTTGAAGGAGTTCCCAGAGGTGTTTAGCACTTGTTGGCCCCTTTGCCTTCACTCTGCGATCCAGCTCACCCCAAACCATCTGGATTGGGTTCAGGTCCGGTGACTGTGGAGGCCAGGTCATCTGCCGCAGCACTCCATCACTCTCCTTCTTGGTCAAATAGCCCTTACACAGCCTGGAGGTGTGTTTGGGGTCATTGTCCTGTTGAAAAATAAATGATCGTCCAACTAAACGCAAACCGGATGGGATGGCATGTCGCTGCAGGATGCTGTGGTAGCCATGCTGGTTCAGTGTGCCTTCAATTTTGAATAAATCCCCAACAGTGTCACCAGCAAAACACCCCCACACCATCACACCTCCTCCTCCATGCTTCACAGTGGGAACCAGGCATGTGGAATCCATCCGTTCACCTTTTCTGCGTCTCACAAAGACACGGCGGTTGGAACCAAAGATCTCAAATTTGGACTCATCAGACCAAAGCACAGATTTCCACTGGTCTAATGTCCATTCCTTGTGTTTCTTGGCCCAAACAAATCTCTTCTGCTTGTTGCCTCTCCTTAGCAGTGGTTTCCTAGCAGCTATTTGACCATGAAGGCCTGATTGGCGCAGTCTCCTCTTAACAGTTGTTCTAGAGATGGGTCTGCTGCTAGAACTCTGTGTGGCATTCATCTGGTCTCTGATCTGAGCTGCTGTTAACTTGTGATTTCTGAGGCTGGTGACTCGGATGAACTTATCCTCAGAAGCAGAGGTGACTCTTGGTCTTCCTTTCCTGGGTCGGTCCTCATGTGTGCCAGTTTCGTTGTAGCGCTTGATGGTTTTTGCGACTCCACTTGGGGACACATTTAAAGTTTTTGCAATTTTCCGGACTGACTGACCTTCATTTCTTAAAGTAATGATGGCCACTCGTTTTTTTTTTGGTTAGCTGATTGGTTCTTGCCATAATATGAATTTTAACAGTTGTCCAATAGGGCTGTCGGCTGTGTATTAACCTGACTTCTGCACAACACAACTGATGGTCCCAACCCCATTGATAAAGCAAGAAATTCCACTAATTAACCCTGATAAGGCACACCTGTGAAGTGGAAACCATTTCAGGTGACTACCTCTTGAAGCTCATGGAGAGAATGCCAAGAGTGTGCAAAGCAGTAATCAGAGCAAAGGGTGGCTATTTTGAAGAAACTAGAATATAAACCATGTTTTCAGTTATTTCACCTTTTTTTGTTAAGTACATAACTCCACATGTGTTCATTCATAGCTTTGATGCCTTCAGTGAGAATCTACAATGTAAATAGTCATGAAAATAAAGAAAACGCATTGAATGAGAAGGTGTGTCCAAACTTTTGGCCTGTACTGTATATCAAGATTCTGTTACTGCATTGTCTATTTTTCACTTCAAATGGTTTCAGAAACCATTTTTAGTTTCTGTTTAGCTGTAAAATGAGAAGTAATGTAGGGATTTGCTTAAAGCAAGTTGGTTATTGGTTATTAATTACCAATTGTTATTAGTTAAGAAATTAAAATATTAATGTGTATTAATAATTCCGGGGCACCACCCTGGATACAGGGATCAATGACCAACTGGTTTTTAGACAAAAAGGGAAAAATCCTCATCTCAGTTTGCTAATATAGATGAATATTAACAATCAAATAATTTAGAAGGCGTGAACCTGAGCACTGACCATCACAACCAGCTATTGATACAAAAACAATGCACAAATCACCACAGAGGACTGCTCTAGTAAAATCACAAGTGTTTATTAAACAATTATGATTCAACAATCACAAGCTGTTCACTTAATAAACATACTACACTAAATTGACTAACTAAAAGCAACAAATCAAAGCATGCAAGTGGGTCTCTGCATGTGCTGCGCGTCTGTGTGTGTGTGTGTGTGTTTGCGTGAAGGGAAAGAGAAAGAGAGAGAGAAAATGGCGGGTGTGACCTCCTGGGGAACACGTCACGTCATGCCAGGTACTGATAAGAGTAAGGCGGGAAATTTGAGGGAAGAAGTACTGAGGCAGGATACTAGAGAAAGACAATGGGTCATAAAACAGCTGGCCACATGTGCACCTTTAAAGTATGCACAAGATGGCATCCAGCGGGATCAAACACACTGTATGCTCTAGCACAGTGTTTTTCAACCACTGTGCCGCGGCACACTAGTGTGCCGTGACATATTGTCTGGTGTGCCGTGGGAAATTATCCAATTTCACCTAATTAGTCTAAAACATATTTTTTGAAAGCGAATTAATTATTATCTGCAAATAATGTGCCGTTGTCGAGTGTCTGTGCTGTCTAGTGATCGGCAGAGTAACCATGTAATACTCTTCCATATCAATAGGTGGCAGCAGGTAGCTAATTGCTTTGTACTTTGAGACAAGAGAATTAGTGATGCATGGATGCGTCAGGTGGCGGTGACAGTGGCATTGTGGCTAGCGAGACTGTACGGTGACAGTGATGGAGAAGTTTTTGAAAAGGAAAGATGCTAACTCCGAACTGGACCCTGGACAAAATTCGGACCCAGATGAAGGCCCAAGTATGAGTCAAAAGGGGTCAAAAGAAAGCAAAGATGGTTAGCTCAAGCAAAGTCTCTGGCGTGAGGCAATACAGCGAAAGCTATCTTTCATTTGGATTTACTTTCACCGGGGATGCAATGAAACCGACTCCGTTGTGCTTGGTGTGTGGTGAAAAGCTATCCAACAGTGCTATGGTCCCAAGTAAGCTTAAACGCCATCTCCAAACGAAACACCCTTCGCTTCAAAACAAGAATGCGGATTCTATTTTGTTCGCCTGCGTGAACACACGGAGAAACAGGCAACTTTCATGAGAAAAACCACAAAGGTAAATGAGAGAGCCCTTAAAGCTAGCTACCACGTTGCTGAACTTGTAGCTAAGTCAAAAAAGTCGCACACTGTGGCAGAGACATTAATACTTCCTGCCTGCAAAGCCATTGTAAATGAGATGCTCGGACCTGAAGCGGCTAAAGAAATAGCCAAAGTCCCTCTCTCAGATAACACAATTTCCAGACGTATTAATGACATGTCTGCAGACATCGAAAGTGTGGTTTTGGAAAAGATCCGTATCAGTAAGAAATTTGCATTGCCACTTGATGAGTCTACTGATATTAGTGGACATGCTCAACTCTTGGCCAATGTGCGTTTTGTGGATGGAGACGCAATCAGAGAAAACTTCCTTTTTTGCAAGGCATTGCCAGAAAAAACAACAGGAGGGGAAATTTTTCGGGTCACATCAGAATATCTTGAACAAGGAGGACTTAAGTGGGAAAACTGCATGAGTGTCTGCACTGATGGAGCTGCAGCCATGGTCGGGCGCACCAAAGGCTTTGTAAGCAGAGTGAAGGAAAGAAACCCAGATGTGATTGTTACGCACTGTTTTTTACACCTTGAGGCCCTCGTAGCCAAGACTTTACCAGCAGACCTAGTTCCTGTGTTGTATGATGTTGTGCGCATGGTAAACTTTGGGAAGTCAAGACCCGTGAAAAGTCAAATATTTGCATCTTTGTGTGAGGAAATGGGAGCGGAGCATAAAGCCTTGCTGTTTCATACGGAGGTCCGATGGTTCGCGCGGCAAGGTCTTGGCCGGTGTGTATGAGCTGCGGGAGGAACTTAAAGTGTTTCTGACAAATGAGAGGTCCGATTACGCAAAGCTGCTTGCAAGTGATGAGTGGTGTGCAAGGCTGGCATACCTGGCAGATATTTTTTATCATCTGAATGAACTGAACACACGAATGCAAGGCCGAAATGAAAACCTGCTTACAAGTACAGATAACATAAATGGATTCCGTTCAAAGGTGCAACTCTGGCAACGACATGTGGAAAGTGGCAATCTTGAAATGTTCACACTCACCAAGCAATGGCAAGATGCTAACACTGCTGCATTGTGTGAGATAATAGTTAAACATTTAAAAACTCTTGAGGAGAAGATGTCATTTTATTTTTCTTCAGCCTCCACTGAATGCCTTGACTGGGTTAGGGACCCATATAGCTCAGCATCAGTTGGTGGAAAGGACATGACTTTACAGGAGCAGGAGGAACTAACTGAACTGAGACAAAACCGTGGTTTAAAGCTAAGCTTTGCTGATCTACCTTTGGACAGTTTTTGGTTGGCTACTGCCAAGGAGTTCCCCATTCTGGCAAACAAAGCTATTTTGACATTGCTCAAATTTTCCACGACATATCTGTGTGAGGTGAGCTTTTCAAGCCTGGCTGTTATAAAAACTAAAAACAGAGAGAGACTGAGAGCTGTTGAGAAAGAGCTTTGTGTGTGTCTTTCTTCGATTCCTGCCAGGATATCAGCTCTGTGTTCATCCAAACAGGCCCAGGTTTCACACTGAGTGAGTAGAAATATGAACGATTATAAAATACTTTTTCTTTGTGTTTATTTGATTCCTATTCAAGACACTTTGATGAGAACGACTTTATATT
This sequence comes from Epinephelus lanceolatus, assembly GCF_041903045.1. Taxonomy (NCBI): domain Eukaryota; kingdom Metazoa; phylum Chordata; class Actinopteri; order Perciformes; family Serranidae; genus Epinephelus; species Epinephelus lanceolatus. The sequence continues at coordinate 46,815,542 of NC_135741.1, forward strand.
GTCAATATAGGCTACAGAGTTTCATTTTTTAACATTTTCTGCTGGTGGTGTGCCTCGTGATTTTTTCAATGAAAAAAATGTGCTTTGGCTCAAAAAAGGTTGAAAGACACTGCTCTAGCAGAATAGCTGTGCCAACACGTGCAGGTGTGTAGACTGTAGTAATGGCGAATTGCCCTTAAGGAGTTGCTCACAAGGCAATGTGTGATTTTACCACAGGTATAAGGTGTGTGTTTGTGCGTGTGAGTGTGCTTGTAGGTTAGTTAAAAGAGAGGGGGAGAGAGAGAGAGAGAGAGAGAGGTAAAAGCGGCCGTGGAGGAACACAATGGTCACTTTCCTATCCGTCAGTGGCCGGTAAACTAACTGGGTCAGCATACCATCCACTGGTCGTTATTACAGATAGGAATGCGACGTATTGTGAGCGCGCGGCCGGCACAGCTAATGGCACAATCAATTTGCCCTGGCGAGCACAGCGGGGTCTGCCCATTGGTCCGACAGCCCATTGGTCCGACATCCCATTGTTCCGACCATATTAAACCCATCAGTCCGACATCCCATTGTTCTGACCATATTAAACCCATTGTTCCGAAGTCCCTTTGTTCTGAAATCATCATGATGCCCTGTGGTTAAGGTCTGGTTAGGTTTAGGCACAAAAACCACTTGGTTAGGGTCAGGAGAAGATCATGGTGTGGGTTAAAATGAAAAAGAAAGTGGCAAACACATAAGCCGTGAGCCTGCTTCGCCTCAAGCCTTTCCCAGCTGACCCAGAGCCGGTCGCGGCGCACCATCAAGGCAGAAATACGCCCGCCGGGAGCTGTTCAGCACCATGGAGAGCTCCCCACACAACCCCGACCCCAGAGTTAATAACAGGAGGTTATGATGTTTCACTCTCTTCTCTCTATGGCACTTGTATCTCGACCAGTAGCCTACTTTTGTTGCGTTTGCTGATCCTCTATGGTACACAAATACAGTATAGCCTAGTATAATCACATATCGGAACAACGGGACGTCGGACTAATGGGATGTCGGACCAATGGGCTGTCGGACCAATGACATGGAGCACAACAACAAACAGCAATCAATGATCAGACTATCAAAGAAAGGGACACGGCGGTCCTCAAAGTTCACAAATCACAGTTAAAAGTCACACTTAATTCACACGCTAATTATAAAGTCTCTGCCCAGACTGTAGCTCTCTTACTTGAGTCGCAGGGCACGACGACGTGTGTCCCGTCTGTTGCTGCGGGATGAGTGCGCGGGGCCGCTGTATAGCCTCCTACAGCGGGATGAAAGATGCTGTCCTCGGCGTGGCAGAAGAGGGATCAGCTGAGTCAACTCAGTTAAAGAAACGGGGCCTCGGTAGCTCTGTCTTCCTCGGGAGAAAAGGGGGTTTCTCCAAACTGTGCAGATGCTGAGGCAGGGTTGCGCAGCATTCCTCCGGTGCTCCGTGGAGTGTTAAAAAAACAAAAGAAAAAATGTCTTTCCTTGTCCAGCGAGTCAAGAAACTAAAGGGCGGCCTAGGTCGGTTGAATTCAAACATTTGAGGTGCTCCCTAGCAGTAACTTGCGCACAGAAAGCTTTGGCTTCCTTCCAGCAACTCGTCACTCAGGGATTGCAAGGGGCGTCAGCGCGCAGCGGCAATTAAAGTCTCAGTGACATCATAGGGGGTTCCATCTGACTCACCTAATAGGGAACAAGAGTTTGAATGTCAAAAGTGATTTACACTTTTATAGTTACCGGACCAATGAAAGCTTGGCCCGTTTCCTTTGTTCTTAGACTGGCTGGGTTTGTCAAGGCCTCTCTATTGTTTAAAACATGTGCCCCCCCCCCCACACACACAATATAAATGTAAATACAATATGTCAGAAGTCACTAATAAATACATTTGTTGTAGGGTACGGCCAACCCGGAGGGTTACATCTCCACCCTGCCAGGCTCCAGCGTCGTCTTCCACTGGCCCCGCAATGACTACGATCAGCTCCTGTGTGTGCGTCTCATGGACACCCTCAACTGCACCTGGTCTGGAGGCTTCGAGGTCAACAAACCCAAGTCCTTTCATGTCAACATGAGGTGAGCCCTCCTTTACAAATAAGAATACATCTTTATTGGAGAATATACTGTATGTTCTAATGCTCAAATATTTGATCCTTTTCTTAACTTTTGCTTGTGTTAAATACAGATCATTTAGGTCCACTTTTGTTTTTATAGCCATATCCCGAAAAGTGTTTTTATGCTGTTGATTATTAAATTATGGGGTTGAACATTGCAATTGAAGGTATAAGTGTAACCCCCCATATTCTCATCTCGTGTGAATTCTGTCTGTCTTTATCCTGAAACTGCTAAACTGCACTATCAGGATCATAATTAACTTGATCCTTGCATTGAAACACATGTCAATCTTAGTTGTACACACAGTAATGCTGTGATTCTTTTTTATTATGCCTCCACAATGGCAATAGCCGTAGCCGGAGTCCATACTTCCATCCGTCCATCCATCCTATTCTCATGACTGCGATATCTCAAGAACATCTTGAGGGAATTTCCTTAAATTTGGTACAAACGTGTATGTGAAGCATCCATGTTTTCACAGACATGGATGTAAACTGTAAGAGGGACTTGACTAGTGCGTGGAGGCTAAAACATGTCAATCTTAGTTGTTGGCTAAAACCATGGGGTGGTAAATCTGTAATATCTCATCTCTGCCTATTAGTTGGGCTGCTGATACTGTGACACTGGGCGTTTTTTTCCCCCATGCTGTACAGAATACCAATTCCAGCGACATGGCTGGCATGGTCACTGAAGTGAAGTATTTGACAGGTGGATCTTGATTTAAACAGGGACACACTGGGGAACTGTTTCTTCCTGCGGACAGAGATCACCCTGAAGGGAGCTACCTACCAGATCTCCTTCACTGACACTGACCAGCTACCTCCACCCTTTCGCATCGACAACATTTCTGAGGTAAGCCGCTGTTGTGATAGCTTCGGTAGTCTAGGGAATTTACTGGGTCTTATAAAAAGTGGGAATACTATTTGTTGGAAATCTTTCACAATACATATGTCACACAGGGACACCAAAATGTTGTAATCTAGGCACCAGTGCTATGTTTTACATGACGGCACCATTTGTTGGGCCTTAACACGGGCCTGACCTTGTAATAGATCTCCATTTAAAGTATCAAATTGGATATCTGAGGGATGTCCTGATCCAGCTTTTTCACTTCCGATCTGATACCGATATTACAGCCTTGAGTTTTGGCTGATACCAATACCGATCCGATCCAAGCGCGTATTATACATATTCACTTATTCTGTTGTCAGTCATGTTAGAAAAGGTTTGATCAAGCAAAGAACAACTACTTAATCAGGTTAGTTAGAATGATCCACAACAGTTGGTATGAGAAACTGACCTGTTTATTGTTAACAGGGTTAAATAAACAAATTTTAAACTTGAACATTAACATTAAATAAAAAATATAGCTGGTTTGCTTTGGCTGCTTTGGCCCCTTAATAAACAGAAAATAAATCAACACAAGAAATCTTTAAAATGTCTAACATTGAAATTAAAATAGCAGCAAGACTCCACACACTTGTGCTTTGGCCCCTTAATAAATAAAAAATAGATTAACACCACAAGACATTGTTGACATTTAACAAACAATGCAGCCTTTCCTTTTCAGTTATTTTAGTAGTGTCAGTGCCAGCCTGGTGCTAGCCTGGTTCCAGACCATAGACCCCGCCCACTCAACTGAGTAGGCTTGCATCTCTGGTCTGGCATACTGTAATGAATTTGCAATTTATCTCGTCCAAGCGATGGACGGACCAATGAACGCCGGGGGTGGGAGCAGGTCTAGCGATTAGCCAATCAGCGCCACGCTAATGGCGACCGCTGCAGATCCTACAGACCACATTAACGATGCTATCGAGGTATTTCGCCACTACTCGTGTTAATGGAGGACCAAATTAAGGAAGCTGCTAAACTGGATTTAACGGCGATGCAGCTGGGCGTGCACGATGACGGAGACATTTTAAACGGGCAATGCTCGCTTGTTTTCGGCACCCCCGAGGCATGGATACTAATGACGTCAGATTCTGGGTGAGTCGTTGATCTCTACTGATTGGTTAGGGAAAAATCAAATTCCCTCCCCCTTGTAAATCGCCTTCAATGGAGGCGATGTCAAACTGAAGGTTCTGGGAGCTTCAGTCTGACACTCAGGCTAGCCTGGTGCTGCTGTTTCCTGGGATCAACAGAGGGGGCAAAAAACCACACACAATATTGTACAACTGTTTAAACAAGCAATAGTCCATCCATGGCTCCAATTTCACTAATTGTGCCCAAAACAATGCCATCAGTGCAAATAGTCAGTTAAAGGGAAATTTCGGTTTATTTCAACCCGTCTCCTATTGTCCTAAATTTGTTTCAAGTGACTAGTGACATAGAAATAATAGTTAGCATGTTGGCCGTTAGCCTAGATACAGCCGGGGCGCATAGTAGCGTCAGACCTGTTAAAACGTAAGTGAACGGGCAACCTTCAAGTGCAAAGTTAGTCCACTAAACAAGCTTTTTTTCCACAAAGACCGCCTCATATCGTTAGGATAAATGTCAGAGAACATATAGAAAACGACATGTAAACGTGTTGTCTTACCTTACCGGTGTGCTGCCATATTTGTTTACCCCTTTAGCTCTGCTTTCCAAAGCGCGGCCGAAATATATCTCGCCAGCTCTAGATAAAGCTCAGCTGGATACTAACGTTACTCCAGGTGGAGGTGTCTCGTCCTCGGTCACATCCAGACCTTGAAAATAAGGCTGCAACCGGTCCCATTCCTTGCAACAGAGGCATTCCTCTTCTGTGGGCACTGGGGCACAGCATTCACAGGTAACGTTACACCACCAATCTCCAGAGCTACACAGCCTTGCAGCAGCCATTCCTCCTCTCTCTCTCTCTCTCTCTCTCTCTCTCTCTCTCTCTCTCTCTCTTCTCCTCCATTCTTCAATTTCACGAAGCTCTTCGTCAGTGTATTCTGGCTCAAATAAATAAGGGCGGCCATCAAACTCTGCAAAATCAAATTCCTCCTCCACGAAGTCGAAGTCTGGCTACTGTCTGGTTCTGCCTTCCAGCTGTTGCTGCTTGTTCAGGCACGCTATGAGATCGCTGCCTGTTCTTGCGATATTTCGGCCGCGCTTTGGAAAGCAGAGCTAGATGGTAAACAAATATGGCAGCACACCGGTAAGGTAAGACAACACGTTTACATGTCGTTTTCTATATGTTCTCTGACATTTATCCTAACGGTATGAGGCGGTCTTTGTGGAAAAAAAGCTTGTTTAGTGGACTAACTTTGCACTTGAAGGTTGCCCGTTCTCTTAAGTTTTAACAGGTCTGATGCTACTATGTGCCCCGGCTGTATCTAGGCTAACGGCCAACATGCTAACTATTATTTCTATGTCACTAGTCACTTGAAACAAATTTAGGACGATAGGAGCGCGATAAAATAAACCAAAATTTCCCTTTAACTAAATTGACCGCTACTCTTCCTACCCTTCCCTCCGTGTGTGTCTGCATGCTGGCCTGGTGGATTGATAGTGAGTGCTGGAGCGGATAGCTGGAATGGACTGCTTGAATCACGGAGCGCTGGGCTGGCCGGAAAATCTGGATTGGACTCTGTGAAAAACTGGATCGGAGTTCTGGGATCGGCATTTTTCCATGCAGTCCAATCCGATGCCGATGCACGTTTTTTGCTAATATCGGCAGACGATACCGATCCGAATATCAGATTGGGACATCCCTATTAATTATGTTAAATAATGTGACTTAATTTACATGAAATCACCTTGTGGGACACCATTCCCAAGAAGGGAAAAATGGTAGCCAATTACTGATATCAGTCTCTAAATGTTCACTAAACTATCAATTTGGAATTTTGAATAATAATTAAATTAAATTAATAACTATAACCACATTAATAGTAAAGCCTGAAGGATTTTGGAGTTCTTGACATAGCAGAGGTTGACTATTCATTCACTCTTGTGCAACATTAAACAGACAGCAGGTATGATTCCAAAAATATATTTATTCAAAAAGGAAGCAAAGCAAAAAAAAACACACACAAATTCTAACTAACTATATACTGTACATGTGAGTGTGTGAGTGTGTGTGTGTGTGTGAGAGAGAGAGGGGGGGGGGGGGGGAGTGAAGTGGGACTTTGAGTTGCCTCTTTGGGTTTAGTTATGTTGAATGCTAATATGTTAGTCAGTCTAGTGTGCAGAGGTAGACACTGGGGACCACCTTGTTGCTGGAAAGTTAGTCTCAAACCTTGTGTTTGCACACTAACATCTCTGGTTTCAGGTTTGCTCCGTGAGTGAGGGCAAGTCGTGAGTCGTGGTTCACGACAACGAGAGTCTGTGAGCAGTTGTCCCCCTTCGTGGTTTAGGCGCAAGGGCGTCTGAGCTGGTCAGCAGCTCTGCGGGGAAGAACTTCTGGGCAAGTCAAGGGCCCAGGAGCAAGAGAGAGCCTGTCTGGACTGGTCAAGACCCAGGAGGAAAGAGGACAGACTGTGTGGGAGAAAGCACAACTTTTCCTGAAATTTGCTTGGTGACATCACAGAGGGGCATGTCACTGGAAAAGCACTGTCCAATCAAGTTTGACGACTGGTCTCACTTGGGTGTGACCATGAGGCATCCTGTGGAGATGAGTGTCAAATAGCTGTCTTTGTTTGAAGAACAAAGAATATGAGGTCTTTCACCATTTCAGATGGCAAGAGAAGATGCCTTCACATGTCCATTTTAGAATTTAAGAAATGACAAATCCTCTGTGGTCCAGTTAATCCTAACAGTAGCATGACCTGTTACTAAGGGATGGGCATAATTGCCCAAGTACAAAAAGAAGTTTTGTGCCCAAATCACATACTGGGCTCCCAGTTCTCTCTCCATGAACTGCATGTGTCTTTGTACTCAGGATATGAATTATTCCAGTGAGGATAACGGTTCAAACTTTCAGACAACCTCCCCTCAAAGACATTCATGGTGTTTTATTCTGTTGTACACATGAAAAGTGAAACAGAAGTAGTAGTGAAGGATGAAAAAGAGAGCTCAAGTCAATAAACTAATTTTAAATAAATTGAATGGACTGCATTGTTTGAATCCCTTTAGGTACCTATCCAGTTCTGGCAGCATGGAGTAGTGGACATTCGACTGCACACTGAGGTGAAGGCAGGTTCAGTGCTGGACTACGCCAGTGATGAGCCCACGCTGCCCCCCTACCTCACACTGACTGTGAAGGGAGCTGGATCCTCAGAAGTCACATCCGACATGAACTTCTTCAGAGAGTACAACAAGCTCTACTACGAGAACTTCATCTACATTGCAGCCACACACACTTTCTCACCGTATGGACCAGCACCATGACTTATTAATAACATCATCACGTCATTACATTTCTCGTCTACAAAGGTTTAAGTCACAAAGGTAAGCAGTGTTGTTTTGTTGATGCAGGAATATTGAGAAGAGACCTGTTGGGAAGAAGCGCCTGGTGAGCTGTGCTGAACTGGTTCTCGATGTGGACACCAAGACTCAAAGGGTCATCCTGAAAAAGAAGGTACTGTATAAAATTACCCAAAATAAACATACACACTGGGAGATTTACATAAAAAGTCATGCTGTTACAGTATTTTTAAAAGTTGGATATAGCATGGACTGTTTGGAGTCATTATTGTTAAAGTTTAGAGAGGAAGAGGAAAAAAAATAGCACAGAGTTGATAGTCAGTTTAGCTGAAAGTTGAGTTGCCAGAAAAGTAAACTGTAGTTAATAATCATTTTGATGAATGATCAGTTTTTTAAGTCAAGCAAAAATGCCATGTGAGCATGTGTTGCTTTCTCTGCTTCATATGATTAACTTATTATCTGACTGCACAGAAAGAGACGTCACCCTGGGCTCTGAAAAATGGTGACTGGCAATTGTATCACAATTTTCTGGCGTTTTATAGACTAAAAGATAAACTCATTATCAAAACAAGTAATCTTTTGGTGAAAATTATTATGAAAATATTCGTTAGTTGCAGGCAGCCCATGAAAAAAGCATGGAGACAAGGTCCATAACTGGGCTGCAACATGTACTTTGATTGTTGTGCAGGAGCCGGGGAAGCGCTCCCAGCTGTGGAGGATGACTGGGACTGGCATGCTATGTCACGAAGGCTCATCTCCACCGCAGAGCAAACCGGCACAGCCACGCCCACTAGACTCCTCCTTGGTGCTAGACATTGCTGGGCTTGCAGCTGTTAGTGACAACAGGTTTGTACTGCGTGCAGCTGCAGAGTGTCAAAGGCTTAACACAAGATATTTCTCAGAGGAGTCATTTACACTCAGTTGTGGACACTGGACCATAAACTGGGAGGAACTCTATAAGGAGGATGGATGTGAGAAGTATCTCTTTCTCTACCTATTTGTCTCTCTCAGTTTTGAGCCGTTGATGTTGAGAAGGCCTGACTCACGCCGCAGTACCACCCAGACATGGTACTTCAGCTCAGGCATGCTGACCTGCGGCCTTCCCCGGCTGGTAGTACAGGTGGGTTCACCAAGCTATGGTAACATGTATTTGATTATGGAATTTGAAAAATGTCTTCATTCAGAGTTTTGCTGTCCTATATGCACTGCTGTGGAGTTCAGATGCCTGAGATGCTGATGCACGTTCTTCACTTTTAGTCTTTATGTATAATTTACTTATTTTTGACTTGCTTCAGGTGAAGGGCGGGGTGGCAGGTCTGTATGATGGAGCAGAGGTGGTGCTGGGACCAGACTCGGGGCTGCAGGAGCCTGGCCCTGAGCAGCAGTTCATCAACCAGAAGATGAGACCTGGTTCTGGCGTGCTGTCAGTCCAAGTGCTGCCAGATGGACCCACACGTGTTCTGCAAGTGAGAACAAAAGCCTGTAGGCTTTTTTTTAACAGTAATAGCACTGATACTGAGAATTTCATCCAGCTGTTCTCTTGCCTCTTCTCTGGTGTTGAGCACTTAAGATGCTCTGTCCTACTATTACATTCTAAATTCAAAGATCTGTGGTGAGGGACCTTTACTGAAAAATGTAAATCCTCATGGAGTTCAGTTCTCGTGTATAAAATGATGATAATTAGCTGGCTTTGACCAAAATCTATCAGATCCTTAAGTCTTTGTGCCCTATCTTACACCCAACACAAAAAGCACAAAGCAGAGCACAGCACAACTGTCTATGCTAGTTTCAGACCGATACAGTTGTCATTTTTAATGGCCAGCACCCACATTGTGTAAGTAGCAAATGTACTTCAGTCAGGACCACTTTTGTCATAGATAACATAATTTCCATTGTAGTATTACATTTGGTGGTGTGGCTCTGTTCTGGGGCCTCTTTGCCTTTACTTGGGCCTACGCAAAAAACCTAAGGCAGAGAGCGAACATCTCTGCCCATCCATGTGCCTTCATGGAAAGCCTCAAGGCAGAGAGAGCATACCTCTCTGCCCTTCCATGTGCCTTCATGGAAAGCCTAAGGCAGGGAGAGCAACAGCAAAGACCTCCAGGGAACAAAACAGAGCAAGCATCAATGACAAACAGAGATGACATTGGTAAGTCAGACACACCATGACAAAGAGAAGCTTGGGTGGAGGTGGATTGCAAAGCGGCTTGCAAAGGAAGCATCAACAGTTGGCAGGCCAAAGTAGTTTAAATAGGGCGCCCTGAATTAGATGGTCAGGTACATTGTAGGCGTATTGCTATTTAAAGGCAGCAGAAAAGGTTTGTGCCACTGACCAACAAACCTGTTCAGAATGGTGCAGTTTCATGCTGTTTAAAGGGCGCATTATTCAGATTGTAAGATCTCTGCTTGTTACACACAGAGACACACAGATGGTTTGCAGGTGGGAGAGGGTGGTTCAGGTCAGATTATGACCAGATGTTATAATCCCTTGTTGCTGCACCTACTTGAGACCATGAGTGGGAGGGAGAGTGTCTTCTGATGGTTTCTGAGTTGGAGCCACTGGGTTAAGATTAGAAGGATAGAAAAGTAAGAAGGAGCACAGATAGACCGAAATGGAAGAAGGAGCATGGGGAAGACAGACCCAAAGAGAGACATCTGTTCAGGTTGATCTCTCCCCCACCGGACCAAGCTGTACATTCTACCTTCCTCTACTCCCTCATTTTCATATAGTAAATGAGAGATGAAACTAAAAGGAGAAAAATTACCTGACATGAGTCAGGTGGAATTTAACTTCTTCAAGCCTCCCACAGACTGTGAGATTTAAGCAATCTTATAAGTTTAGTGAAGCTACACTGTGCAACATGGATCTAATAACTTGGATATGACATCAGGTTTCATGTATGCAGACCAGGTTATTACTTCTCTAACTGTTAGGCAAACATAGAGTCACATTATTGTATAACCTAAAGTTTTGTGGGCACTTTATACTGCGGTGTGTCTGTGTGTGTGTTTGTTAGCTGCTTGCTTGCCTGGCAGCTGCTCCTCCGCCGCTATTTCCTTCCATGCTTTGTCATTCTTTAAGGAACCATGGTAAGAGCTGGAGGACACATCATACAGACAAGGCTTCTGCTGCCACAACTCCACAAGGTTTTCCTCTTTGCTGGAATCCCACACATTTCTTTTAGTGTGTTTTGCCTCCATTGCAAGCTGCTATCTGTCTGTTTGGGTTTAGCACCAGTGTTTGTCATTTCATGCTGCATTTCTATTGTTTGGTTATTAGACATCGGTCGTAACAGCAGCCACACAGTAAGATGGTCATCCCAAATTTCTGACACTCAGAATTCTTCTTCTCCCAAGCTATCTTTGATCATAAGACTGTAACAACAGCCATCCTTGAAACCCTCTCACTGTGCAATGAAGGACCACCATTTAGAGCCATGGCCCAGGATATCGCCACATTTCTTTCACGTTGGTCATCTTTTGTCTGGGACAGCCCAAAATCACAGTGTATACTGGGCTTTAGATTGATCAATTTCTTGTTGTTGCATATAGTTGAGATTATGAGTGAAAGTGAGGGTTTCCAAGTGGGAGCCACGTTGGGGGGAGATGTCCTCAGATGGGCACCCTCCTTCACTGGTGTTTCAATGATAAGTCCACAACACCTCCAGAGGGCTCATCAGCGTCATCTGGCATCCCAGGTGCACCCCCCTCTGCTTATACTCCCTCTATCCCTGCTGTTGTTGGTGTAATTTTATGGCCCAGGTGATGTCTCTCCTCTTAATACAGAGCCACTGGCTTGCCTGTTCTGCAGCCCTGGAGAGGGCTTTGATGGCCTGACATTGGGCTTGGCCTCAAATTCTCATGGCCTTAAGCAGCCTGGTTGTTGACTTGCCCAAAAAGCCTCTGCAGTCAATTTCCCCTGGGCAAACCTTCGCTTTCCAGTCGTGTCACTCAGCGCTGGCTGCCAGCTTGGCGTACTTAAGGCTCTTGCACTCATAGGCCTCATCCATGGCATCCTCCCAGGGCACAGTGAGCTCAATGATGTAGACAAGGTGCAGTGAAGAGGACCAAAGCACGAAGTCTGGTCTGAGGTTAGAAGAGGCGATCTCAGATGGGAAGCATAGCTGCTGATTCAGATCTACCAACCACCAATAACTTCCTGGCTGGTGTCTGATTTTACAGCACTGACCTTGGTTTGCTTTGCACCTTCGCAGACAAACTCTTGTAAGTGCAGGATGGAATGATGGAGGAGGTAGGGTATTGAGGGATGTCTGTCTGGTCTCCAGGGTTGCTGCTAAACACTTCAGCACCTGATTGTGCCACTGGGTGTAACAACCTTGTGTTAGTCTTGTCTGGCAGCCAACCAGAATGTGTGTCAGGTTTTCTGGAGATGGGCAGAGGAGGCACCGAGGCGTGTACCTTGAGCTGAGGCAGCATCCTGCACCGGTCCGTTCTTGAAAATCGACACCCGCCCATACCCGTAAAGTTCAGTACCAGACCCAACCCGTTACCCATGATTATGTCTAAGTCAAAGCCACACCTGTTAACACCTGTTAATAAAAGTCCTGCGATGCAGCCCGCACCCAAGATTAAACACACACAAGCTACAGTCACTCACATTAAGCTGCAATCTTAAAATACAAATCCATGCAGAGAAGACATCTCTTTCACTGGCTGCACTCAATGCCGAGTAGGTGAAAACATTCCGCGCAATCACTGCTAGGTTAGGAAACCTTTTAGCATGCTCTTTTCATCACCATAAAATCTCAAAAGGATCATCCTTGGGTGTGTTGAACTTGGGCTGAAAAGTTTCATTGCTGGAGTCCTCCACATAGGTGACGAATGTGATGAGTGGGTCAAGGGTTCAAATTGTGTCACTGACTTTCAAAATTAAAGGAATTGTGGCTTGATAATCGTGATTTAGATGTCAAAATATTATACATATACTGCACAACTTTTTCATTTGTTTTATTCTGAAATTAAAAAAATATTTTTTTGTTCTCACCTGCTGCCTGCCTGCATGTTCATTTTTTATCCACGCCTGTACCCATGAATTTATATGTATGTCATTTTTTTTACCTGCTACACAGCTTTTTGCAGGTACCTGACCCAGTGCAGGACTATGGCCTGAGGTTCCTTGGAGATGACAGGACATTGAATTATGAAGCTGGTTTAAGATGCTTCCATGTCACGCATCTTCTTCCAAGAGAACTTTCTCTTCTTAACTCCCTCCTATCTCATCCGCTGTCCTTGTGCTTGAGAAACGTTTTTCGCACCTCATTGCCTGTTGTTGTTGGCGCAGCCCCTCCACCACAAGATCTTGGTACTGAAATGGGGCTGCCCTCTGCCAGGATGGTCTGTTCTCTCCAAGGCTAAGGCCTCCCTTCCTTGTTGCACATGTCCAACAATGTCCCAGTGTTTAAGGGCTGACTGCCTGTTGCTTAGCTGCATATGGGGTCCACTTTCTTCCAGTAGTGAGTGTAGGAGCTGTTTGGGCTACACATTGGTCATGGGATTCTATCAGTGTATTTATTTTCATCCAGGCCCACTCAATGTTATCTTGCAGCTGTCTCAGCAGTCGCCTACTGCATGCCTTGATTGTGGTGAGTGTAGTCAGGTCATCCATATAAGCTTAAATATTGAAATTTACTTACATCAGTAACTATATTAGAATGGCTGCAGATATGTCTTACCCCTGCCTCTGTGTATGACACAGTTTGATTGCACTTTCTATCCTAGTTTTAGGATAGTTTTTCTCTGTTACAGATTGCTTGTGTTCTTCCACTGTGAATCAGATAACCACTTCTTTCAGAGTCTAAAAGATCTTTGGTGCTCTGATAGCATCCGATAATATCTACTTTTCATCTGAAGTGATGGTGAATCTCATCATTTTTGTGTGTTTGTTTGTAGATCAGTGACTTTAACCAGAGAAGAATGATCCGGAGCTCACCCAGCACAGAGCAGGACAGGAGCAAAGAGGATGTTAAGAAGGGGGAGCCAGAGCAGGAGCTGGAGGTGCCAGCAACTTCTTTACACATCTACTATTCTTTTCAATCACATTTGTTCTTTGTTTTATTAGTAAAAACATGTCTGGTACCAGGTGCTGAAGGGGTTCTACAATAACCTTGAGTGTGTCTCAATGAGAGGCCTTTCTTCTGATGTCTTCATGGTGTTCATTCTCAGGTGTTGGTGAATTTGGAGGAAGGTCTGGGTGTGTCTCTGGTCAACAAGATTCCTGAGGAGCTGGTGTTCACTACTCTGTCTGGTATAAATGTCCACTTCACCCACACTGCTACCAACGAGGTGCTTGAGCTCAGCATTCAGAACATCCAGGTGAGCTCAACACAGTTATGAGAAATATTCAGTATTCAACTTTAACTTCAAGATTGTGTAACACCAATTCATACAACAGTAGTTGTTGGTGCACTATATGGTGATAAAACAGAAAGACAGAGAGGTTCATATACATGCATACTGCATTTCTTAAATGGTGACATGCTATCTAGTGATATAATTCACGTCATTAGAGGACGGTGAAATGACAAGATGTGTGTCGTCAGCATGGCTGTGTTTGCTGAATATGGCCAAGGAAAGGGGAAGTGGGACAAAAAGAGGAGTCCAATTATTGAGCCCTGTGGCACCCTCACAGTATGCTATGTTTGTTGTGATGAAGATCATGAGTGTGACAGTGATATTGTGATAATGCAGTGAGGATTCAAACCACTTAAGAACAGTGTCAGAAAGACCCTCTCAGCATACATCTGCTGTCAATCTTCCACTATAATCCCATTCAGATTTCATTCTTTATTGTTTTAATATTTGAATGATACAGTGGCATGCAAAAGTTTGGACATCATGGCCATAATTCTGTTTACTGTGTATAGCTACACTAAGCAAGTAAAATATAACCTGATCTCCAAAAGGCATGAAGTTAAAGATGACACATTTCTTCAATATTTTATGCAAGATCTCTGAGAAGGGGTTCCCAAACTTTTCCATGCCACTGTATTTGAACTTATAATTATATAATAAATTTAGCCTATTATTATTGCTGACCCAGTTAATTATAAGGGGTGTGAATTCATACTGCAAGTTTCATGTGAAATAAACATCATGAATGCTTTGCTACAAGCAGAATCTAGAGCTACGTTTGATAAGGTGTTACATGTTCCTCCTCTGGATGTTATTCCTCAGTGGCAGGATGGTTGGAGCATTCACGGGTACCAGCTGCAGGGTCGTCAGCTGGGGGCCATCCCTCCTTGATGTTTCACCCCTTTAAACCCAGAACATCTCAGGATGGTGGGGCAGTGGTTAGGGATGTCTCCCTACCGCTCCCTGCAGCTGGACCCGGGACTATGCAAGGCAGGGGCGTCCTTCTCCCTGAGCCAGGTCTGAACCTGACTGCATACCTCTTGCACCTCAGCTGCGTGGGGCAGTGAAGACTAGGATTAACCTTCCCCCAGAGAGGGGTTCCAGCTTTGGGCTCTGGTCAGCCATAGCCATCTTGAGCTTGTCTTGGCTGCCATGGCTATCTAGCTGGTGGCTTTCTTTAGTTGTCTGGGTTCCAAACCGATCTTTTGTAAGAAATAGCGCACTAATGTTGATGGGAAACCACGGCAGCTGACTTCAATATGAAATTAGGACGCATGCCACCCTTTGACAAGGGCCTCATCAATAAAGTCCTGGTACTTTGCTTTCTTTAACTGGTGAGAGATGGCTAGCCTATCCTTCCAAGGGACTAAGTTCGACAACCAAGATTGTTTTTGTGCTCCTTGATATTACGATCATGTCTAGTCGGAATGATGTTACTGCTACCTCTTCCAGAAAGACGAGTCTCCTCTTAAGGTCCACCTGCATCTCCCAGTCAGAGGCTCGATTCAAAACAGAAACCAGGCTCTTGGCAGCTGTTGCTGCCCTACGAGTCTTGACCCCTTCCCTTTGGAAATTGACCCCTTTGGGTGGTGAAGCCTGGTGTTTGTTGGCCTTAGCCCTCTGCAGCTGTCTATTTGGCAATTAACACAAGGACCTTGTCGTGCCTCCATCTGTATCTGCCTTCTCCCAGTACCTTGGGACATCCAGTCAAGATGTGGTTCAGGATGCAAACAGCCTCTCTGCAATGTTTGCAGGATGGGTCTTCTGCTTTACCCCAGATCTTTAGGTTGCTTGGAGTTGGTAAGAGGTCAGCCACGGCCGCAGGAGGAAAGACAACTTGCCCTGGTCAGTACCCCAGAGTTCCTTCCAGGACAGTGATCGTTCCAACGCATTGTCCCACTGCATCCACTGTCCCTGGCAGGCAAGCCCTGTGGCTTTTACGCAGCGATCTTCTTCTGCTGCCTCTCGGACCCTCTGGACCACGAGACCTCTCCTGTCTTTGGCATTGGCCTTGCTCCACCTAGTGGTGTTGTAGTTTCCAAGTCCTAGTTGGCCTTGACAGACCACCCCAACAATCTCTTGATGCCTCCAATACATCTCTGCATCCTTCACTGCTTCTTGAGGCGTGCAATTCACACTTAATGGCCTTATTTGCTTATTGCCCTGAGCCACATCTTAAAGGACAACTTCTTTATTTTTCAACCTGGGCCCTATTTCCCCATGTGTATGTGTGCGTATGATTCATGGGTACAACTCGTTCTAAAATTGGTTCAGTATTGAGGGAGGTGGATGCAACCGGAGCCGCGAAACGAGCTAAAACGGTAACGGGGGCAAATGTGTCCCGTATAAGTTTGCGCATTAAAAGTGCTTTTTTTTTCGCCACGGACCGGTTCAGATCGCCAGTGCTATGAGTGCTATGAGTGGAGTCAGCTGTCAGTCAGTGTTGGAGCAGAGAGGGGGAGGGCTACCACGCTGGGTACTGTAAGTGAGTATGTGTGTATGAAGTGTGTGTTTTTTCGCCACTGACCAGTTCAGAACACTAGTGTTATCTCTGTAAATAGCATACTAGCCTTTCCCTTACCTCTGGGCTGTGTGATGTCACGAGCTTTGCTCCACTGTGTCTGTAGCTCTCTCTACTCGTGGGACAGCCGTTTCCTTGAGGAAGACGTGTTTCAGGATTGGATGTCTTCTCTTCTTTGGCTGGCAGAAGTCATCTTGGGAGAACTGAGCACTGCAGACCTGATGGTCTGCAAGGCACAGGAGTGTTAGCATCCAGCCACAACTTGAGCATCTCACCGTCCGACAAAGGCAGCCTATGAAAGCTGTACGGGGTGTTGCGCGACATCCTGTTCTTGTGTTCGGGAAAAAGGCCCGTTTATTTGAGTACTCCAAAAACTCCGGTAACACTCCGGGTAGCACACAAAAGACTCTGTCCTCTGACTCTTCTAGCGTAACACACTTCATACACACATACTCACTTACAGTACCCAGCGTGGCAGCCCTCCCCCTCTCTGCTCCAACACTGACTGACAGGTGACTCCACTCACAGCACTCATAGCACTCATAGCACTGGCGATCTGAACCGGTCAGTGGCGAAAAAAAGCATTTTTAATGCACAAACTTATATGGGACGCATTTGCCCCGTTACCGTTTTAACTCGTTTCGCGGCTCCGGTTGCATCCAACCAATTTTAGAACGAGTTGTACCCATGAATCATACGCACACATACACATGGGGAAATAGGGCCCAGGTTGAAAAATACCAAAGTTGTCCTTTAAGTTGAGCTGTGGTGTTTTTTAGGTTGCCACTGACCGTGCTGTCATAATTCTTTCCAAGGCATTAGATTCCTTGATCTTGAATTGTTGGAATCTCGGACCCTTGGATACTGAAGATGGATTCTGCCAGCTTTCCTTTCAGGATACTTAGGCTCCTCGTTTTTCCTGGATTGAATTGCATTCGTGCCCATGCAGCCATGATAGTATGATAGTATCATGATAGTATGATTATTAATCAAATTGACTCCACGAACACATGAAAACATGGCTTTGGCATAACCATGGCATTAATATTTGGCTCAATGATAACTATGTTCATAAACATAACAATTGTTTTTTGCAGCAAAATGCAGTAAAGACTCCCCCACAAACACAAATAATTGATCCCTGAAAAAATGTATATTCAACGTTATTTTTGGCAATAAAAAAAAAGGATTTTTTCAGCCCGGCAGCCTATACAATAAGGTGTCAGCTGGCTGGTGGCAGAGCTGAAAGTTCTTGGAAAATCTACCCACTTGCTGTTGGCTATATTGTACATCATTTTCCAGCAAATATCACAATATCAATGTGTGTTTTGTTTTTAAAATGTACAAACCTAGGAAGATAGCAAGTACTCACCCATCTTTTAAGTCGTTACATCTCCAGTCTGATCTCGAGTGTATAGCTGAGAGCTTTGTGGTTTGATCACATGACATAACAGAAGTGCATATTTAAGCGATTCAGTCTGGACAGAGAGCGTCCTATGCAATGTGATAGCAGTGTTAATTTCGTTGACGAAAACCATGAAAAAAATTTTTCATCAACAACCTTTTTTCCATCACATAAGCAAGATGATGACGAGCTAAAAATAGATCTTGATAATAAAAACTAAGACGAAATCTATTTTTCATTTTCGTTGACAAGCCATGACAAAAATGTCAGAGGTGGACTATCGGATATTGAAAGCCAAGAACGGCTGTGCTTGTAATTATCTTCAAATGCCGCACGAGCAACAGGCTGGTAAACTCCAGTAAATAGTTGGCGCCAGGATGAGCAGCCACTGGCTGCCAAACTTCACAGCTGATGTGAAAAAGCTTTGTGGAGAAATTTTTTGTAGTCTTAGAATATATTGTCTAAATGATTTTTTTTTTTGTTTTTTTTTTTTGTCAACTTGTCACCTTGGTTCTAATTTCGTATACATGAATTAGCCTAACTGGATTAGTTTAAAGATAAAAACATACAGAAAATATAATGACTAAAAGCTGACTATAATGCCATGTAATTTTTGTCAACTAAAATGTCTTGAATTTTTTGTAAAATATTTTATTTCATTAAAACTATGAAGATTAAAAATGTCTAAAAACCTTCTCACATTAAAACAATATGGAAATGATACATAGTGGTAGATTGATGCCAGTGTTATTGACACTGATTATACAGTATTGTAGTCCATATTTTCACTGTACTGGTTTGATCCAGAAGCTTCCTGTGAATACAGTGTTATCAGTACTCATGTAACCCTCTTCTCTGCTGACCATGCACATAACTGTCACAGTCTGTTTCAGGGAAGAGTGTTGTGTTAATGCTAGATCTGTCATGTGCTGGTCACCAGGTGGATAACCAACTGCTGGGTACTACTCAGCCTGTGATGCTGTGTGTGACTCCCAGCTCCAGTGACAGCAGTGTCAACGACAGCGGCCCGGCCCTACAGGTCAACTCGGTCAAAGTCCCCAGCAACCTCATGCTCACTGATCTGTTCAAGGTGAGTGTCACACAATGAATTAATGCAGCATTACAGTAAACCACTGCATGCTATAGAAACATTTGACTTATTAAAATGTCACAGTCTTTTTTTCCAGATCAGCACCAGATAATTCCTGGTTTCTTGTGCCCATCAGAAACCAGACATTTCTAGTGTACCAGAGATAGCAAATACTAGAATCACCTGACTAATGATGTAACCATGATGTGTTCACAGCACCTCATGGTGACGGCCCGGCGCTTCACAGTCATCATTGAGGAGAAGCTGCTGCTCAAGCTGCTCAGCTTCTTTGGATATGGACAGACAGAAGCTGGTGGGTCATTAGTTAAATGGTAATATTTGTGCACTGCTATGAGTATGAAGGTTGTTTTTGCCTAAAGGTTAAAAAAAATTAATAATCATTAATTTAGAGCTGGAGAAGTTGGATGAAAACATTTATGAAAAGCACAATGAGGACACAGGACCTCCCAAACGTTACTACTTTGAGAACCTGAAGATCAGCCTCCCCCAGGTCAAACTGAGTGTCTTCACTTCCCACAAGCTGCCTCCTGATCTCAAGGTAAGCTGTCTTCTCATTTTTATTCTCCTTGCTGCTCAGTTTTGTTAATCTGCACTCAGCTGATGCACAATAATGTCACCTTTAACAGAGAGCAACATGTCACCTTCTGTTTACTTCATCAGGTGCTAACATCACGTAACTCCAAAGACAAAAGCTGACAACAGACTATTGTTCTCACTAATTTTAGTGATCATCAAGTCTCTTCTGTAGTGGTAATCACAAAATATAATGCAAGCATACTGTTATTGTGATGGCCCACCAGCAGAAATAGAATACTTTTTAATGTATGTAATATTTATTCATTGTGCAAAATAAGAAAAAACATGTTGGCTGATTCTGATTGTTCATTTTAAAACTGATATTGGCCAACACAGATTATGTACAGATATTATTGTTATTATATATATTATATTATTGTTATTATATAACCTCACAATATTCCAGTAATATTTAACCACAACTTGTACATACATCTTTTTATAATATTTACAATGAAAATGAATTAACTTTACTATTTATACACAGCCCTGGATTTACACCCTTTACCTCTATTTTATTATTTAAGTTTTTCTATTTTAAGAACATCAACACAAAAAACAAATACAAAAAACAAAGAAATACACAAACAGCACAGACTAAACAAGTTGACAAGAGTCAATGCCACTTCCAGCAGCCAGCTGACAAAGAGCGAGAGGTAACAGTCCCAATACAGTTTTAGGGATTGTTGAAAGAATCAAAGTATTGAAACAGCAGTAGACTCTGATTATAAAGCAACTCTGATGAGACGGTGTGGTTGAATTGATTTTAGCAATAAGTTTTGTCCATCTGTGGATCACAGAGATGTCATGCTACTGCCTCCTGTTACCATACAATGTCACTCTGTTACTTCCTGTTCCTCCAGCTGCTGTGCCTTCACACGTTTTCTCACATATGTTTTTTTGTTACTCTAGGCTCTGAAAGGCACCCTGGGCTTTCCTCTGGTTCGCTTTGAAGATGCTGTCATCAACATGTACCCGTTCACCAGAGTGCACCCCTATGAAACCCAGGAGATCATCATCAATGACATCCTCAAGCACTTCAGAGAGGTAAGCAGACTGGATGTGCTGCTTTGAACTACCTTAGTCTCGTCTGAAATGTTCTCAATATTATCATAAATGACTGCAGCAGTCAGACTGTTTGGCATCCTCCCCCTTACAGAAGTAATTCCCAATCATTTTTCCAGTGTTAGGACTTTGTTGGCCAGATATGTTAGGCCCCGATCACACAGAAAGCAATTTGCAGTTTGCAAAACATGAGGCGCACCGCCCTGCCTTTTGTTTAATTGAATGCCACTAGTAAAATAACACTTGCTGCACCTTTTTATTGTTGCCAGGCAACCACCCCATGACCTCCTTACCCTACCCTTCCCGTGTAATCAATATACCGTCTATTTTATTTTATTTATATTTTATTTATTTGACAGTAATTAGTATCTAGTTCCTAAAATGGACAGGTAAAGGGTACTTGCTGTAGCTCTGGTTGAGGGTGAGAGGCTGTCAGCAAATAGTTTGTTGAGCACAGGGAAGCAGAGATCTGTGTAGGTACACAAGACGCTAAAAACAGGGTGTACCACCGGTTGGTCCGGGAGCTTCGCCTCTATGATGACTGTTTCTATACTGCACTTAAATGCTTCCACGCCTGCTGTTTTCTATTTAGATGGTTGTAACTGCAGTTTGTAAAGTCATATAGCTCTGGGTATCCAGCAACCACTACCACCAGTTTCTCCTCCATTGTTTTCCAACTGTAAACTTGTTGTCGTGACCACAGCAAATGACTCGCCTCTCAAATCATCCCATACAACAGTGGGGAAAAAGCAGAAATGCTTTTCCGCTCTGAGTTGAAGTTTTTTCAACTCAAGGAGTTTAGAGTACTCCAGCAAAAACACCAGGTGCCTAGAGAACAGAAACATGAGGTGCATAGCAGCGCAAAAACAGCAAACAAAAAGCTTCATTCTCATTAAAAACAATAGGGTCCTCGCCCTTCAGCAGAGGTTCCTAATGAGCTGCCTCAAACTGCTAAAAGGCTTTCTGTGTGTTCGGGGACATATAGTGCTGAAATGGAAGTCACCTCTGCTCATAACCCATTCTTTATGGATTAAACACATCTTCTACTGCGCTTGAACATGTTGTATATTGAAAGGGTTATCCTCAATGTTTGACAGAACTTCTTTTGGGGGACTTGCTATTGTTATCGCTACTTTTTTGTCCTCTTTCTAGTGACCATTCTTGATTTATGTCCTAATATCTATGTTTTATGCTTGTATTTTAATTATGCAATTGTGTGTTTCAGTGTATATGTTTAGGTCTTGTTTATATATTTTTCACATGTATGCATGTAGATGTGTGTGTGTGTGTGTGTGTGTGTGTGTGTGTTTCCTGTCTTCCATCCAGATGCAGACTAATTTTGCTCACTCATATCTGTTAGGGGAGGGGAAAAAAATCAATGCAGCATGCATAGTATCGAGATAATTTTGTGTGGCAATATCGTATCATCACACAATGCCAAGTATCAATTTTTTTATTATATAAATTATTGATATTACAAATACAAATTAAACTTTAGGTAGCCTACTAGAATAATATACTTCATACTTTTTCTGCTACAAAATATGACTGAAGTGAGAACAGACTCAAAGCATTATCTTATTAGATAAAACAGAAGTTGACAAAGTTTTCCTTTGGGGACAAAATTTAAGTTGAAAATAGGTAATATATCGCAACATATTTTATCGCAATACTCGCAACATATTTTAAATATTTGTTTCCTGCTTTCATATCGGTCAAAGATATCTGTTTGTATTGTTAGTCAATCAAACATTACAGCCTGAAACTGATGCTGTGCATCTAATCACTGCATCATGTAGGAACAGATGAGTGCCAATGATGGGTGCATATTAAAAGTCAACATATTTTTAATTGTATTTTTGCAAAGTAAAGATAATTTCATCACCTGTTACTGGCTTCATGGTCACATAGCACATAAGCAGGTCTGTCATGTGATGTGGTGGGCTGTCAGGTCTGTGTCAGGTCATCACTGAACAGTGTTAACCTGTTTGTAGGAGCTGATCAGCCAGGCAGCTCAGATCCTAGGCTCCGTGGACTTCCTGGGAAACCCCATGGGTCTCCTCAACGACGTCACTGAGGGAGTGTCTGAGCTCATTAAGTACGGCAATGTGGGTGGTCTCATACGCAATGTGACCCATGGCGTGTCCAACTCTGCTGCCAAGGTACACCTTTGTCTAGCTGTGTATAAGTGACTCTCTTTTTCTAGATTTACTGTGCTAAATATTTTTACAACATTGTTTTCCTGTTCACAGATCACAATCACAATTATCATTTGATTTGAATGCTTGTTTGGCTGTTGCATTATTGTATTGTATTGTGTAGGCATTCCTGTGTCCACCTCCTGAACATACACGAGCATATACCTGTGAAATATATAAAACATATGAGGAAAAGCATATGAAAGTTGTAATAGTGGAAGAAGCCGTGCAGTTTTAACATCTTCTTGTTCTTTGTGTGTCAGTTTGCAGGTACTTTATCAGATGGGCTGGGGAAGACCATGGACAACCGGCACCAGAGCGAGCGAGAGTACATCAGATACCACGGAGCCACCAGTGGAGAGCACTTGGTAGCAGGGATCCATGGACTGGCTCATGGTACGACCTGGCTCAATTTTTATGTTTGGGCACAGCAGTTACAGTACAGTGATCATTTAGTGGGTGAATAAGAGTCTTTTCACACCTCAACACTGAACAACACTGAATAAAACTGACATTATTGCCTGATGGGTTTGGGGCAGTGAACACTACAAGCAATGTTACAGTTGTGAATATAGAAAATTATAGATATTAGGGTTGTCAGACAGGGGAAAAAAACTGAATCGTGATTAATACAGCATTATCGCCACCTAGTGGATTGGAGGCGCAGTACACCTATAATGGGCTTTTATTGGGAAAAATAGCTCAAATGCGACCCCCAGTGGTAAAATTAGGTACATAATTCGATATATCAGTTCAGTTAGATATTTTGCTTTAAATCAAACCGGTTGGAAAATTTTCAAACCGGCACAAGCCTAGTTGGTAGCTTATTCTCAAAACTGCAGTCTTAGATTTCTCCTTAGTCAGGATGGTGATCCCCTTCACAGCCCTGTACAGAGGGGGAACAATAAGGGGAAATTGGGATGGGTACATTTCAAGCCTGTTATGTAAATTATTGGGCTAATTAACACACCAATTAACGTTTGTTAGAAAATGTTATTAACTTTAATTGACGGAATTGGGCTTATTAACTGGGGTGCACATAATTTTTAGTGAGTTACATCGGTGAGCATCAGCTGTGCTGGGTATTTAAATCAGTCTCGGCGCTGACAATCCAGCTGCAGTGGCTAATCTGACGCACCTCGAGCCAATAATGTGGACAAATGTGACTTGACTACGGAGCGATTGAATCTGCCTCACAGTAAGGAAAGTTTCGATCAGCTGATTTTGCGCAGTGTGTGTGCGCTGTGCACAGTGATGTTTACTGCTTCGTGTGTGGCATTGCACTCAGTGGGAGCTAGATGCTGCGCTTTGGACTGAAGGATGGCTGGCAGGTCCGGAGTGAACTTGGTGGTTGAGATGCAAAGGACATCACGGAGATGGCTGTTGGTCATTTTGGTTCTCAGTCTGCTTTTGTTCAGCGTTAACAGAGAAAATGTTTGCTCACATACGTATGTTGAGCTGAACAGACTCATTCTTTTTGCCTGGCATCTCATCAGAGGAAACGTTTCCTTTTCCAAGCTCCGGTAGAAGGGGTCCATGTCACTGGTTCGACATCCCATTAGTCCGACTGTCCGCGGTGCTGAACGGCTCGCGGCGGGCGTATGGTGCGCCCCGACCGGCTTGAGGCGAAGCAGGCTCACAGCTTATGTGTTTGTCACTTTCTTTTTCATTTTAACCCACACCATGATCTTTTCCTGACCCTAACCAAGTGGTTTTTGTGCCTAAACCTAACCAGACCTTAACCACAGGGCATCATGATGATTTCAGAACAACGGGACTTCGGAACAATGAGTTTAATATGGTCGGAACAATGGGATGTCGAACCAATGGGATGTCGAACCAATGGGCAGTTCCCGGTAGAAGTCGGGGAGGGAGAGACTGATGTTGATTATTCAGAGATTCATCACACTGCATCTCGATGAGTTTTAATTGCCTTGTTTAACAGTAGCACCCCCTAGTGTTAAAACTAAGAAGTACAATACAGTCACGCACAAGTTTCAAGTGTGGGCCATATTTCATTATATTTCTCGAATTTCCTGCAGGCCAATTAAAAATGGATCGCGGGCCACAGTTGGACACCCCTGCTGTACTGCTTTCAAATATTTATTCACCTGTAGATCAATTAGTCTTATTTGGTGTTGTCTGCTGAGTCAACTCACATATTTAACTGTGTATAAATGAGGGGCCGTGTTCCACAGTGAGGTTTAAATGGTTCTGGATGTACAGAGTAGAAGCTGCTCTGACACATTCACACAATGAGGATGATTTCTACCACAAAGTTCTTTTAGGTATGAAGTTAATGGAGTTCTTTAGAGAAAAAAAAGTCATCTGGGGAGTAGTTTGGTTCATTTACATAAAATTCAGCTTTTTTACAAACATGGTTCTTTTCTTCAGGCCTTAAATGTAAGGCTTATTTTATATTCTCTCTTGCTGATAATTTCCCACCAGAACCCTTTAATTTAATCAGCTCAATTCTTTACGTTCTGTTCTTTATGTTTTATTTCTGGTTCAGAAATAAAATTAAAATTCACTTTTTTTTTAAAACTCCTTCTCTGCGCTCTTGGCACAAGAAATGTGCAGCACCAAAACATATTTCAGATTTATTGAAATAAATTATCAGAGCATGGGCGTGGGACATCTAAACATTATTTCGAGTTAAGTTTCGGTTTTTAAAGACGTGGATGTGGGAAAGCAATTCAGCGTCTGTCTCAAGCAGCTGGTGAACTGGGATCAGCTAGAGAGCTGGAAGGAGACGGTGTGATTTTACGTCAGACTTGCTTACTTGTTATTGAGTTTAACGGTGGGTTATTGCCTAAATTATACTGGCTGTATTGAGATGTTTTAATTGTAGTTTAATCTGACAACAGTTACCAACAATACCAAAGCTTAGGGCAAATGCTGTTGTTACTTGGCTGTCCATGAAGGCAGGTCAGGGTGATGCTGCTCTGCAGATCACTTGATTTAAGTGCATTAACTGTGGTGACTGTGACAAGGAACGTTGATGAGGGAGGGGTACAGGCTCTTGAGGTCTGGCAGGATTAAAACATAAGTGCATTTTCAGGCATTACAGCATGATTATAATGAGGAGCTGACGTCATGGGCCAAAGTAAAAAAACTAAAATATTAAGTCAGAAAAAGAAATTGAAGAAATGGAATGGAAGAAATGTCTTGTGCAAAAGACCATTTATCTAGTCAGAGGGCAAAAAATTTCCTGGGGGAAGATCTCCTGTGCAAGTTTGCTTGTCCTTTTAAATAAACACCCCCTTCCCCCCAGGTATCATTGGAGGCATGACGAGCATCATTACGTCCACAGTGGAGGGTGTGAAGACAGAAGGTGGAGTCAGCGGCTTCTTCTCAGGCCTGGGAAAAGGTCTGGTGGGCACTGTGACCAAACCGGTGGCTGGAGCTCTTGACTTTGCCTCAGAGACAGCGCAGACAGTCCGGGACATGGCTAGTCTCAGTAACCACAGGTGGGTTGAGGCTCTTACTTAATTATTATATGAACCTTTGAAAAAATGACGTTTGTATTATACAGAGTCAAAGAGTCTGTGGATATTCTCATTTATCCAGGTCAATTCCATTCTGGCAACAATTTAATCGTAGGCAACTGGACTTTGATTTTGTCTAGAAGATGAAGAAGAAGAAGAAGAAGTCCAGCCGCCTACGATTTAATTGTTGCCAGAACAGAGTCAAAGAGACTTTCAGGTCTCTACAGAGAATACACTGAGAGCTGAATTTGCTAACGTTTATTGAAAGTAAATTACCAAAGCTGTATGTTAAGGAGGTTTATGCTGTGAAGTGATTTGGAAGGACATGTAATGACTGGATTTTAGAATGCTGAAGCAAATCTCATGACAAAAGCAGAGAGAGAAACAGTGCCAGCAAACTCATATCAACATGGATATAAAAAAAAAAAAAAAAAGAGTTCTGTACTGTACTGTGTGTAAAGTGTTTGTGTTGTTGCTGTGTTTATCAGACTCGGTGTGCAGCGGGTCAGGAAGCCTCGCTGTTGTAAGGGACCTCAGGGTCTGCTGCCTCGACACTCGGCCACCCAGGCAGACGGTCAGGAGCAGCTCTTCCGCCTCACTGACAACATCCACTCTGAGTTGTGAGTCTCACCCATTTCACTACATTCAAACACACTCTGTGTGTCTTAAGGCGGACTTATATTTTTATACTATAACGTTTTATTGTTACTAGCACAATCCGGTGGCATTTTACATTGTATAAATTAGCCTAGCAGCTAGCGCAGTTTTCCTCTACTCATATGAGGCCAGGAACAACAGCAACATTTATCAAAGGTAATGTTAGAAAATTCGGCTCCATTTGCAGTTCACAAGGTTCACTGACAAAACAGCTGTCTTATATAAACACGTTTTCCAAACTAAATACAACATGCTGTTATTAGCACAAGCCCATGGCATTTTACATTGTATAAATTACTCATATGAAGCCAGGATAAATCCCACACAAGACTTAGAATGCTATTTTCTAGGGACTTTATTGTCTTCACAATTAATTTTTTTCTTATCTGTGGAATAAAAGTAAATAAAAGCTTTGTTTCCACTGAGGGACATGTTTTCAGCTTACAGAAATAGACAGGACAGCTGCGTTGCTGTGACGTTTAGTTACATTTCTGGGGAGGTGCATGTAATGGCTACTGCGTAGGGTACAGTTTAGGTTATGGCGTAGGTTATGGCGCAGGTTATGGCATCAATCCATCACAGAAGTATAAATCCTGCTTAACACTCTTATCACCTGCTGTTCCATTACACTGAAAGTTCAGTGTCTGTTTGCCACAATAGCTTCATCGCTGTGGAGCCAATCGACAGCTATTGCGTCCTCATCTCCTCCAAAGTGGTCTACTTCCTGAGGCCGGGGGAATACGTGGACCGTGAGGCCATCTTCCTGGAAGTCAAGTATGATGACCTCTACCATTGTCTGGTCTCTAAGGATCATGGGAAGGTATATGTGCAGCTTACCAAGAAGGCTGAGAGCACCAGCAGTGGTGTGGCCATTCCTGGCCCCTCCCATCAGAAACCCATGGTGAGACACTCATCTGACTCATTTTACATTGTCAGTCTCTGGATAGCACGACTGCTTTAGCGACACCCACATAGGAATATACATACATATTGGCATACAAGGAACTGCATTGGAGTGGTTTAGGTCTTACTTGACTACTGTCTTACTTGCCGACGTGCCCTTGAGCAAGGCACGTCGGCTGTGCCCAGGAGGTGAACTGGCACCTCTCGAGCTACCAGTCCACGCTTCGCATTTGGTCCGGATGGGGACTTGAACAGTCGACCCTATGGACTGAGGTACTGCCGCCCCTCCCGCCGCATGTTGCTCACTTTAAGTGATATACTGGAATCATACATGTCAACGTATTGATAACTTCCATTTCACCAAAAATACACTCATTAGTTTTTATGCCTCTGCGCTGGCAAGAGCCATGACCAGAGGCATTATGTTTTCGGTGTTTTGTTAACACTGTATCTCAAGAAAGCCTCAAGGGAGTTTTTTCAAATTTGGCACAAACATTCACTTTGACTTAAAGATGAACTGATTAAAGTTTGGTGGTCATAAGTCAAAGGTCAAGTCCATGTGACCTCATCAGTCTCATTCTTGTGAATGTGATATCTCACAAATACCTTGAGTGAATTTCTTCAAATTTGGCACAAATGTTCACCCGGACTCATTGAACTGATTTGATAGGTCAAAGGTCGAGGACAGTGTGACCTTGCATCTGTCTCATTCTTGTGATCACAATATCTCAAGAACAGCTAAAGGGAATTTCTATAAATTTGACACAAATGTCCACTTGGACTGAACAATAAATTGATTAAAATGTTATGGTCAAAGGTGAAGGTGAGTGTTAGACTTGCACCGATTACAATTTTTGGGCCGATACCGATTTCCAATTTGCAGATTGCTTGGACGGCCAATTCCGATTTTGGCCGATTCCGATTTCATTTTTTTCAAACCACTTTACAGCACACAAGATATGGCAATATTTTCTATCTTTCCTTTACTAGAACATTTTAACCAAGATGGAACCAGCTTTTTAATAATCATCTCAAACAAACAAAAAAAAAAGGGACACAGGTTAAGAAACATTTTCCTTTTTGCTCAAATATAACTTCAGGTACAGTATGAAAATAAATAAGTAAAAAAGGCATGCATAAATAAAAACATAGATAAATTAAATAATAATTCTTGGTGTAGAGCATTTGTGGGTAATTTCTTTAGTAGACGGTTAACACGGACAATTAATGACTTTCTCCTTCTCTCTTTTGAGAGTGCGTGAATGATTTAGGTGAGAAGCCACCCATGTTTCATTTCCTCACATCGCCCATGCCATGAGTTGCACATGTGCGCGTGTGTGCGCTGCTGATGTTACACGATGTCAATCATGCAGCGCGCCAGGAATTTGACCGGCGTTTTAAATCGTCATATTTTAGACTGACTGGCCGGTCGCAGATCATGGCCAGTTTTTGTCACTCTCCAGCACTCAGAGCCATACAGCAGGACGGCCTTAAAATCACTGATGTAGATCCTCATCTTAGTTTTGAGGCTATACTGTTTAGACTTCCACATGTAATGAAGTTGGCTAAAAGCACCTCTTGCTTTGTGAAGGCGTGCCATGATGTCTTTTTTATTTTTTTTATTTTTTTTTTTATTGACAAGATCATGGCCATTAGATCATGCATTTCACCGCCTTCTTATGACCCCTCCACTGCTGTCACTTGCTCTGCTGTTTTTAAGGACTTTGAGCCTGTGTCTCTTTCACAGTTAAATGATATAATTGGTCATATGAAACCTTCTACTTGTCCCACAGATGTTATTCCCTCTCGCCTTTTTAAAGATACCTGTGAGACTATTGGGTTGGGTTGGGTTGTACCAGCAAATTTTAAGCATGCGGTTGTGCAACCACTGATTAAAAAACCTAATCTGGACACCTCTGTCTTGTCAAATTTTAGGCCCATCTCAAAACTTCCTTTTCTTTCAAAGATTTTGGAAAAAATTGTGCGTGTTCAATTGCAGTCCTTCTTAATTCAAATGGTATTCTTGAGGTGTCCCAGTCTGGTTTTAAAGCTTTTCATAGCACTGAAACAGCACTTTTGAAAGTTTTTAATGATCTTTTATAAGCCACTGATGCAGGGAATTCTGCCCTTCTTATGCTCCTAGACCTCTCAGCTGCCTTTGATACAGTGTATCATAGTATCCTTATCGCTCGCCTAGAGCATCATATTGGCATACAAGGAACTGCATTGGAGTGGTTTAGGTCTTACTTGACTGACAGAAGCTTCTCTGTCAGCCTTGGTGATTGTGTGTCCTCCTCAGCACCTTTAACCATGTGGAGTGCCTCAGGGGCCCATTCTTGGGCCTATCCTCTTTTCCCTTTATATGCTCCCCCTGGGTTCAATTCTGAGAAAGCATGGCATTGCATTTCATTTTTATGCAGATGACCAGGCCTGGAATTTCGTCATTTTAGGGGCAAGGCCACTTGGCCTTTCATGTTGTCAATTTTTTGAGGGCACAAAGGCCAAAAGCCAGGGCAGCAAGGCCATACAATAAAACAATGATTTTAAGTCCACGTCCATAATGAATTTAAGGACTAAGGATGTATAACTATCTGTGAAATGAAGAAATAAAACAAGCTCAAGTAATAATAATGAGTATAATAAGTAATAATGTGATTTATTTAATAGCACTAATAAACCCAATGTGTTTTAAATATAGAACAACCAGGTTCATGTATTTATAAGCAAACAATGTTAAATATTAGGCCTAAATATTTTTTGAGTGTACATGATAAACTGATTCACTGAACAAGACTGGCTTACAATTATGTTTGATGTGTTGTTAGATAGCCAACAATCAAACAAACTACAGCAGGGTTATTCAATTACTATTTCAACTGGGCCACATTTCAAAACCAGATAATGTTGACGGGCCACATTTTTAGCAGCGAGCAACAGATCCACTTTTTTTGCATACATATATATATTTATATATACAGGCATGGCCCTCCTCAACATGATGCAGAAACAGACTAAAAGAGAGCTGTCAATGCAAAGAAGTATAATAAGTGACATTAACAGTATCTAATAACACACACTCTCTCTCTACCAGCATCTTCCTCTCTCCCTCTCCTACACACACACACACATGCACACACACACACACACACACATGCACACACCTCACCTCCTGACGTTTTCCTTATAGGTCAGTTATACAGGATATAGTTTTATAGCCTACAGTCCATGGCAGCAACAGTCATGTTTACAACAACAAAGTCACTCTTCAAAACCCAATAATATCTCACTGGAATATAAATTTTCCTCCTGACATCACAATACTGAGTGAAGAAAGTCACGTTATCTCAGCATGAAGACAGACATCAGTATCAGTCATTCATCCTGCTCTCTGTCCCTCCTCTACTGAGGACACTCACTGTCTGCAGGTCGGCTGCCTCAGGTACATGTTCAGATAAAGTGTTAGCCTACATACAGACAGCTTTCATTTTAGTTTGTCTTTAACTGTTTGCTGTTGGCCTCGCGAGCGCGATGTGCTTGTGTCTACCGCGATCATAAATCATAATAGCGGAGAATGAGAGACTGTGGACAGAGCAGATTGAAATATGGCTTTCTAAATGCTGATCACATGTATTGATAAAGTATTGGCTTGGCTGGCAGAGGTTTTATCGCACTTACTCACAGTAACAAGTGTAGTAGATAGATAGATAGATTGGTGTCAGACTGTCGTTACAGCCCATCCGAGCGGTTCATGCCAGGCTCGAATCAAACCCCCTACTGGTGATGTAGGCATCGTCTCATTTGATGTTGCTCAATAAGACTGTCATCGTATTTTTTTTCTCAATAGACGCAGGTGTCAAAGCCGTGTTGACAGGAAAGAGGCAGAGGAGAAAACCGCAAAATCACCTGGGGCAGTGCAGGCGGGGCATCAAGGCCACTGTGGCCTTAGGGCAGATAATTTGTGTGCCTCACAAAATGTGTTTTTGGCCATAGCTCAAGAATTCATATGCAGATTTTGACAAAATCTCACACAAATGCCTAATAGGATAAAATGATGAGGTAAAGACATATCCAAAAGGTCAAAGGTCAACTTTACTGTGACATCATAATGTTATGCATAAAATATTTTTCTGGCCAGTATTTAATGTCATATCTCAGGAACAGAAAGGGAAATATTTGGTCACATGCTGAATTGGTGACACACTTCTTGGGTGTCCACCTTGAAACTTTATATACAGTGCCCTCCAAAAGTATTGGAACAGTGAGGCCAATTCGTTTACTTTTGTTGTAGACTGAAAACATTTGGGTTTGACATCAAAAGATGAATATGGGACAAGAGATCAACATTTCAGCTTTTATTTCCAGGTATTTACATCTGGATCTGATACACAACTTAGAAGATAGCATTATTTGTAATGGGACACAATTTTTTTAGGTGAGCAAAAGTATTGGAACATATAAACTTAAAATAGATTAAAGTGAATGAGACTTAATATTTAGTTGCAAATCCTTTGCTTTCAATAACTGCATCAAGCCTGTGACCCATTGACATCACCAAACTTTTGCATTCTTCTTTTGTGATGCTTTTCCAGGCTTTCACCGCAGCCTCTTTCAGCTGTTGTTTGTTTTGGGGGGTTACTCCCTTCAGTCTCCTCTTCAGCAGGTAAAATGCATGCTCTATTGGGTTTAAGTCTGGAGACTGACTTGGCCAGTCTAAAACCTTCCACTTCTTGCCCCTGATGAACTCCTTTGTTGTTTTGGCAGTGTGTTTTGGGTCGTTATCTTGCTGCATGATGAAGGATCTCCCAATCAGTTTGGTTGCATCTTTCTTTAAATTAGCAGACAAAATGTTTCTGTAGACTTGTGAGTTCATTTTGCTGCTGCCATCATGTGTTACATCATCAATGAAGATGAAAGAGCCCGTCCCAGAAGAAGCCATGCAAGCCCAAGCCATTAAATTACCTCCACCGTGTTTCACAGATGAGCTTGTATGTTTGGGATCATGAGCAGATCCTTTCTTTCTCCAAACTTTCGCCTTTCCATCACTTTGGAAAAAGTTAATCTTTGTCTCATCAGTCCATAAAACTTTTTCCCAGAATTTTTGAGGCTCATCTCTGTACCTTTTGGCAAATTCCAGCCTGGCCTTCCTATTCTTCTTGCTAATGAGTGGTTTGCATCTTCTGGTGTAGCCTCTGTACTTTTGTTCATGAAGTCTTCTGCGAACAGTAGATTGTGATACCTTCACTCCTGCCCTCTGGAGGTTGTTGCTGATGTCACTAACAGTTGTTTTAGGGTCTTTCTTTACAGCTCTCACAATGTTTCTGTCATCAACTGCTGATGTTTTCCTTGGTCTACCTGTTCGACGTCTGTTGCTTAGTACACCAGTGGTTTCTTTCTTCTTCAGGACATTCCAAATGGTTGTACTGGCTATGGCCAATGTTTGTGCAATGGCTCTGATTGATTGTCCATCTTCTCTCAGATTCACAATTGCTTCTTTTTCACCCATAGACAGCTCTCTGGTTTTCATGTTGGTTCCACCTCTAAATGCAGTCTGCACAGGCAAAACCTATCGTACCCAATCTGAAACTGAGCTCAGACATTCAGTGCTATTTATTGTTTGAATAATCAATGTAATTGGGAGACACCTGGGCAACAAAACACACCTGTCAGTCACATGTTCCAATACTTTTGCTCTCATGAAAAATGGGTGGGTTCAAACAAAAGGTGCTATCTTCTAAGTTGTGTATCAGATCCAGATGTAAATACCTGGAAATAAAAGCTGAAATGTTGATCTCTTGTCCCATATTCATCTTTTGATGTCAAACCCAAATATTTTCAGTCTACAACAAAAATAAAAGAATTGGCCTCACTGTTCCAATACTTTTGGAGGGCACTGTAGATTGTCTGTGCTGCTGGGGGGAAAGATGTGTGTGAAGCATTACAGACATAGATGTAGACTGTGACAGAGACTTAACTGGTGCTTGGAGGCATACAACTGCAGGGTGATGATTTTGGTTTTAAATTTCTTCTACAGTATATTATCTGAGTCTGGACAGAGACGGACGTGGATGTAAGCTGCAACTTGACTTGTTGGTTTACAACCACAAGTGGTAACTGTATTTTGTCCAGGTACTGAGATCTCTGTCTCTGGGATTTCATGCCTCAACCCCTAGTACAGTGGAATTGAATGGATTTTAGTTTTTGCTCCTTTGGAAAAAAAAATGTCAAAAAATGACTTTACACAAAGTTACAATTCACAAGAAATTCAACAGGACCATGTCACTCAAGACACCATTACTGTTACTCTGGATAGACACTGTCAACAGTTCTCATAGGAACTACCCTTTTGATGGAAGTAATCCCAATATAAATGCTGAGGTTTGTTGAGTAACCGGAACATTTAAGACATCCCCTCTGAAAAAACTTTTTCAAGGGACCAAGACCCTTCTGAGCAACTCAGGAGCTAAACCTGCTTTTTGACTGAAGGAACAGGATCCTTCCACGGGGCAGAGATGTCCCTGCTGCTGGAGCAGAACTCTCTAAAGGTTCAGCAGCTTAAGGGGGCGGAGTTTGCAAGGCAGACTGTTGCTGATTGAACAAACAGAGGCTGTGGCAATATAGTTTCTGGAAAGAGATGTTAAAGCTGCCCATACCTCTGATTTATTTAGTCAATCAGATAGTTCTGGTGTTGTGGGACATCATCCTCTTCCATCTTCCTACACAGCTAGCTACATCCACACAGAATAGCGGGAAATTAGTGACAGCTTTGTTTGTATAGCACTTTTCATACACCAGCGTAATTCAAAGTAGTAAAATAGAAAACATAGTAAAGGCTAGAGATTTTCCCCTTGACTCAGGGGACACAAAGCAGTCCTGTCCCAGAAGACGTGAGAGGTCTGGATGGTTCAAAGTGTAGCAGAAGCTCAGAAATGTATTTGGGTCCTAAACCATTCAGTGCTTCTAAACCCACAGGAGTATTTTGAAGTCAATTTTCTGACAGACAGGAAGCCAGTGTAAAGACCTCAGAACTGGAGTGATGTGATCTACTTTAGGGAAACACAGAAATCTACACTATAAAAAAAATTACTAAACAGTTTTACAGTCATTCAGTCCTTCATTACACGGCCTGTTTTGTTTTGTTTTGGGGTTGTTGTTTTTCGTGTTCTTTCTCCCCACATCCCCTTCTCTCAGTGGTGTAGTGACGTCACAAGAAATTGGATAATTCGCCCATTTCCCCCAGAGAGCAGGTTAAGTGTAATGAGCGGGGAAGGGAGGCTGGGGGGGCGGAAGGAACCCGGAAAAAATTTCCTCTCTGTTATTTAGTAGGCTTTTCTATGTAGTTATGTTGTGGTGGTCTTATGTAATATTTCAAAATAGTAGTAATGGTATTTCTAAAGAATAGTAAAAGATAATCATTCTGATTTTTTTTTCCCCCATTTGTGGCACCCCCTGTGGATGATGGCGCCTCTGGCATCGGCCTGCACTGTCTATGCCGCGGGCCAACACGTCACGGTATAAATCTGTGACCCTCTGATCATCTGACACAGTGTGAATGGGGGGGTCATGGAGCACACTGTACAATGATGCTTACTTTTATTCCCAACGCCCCTCATCTGTCTGTCGGTCTGTCTGATCCCATCAGTAGTATTTCCACTTGCTAATCAAGTAACGATCTTCTCCACAGGTCCATGTGAAGAATGAGAGTCTCGCCATCAAAATTTCTCAAGAAATCAACTATGCCAAGAGTCTGTACTATGAGCAGCAGCTCATGCTGCCTGCCAGTGAGAACGAAGACTGCCTACTGCTTGAGTCTTGATCACATGACTTTTCTGAGGTGTCTGAAGGACTACTAATTTTTCTTAAAACGTGAGGAGGAGAGGACCTTTATTGATTTTTGTAGGCCATGGTATTTTTAAGTGTTTGACAAACTGCATCAAAGGGAATAGTCACATGACCTGATGTTTGGCAAAGCACATTCATGCACAGGACAAAAACATATGCAAGGCAGTGTTAGTTTGACTGTGTATATGTTGAAAACACTGACTTTCTGTGTTGATATGATTGCTGATGGCAGCAGGTGTACACATGACACAGGTGTTCTGTATGTTTGTGAATAGACAGAAATGTAAATAGACCTACATACCAATACTATAAACCAGTGTACATACTGTATTAATTATGAAGTATGGAGAATAACTACAGCTGATAATGTGAAATGTAAGAAACTGCCTTTACAACTCTATTTTGTGTATAAGAGATTATTAGTTGGGGGGGGGGGATTGCACTGACACAGGGAGGGACGGGACCTCACACGCACAGAAACTGCCTGTTACTGTCTCTCTGCCTTTTACAATCACAGACCTCCGAGTCTGACATGTCTCTGCTTTTATTTAACAACCCTTTTTTAATGAGCCCAGTTATTTCTAACCAGAGTCTTCTAAAAGGCAGTGTGCACTTCCAACTCACCAGGCTTCACTCAGAATTGTACTCAACTTGTTGAAGAGTGTTTGGTGTCAGATGAGATTTTCTTGAGCTTAGTTGTGTCTGCCTGTCAGAGAGGTAGTGGACTGTGGTGGATGTGTGATCCTGTAAAATAATGTTCACATGGACACTGCTTCAAATAAAGCACCACAGCTGCAGCACTCACTTTGTGGGACCTGTTATTTCCAATCTTGAACGTACAGTATTTGTTGTAGTCTATCATTGCATACACAAACCTGTCAGGGTGAGGAGCGTGATGATTATTTATTAACTAAAATAAATCCCAAAGTTAAAAATCTCAACATTTTTCAATTTATAATCCTTAAGATCTGCTGCAAGATTTTTTCAGTGCTGACGGTGATTGTTCCAACAAAAATGCGTCTACAAGAAAAGAAAGTTTCTGGAGAGTGTACGTTCACTGACACTACCGACTTTGGTGTCAGAATGGGATCATTAGTGAAAATAGATACTGTAATTTCAAATAATAATTTTGCAATCAACCTGCAATCAATCCACCATTGAGTAACTCTAGATCATGAACACTGGTTGGGCACCATTGATGTAGCGTCATTGTCATGTAATCATTGTAATTTGTCCAATATCTTATTATGACTAAAAGTTGCAAACTGATGACATCCCCATCATTCTCAGCTGTAGTTTGTGCTTACTGCTAATATGTTTCAGTAAACCAAGATGGTGATCATGGGAAATAATACCTGCTAAACATCAGCTTTAGACCCTTGTTCACTGCACAAAAAAAAAACACTAACACCTGCTAACATCTGGCTTTTTCATTTAATGGGACAGGTGACAATCACCATTCACACGCCAGTCAAATGACTCTGCAGTAGTCACTGGTATCCATCTACATCCAAACAGCAATTACACATCGTATCAAATTACTCTTTACCAAGTTTGGAAGAGAGTATGAATAAGAGCGGTGCAGGGCTGCCAGACAGCGGGAGTCACAAGGACCCACGAGATCTCGCGAATTCATGCATAATCGCGCGATATAACAAGATGTAGTTTCTATAAACAGAACCACAAAACCAGAGGAGTAGGAAGACATCTGGGTGCACCTTCATGATTAACATCTCCTCGTCGATGGTGTTCACAGGGTGAAATGACGTCTGAAAACCTCTGACCTGTTGACTTCAGGCCTGCCTCTGCCCATTATGTAGTTTTTAAGGTGTAGTGCAGGGAAATATGATCCGCCGTGAACACTATGTACTTTATTTTGAAAATTAACCGGATGTTTTATTGTGTCTCTGTGCACGACTTCCTGCCCCGCACGATCTGCTCTGTGCTGAATTGCTGCGTTGTGCTCCGGCGTCCGGCAAAAATAGAAGTCCTGCGTATCTGTTGCGGAGGGCTCCGGAGTGCCGGAGCTGACACGGAGCTGGAACGCAGCACAGCCGCAGCCGGTGGAAACACACACATTGACTAGAATGGAATCCTATTGGCTCCGCTGCCGTGCCGGAGCGCAGACGCAACCAACACGCATCTGGTGGAATTTGGGGGTTAAAGATAAAAAAATGAAACCTACGCTGCATAACACCTTCACGGATCGGGGTCCTCATGCTGTGGGGGAGGGAGCATTTTTCATTCATGAAAGTGAATTTAGTCTATTATAAGTTTCATGGGGATTGTGTTTAGACCAAAATAGATCACTTTTAATTTGTTTT
Organism: Epinephelus lanceolatus; assembly: GCF_041903045.1. Taxonomy (NCBI): domain Eukaryota; kingdom Metazoa; phylum Chordata; class Actinopteri; order Perciformes; family Serranidae; genus Epinephelus; species Epinephelus lanceolatus. Next base: position 46,853,435 of record NC_135741.1, read on the forward strand.
ATACATCAATGGTATCTATTAGCTACAAAATGAGGTATTACAGCTAGCATCATTTGCACCATTTTAGCTGTGGGGGCTAAAAAAAAGTCAATATGGTAGCTATGGGGTAAGTTGAGCAAACATGTTCAACTGTTGATCACCTGTGATCAACAACTGTTGATCACCCGCCAGCAAGTGATGAAGAAAATGAAAATACTGAGCTTGCAGTGGGGGACTTTGTAGTTGTAAACTTTAAAGAGGACCTATTATACTCATTTTCGGGCCTTTGTATTTGATTTTTGGACTCCTGTAGAGCAGCTACACACGATTACCTGCACACAAAGCTTTGTAGATCTTCAGGACGCTGTGCCTCTCGCTGCACTGCTTCCTTGTATTTCCTGCATCCCGTGAAAATGGTCTGTGTAATTTACTCCACCTCCCGCCGAGCCCACTCCACTGTGATTGGTCACACTCCTGAGGACTTCCGAAGGGCTGCCGAGCGCTGCCGGCATGCTTGGACATGCCCATATAAGTAAAGGCCAATTTCCACCAGACGGGTGTTGGTTGCGTCTGCGCTCCGGCACGGCAGCGGAGCCAATAGGATTCCATTCTAGTCAATGTGTGTGTTTCCACCGGCTGCGGCTGTGCTGCGTTCCAGCTCCGTGTCAGCTCCAGCACTCTGGAGCCCTCCGCAACAGATACGCAGGACTTCTATTTTTGCCGGACGCCGGAGCACAACGCAGCAATTCAGCACAGAGCAGATCGTGCGGGGCAGGAAGTCGTGCACAGAGACACAATAAAACATCCGGTTAATTTTCAAAATAAAGTACATAGTGTTCACGGCGGATCATATTTCCCTGCACTACACCTTAAAAACTACATAATGGGCAGAGGCAGGCCTGAAGTCAACAGGTCAGAGGTTTTCAGACGTCATTTCACCCCGTGAACACCATCGACGAGGAGATATTAATCATGGCAGTGCACCGAAATGTCTTCCGACGGAGCTGCACCGCACCGCACAGCAAACGCAGCCGGTGGGTATTGACGGACGGCGGAGCACGCAGCGGATAACCAGCACTGCCGTTCCGCAACGGACACGCATCCAGTGGAAATCCGGCGTAAGTCCGGCACACATTAACGTCACACGGACTACACTGTTTAAAAAAAGACTGTAAAACACAGTGTGCAGAGCCATCCAAAACAGCTTGCAGGGCTCACTTCCAAATGCACGAACCTCATTATTTGACTCGTTGGCATCGTTTAACACGAGTATGCAATATTGTAACAACATTTATAGGTCAGAAAAGAGGAAAAGCATAATAGGTCTCCTTTAAGGGTAAATCAAGAAATTACCGCTACATTGGCTTGCTGGAGAAAGTCGAAAGTGATGACTATGAGTGTAAGTTTCTGAGAAGAGGCAAAGCTGGAAATGGTAAACCAAGCTTTACTTCCAAGGAGAAAGATGAGGGATTCTTCCCAAGAAGCAATTAAATCGCAAAACTCCCCAAACCTCACAGAGTTGGTGGCACAGCAAGGAAGTCCCAGTAGTTTATATTCCCCTGCAACCTGGACAGGTGGAATATTGAGTAAAGGGGCAAGTGGGATATGGATGGAAGGAGGAGTTCAGAGAGGATGAAGGAGGACATACAGAGGAAGCATGATGAGAGAATTAGAGTTTCGGTTCAGAATGCTCAAATGTGTTAATAAACAAGTTCAAATTATTGTAATACCTTAATTTCCACAATTGGCCCTCCTGTTAGCAAGGACACCAAACTAGGATTCACGTCTACAGATTTAGTTCAGTGTTTTCTTTCCAAAGACAGGGAGGGAAATGGCTCAACTTACCCCACTCCTATGCTCAATTTACTGCAGACACGGGGTAAGTTGTGCCATGAGACCACTTTTTTTGGACATGCTGTATTATCAAAGCAGTTATGTTTACACTCATTCTGTTTATTTGTAAGGATGCACAACATCCTGAAATATATGCACATATATTAGTTAGCAACAAAACTAATAGTCTTGATGTAGTGATCCTGAATATGAAAAGTGACTCATCATAACCCGGTCTCCTAATTGTGCTAGGGGATGGCTGCGATATCCCAGACCTAAGGATAGAATTTAACTGCATTATATCATACCCAAAAGGGGCTTTAGGCAGAACATATAGGCCTAACATGATATATTGTTAATCATATCAAACACATACCTGTTGGCTAATTCCCGTACCGAGGTGAAGTTAGTTTGACGTTGGATATTCGACCGATATTCAGATATTCATTTTGGGTTCAACAGTGATTTCCACCTCCCTCTCATAGGCAGAAAACAGTGAGCAACATAGAGTAGGGCTAACACGCCCACCAAAGCATTTCTTTTGACTATGTTTAAAGTGTCATTTTGTGTGTTTGGTCAGGTTACCAACTTAGAATTAGAACTTTGGAAGTTTTGCTAGCTGCAATGTGTAATGTCACAAAATGGCAGCCTTATGGTATGTGACCACATGGGTGGTTTTTGGACGCAAGGGGTCACGCCATGTCCCAGCATTCGATGCTTGCTGGGCATCCCAGTACTTAAGCTGTCTGCTCCCTGATTTCAAACAGGACCAACATGACAGCTTATTTGGAAACTTTCTCTTGTGTTATGAAAATAGCTCACGGTTTCATGTGCTCTGAAAACATTTGAGGCGAGAAGTAAGCCGTGCAGTTACTCACTCTGTCGTCATTTTAGATTGACAACTGTTAGTTTAAAAGGAGTTTCTAGAGACAGCTAGCTGAGCTGGACGCCCCTAATCTGCATAAAATAGCCTAGATATAACTTTATGCAAATGAGGAATGGATACCCTGTCTCTCAAAACGCAACGGGACTTGTTTTTTTGTTTTGTTTTGTTTTTGGCTTAGGGAAGGGGCATACACATTTAAATGGCTGTATTCTGAATTTATTTTACCACCGATTTTTCTAAACCTGCAGTTTTTTTGCTTGGTTTTTTTTTTTTTTTTCTTAATAATTTTTAAATCTTTTTTTTTTTTTCAATTAATTTATTATGGGGGAGGGAGGGTCATGCATTTTCTAACAGTCACTTAGGGGGGCTCAAGGAAAAGTATTTGTAGCTTCAGGGAGGGTCACACCCCAGCCACCCCTCTCCTCTGATAAATAAAGAACAGTCCCTAACTTTAGTTATCACAGCTAAAGCCCCGTTTCCACGAAGCAGTTCGGTACACTTTTTTCCTTTTCCACTGTGAAAAGTTGTGGATGGGAGCAATGGAACCATTCCTAAACGTTACCATTTTTGATCCCCCCTCTGTTGGGGTATAGGGGTGGCCGATATGGCTGAAAAGTATATCACGATATAGCTGGTTCATATTGATCGATAACGATAATTATCTATCATTTTTTTTATAACCTATTTAAAATAAGGACCCGCAGAAAATGAATAAATTTTAACACATTTATTATTTAATTCAATCATAGTCATCAGTCAAGGCACACGGAGGAAAATATAATGTCGACACAACCATTAGAAAACACTCAAATAAATGAACATACACAAGATGGTATAAAAACTACTACTCGACTATTTCCTCGCTATCGGCACTCATTCTTCCTACTCACTCCACGCTGTGTTGTGTGCAGTGTTGCCAGATCAGAAACAAGCAACCAGTACCAGCAACCAAAATTACTTTACAAACACATTATATTTTCTTCCCTTGCACACTACCAAACCAATTAGCCGACCAAAAACGTGGAAAGAATAAATGAATGAATGAAAGTAAAGAAGTTGCATAAGCCAATTTACTTTCACTGTAACAGTGCTGGTATGCTGAACAAGATCTGAATCTGCACACTGCCTTTGAATCGTCCCCTCTTGAAGTCAAATCTTTTAATCCTCTCTTTTTCTACAAATCTTTATTGTATTCTTTCCATATTTCGCCCACTTGTTAGCGAAATAGTTAAAGAACCTCCATTAATCGCGCAATTTAAATGTGAAAAGTCTCACTGACTGACCGTCACCTGTGTGTATGCGGAGAAGGAGAGGGGCGGAGGGAGCGGAGCTGTGGAAACATCCTGCAGTCCAACATACTATCATGAGTTTAGATAACTTATTAGACGGATATATATAAAGAAAGGCGACCTTTAGAGAGCAAGCCCAAATAAGCAACTCCACTTTAGAAACAAGCCCAAAAATACGCAACCCGCGACTGCCAAATATTTGTAAGCGACTTTACAAAAAACAAGCCCAAAGTCGCGGCTTATAAGCGGACTTGTGTTCACATACGAGGATGGTGCAACCAAACGTGACATTGTTAGCTGTTTGCATGACACTGTTGCTAGGTTACCAGGGAGCAAGTGAGTGTGTTCAACCAACCTTGCACAGCCTGACTCCGAGGGTAACTTGTGCGACTCTCCTCGTGTTTTTTTCCCCGACAGAATACAGTAACATTATCAAAGGTTATATCGAACGTTTTTTCTATCAATGGTGCATAAGTGTCGCGAGACGATATGTTATCGTTTTATCGCCCACCACTATTGGGGTACCTAGCACACAGATCTGTTACTAAAAGTTGGAGCTAGAAACACTGCAGTCCATTGATTGGTCAATAGAGGAAGTCTTACATATATTAGTGAACTGTAACTATAAAATAAAAGGATGTTTTGCTGCTCTCGCATGGCCGACTGCCAGCAACTTTTAAGGTGGAATGTTTATGTCACAAAGTTGTACCTGATATATAAATCCTGGGCCACACCAACACAGATGCAAGAGGGCAGAGTTTAGGTACAACAAATTATTTTATTGCACCAGGGAAAAATTATTTAAGTACAAGAATAGAATGTTTAAAGTTCTAATAAAAACCCAATACAAATACTGGGCAGTACTCAACAGATTAAAAACAGAAGAATAAAATAATAAAATAAAATAGTGAATTTAAAATGGGAAAATAACTCAGTCCTCAAAAGACCCTACGCCCCTGTCCACCTGTATCTATGGGAGTTTTATACTCAGTCCAAAAGCAGGGGTCCGTCCTGTGGCAGGGGGGTGGCTCAGAGTTGGCGTTGGCGTGCTGCTCTTGACGCTCCTCATCTTGTGGATCCAAAGCTGTTATCTTGATCTCTGGCCTAGTATCTGCCATAGTATCGTGGCAGCTCACCGACTCGTCTTCCACACTGCAGAGCAGCTGATGCGTGTCTGGAAAAGCAGGTGCCGCCGGGTGCACAACCTATTTTTCCCATTTTAACTGAGCATTTCCCCAACGCATTCCCCACCCCCAGAACAACGCCGCGAGGTTCCGTTGTTGACGGACCTGGCCAGATGCGGGTGGCTAGCTAGCGTGCTGTCGGCGAGAGCTGTTAGCGAAGTCATCTAGCAGAAGAGCTAGCAATATCTTCCTGCGAAGTAACTGTTCCAAATGAACTGAGACGAGTTGAGTAGTGTGCTATTGAAAGAGCTGACATATATATAGAAATGAATGCGAAATTCGAAATATAGAGTAATTATCAACCGCATAGAAATCAATCTATGGTCAACAATCACTTTTAATAGTGGGGAAAAAAGCTAATGCTTATTTTTCTTTTGCATAAATAAATGAGATATTGTTTGTTTACAACTGCGATTGCAATTTAATTCCTACTTTCGGCACCATTACGCTCCGCTTCTCCCATCTTGTCAACGCCCAAGTAGGAAAAATCCAGTGCCTCCACGGTCCCACGGTCAATGGAACCGTGCTGCGCGCTAGTCCGTTACTATCCGTCATTTTCACCTCCATTGGAATGAATGACTTCCAGTCAGCGTCAGTCCATCAATGCGTTAGGTTGTGCACCTAGCTTAAGGGTTGACACGCCCAGAGACCCGAGCCGGTGGATTCCACCCGTTTTATATCGGCTGATACTGATTGCAGGCCAATCACAGGGACACAGGCATAAGGGGAAAACAAGGGGGGCGGAACTACGCGCTATTGTCCATAATGTCCACATTGGCTTTTCTTAAGTCCATGCAAAAAAAAAGCAGCACTTGCCTCTGCGCTTGCCTGAAAAGCACTGAATGTACAAACCCGCTATTTTTAAATATCCCATTAAGAGAGACTCTCACTGCAGCCTGTTCTACTTTGTTCTGAAAATGTTGGAGTGTAGCACCGTTCTATAAACAAGGTGCAGACTGATAAAGGAGGAAATACAGCAAGTGCTGGATGGAGCAGTGAGTGACAACAACCCCACCCACATGAAAGAGTACTGTTTGTGGTGGAAACGCCAAACAGACCTACTGTAGGGTCTAGGTACCATGTCTGAAGGGTTACTTTTTTTTTTTTCTTCCAAAGGTACCATACTGAAAGTGTTATGTGGAGATGGGGCTGAAATGCCTAATCCACACCTAACTGTAACCTGAACCATGAAACAATAAGTCTTAACCCTCAAACAGGCCTATGGAGAAGTGAGGACAGGCTAAAATGTACTCACTCTGTTGCTAAAATACATCTTTTAGTCTCCACTATGTATCATGTCCAAGTACACACACACCCTCACAGTTTTTTCAAACATTTATCAAGTCTTCTCTGGAAATCTTAAAATCTTCCACATCTTTCATACATTGCACCTATTCAACTTTGAATTCATTCATTCTTTTTGAAAATGATTCAACTTTGTTTGAAACGGTTTGGTAGAACACATTTTGAATCACTACCTCGCAAATTAAATTAAATTACAATAATATGCTGGCTTAACTTCTGTAAGATTACAGTATAGAACTGCCTGTCACAACAATTTATGGTTAAAATTATTCTGTAATTTACTGTGAAAGTAATGTAACTAGTTGCCAGTAATTTACTGTAAATGTACAGTCAAATATTTACAGTGTACATTTTAATGAAAAATGTGTTAAATTCAACTCAACCTTGAGTTATCTCTACCTTTCAGTTTAGGTATTTAATGCTAAAAAAAAATCCACTAGATGTTGCTGTGTCTTTAAATACTATGCCTTTACACTTCACCTCTGACAGGAAGTTAGTAACAAAATGTCTTTCCAGACATGAGGACTGTGTGGTTTATTTCACGTTATAGTTTCAAAGTTCTTATTCAACAGATTTATGGAACTTAATACAACAAATTAAAATCTAACAGGAGTCATATAATTAAAAAAATAATTAAAAACGTTTTCTACCAAACAGTTGATTTGTCCTTCTACAGTAAAGGTCGTGAAGCTAAGCTTATGTAAGTAAACCTGACTATTTACTACAAAATAAAAACACTTCTGGTCATTCATTGTTATTAAATAATACATTTAATGTTATATAATGTTATACCTATGCTGAAATAATTTTAAAAGTATGATTTTTTTTTTTTTTACTGTCTAAAGTCATGCTCAACCAAACGGCTGATTTGTCCTTCTATGTTAAAGAAGGTGATGCTAATGCTAAGAGAATAAATTCACAATTTTTATGAAATAAAAAAAGAATTTAATACAATTAATTTAATATTTAATAAAAAATAATGATATCATGTGATTTTTTACCATTTCTGAGATGTTTTCAAAGTATTGTAGTAGTAAATAACTAAAATAAACACATGGAAATACCACTAGTGTTAGTATTACTGCCAATTCCACAGTAACTTGACTGAAAAAAAAAAGATATATGTTGGTATACTAACATATTATATATTATTGTAATGTTTGGTAGAGGCCTATATTTAAACTACATGGTCTGTTTAAAAAAAAAAAAAAAAAAACTTTGATTTTTGTTATTATTGCCCCAAAGACATAAGAAATGCAAAGAAACATTTTTTTCATTTCTCTTGAAAGTGGGTTTACTGTCAGAGGGAGAAAGAAACCAGAAACTTTTCACATATATGAAGCTGAAATCAGGATTTTTTACTTTATATTTCTTTTAAAGAATTCTCAAATTGATTATCGTTATTGTTGCAGCTTTAATTTATGACCTTTAACTGCTTCTTCAGCAATGCAGTTTTGTGTCAGCCTTTCAACATCCAGCACTCTTGTCATTGTAGCTCTTTGACATGAATACCTTATAGTTACTTGGCCATTTGTTAGAAGGAAGATTATTGTGAACCACAAACAAAGTTGGTCACAAAGCAGAAGATATCATCTGTCCACAGATAACTTATGCTCTACGTCTGTAATTTGCATAGTTGTTCAATGTTTATGTTTAACTTGTTCAACTTTGTTGTCCTTTAGTTTAGCTCTGTCTATTTTTGTGTAAGTACATTGAGGACAACGAAAAAAAAGAGTCAGCCAATAAAGCTGATGTCAATATCTGATGTATAGTTTAGGAGGCAATATGAGTTTAGACATACATAATTCAGCAAAATCAAACAGTGACAACAATGGAGGTTTATATTTTTATATTTTGTATCCAGAGGATACAATATTACAATCTGTTTTACATGGTTTTATAGGGCTTACATCAATGTTCTCCATCACTTGCACTTTATGTAACATCAGCCAGGTTGGTATCTATATTGTCTGTATTTTAGGTTATTTAACTGTAATTTTTCTTTCACACCAAACAAACCACAAGACAGAACAGAGATAGTTTTTTTTTTTTTTACCTAACAAAAAAAATTTGTCAACACTACTTAAAGTCTTAAGCAGAGAAACTTTCAAAATTTTCAGATCAAGTAGTAATAGCAATAATAATAATAACAATAATAATTTTTGAAAAGACTTAATCAAAGTGACACATCTTCCTTATGCAGACCCTACTGTCTCACTTTGGCTCACAGACCTGAGGTTGTCGGATGTGGGGAGAAACTGTTTTAGACATATGCGTGTGTGAGTGCCAGACCCTCAGTTTTATGTTGTACGTAATCATGGATCATTACAGATTATAGCAACTTTTACCACTGTTCATTTAAGGAGGACCACCGCAAGGAAACACGTTCTTTGTTTAGATTGTCAAACAGACGCTGGCTCATAGATACTTGTTTCTGGCTGCCAGCGTTAATTAGCTGAAAAGTTGTCTATTTTCACTTTAAAATGTTGATTAAAAACGTTGCCATCTGTTGATAATTTGACTTGGATTCCTGCTGAAATGGATGGTCCAGAGGAACAAGTCCATCCATCCAGAAGACAGGGGCAAAAAACCTCCCAGGGAAAAATATGACAAGTGTCCTGGCTCTAAGCCCCTACGGAGCCTCATGCAAACCCTGCTGACCCAGGCTGTGTTCTGCTCCTCCACTAGAAGAACAAGAGGGAGGTCAGGACATCAGCAGGGTCTGATGGCTTTCCTCCAGTGTCCAAACACCCCTGAATGTGGAGCCTTGGACTTCGTCATTTTTTTCCCCAGGGGTTTCATGCCCCTACCCTCCGGACCATCCATTTTAGCATTAACCCTTGGCAACATCTTTTTAATCAACATTTTGAAGTGGAAATAAACAACTTTTCGGCAAACTTAACTAGTGTGCTAGCTACACTAGCTAATGCTGGCAGCCAGAAACAAACAGCTATGATTCATTGTCCATTAATTGTCCAGTAATTTAAACAAAAAACATGCTTTCTTGTGATGGTCCTTGTAAAATGAGTAGTGGAGGAATTTACTATATTCCCGTATGATCAGTGAGTTGATACACAGAGGCTAGCTACTAGTGCTAGTATAGCTAGCTAGCTGAAATGTTGACTACTCCTACTACTGTGACTGACGGGATTGTGGGCCTCTGATTGGCAACATCAAAAAAATGACTGAGTGATACCCCACCCTCTGGAGCTTATGCATGTGTGCATATGCACTTCTAAAATGGTGGCTCCAGAACTCATGCATGCACATATCTAAAACGGTGGCTGCGGAACTAGCACATGCATACGTGATACTGCATGGGAGTTCTGCCGTTTAACTCTTCTCAAGTGCAGGCTCACAGAGTTGTAGGCATGGCTGTAGACTCTCAGTCTGGTTCAAGCAGTAGTCTACATGGATGTAGACATTTGGAGGTAAATGTTTTACTAAGACAATGCTAAATATTAGAGGATAATACGGAGCTTTTTAATAACATATTCTTAGATTCCCAATCACTCCATCATTTGAATAAGAAAACACTGTGACATCAGCACAAAGCCCTTTTCAGGAGTAACAAGAAGGGAGGGAGTCATCCTGCTTGATGTTATTCTGCTCCCTGAAAAAATAAATGAAAGAATGTTTCTTTAGGTTTTACAGAAGCATTTTCAGAAATCTTTCTCCTGATGGAACACACTAAAAATGAAATATGCCTGTCGCCTATCATGGCTACCAGTGCCATTATTCATTGGGATCTAATATGAACCCTGCAGACATTAATAGGTGACATCACACACATCTATCTTTGCCCTTAGTGTGATGCAGTTAGAGCCTCTTACAAACTCATAATCAGTCAGAGCAGAGTACCCCTCGGCAAAGTTGCTCAGTGCGATGACAAGCTGTACAGCATCTGGACTGGTACGCTGTGGCTGATGCTTTATCATATCCTTCTCCCCCAGGGTAGAAGTCCTGCTGCACCTTTAATGTTCAGTGGTGCTGGAACAGCTGGGTGGGGGTTTAGCTACTGCCAGGGGATCATTAAAGAGCAGGGGCCTTCAGTAGATGTGGTTGGTGGTTGGAGCAGCAGAGCCTCGGGTCACGTCAGCTTGCAGGTAGAGCTCAGCAGCAGCAACATGGAGGTTAATGTGAGGGAGCAGTGACTGACGGCTGCATCCATGGCTGGACACAAACAAGAAAGTATGTATTACAGAGCACTGCTTTAAATTCATACATGCATATTGATTCTTACACTTAAAACTGTTTTTACCAGGACTGCTTGATTTTTCTCTAAACAGATATTTGCCCCCAATTAAGCTTTGAATCTAGTGACCAACAGGATGAACCATTTCACTGAGGTGTAAAAAGAATGCCACAGATGTAAAAATGTATTCTTGCAGGGCTGTCCCCCTGTAGTTTTTGGAATAATGCAAACTTTTCTGTTTTACACTATTAGAACAAATGCAATGCTTTGTGTTCCTGACTGCAATGCTGAAGACCCTTTATTACACTGCCTTTGCAGTAAAAAACATAGCTCGTGGACTTCCAGGTGGCGCTATGGAGAGCTAGGACGCACGGTTAAGTAGCTGAGTAAATAAGTTACAAGCAGAACGAGAACTGTCTCTCACTGTACCAACTACGAGAAAAAAAACAGACAAAACTTCAGCACCAACATTAATAGCTCACAATACCACCCAAACTGAAAAAGGAGAAGAGACGGAGACGAAGGCCTCACCCAGGCCCTGGGCTCACCTGAGAAACAGCCACGCGAAGAGAAAGCTAACCATGCGGCGGTTCTACAAGCTATTGAACTCCTCCGTCTGGAGCTCTCCGCAGTGAAACAGGAAATATGTGCCAACATCGACTCCCATATTGAGGAGGTCACTGCCACTCTGAAAGGGGAAATTATACGACTGGAGGCCGGTATCAACAGCAAGCTAGAAACCCTTCAGGCTACCTCACACACTCACTGTAAAACCATTCAAGGGCTAGAGCTAGCGGCTACAGCTAACTCTGATGCTACAAACGAGCTGAAAGCCGAAGTGGAACGCATCTCCGGCTTGGTGACAAAACTGTCAGAAAGATGTCTGGATCTGGAGGGGCGCTCAAAGCATCAAAATCTGAGAATAGCCGGAGTGAAAGAAAGCAAAAAACATGGTCAAAACATCCGGGACTTCACAGCTAAACTACTTCAGGACACACTCGCACTGGATGAGAAGCCCATGCTCGATTGAGCACACAGGGCACTGAGGACAGCGCACCCCGTGACATCTTATCCTGCAAGCACATCACTGCCATATTTTGGAAGAAATCCTCCGCAAAGTGACAAAAGATTGGGACCTGTCTTACCAAGGACAACGGATACAGATCTTCCGAGATTTACCCCCAGAAATTGTCAAACAATGGGCACTTTTTTCCAAAACCAGAGGAGTACTGAGAGACATACCAGTGGTCAAATTTGGACCGGCCAAACTCTGAGTCACGTATGATGGTTCTGACTCCCTCTTCGCTGACCCTAAAGAGACATTCCAGTATGGCGAGAACATTGCTAGAGCCACCACGGGATAAGTATTATGAAAATACGGGACTATGTCCGTCTCAGACCCTCCATAGTGCACATGGTAAATCCACAACTGACTGAGAGCTAACTGTTATGAGGCTTATGCCCATAGAATTCATATTTGGTTATGTTTTTTGACACTTAAAATACTACTACTAGATACTCAATACTCTTACTTCCCTCATGATGTAGTTAAATTTCAAGGTACTCGATTAAAGGGACAGCTTTGGTCTGAGGTGATTTGCACAAATACATTAAAGTTGCAGAGTTACTTAGTTAATAATAGTATTAGAAGTTAATTATATGGAAAGGTTGCTTTTAGTCTACTGTTCTGAGGTTTTGTGGGCCTTTACTATTATTAGGGACCTCGGCTGAAGGCAGAGGTACGTTTATTATAATTATTATTCTTTCTTTCTTTAGTCTTTCTCCCGCCGCCTCTTTGAGCTGGAATTTGACCCCCTAAACATGCCAAAACTGGCATGTTCGGCTTGGGGCCCCACTGGTGCACAAAAATACAAATTTGGCCCCCTAAACATGCTCAAATCCTCACCAAAATTGGCACGCATGTCAGGACTAGTGAAAAATTTGATCAAATGAAAAAAATAACCCCCAAAGTGCCAAAATTTGCTCTCTAGCACCACGTAGACACACAAAAAAGGCCACTGCGGCCTGTAGGAATGTCGGACAAAGATTAAACCAAAACTGGCTTGTTCATCTAATCAGCACCTACAAATCACATGCTGACACCCCTGACCTAAATCCAACAGGGAGTGAGTTAGTGCCTCTGAAATTAAGATGAGCAAATGTGGAGAAATTGTCAGCTGTGAGCTAGAGTGGAGAGGGGTCTAAAATCTTCGAAAACTTTTTTCTTTAACTGTCTACGTGAGCTGGAGGCCAAAACGGCGTGAGTCCGAGGTCCACCCAACGCTGCTTGCAGCTTTAATTTTATTTGTATCCTGATTACCTCAGTACTTTTTCATTGTTTTCTGGGAATCTGTGTGTAGTTATGGGAGGTAGGTGGGAGGGGGGAGAGGGGTTGCCCAGACTTAACATAATAACACAATTTAACCAAGTAAGATGGAACATTTGAAGCTACTCTTACCTTTCTTGCATTTCACATAGCACTTAGAAAAAATTTGAACATCCACAACTCCCGCCTCCCTCCAAAGTCCCATCCCCCTTCCTCCATTACGTCCTCATTACGCCTATGATAGACGTAGGCGTTGGCACAGTGGCGTAAGGTAGTTACGATGGGCCCCAGTGCACGCTATTACGAGGGGCCCTATTACGCCCTAGTTACAAGTTATGAAGCACATGTCTTACTGCCGCTTTTATGTTACATCCATTTGCAGATACTTGATATTGGACACATTAACATACATATTACACAGCAATCATCATTACATATCTGTATAAGACAAATCTACCAAAGAAAATAGAAATTGTCAGTTTAACTTGATAGTTTTTTATTGGTAAATTATTTTTTTTAAATAGTTTATGTAGAATAAGTTTATAATTTATTATAGATTGACACTGTTTTACAAAACCAGAAAACCATGATGGAGATGAATTTGCCTTATTTAGGGCATGTATGGAAATAGCACCATTTTTGTTTAAATGTGAGTTCTTCTTTGAACACGGGTGTATTTCCAGGTGGCAGTCGGGCCCCTCCACCCCATGGGCCCCAGTGCAACTGCACTGCCTGCACTGTCTATATTTACGTCCAACCGCAACCCTGGAGTTTTAAAACTCAACCGGAGTCAGTGATGACTGATGAGTTTTAGAGTAAGGTTACAGTGCTAACGTTAGATAGTAGCATTAACATTACTAGTGAGTGGAAATGCACAAGGAAGATAACGTTAATGTTTCAGAGGCTATGCTACAGTAGGCTAACGTTAGCCATTAGCAACTGGATTCGGTCGAAATGCAATGATTGGTCTGAGTTTTCTTAGAACCATATGAGAATGGTATAATTATGACTTTTTATCTCCGGTGGAATTCACTTACATTTTAGTGTGCCATCAGCTTATTAATAGCATTTTAACCTAAATAAAGAAAAGCGTAAAATTTCTAGAAAGATAAGTGTCGCTTTAACTCAACAAATGACAACTACTCTAGGTAGGTGTTACGGCCGCCGCTCTTTCCACCTTCGTTGTGTGTGTGTATGTAAGTCTAAAATTTTCCTCTGTCTGCCAAGCTGCCTGCACAGCCCCTGGAGCCAGAAGCTCCACCCCCTCTGTCCTGATTGGTGCGGCCTCCAGTGTTCCTGACCTCCCAGTCCACAGCTCACCTGGGTCCCTGATTGGTGCGGCACCAGTGCAGTGGGCCAATCCCAGCCATCCAATTAAGTCCAGCATCTACAAAAGCCCTGCCAGCTGGCTGACTGTTAGTGGCAGCTGACCTTGTTGTTGGGAGAACTTTGTGTTGTGTTGTTAGAAAGCCAACTTGTAGCTTTTTGTAGCATGTTGTAATTTTTTGGTAGATCTTGTGAACTCTGTTTAAAACCTTGAAGTGTGGCCAGGTTTTAGAACTTGTTCAAAGACTTTTGACTGATTCCACGTATTTTCCTCCACACACAGGTAATTCTCTGTATTCGAGACACTAGGTGCAGGGGTGCTGTTTTTGTTGTTGTTTGGTTTTACAGTTTGATTAGGTAGTCAGAATTTGTTTTTCTTTTATTTTTGATTAGTCAGATTGTAAGCTTCATAGCTTCTAAGAGAGTCCTCTTTTCGTTATATTCTGTTTTTGATTTAAACAGCACCCACTGGCCCTCTTCCTTGGTTTGTCCTGAGTTATTGTTAACTAGTATCCTTTAATTTAAGTTACAATGAACTGCTTTACCTTTTACCATGTGGGTTTTTGTGTTGCTTCCCTTTCCCCTGCGGGCCAGGTTGTAACAGTAGGATATGCAGGACAATGTAGCAAGCAAAATAGGAGGAAAAGGCATCACAGTCTGTAGCTGGAATATCAAAGGTGCAAATGAGCGTATTAAATGGGTAAAATCTTAGCCCACTTAAAATCCCTGAACATTGACATAATATTCTTGCAAGAAACTGATCTCAAGAATGACTCACACATCAGGCTGGGAAGCAGGTGGATAGGACAGCTGTACCACTCCAATTTTTCCTCTAAAGCCAGGGGCACTGCAATTCTGATTCATAAAGGTATTCCATTTAAACATAAAGCCACAATAGCTGATAAGGAGGGTAGGCACATTATTGTGACGGGAGAACTGCATGCATCCCCACTGACTTTGGTTAATTTAAATGGGCCAAATTTTGATAACCCACAATTTTTCAGTAAGGTAATTGATTTAATTCCGGATATGTCCCAGTCTAATGTAATAATTGGGGGTGACTTCAATTGTGTATTAGACCAATACCTAGACAGGTCTTCATCTCAAAAAATAAACCCTTCCAAATCTAGTGAATTCCTAAATACCTATTGTAGATCAGTCACTGTTCACAACAGTCTATATTGAGCTGTTAAAGATGCCGTAGTTTCAGGAAGTAATCTGGCATCCTGCTCATGTGCGTGGCTTGTTATTCAGTTCGTCACACAGACGTATGCTTGCACGGTCTGTAATGTTTGCATCCTCGGCACAGTGGTGATTAAACCAAGTTTGAAGCTACACTACTTGTCTTATTTCGAAGCACATCTTTCAACATGGTGTCAGAAGTGGGATACCCCAGAGAGGTGAACCTGAGGCTTAATCCTCTCAAGTGCAGGTTCCGGCTGAACGAGGTCAGCCATGTTGGCCATGTTTTCACAAGTGACGGCCTCAAAGCAGACCCCACCAAAACAAGGCCAATCAGTTAAATGCCAGTGCCAGCAGATGTGCCAGCTCTGCAAAGATTTCTAGGGATGGTCAACTAACTTGGAAAATTCATTCCAAAATTCAGTGAGTTGACAGCTCCGCTATGACAACTCACACACAAAGACACTGAGTGGGCGTGGCATGAACAACAGCAAACCGCTTTTGAAGCACTGAAGAACCACATGTCTAGCCCACCAGTCTTGTCATACTATGATGTCAGCAAGTCAGTGACACTTACCTGTGATGCTTCACAGTATGGGCTTGGTGCAGCATGTTTGCAGGAAGGAAAACCTGTGGCATATGCTTCACGGACATGGACTGACACAGAAACTCAATATGCGCAGATCGAGAAAGAGTTGCTGGCCGTGGTCTTTGCATGCTCGAAATTCAACGATTATGTCTATGGCAAGCCAGTGACCATAGAAACAGACCACCAGCCCTTGGTCACCATACTAAAAAAGCCCATACATGCAGCACCAGCGAGACTACAAAGGATGATGTTAAGACTTCAAAAGTACAGCATCACACTCATCTACAAAAGTGGAAAACAAATGCACCTGGCTGACACTCTGTCTTGAGCTCCCAGGAGTTCCACAATTCAACATGCTGCTGAGAAGGACAGCTTTGATGTGATGACAGTCAACTACATATCTTCTTCTTGCCTCGAGGAATTAAAGAGACACACAGCTGAAGACACAACCCTGCAGACACTCAGTGTGATCATCAGACATGAGTGGCCCAGCAAACAGCGTAGTCTTCCTCATGGTGTCCGTCCTTGTTTTCCTTTCAGAGATGAACTAACTATTGAAGACGGTGTCTATGAAAGGTCACAAGGCAGTCATTCTCTGCTCTCTACAGAAAGAGTATATCAGCATCATGCACAGAGGACATCCTGGTGTAGAAGCTACAAAACAGAGAGCAAGAGGCATAGTTTTCTGGCCTACAATAACAGATGACATTGAAAAAGAGACAGTCATGCTCTGTGTGTAACAGCACAAAACCACACGAGCAGAAAGAACCACTCAAGCTGCATCCAATCCCAGACCTGCCTTGGTCAACTGTGGCAACTGATATCTTTGATTGGCACAATAAACAATATTTAGTTCTGGTGGACTCATATTCGGGCTGGTATGAGATTGACTTGCTCCACGACCTCACCTCAGAGACAGTCACTGCAAAACTCAAGAGGCACTTTGCAGTGCATGGAACACTGCACACACTCATATCAGACAATGCAAGACAGTTCACAAGCCAGTGCTTCAAAGACTTTGCTACTCTGTGGGATTTTAATCATGTTATCAGCAGCCCAGAGTATCCCCAATCTAATGGGTTAGCTGAAAGAGCTGTTCACAGTGCTAAACAACTCATGGAGAAGTCACACAGAGACGGGACCAATGTCTTTCTTAACCTCCTAAACCTCAGAAATGTGCCACGTGATGCAAAGCTAGGATCACCTGCACAGAGACTGGTGTCAAGGCAAACACGCACCACTCTCCCAGTCTCAAGCAAGCTGCTTGAACCACACGTGTGTGAGCCACAGCAGGTAAAGCCCAGCTTCTCAAAAAGAGACTGTTGTGCTATGACAAGTTAAGCAGGCCACTTCAGCCATTGATGGAAGGACAGGTTGTCAGGTTGCAAACCCCACAAGGTTACAACCACACAGGCATGGTAAGGGAAATCTGTAAAGAGCCCAGATCTTACGTCATCCACTCAGAAGGATGTATAGGAGGAATTGCGGACACATCTTGCCTGTAGTCGAGCCTGCCCAGCACAGCCCACTTTAAGTGGCACTGACCAACAAGACACTAAACAAAGGTCAAAAGACTGTGACACTCACACAACAGACCAGAGATGATGGACACTAAGCTGGTTGAGATGCCACTAGCTGAACTTCCCTCAAACACCACTGAAAGACCATACAGAACCCTCTCAGGTCGTATTAGCAAGCCAAACCCCAAATACAGAGACTAACTACACTTGTCAGTTGAATATAAATATGCACATTGTTCAGATTGACTCATATTTGTGCTAAAGCTGACAGCTAAGTGTACTGGTCAATATTTTATGTATGTCTATATGTTGAGACATTAATCCTGTTTTCATTATGTGTACATTTGCATGGGTTATGTGACTGATAATATTATTTACATTTTAAGCAGAATGTTTTTTTTTTTTTATTTCTCACCTTATCTGAATGTCATATCAATTACTGAGCAGCTATGCTGAATACTAGTTATTTTGGACGTTTAGTATGCTCTGCTACATTTATTATGTCATTAGACAGTTTTGTTATTATATGGAGTGTAAACTAAGGAAAGGGGATGCAGATCAGTCACTGTTCACAACAGTCTATATTGAGCTGTTAAAGATGCCGTAGTTTCAGGAAGTAATCTGGCATCCTGCTCATGTGCGTGGCTTGTTATTCAGTTCGTCACACAGACGTATGCTTGCACGGTCGTTTGCATCCTCGGCACGGTGGTGATTAAACCAATTTCAAAGCTACACTACTTGTCTTATTTAAAAGCACATCTTTCAACACCTACATAAACAACACAGGTATACTTGATGTATGGAGGATTGTCAATCCAGCAGGAAGAGCATATTCTTTCTACTCTGGTGTCAATAAAGTGTACACAAGAATAGATTATTTTCTGGTCAACTCCAAACTCATGCCATATATCTACAACCCAAAATATCACAACATAATTATATCAGACCACTGCCCTATTTCATTTTCTGTAAAACTGGAGGGAACGGGTAAAAACCAGTCAGGCTGGAGATTTAACCCTCAAATGCTCACTGAAACCAGCAAATTCTGTGAATACTTGAAGTTACAGATGGAACTCTTCTTCGAGACGAACGGCACTCCTGAAGGTTCTCCTGCACTGCTTTGGGAAACCTTTAAAGCCTTCCTCAGAGGCTGCATCATCTTATTCCAAGCGACTCAAAATAAGAGCGGGAAGGCAGAACAAATCGAACTAGAAAAGCAAATAAAACAACTAGATGCAGAGAATGCTACCCATCCATCCATAGAAAACCATAACAAACTTTCTGCACTCAAATACAAACTGAACCAGATACTTTCAGCCACAATCAGTAGAGCATTTCAATTTTTCAAGCAGAAACAATTTGAATTTGGCCCTCAAACCCCTGGCTTGCGCCATACGAACACAGAAGAACATTACTGGTATTGACATTGGGGGATGTGATTTTAAAGTCAATCTGTTCGCAGATGATGTTTTGTTAACGTTATCCAAACCATCTCAGTCAGTCCCACAGGTGATGAAGTTGACTGATGCATTCAGGAGTTTTTCTGGTTATAAGATGAATTTTAATAAAAGTGAGGCCATTCCTCTAAACCATCTGATGTATCCTTCACATCCTGGTACATCCCCTTTTCAGTTGAGATCACAAGGCATGAAATGTCTTGGGATAAACAACAAGATTTTTGATTCAAATGGACCGCACCTCCTAAAGTCAATTAGGGAAGATATTAAGAGATGGACAGTTCTTCCCATTTCATTATGGGGCAGAGCAGAAGTGATTAAAATGAATATTTTACCAAGAATATCATTTCTGATATCAGCTTTACCACTTAAATTCCCCTCTTATTGGTTTAAAGAATTTAACACTATACTTACTGGTTTCTTGTGAAGGGATAAGAAACCCAGAATAAGTCACAAAAGATTGAGACCAAGAAGAAGTGGTGGATTAGCAATACCAGACGTTTATTCATATTATTTGGCTTATAATGTTAGATTTCCTCTGTCATGAGATAAGATAAGATTAACTTTATTGTCCATGTGTGGGAAATGTGTCTTGGCCTGTAAGAGGTGACTGTCACTGCTCACACGAAGACTTGACAAGCACATAGCTTACATAAGGACTGAGTGAAAACTAACAGAAAATTAGGACATACACACATTACAAGTAAAACATACACAGTACAGTACATTCTCCGTCTTGGGGGTGGATTACTGAAACCACAGTCTTGAGAGTTAGCCTACTGTATTATCGAGTTAGGTTTTATGACGTGTACTTACTTCTGATCTTTTTGTTCAGGGGCGTTACTGAAGTTGGGCGAGTCATGGGCCTATACATGCAAGAGTGATGTTGGCAGTTGGAAATGGATCAAAGAGTAGATTATGTCTGAATATGATAAGTCTGTCTCTTTACCAGCGTTATGGTATCACCCTGAAAATGAACAATCCTTTAATACAATTTTCCTGTGAGGTAGTTAAACAAAAACATTTAGCCTTTGATGGGGTATCTTTGCCCTCATGCCCTATATGGAACAACCCGCTTCTACTGGCCCGGGGATAGACCACTGACAAACTGTAAATGGCAGTGCTGTGGCATAAATGAATTGGGACAGATTGTGAAGGATGGAGATATGGTACCCTTTAGTGAGTTAAAAAAGCTGTACAATCCAAGAGATGTCGATTTTTTTGGTCATATTTACAGTTAAGATCAATTTTAAGGTCACAAACTGAGAGGGACTGCCTTAGGACGAGGGTAGTTTCAACAGTGTATGGGTTACTGTGCCTCGTCTCTTCAGACAGCCTAGCTTCCCTCAGACATCAGTGGGAGAGGGACTTGGGTGTATCCCGACCTCAGCCCAATGGGAGTCTGTCCTAAGAAATACAACAATGGTATGGTTGACCGAAATATTCAGCATCTTTTCCACTATACTAAAATTCTCTCTGGTACCACATCCAGAAATTATTATATTGGGAAGATCAGAAGCTTTTAGAAAGCTGACTACTTCTCAACAACACTTTATCTCCTATGGGCTAATAATGCTACTAAGTACCAATACTTAGGTTTTGGAAAAAAATCAGGACCCCTCCTGTGAAGTTGTGGATCACAGAACTTACTGATACGCTCCACCTAGAGCAAATTAGGTTTATCTTAAATGATAAACTGAAGACGTTTGTAAAGATTTTTGGTTACCATTTGTTTCTTTTCTCAAAGAACACACACGATGAATACAAATTCTAGAACTACAAGAAGTACTAGGCAGATGGGCGACTGGGCAGTCTAAAGGGTTTCTTTTGTTATGTTGTGTTTTTGTTTTTTGTTTATTTTTTGTCTTGTCTGTTTGCTGTTGGTATTTGTGTTTGGCTATTTGCTTTCCTCTCTCTCTTCCCCCTATGTTATGTTATATCATGTCATGTTATGATAAAAATTGAAGCAGTTTCATATTCTGTACATATGTCAAGCTTTTTGCACTAATAGAAATATTTGAAACAAACATAGCTTGTCTCTGCCCATCACTCTCCCTCTCTGCTACTGAAACTCTCATTCATGGCTTCATCACATCCAGAATTGAATGATTTAACAGCAGTCTTTATGGTACATCATCCAAAGTCCTAAATTAACTCCAATACATCCAGAACTCTGCTGCCTGTCTGCTCACCCATTCTAGCTCGTGCAATCACATCAGCCCTATCCTCCAGAACCTCCACTGGCTTCCTGTCCCACAATGCATCCAATTCAAAGTCCTTCTCATCACTTACAAAGCCCTCCATAACCAGGCCCCCCTCCTACCTCACTGACCTGCTCCACCGCCACACTCCTTCCTGCAGTCTCCGCTCCTCTGATCCAACCTCCTGACTCCACCACTCAGGACCAAGCACCGGACCTGGTGTGACAGGGCCTTCTCCATAGCCACCCCTTCCTTCTGGAACTCTCTCTCTAAACACATTTGAGACTGCACTGACCTGTCCCAGTTCTCATTACTCATCAAAACTCATCTTTTCAAAACAGCTTTTGATTTGTGAATGATGTTGTGTGTATTTTACTGTAATCTATTTTATAATAATATTTAAGTAATGTAAAGTGTATCTGAGTTCCATGAAAAGCACTCTATATGTTAAATGTATTATTATTATTATTATTATTATTATTATTATCATTATGGCATAACATGGCAATAACAATCATTTAGCATCCTTGTTATATGGCGGCTGATCTCGTCCTCTGCTTAGAGGGTAAGGAGTTCCCAGTTTGTGGACACTTTCAGTTGCTTTTCTTCTTCTTTGAGTTAGCTGCTAACTGCTACAAACTACTTTTTAAATCTCCAGGTGGAGGGTTGCACCTACAGGAAGGTTTATCAGACTCTGGAGTGGTGGTGCACTGTTCCACTGTGCAGCGACACCTGTACAAATATGACCTTCATGGTAGAGTCATCAGAAGAAAACCTTTCCTTCATCCTCACCACAAAATTCAGTGTCAGAAGTAACATCTAAACAAGCCTGATGCTTTTTGGAATCAAGTCCTGTGGACTGATGAAGTTAAAATAGAACTTTTTGGACACAATGAGCAAATCTATGTTTGGAGAAAAAAGGGTGCAGAATTTTATGAAAAGAGGGTGGATTGATCATGCCTTGGGCTTGTGTTGCAGCCAGTGGCATGGGTAGAGGGAAGAGTGGATTCAGTTAAATTGCAGCAAATTCTGGAAGCAAACATCACAGTATCTGTAAAAAAGCTGAAGACGAAGAGAGGACAATGATCCTAAACGCACCTCAAATTCCACAATGGACTACTTCAAGAGGCGCAAGCTGAAGGTTTTACTATGGCCCTCACAGTCCCCCGACCTAAACATCATTAAAAAATCTGTGGATAGACCTCAAAACAGCAGTGCATGCAAGACGGCCCGAGAATCTCACAGAGCTAGAGGCCTTTTACAGGAGGCATGGGTAAAAATCCTGCAAACAAGAATTAAAAGGCTCTAAGCTGGTTACAAAAAGTGTTTAGAAGCCTAGTGTAGCGCCAAAGAGGGCGCTACACTAGGTATTGATCACGCAGGATACCCAAACTTTTGCTTTGAGTACTTCTCCTTTTTTGTTATTTTGAAACAGGAAAAGATTGAAATAAAAAGTAATCTTGCTTAAAATATTATAACCTTCATGCCTTTTGCATCATCCTTTGCTTACTTCTTACTACTCACAGTAAATGAAATTTTGCATGCCAGTGTAACTGTCTAAATCTCATTGCAGTTGGTGAGCTTGATTGCTTAAGAGGCAAGAGGCACATGATTGGCTGAAAGGTGCTAGCGCAGTGACAGTTCCCCTGTCATGAAAGTGACATTATGAAGTGTAAAGTGGCAGGAAAGTGTGGTGTAATTGGAAAAAATACCATGATGAATGAATGAAGTCCTTTAAAACTCTGTTCTCATTAAAATATCAATGATAAAATTATATTTCATAAAAATTTGTTGGTTTTCTTAACTAATTTTTCAATTGATAATTGATTAATTGATCACCCTGTGTTTATACATTACATTAATAGGATGTTACCACAGTAACAGTGGAAACAGTGCCTAAACTGACTATGATATAGAATGACCTACCAATAAAATGTTCTTTTCCTTTCTTCAGTCTTGGGTTGTCTGTAGAAAATACACATTAATTAAATAAAAAACATTCACAATGAGCTCACTGGACAAATGATAAAATATATAACAAATACCCTCACAAACACACCAAACACGATGAGGCGGGTGTGGGTATCTGTAGAGCCCAGAGGATTCTGGGCCGTGCAGCGAAACATGGAGCCATTGAGCTCAGCAGGAACTCTCTCCAGGATGAGTTCCCTTCCCTCATGCTCCTCTCGGCCATCTAGCAGACGCCCGCTGACCTTTGTCCATGTGAATATGGGCTCAGGGAAGACCTCGCTCTGTGGATGCACATACACACACACACACACAAACGTGTGATTGAGCTTAGAGCTGTAGGGCCAAGTCACAATGGGCCTCATTCACAAACAGTGCGTACGCACAAATCTGTGCCTAAACTGTGCGTACGATCGTTTAACGCGCAAATCCGGGATTCATCAATATTTTCTTACCCGAATTTGTTCTTACTCTGCGAACAAATTTAGAACTGGCTCAGACCATGCGTACGCACAAATGAGGAAGGCCGAACTGACTTAGAAAATGCAAACACGTGCCTTTTAAGTACATGCAGAGCCTATAAAACCACATTAATTAAAAAGAGATTTAATTAACATTTTTTAAAATAATTAATTTACTAATATATTGGCCAAATGTATTAAATAACCATGAAATTGATACACTTTCACCCTCATCATTGTGACAATTAAAATATTCAACGATAACAACAGTCCTAGTTTACAAAGGAACATATGAGAATGTACATTTCGAAATGTAGGCCTAACAGTTTTGGCTTTCATTTAATTGTTTTGGCCTATAATGATCACCCACTCCCAACAGTTTCTTGTGCCATGAAATTACGCATCTGTGGCCAAAGGCAATTGGTTCATTGGTAGCATGTTAAAGGGCATGCAGGGTATATAAACGATTCTGATTCACTTGTGCAAGTGTTAAGATGGCATATCTAGCCTTGCTAGAGGATATTGCAGCCCGTGCCACAATAGCAGACCGGGCTGGGATTTCACAACCCTCCCTGAGCTGTGTCATCCCACGGGTATTAAATGCCATCCTAAGCCTATTGCCTGAATATATCAAATTCCCATATTGATGAACATAATCAGACCGATGTGAAGAGAGGGTTCCATGGCATAGCTGGAATGCCAAATACAATTGGCGCAATAGACAGTACCCATGTGCGCATCAAAGCTCCATCGATTGACTCAATACAATACATGAACAGAAAAAACTATCACTCCACCAACGTGCAGATGATCTGTAATGCAGACTGCCATATCCTTAAGGCTGTGGCCCGCTGGCCAGGAGGCACCCACGACTCATTTATTTTGCAAAACAATACAGTGGGAATGTGTTTGGAGGCAGGGGCTGTGAGAAGTGGATGGCTTGTTGGTGCATTTTTTTGTTCTAGTCTTTTATTTCAATTGTTTTTAGTTAGTATTTTTAGTAAGTCTCTATTCCGTTAATGCTAAAATGTTATATTGTTTGAGTGACCGGGGATATGGCCTTAAAACATGGCCGATGACACCATATGCAAACCCTGAAACCCCTCAAGAGGTGCGCTATAATAACATACATGCCCACACACGTGCCGTAATAGAGCGCACTTTTGGCGAGCTTAAGGGCCGTTGGATGTGTTTGGATCAGATACGGCCGGGGGCAAACTACTTTATACCCCTGAGAAGGTGTGCAAGATCATCCTGGCATGCTGTGTCCTCCACAATCTTACAATGACCCATGGCATTCCTGTAAGACCCGGCGCCATCGCTTCTAACAAACTGTGAAATTTACTACTTCTCTCCTCGCGTAACCGCTTCCTTCATTCATTAATCAGCTCTAGGCAAGCGGTTTCCTTATATGGAGAAATGGGGGCGTGGTAGTATGCTAATCACAAATTGCGAGCACGGGCCTGTCAATTTAGAATGATTCTGATTCACACACATATGCAAGGTGGTGAGAACAAAATTGGCTGGTGCGCAGGTGTTATGAATTCCTCGGTGATTTTGCGTATGCACTTATTTTGTGCGCAAAGTAAGAACATTTCCACGCACATATTAGTGAATGAGGCCCAATGTGAGCTGAGGCCCTGTTTACACCTGGTATTAAGATGAGTCTTGGGTTTCTAAATACAGGTATGAATTCACACAATGCGTCTTGAGATTCAGTCGCTCAGATCATATTTGGAGGTGGTCTGGGCTGCATATGGCCAAATTCTTTCAGCAGTGTGTACATGCATGTGTCCTGAGTGATAAGTGATTGATAACGTAGTAACTGATCAATGCTTTTGAAAGGCATCTGAATGCAGCACAAGAAAACGGATATTGATCCAGGTAAAATAAAAATTATTTTTTGAATACAAATAAAAATTGCTGTGTAGGCTTCTCTAATCTATCTCTAGTGTTCTCAGTCAAACTTCCTCTCTCTTCTTCAGGCGTTTTGCTGCAGGCTGCTGCACCACACTGCTTTCTTTAGCAGGCAAAACAAACATGTATTTACATTCTGTGTAAACTGTGTACAACATCATGCTACACATTGACTGTGAAAAAAAAACACTCTTAAGACTCAAGAACAGAAATCCATCCAAAATCATTCTTATACTGTGATTATTGTAAGGTTACAATACAGACAAATTCCATGTAATGCTCCATGCTTGTTTAGGACATGTAGGCTAAGTATTACTGCACTCACAATTTTATTATATTGTCAATCAGCACCCAAACACTAGTGGTTTGTCATGAAACGATAACATATGGTCTCACGTTTGGTTGCACCATCCTCGTATGTGAACACAAGTCCGCTTATAAGCCGCGACTTTGGGCTTGTTTTTTGTAAAGTCGCTTACAAATATTTGGCAGTCGCGGGTTGCGTATTTTTGGGCTTGTTTCTAAAGTGGAGTTGCTTATTTGGGCTTGCTCTCTAAAGGTCGCCTTTCTTTATATATATCCGTCTAATAAGTTATCTAAACTCATGATAGTATGTTGGACTGCAGGATGTTTCCACAGCTCCGCTCCCTCCGCCCCTCTCCTTCTCCGCATACACACAGGTGACGGTCAGTCAGTGAGACTTTTCACATTTAAATTGCGCGATTAATGGAGGTTCTTTAACTATTTCGCTAACAAGTGGGTGAAATATGGTTGCTTGGTTCTGATCTGGCAACACTGCACACAACACAGCGTGGAGTGAGTAGGAAGAATGAGTGCCGATAGCGAGGAAATAGTCGAGTAGTAGTTTTTATACCATCTTGTGTATGTTCATTTATTTGAGTGTTTTCTAATGGTTGTGTTGACATTATATTTTCCTCAAGTGTGTGTGTGCCTTGACTGATGACTGTGATTGACATCAGAAGAAAGCTATTGAGTTTAAAATAAATATGTTAAAATTTATTTATTTTCTCCTGGTCCTAATTTTATAAAGGTTATAAAATAATGATCGATAATTATCGTTATGATCGATATGAACCAGCTATATTGTGATACTTTTAAGCCATATCGCCCACCCCTATCAAACACCCAGCATTTCAGTCAGGATGGACTGAACATTGCCCCTTTCAAAGTGGGCAGCAAGGAAGTGAAACCAATTGCTGCCTGGGAACTCTGGGAACTCTGGGAACTCCGGGAAGGAACTCAATTCAAACTGTGGTGGTACACTTTGAAAAGTGGTCAGAGGAGTATATATACATATATGTATATGTATATGTATATGTATATATATATATATACATATGTATATATTCTATTTTTTATTTTTTTATTCTGTCCATATCTTTTATCCTGGAATGGCCCCTACCCTTTGGTGACATTTTATAAACTTTACAGAGCATTCCCTGTTCAAAGAGCCACTGAGTTGGAAACTCACTGCAGAAGGTCCCAGCTGAAAGCCCTGGACAGTGATCCGCACTGTGTCTCCCACCTTGGCCTTATCGGGGCTCATCGACAGCTTGGGTCCTCTGGGAGCAGCTGATAGAAAAGTAAAACACCATGTTGGATAGTAAGACAAAATTTAACTTTCATTTCTGAACAATGGGAAATATGTTACCTAAATGTGGCTGCCCACATTTGAAAGATGGACTCACATGCTCAAAGAACATGTCCACCTCCTTTGCATATATATGTGGTATAAACCAGTCTAAGTGAAGCAGTACTGACTCAGGATGACCCACTTACTGTTCACTGTTTTCAGTTCAGTTTGAATTAACAGACTCAGTAGCTTGCCCCTGTTAATTCTTTGTAGCCCTGAATTTGTCCTCCAAAGAAAAAAAAATTGCTTGTGTTGAAGTTTGAATCTCAGCAGCTCTTATTATACATCTCATTATCTCTTTTCAAACTGCACATTATGTGTGTCAGCACTCCTGGGAGTCTTCAGTATATGACGTACTGTTTGACTGTTTGAGTATTTACAGTATATTCTGCATGTTTATCGCTTCTATAACCAAGTGATCTGAGTAACTGTGTTGGAAATGGGAAAGGACTGATCCTAGCACAGAGCACTGCCTGGAGTAGTACATCCCTGAATTAGTGCCAGGTATTTGAGTTTTATATGTTGCTTTAGTAGACCCACAGTCCAACCTCTTAAATATATGGAACTTTTTTTCAGGTTTTTCATAAGATATTGAGCATCTTTTGGGCCACAAGAGTGCAAGGCCCCTCTTTAGGATGTGTTCTAAAGCTTATGGGTTTACATTAGTATTGAGCCCTGTTTCCACTAAGCAGTCTGGTATGGTTCAGTTCAGTTTGGTATGCTTTTTTTCCGTTTCCACTGTGAAGAGTTGTGGATGGTATGGTACCAATTAAACCGTTCCTAAATGTCCCCATTTTTGGTCACCCCTCTGTTGGGATACCTAGCACACAGATCTTGTACTAAAAGGTGGAGCTGTGAACCCTGCAGTCTGTTGATTGGTCAACAGAGGACATCATTTGCTAGGGGCTGAGTTGTGGCTGGCTCTCAAGCTTATGTAACCACTGTTCAGTCAGGAACACTTGAGTCGAAGA
Source organism: Epinephelus lanceolatus (assembly GCF_041903045.1). Taxonomy (NCBI): domain Eukaryota; kingdom Metazoa; phylum Chordata; class Actinopteri; order Perciformes; family Serranidae; genus Epinephelus; species Epinephelus lanceolatus. Next base: position 46,881,678 of record NC_135741.1, read on the forward strand.
AAACTTTATTTCCATTTGCAGTATTATATTTTGTGGTATGGCTCTGTTCTGGGGCCTCTCTGCCTTTCCTCGGGCTTATGCAGAGAGCCTCTTCCATGTGCCTATGTGGAAAGCATAAGGCAGAGAAAGCACACCTCTCTGCCCTCCACGTGCAAAAATGAGGAAAGCCTGAGGCAGAGAGAGAAATTTTGTCCTGCCTGAACTAACACTATGCTCAGTTTCATAATGTGGCAAATCTTACATATATTAGTAATTATTATTTATATATTACATAGTACTATAACTATAAAATAAAGGATGTTTGCTGCCTCTAACAGCAGCTGTAGACTAAGAAAAAAATAACACACTGGGCTGAAAGTGCCATACTCAAAGTGTTTGGTGGAAACAGGGCTTTGAACTATCTCAGCAGTGGGTGCATGAGGGCTTGTCCAGCTACAGCAGGCATGATGGGAAATGTATCAGTCAGCAACATTGCATTAAAGTAAGCTACATTTTGTCACAGTCCTAGAGTGAGTTTGTACTACTGTTTAAAGTCCTTCCATCTCAACTGCTGGCAGTTGTCTTGGTAATATCCAGCCCTTTATAGTCATCATAGTTAATAATGCAGCCGGAAGGCACGTTTTGTGGCAGTATGATATGCCGGTGGTTGGTGTCAGACAGTGTTATTTTGACAGCTTAGTCTTAAAGCAAAAATGCTTATTAGTTTTAGTCACATTTCAGTCATTTTTATTCTTCATAGTTTTAATCAATTAAAACATTTTGAATAAAAGTTTTCTATATGTTTTTTTTTTATCTTTAAACTAATCCAGTGAGGCTAATACATGTATCAGAATTTAGAATCAAGGTGACAGATTGTATAAAAGTTTCATTTAGACAATTTTTTTCTACAGCTACAGATACATTCTACACAGTTACAAACTGTCATTTCTCCAGCAGTGTTTGTCATGTTTAAGGGCTAATTTACAAGCACGCACTTACTGATCATAATTTGAAAAGCTCAATATCTCTCTATTTATGCTCTGAAAAACTTTGGTACTACAAATAACTAATCTGAGACAACTAGGATTTGTACCCAGATTCATTGTAATCTCTGCCTTATCCATCTCACTGTTACGAAGCAGAAAAATAACTTCACTAAAGCCTGAATGCTTTCGTTGTCTGCAATATTAGCCTGAAGGTTTAAACTGGTGTCCTCTCACAGAGTTGGTGATTAAAATTAAACTTTCATCTCTGTCAGAGAAAAAACTGACTGAGTTCAGACTGTTTACTTACTACTACTATTACGTTGTTACCGATGGCGTGTCAAACTGATGCCAGTGTTAGTTTCTTTGACAAAAACTATGATGAAATTTTTTATCAACAACCTTTATTTCCATGACAGAAACGAGACAATGACCAGCTAAAAATAGATCTTGATACTCAGGTCTGGAATCAAAAAGGTTAATGGGTTGATGCTGTTTGACAGGCAGGTAGGAGGCTCAGTTATCTGTGTGAGTGAAGCTGTGTTGTAAGTTACGGAAGACGAGAACGGCCATGTATTATTCTTTTTTTTGTGCACTGTTATCTCGAGATAACGAATTAATTAATTCGTTATCTCGAGATAACAAAGATTGTTTTCTCGTGATAAATAAATAAGTCTGATGATTGTGCGCTGGTTAATGTAATCGTCCTGATTTCAGCCTACAAGAGCTGCCACTGGTGTCCCAGGGAGGTGAAAATGGCAGATCACATTATTGATCAACGCATCAGGATGTACTTTAATCAAGGTCTAACACAGGCAGAAATTGCATTGTGTCTTTCTGTTAGGCATTCAGATTAGTCCTCGTCGTTTAAGGAGAAGACTAGCGCGGTTACAACTTCACGGGCGATGGTTAAGTGATCCTGCTCATCGACGGGAAATCACATCATCTGCTATATGTGACGTACATGCCCTTATTTGGATAACACATCGTGACGTCGGAACCATCAGCCTCCCACTGCATTACGCTTTAAAAAAATAAAGAATCTGAATTTAAACTCAATTTGTCTGACTTACATTTATCTCTTTCATATCATTAATACATAGATCTATGCTTCTGAATGTGATATGCAGCCTGCCTGACTACATACAGTAGCCTTGGCATCTGGCATTGGCTAGCCTATTGTATGTAGTCAGGCTGCAGGACCTCCTGCGCTCAGAGGTGGAGCGGCGTTTTGATTAGGAGGGACTCCGCGTAGCTGCAGGGCGAGAGCAGGCAGTTCTCGAGGTGGCTCAGGGGAAACGAGTGGATGTGGGTTCCCCGGAACTGACCCCCTTTCCACGAGAGCGGCTAAGCCTTGAGCTGGACATACTGAGGGATGTGTAGGGGACGAGAAGTTAGCACCATCCAGGATGTTGTGTCCATCCTGCAAACCTTGCAGCCCCAAACCCGCTCCATGCTGTCGGAGGTGGAGAAGCTCATTAAGCTCTGTCTGGCCCTGCCCATATCTGTCGCGGCATCCGAGCGCAAGGAGAGACTAACACATTTGGCCATTATGAACGCTCACAGTGACCTTATGGATGAAAGCGATGTCTCGACCCTGCTTAAAGTCTTCATCAGTAGGTCAAATGAGAGAAGGTCCACTTTTGGAAATGCATGAGTCAGGAGCGCAGACCTTTTTTTTCATTCAAGGTTACAAATAATGTTATGTTCCTTAAATGGCTTGATTTAGTGAGCAAAGTTTCATTTTCTTAACAATAAAGATGTCGTGTTCATCCATTCTAGTTCTCTTATAACTGCATGTTATTATAAAATAACTTCAAATCAAATCCTTAATCACTGATAAGTGTGTGTGCGTCCCCCGCCCCTCAACAAAAATCCCGCATCCCCTCTCAGAAAATAGTTCCGACATCCATGGGTATTCCCCACACACGGGAAGATGTTTTAAGGGGGGGGGGGGGGGGGGGTTCACTGGATGAATGAATGAGTGACATCATTGTATTTTTTTTCCTGCTGTATAGCGCATCGCACATCGCCACTCACTAGGCTACTGACTGGCTGCCATAAGCTACACACAAATAAAACATTAAGAAGTTCTAACAAATGCAAATTTAGGCCAACAGTAGAATCCACCACATGACAAAAGCAGACAAGAACTACTGTAGTTTGAGCGCTGTCCTTGGTGCTGAAGATGTCCCCGAGCCTGTTAGGTAGCAGTTATAACAAAATCACTTTAAGCGCTGTCCTTGGTGCTGAAGATGTAAAAATAAAACAAATGTCTATACTCCAAAACTCACTACTTCTGACATGACGAACCAAGACAGTGTACACAGATAAAAAACAACAGCAGAAAAACTGACCAACAGCAAGCGGCGATCACCATGGCCAAATGACGTCCCATATCTGTAATAAAGAAATAATAACAAGACAGCTGTTGGCAACTAGCTGTTGCTGCTGCAGCTACTATTAAACGTGACTGGAATTAATAAACAAGCAGTAAATGCACAGTGGGGGTTATCTGTTTTCTGTATCGGCGTGACGCGCTGTGTTAATTGAGTGAATCGTCCGAGCCGGACGCGTGTTAATTTGAGTTTGATTTAAATTAATTACACTAAAGTTGTTGCGTTAAACTAACCATATGAGTCCTTTTCGTTTTTATACAATTTATTGCTGCATTTTGAAAACAAAAAGAGTTAAGTTTTTTGGGGTTATGTTATATCAGGGGTTTCAGCTTGGCACCGTGAACTGTGCCTCCCGTGACCTGTAAAAGTAGCGTTGTGACATAAGCCTCAGTTTCTGTTGTTGGCGAATTGTTACAAGCTGATGAATTCGCTGGTCAAGGCAGACCAAACAGGTGAGATGACAGACAGATGGATGGTTTGTCTCTAACAAAATACTTTCTGTAGACGTGCTGCAAGAACGGATTAAGGCTTAATACATCTGCAGCCAGAGCGCATTACGCTGTCAATAGGCTTTATGTGTGGGGAATACCATGTTATCCAAATAAGGGCATGTACGTCACATATACCTAGCAGATGATGTGATTTCCCGTCAATGAGCAGGATCACTTAACCATCGCCCGTGAAGTTGTAACCGCGCTAGTCTTCTCCTTAAACGACGAGGACTAATCTGAATGCCTAACAGAAAGACACAATGCAATTTCTGCCTGTGTTAGACCTTGATTAAAGTACATCCTGATGCGTTGATCAATAATGTGATCTGCCATTTTCACCTCCCTGGGACACCAGTGGCAGCTCTTGTAGGCTGAAATCAGGACGATTACATTAACCAGCGCACAATCATCAGACTTATTTATTTATCACGAGAAAACAATCTTTGTTATCTCGAGATAACGAATTAATTAATTCGTTATCTCGAGATAACAGTGCACAAAAAAAAGAATAATACATGGCCGTTCTCGTCTTCCGTAACTTACAACACAGCTTCACTCACACAGATAACTGAGCCTCCTACCTGCCTGTCAAACAGCATCAACCCATTAACCTTCTTGATTCCAGACCTGAGTATCAAGATCTATTTTTAGCTGGTCATTGTCTCGTTTCTGTCATGGAAATAAAGGTTGTTGATAAAAAATTTCATCATAGTTTTTGTCAAAGAAATTAACACTGGCATCAGTTTGACACGCCATCCGTAACAACGTAATAGAAGGATCTGCAAAGTCCTTATAGGATGGATATGACGGGTGGTGGATGGCTCCAACAAACACTGTACTTTCACCTGGGAGCCCACTGTTTGCATCCTGTGGGAATGCTGAGCCAAACCATGATGGTTTTTTTTCTAAACCTACATGCTTTTGTTGCACAAGGAAATAAACTTAGGCTAGTTGTTTTACTGACATTGTTAGTTTCATAATGCAGGATCATGCATATGCAGCATCACTGGAGACGCAATCCTCGTTGCCAAGAAAGTGCAAAAGGCAACATGACCAGTGAATTCAAAAAACGAGGGTCAACATCGGGGTAGCCTTTCCCAGGTGGAAAGAGCTGCTGAAGGAGAAAGGTAATGCAATCACAGCTAACAGCGCTAACAGCGGCTAACAGCGGCGCTGGTCGCTAACAGCTGTTAGCCGCTGTTAGTGGCGCTGTGTTAGCCGCTGTTAGCCGCTGTTAGTGGTACTGGCCACTAACAGCTGTTAGCGGCGCAGTGATGCGAGGAGAGGGATGAGGTGTGTGAGGTTGAGCCACTTGTCAGCTGTCAAAAGACATAATAGATTTGACTGAATTAATTATCGTTGCAATGTCTTCCTACACATGCTGTCTGTTCTCTGGTATTTGGGGATCAATCAATCAATCTGTTTTATTTATAAAGCCCAATATCACAAATCACAATTTGCCTCACAGGGCTTTACAGCATACGACATCCCTCTGTCCTTTGGACCCTCACAGCGGATAAGGAAAAACTCTTCCAGAACGGACAGATGTGCAATAGATGTTGTACAGAACAGATCAACATGATAAATTAACAGTAATCCGTATGACACAATGAGACAGAAAGAGAGACAGAGAGAGAGAGACAGAGAGACAGACAGAGAGAGAGAAACAGAGACAGAGAGAGAGAGAGATGCAGGACAGATGGTAATGACAGTAACTTACAACAACATTAATGAAAGTACTAATATTATAATTATAATTCCGGCTATTGTGGTACAATATGTTGAAAGTATGTATTAATATCTGGCAGTATACATATGTGACAATAATCAAATGTGTATAATAACAATAGAAGTATGACTAATAACAGCAGCAGCAGGAGGCATCTGGCAGGACCACGGCAGCAGCACAACCACACACGTCACGCTGTCCAGGCACCGCTGTGATATGAGTTAATCTGAGAGACAGTGGAGCACAAAGGCTCCGGAGAAGAAGCCGAGTTAGTGACATGAAGAATGGCCGAGTTAGCGAGATGCAGTAATAGAATACGAGAGAGAGAGAGAGAGAAGGAGAGAAGGTGAGAAGGTGCCCGGTGTATTATAGGGGGGTCCTCCAGCAGACTAGGCCTAAGTCAGCCTAACTAGGGGCTGGTACAGGGCAAGCCTGAGCCAGCCCTAACTATAAGCTTTATCAAAGAGGAAAGTCTTAAGTCTAGTCTTAAATGTGGAGATGGTGTCTGCCTCCCGGACCGCAACAGGAGCCTGATAGCTGAGGGCTCTGGCTCCTGATCTACTTTTAGTGACTCCAGGGACCACGAGTAACCCTGCGTTCTCAGAGCGCAGTGTTCTGGTGGGATTTGAAATTCAATTCTGGATTTTACAGGGAGCAAGTGCAGAGAAGCTAAAACAGGAGAAATATGATCATATTTCTTAGTTCCTGTCAGTAACCATAAGGGAATGTCCCACCCTGGCCACCTTCAAGAGCCACCTGAAGGTGTGGCTTAGAGCTAACCAAACATGTAATCACCTCTAACTGCATGCTGTACTGTATTAACTCTCTGTTTTAACGCATACTTATGCATTGTCCTGTTTTCTTTTCTATCTGCTTTTTCTTTCTTTTTTTGTTTTGAATAACAAACGTTTAATACCATATATCTCTTGTTCTTTTGTAATGTAACATCAACCTGCCTAAAGGACTCCAGATAGAAATTACACACAATCTGGCATATTTACGTGTACTGCTGTTCATGTTCATTAATATGCATTGTCCTGATTTTCTAAATAAATAAATAAATAAGTAAGTACACGTGCTGCTGCATTCTGAATTAGCTGGAGAGTTTTTAAGGACTTACTAGAGCTACCTGATAATAGAGAGTTACAGTAATCCAGCCTAGAGGTGACAAAAGTGTGGACCAATTTTTCTGCATCTTTTCGGGTCAGGATAGGCCTAATTTTTGCAATATTACGCAGATGAAAAAATGCAGTCTGTGAGGTTTGTTTTAAAATGGGATTAAAAGACAAATCTTGGTCAAATATTACTCCGAGGTTTCTTACGGTAGTGGTAGAGGCCAGAGCAATGCCATCCAGAGAAACCATATCATCAGATAAAGAGTCTCTGAGTTGTTTGGGGCCAAGAACAATAACTTCAGTTTTCTCTGAATTTAACATCAGGAAATTGGTGCACATCCAGGTTTTTATGTCTTTAAGGCAGTTATGAAATTTAGTTAATTGATTACTTTCTTCTGGCTTCATCGATAAATACAACTGTGTATCATCCGCATAACAATGGAAATTTACAGAGTGATTTCTAATGATGTTACCTAAAGGAAGCATATATAGAGTGAACAGGATTGGTCCAAGCACAGAACCTTGCGGAACTCCAAAACAAACTTGAGTATGTAGAGATGATTCATCATTAACATGAATGAACTAAAAATGATCAGAAAAACAGGATTTAAATCTGCTTAGTGCAGAACCTTTTAGGCCAATTAAGTGTTCTAGGTTTTCGCGAGGTTTTCCAGGTCGGATGTAAAAGACTAAGAACAAGGCTTTCAAAGGAATTATAATCTAGTTTAGGTTTAGGGCTGATTAACAGACTAAAAATGGCTGCAAGTCCCCCTCCTCGGCCGCTGCCTCGAGGAATGTGGGTATTATTATGACTGGGAGGAGTGGATTCATTTAGACTGACATATTCATCTTGACACAGCCAGGTTTCAGTGAGGCTGAGTAAATCAATATCATTATCTGATTTTAATTCATTTACTAACACTGCTTTAGATGTTAGAGACCTGATATTTAACAGTCCACATTTAATTCGCCTGTTTTGTCTTTCTGTCACAGAATAGGTTTTAATTTTTATTAGGTTGTTATACACAACTCCTCTTTGTTTAATTTTAGATTAAGATAATTTAGATGGTTGGGGGACAGACACCGTCTGTATAAAACTATGGGTGGGTAACTGCACTAGACGCTCAGAGAAGCGTGTAAGACTATGGCTCTGATTCCTGGTCTCAACTCTCGGTTGTCAGGCTTTTGAATTACTAATAAAATTGGCCAGGTGTCTAGATATGAGAGCAGCTCCATCCAAAGTGGGATGAATGCCATATCCTGATCAGGGATCAAATTCTCTTTGTGGTATGTACTTTCTATGATTGTATTCTTCCAGCAGTATAATCTTTTCCTCCTCTGATCAATATGGTTTTCTTTTCTTTTCTTATTTTCTTCTGCCATTTTTTCACTAACTATAAGCCAACTTTGTGAGACAATAACAGCCATCACAAGCAAGAGTCCAAGCAAACAAACAATCTCCATGGAAACTTTTGCCACTGTAAAATCTCTGTCAATGCAGTAAATTAATTAACGATTTTCCTTAATAAAGGAAACCTTTTAAGGGATTCTGTGCAACTGTGTGAATCCATCAGCTAAGGAGAAATAAAGCCTTAAGTGTCATACTTAAGGAGAAAACTTGTGTTGTGTTTTGTGCAACTGGTCCCAGGACCTTCCTCACACATATGAACTAATCTGAGTAAAATGATTTGTGTGTTCCCAGGAGTGTATATTATCAGTGGGTCCCTTCTGAATTCATATAAAATCTGACATTATAAGCAGATGATCTGTGTAACTAGATTAAGTGAAAATTCTGTGTGCGTGTCAGTTCTGCCAGTGTGGGTTGGTGCATCACTCACCTAGGGTGACCTCAGCCTGCATGGGCATGGACAGAGCTGGGTGGTTGACCTCACAGCTGAAGAGAGCCTCGTTATCCAGCTGAGGGTTGAGGCTCCAAGTCAGCATGGCTCTCACCTCCATGGTGCCATCACCTGCTGACTGCTGCCGGTGCTGGAAGTAGTAGAGCGGATCACTACTCTGGACCCAGCGGGGAAACTCCCTGCTCACCACTGTCTCAGGGATCACCTCAGTGGTTAGCTCAGGGTCCGACTCAAACCCTTGCTCTCCACCCTGTTCCAGGCCATCGGGGCCATGTTGGCCCAGCCGAGCCAGCTTCCCTTCTTGCTCCAGCAGGGACAGGGACTTTTGGAGTTTGGTGTCATCAAGGTCTCGACTGGTGAGAGCTCGGGAGCTCCAGAACCCTGCCTGGGTCCTGCTCCAGCTCTTTTCTAGACCTGGGCCCTTGCTTTGGTCTTCCACTGATGAGAAAAAGTGGGCAGTTGGCACCACATCAATAAGCTCGCCATCCCGCTTGAAGTACACCTGAAAGTTCAGAACAAAGGCAGGTGAGGTCAACAGGAACACAGACCTCCATTTAAGAAGACAGTTTGCTGTGTGCTCTTAGTTTTGTAGGAGGCAGGACAAGTTCTTACAAAGTCAAATGCTTTGTCACAATTGTAGTTGGTTGAAGGAAATGCAACAGGAATGTGTGATTGTTAAACCAACTGCAGGCCACAGTGTGCTGGAGAGAAGTGCCAACATTTACCTGTAAACAAGTTTATCTGGAGGCTGTTTCTTTGATAAATCTCAATTATTTATTATATCAGTAAACATTCCGGAAGAGGAGTTCTGATCAGAGTCACTGTTGTCATTTCAGAACACAAAGCCTTAAAGACATTTACGACTGCTGCGCCCTATTTCAGAAAGCAGGATTAGTGAAAACTCTTGAGTATGTTCAGTCTGAGATGAGGGAAACTCTGAGTTTTCCATTTCACAAAGCCAGCTCAGCGTAACCCTGAGTCAGTTACTATGGCAACTTACTCCGTGAAGCAAACCTGCTGGCTTGAAGGTTTGCTCCATCAAAGCCTGAGGCTAAGCGTGTAGCAGGAAGGAGAGACATAGCGTGTCCTTTAGTGAATGAAATTGTGGATGTTGGGGCACAGTTTATTCATGGACTGTTGCGTAAGGAGAAGGTGATTAGACCCCATTTGGATGTCTCCCCGGAGGAGGGACTAGGCTTATATGATCATTTATCTTAACAATCTGTTTCACCCAGATATATCAAATATTACACATCGTGGATTTGCATTATCATCGGAGCAAATGTTATGCATTGCCCTTTGTTTCTTTGGCAGCAGCAGTTTTCTTTACAATACCAGAGACACTGAGCACATCAGCGAGGCAACGGTTTGTCGGGCCATAAGAAAAGTGACTCTGGCTCTGAAAAGACATTTGCCTGTTTTTGTGGTTTTCCCTGGGCATAAATCAGAATTGATTATAAAATTAACTACCACGGAAAATCAGTGGCTAAGTGGATGGAAGGACGCCTCGTGATCTGACGCTCAATCCTTGATGCACTGGCCGCGAGTTCAAACCCTGTCTGCAGCCTCCTGCGCATGTCGTTCCCTCTCTCGCCTTAACGTTATGCAAAACGCTGTTTTGTCATTAAAGGCAACAAAAGCCCAAGAAATAATCTTTTAAAAAAAGAAGAATTTCACAGAACTGCAGGTTTGTCAGTGTTTAAAAGAAATTTATCTACGCGGATACATTATGCAATGATTCATTCATACTTTTCATATATTCAAAGATTCTGTGGTGTAATTGGCTCATTTATGGGACTCAACATCACATAATAGTTCCATCTGAGCATAAAGGAGATTACGTGAATTGAAAGTCATTTCACGGGAATTCAGCAGTATAATTAACCTCAGCCTTATATTGCAGGAATTCAGAAAGTATAAGCAAAACATTTACCAGTCTGTATAATATCTTTGTGTTTGATTTTGAGTTGCTGCCCCATGCATCTGGGCTCCATCAGATTACAGCTGAATAAGAGGCTATAGCAAATAATATTAAAATATATGAACACTTAAGATATAAAAAATGTTTCTATATTGTCTGTAGATTACACACAGATTAACACATCACATTACATTACATTATTTCATATTACCTATTTACTCTGCAGTCTTTCCCATCACACCTCACGCTGTTTAGCTGCAGCTGCCGTAATAGATTTTTTTTCATGTCTTCATTCACGGTCATTAAAATCTCCGATTCAGTTGGGATGAAATAAGTGGCTTTCTGCTTTCTGCCACTGAAAATCACGTTTTCTGCACTCCATTGACGATGTCATTTGGTGCTCGCCGTGAACGCGCTTCCCTCAGGCTGAACATACTCAGAGTTCATTGAGCTGATTCTGATCAGCTGGAACCGAAAACTCAGAGTTTCTCAGCACAGGCTCAGTCAACCCGGAGATCGGGATCAGGCTCAGAGTTTGTTGAACCTGCTTTCTGAAATAGGGCCCTGGTGAACAAGCTTTATGTATATTACGTAGGGTTGGAAACTATGAACGAATGAGCCGATTCAAATCATTCTGATCTCTTTAAAAGATTTTGGTCACTGTTTGTGTACTGTGCAAAGCAACCATGTAGAACTGAAAGAAGAAGACTTGGGGGATGAGGACAAGAACACCAGGAACCACATTCCACACTAAATGTTTGCATACATACAAATGAGAAAATGTGCGTATGCAAAAAAACAAAACAAAAAAACCCAACTGATTTATAAAACCATGTGTACACCTACCACTATGCAGTTTCATTTTATATATTCCAAATCAACTTGGAATAGTCTGCATGTGGACCAGCTTCATATCCCGCCCTCTACACACCTACATGTGGTAAATCACAGCAACGACTGAGAGGAAAACCAAGAAAAGGAATATTTTTGACGCAGATATTGAGATGTTTGTGAGTGAGCTGGAGGTTAGAAAGCCTAGTGTTTGGTGGGCAGTGGGGTTACAAAGAAAAGAAAAAGATAAAGAAAAGGCAGCAAGTGGGAACATATTGCTGCTGCTTTTAATACAGTGAGTTCATCAAACAGGACACTACCTGACATTAAAAAAAGAAATGTGCTGGGTGAGAAGCAGAGTATTGCAGTGTCTCCAGTGCGCTCTGTGTGCCTGATAACACTTTTGTGTTCCCTGCAGCCATTTTACACACAAAACTATCTGAAAGCTAAAATGGTACTTAGTGATGTATGCACAGCCATCAGACTCAATTGAAATTAAAGGTGCAAACAGCGATGAACAGGACCTCGGACTCTCACTGTCGGCCTCCAGCTCACGTAGACAGTGTGAATTAGCCTATTCGTAAGAGCTGAAATGTGGATAAAACAAACAATGTCAGTAGAACGTAAGGTCATTTTTGGCAATGAACCCATGACTTGGGAGTGAAACTTTGATGGCTTCTGAAAATCAAACTACTGACAAACATCAATCAATCAATCAATCAATCAATCAATCAATCAATCAATTTTATGTATAAAGTCCACTATCACAAATCACAATTTGCCTCACAGGGCTTTACAGCATACAACATCCCTCTGTCCTTAGGACCCTCGCAGAAGATAAGGAAAAGCTACCTTTAACAGGGGAAAAAACGGTAGAAACCTCAGGAAGAGCAACTGAGGAGGGATCCCTCTTCCAGGACGACAGACGTGCAACAGATGACGTACAGAACAGATCAACATAATACATTAACAGTAATCTGTATGACACAATGAGACAGAAGGGGAGACAGAGACAGAGAGAGACAGAGAGAGAGACAGAGACAGAGAGAGAGACAGAGACAGAGAGAGAGACAGAGAGAGAGAAAGATGCAGGACAGACGATAATGTTAACAGCTTACAACAACATTAATGAAAGTAATAATATTATAATTACAATTCTGGCTACTGTGGTACAATTTGTTGAAAGTATATATTAATATCTGATAGTGTACATATGTGTATATTGTATGTGTATAATAACAGTAGAAGTATGACTAATGATCACAGCAGCAGCAGGAGGCATTTGGCAGGACCACTGCAGCAGCACAAGCACACACGTCACACTATGCAGGCACCGATGTGACAGAAGTTAACTTGCGAGACAGTGGAGCACAAAGGCTCTTGGGCCTCATTTATAAAGCTTGCTTATGCACAAAACGGGGCTTGAAAGTGGCGTATGCCACTTACCACGCAAAGGTTGTGATTTATAAAGATAAACTTGGTGGGAGAATGTGCACACCTGTAAGCAAACTCTGAGTCATGCGTGCACACATTTTGGAGACACTGGGAAGTGGCGATGCAGACGGCGAGGTGGAGAAGTGGAGTCAGATTTTTATTGATGTCTCACACAAATTTAATGTCACGCTATATCCACCTTAGATCCACGTTATCATTGAAATTAAATCCAGCAGCCTTATTTTGCGCTTGGAGTGAGTGATAATTGTTTCATAAAAACGTTGTAAAATCCAACTCAAATCCTGAATTGAAATTCTTTCTTAATACGTATTTAATCCACACTGCCTCTAACGTCTCATTGTCCACTCTGTGAGCGCAGGAGGGGGAGAGGACGGCGCGACTGCATGGAATATATTTATTTATTTAGCTAAATATTTCCAGTGCATTTATCATGTCTCGAAATACAGCCATTAAGCCCAACCGTTACACTCATTTCATCAGCCCTACTTAGACATGTGCTGTTCATGACGAAACTGGCATGAAGGAACGTGTTCGCCTATTACACTTTCATCTTTGAATTGTATTTCAAATTACACGTTGTATTTTGGGACAGGGATACCACTGGTTCATGCTGTAATTCAGGCCGGGTGTCTGATCAGACTAATTGCCATAAACATGTAGATACTGCGGTGACCCTCGTGCGTAATTGCGCAAGATGGCACATACTCCTTTTTGCCTCCACCTTTAATAAATGTCACACATCAATGTCAAACATCCTCAAATTTAAAAGCAACACATTAACTACATGTTGGTAAAGGAGTAGAAATATTTGGTCTACCTTTAGATCAGACCTTTTTTTTTTTCTCTGTCACTGTCCGTGCAGTCCCACAGACACAGCTCACAGCATCAGCAACGTTGATGTGTTGCCACTTTTTTGCTTTCTTTTATTAGTGATCCCGCTGCTGTGGCCACCAAATAAAATCTTTCTTCAGTCCTCTACCTCCCGTTAAAGGGTCTCTAGCTCAGTCTCAGAGAAATTCCGTTTTTTGGTTCGTTTCTCACACCTGTCGCGTGATCGCATTCATGAGGTGATTTGCATGACCATTTATGGTTGAACTAGGGCATGTAGAGGGCAGAATATGAGGCGGATCTGGGTGCGCACAACTCCAGGAGGTCTGTGATTTATAACGAGAATACTGTGTGCAAGTGTGCGTGCGCACGGTTTTATAAATCAGATTATTTTTTAGCGCATGCCATTTTCAGCTTTTGGGCGCACGTCGACTTTTAGTATGAATCCTAAGCACTCTTTTATAAATGAGGCCCCTGGAGAAGAGGCCGAGTTACTGGCAGGCAGTACGGCAGAGTTAGTGACATGCAGTAACAGGAGAGAGAGAGAGAGAGAGAGATACTAATATATACTTTCAACATATTGTACCACAGTAGCCAGAACTATAACAATAATATTATTACTTTCATTAATGTTGTTGTAAGCTACTGTCATTACCGTCTGTCCTGCATCTCTCTCTCTCTCTCTCTCTCTCTCTCTCTCTCTCTCTCTGTCTCTCTCTGTCTCATTGTGTCATACAGATTACTGTTAATTTATTATGCTGATCTGTTCTGTACGACATCTATTGCACGTCTGTCCATCCTGGAAGAGGGATCCCTCCTCAGTTGCTCTTCCTGAGGTTTCTACCGTTTTTTTTCCCCGTTAAAGGGTTTTTTGGGGAGTTTTTCCTGATCAGCTGTGAGGGTCATAAGGACAGAGGGATGTCGTATGCTGTAAAGCCCTGTGAGGCAAATTGTGATTTGTGATATTGGGCTTTATAAATAAAATTGATTGATTGATTGAGAAGATGCCCAGTGATATGAACCCCCTGTGGCATGGGAGGTTGCAGCTGGGCTGTGTGAGATTGTATGGTTTTGATTATGTGTTTGTGTGTGGTTACTTGACTGTTGACCAAAGAAATACTCTGATAAGTAGGTCACTTGTCATGCTGCATACTACATGTGCTACAATTACTGAGCACTCTGTGTGTATAAGATTACATTGCGTTCCAATATGTATTTAACAGTCATAATCACAAAAGTAGCAACAGTATTATCAGTAATAAAGGCTGTAGTAGTATGTAGGAGATGGAAAACACTGATATATATATGTAGATGCTGTTTCAAATGGAGACACACACACACACACACACACACACACGCACACACACACTTGTGCTTGTGTCTGTCAGAGTGAAGCCATTGTTATGCTAATTAATGACTGCATGTAGTTAGGTGAGAGCGCAAGCACTTCAAGATGGGCTTAAAATTTCTCAAACTAGTCCTTCCTCTTCCCAATCTGAACATACCACAAGAGAGATACACTGGTTCCAAATGCAGACATATAGGTTTCATGTTTGTGGAGTCAAAAATAGATCTTAGTCGAAAGTTGAAGATGTCTAGCTCACAGCTGACACATTTTCTCATGTTATTTTCAGAGGCACTAGCGCATTTCCTGTTGGATTTAGGTCAGTGATGTCAATGAGTGATTTGTAGGTCTCGAGGAGACGAAGAAGCCAGTTTTAGTTTGATCTTTCTACAACATTCCTACAGTCCGCAACAGCAGCCATTTTAGTGTGTCTAGGTGGCGCAAAAAAAAGAGGTTTTATGACATGTCACCTTTAAGAGGGCATAAAATCCAAACTGTTTGAGTAATGACAAAGTTGTTCAGAGGAATTGTTTAGCAGGGCTTGGCCTGTCATGTGTGCATGTTTGAAGTCGATACAATAAACAGTATAGGAGTAGGTATTTTTTGAGTAAGAGAATTTTTGAAAAATTACATCTTACTTTGAAAGGGCAAATAGCTCACTTCCTGTTGGATTTAGGTCAGGGGTGTCAGTGCGTGATTTGTAGGTCTTGATGAGACGAACAAGCCAGTTTTGGTTTTGTCTTTCTACCACATTTGTACAGGTCACAGCGGTCATTTTAGTGTGTGTAGGTGGCGCTAGAGAGCCCATTTTGTCACTTTGGGGATTAATTACTTCATTTTATCAAATTTTTGCCGGTCCTGACATAGATGCCAATTTTGGTGAATTTTGAGCATGAAAGAATAATCATAATTAAAACTGCAAGCAACGTTTATCGGGCCTTCACTCCCCCATGCAACCGTGGGGCCCTGAGGCACGCAGGGGCTGTGGCACGATGCGAGAAGGGAGAAAAAAACTGGGAGGAGCGAAAAAACGCAATGTTTCATTCATCCACCAGGTGGCACTACGAGCTTAACCAGATGTGGCCAGGTGTGTTCAGAGGTGGACCCTCATCATGTGTGTGAAATCGGACAAAGCATGAATAATTTATACCAAGTTGATGTTCAGTGGCGAAGGATGAAAAGTCACCACCGCCGCGGCGGCAGCCTGCAACATGACAGGACACGTGTGTCACTGTGGAGATTCATCAACTTGATCGTCATGTGGCCACAAAATGTAGTTGATCAGGTCAGGAGCTTGAGGTTGGTGTTTGTCAGTGTAAAAGATGGCATTTCCTGTTTCCACAAGGGGGCGGCGCGAGCAAGACTGCCCACGAGCATATGGAGGCGTTGAGGGTGGGGCTCTTACCATGTACAGAAATTTTGAAGCAGTTTGGATAAATTATGTGGGAGAGAGAGCTGCTTGAATATGCATGGCGATGGATCAGAAATGGCAGCACCATAGCAGCCACGCCCTTTGACCTACAGACATGCAGAGCACAACTTTTGATCAGCATGGTCTCTGGACGATCTGTAAAAACTTTGAAGTCGATTGGATGAAATCCC
The DNA here is from genome assembly GCF_041903045.1 of Epinephelus lanceolatus. Classification (NCBI taxonomy): domain Eukaryota; kingdom Metazoa; phylum Chordata; class Actinopteri; order Perciformes; family Serranidae; genus Epinephelus; species Epinephelus lanceolatus. Next base: position 46,898,215 of record NC_135741.1, read on the forward strand.
TAGGACTAGTTCGTTAAAATACAACATGTGGAAATCACGACAAAATGACAAGTCAAAATCAAAATGGCCGACTTCCTGTTTGGAGTAGACCATTGGTGCCAGAGACTTTTATGTGCGTCTGGACAACATACACATGTGTACCAATTTTCATGTTCCTACTCCAAAAAAAACCCCTACGGGGAGGGCTTTTTGAAAATTTCAAGGGGGTGCTATAGAGGCATTTTGTCCCCCCCATGGGCGACGCCCCTATCAGATGCAAGAGCTCGCCATTCTTGACCTGTGTATCCATTTTCATGAGGATATGAGGTCGTTGAAGCCATCAAGAAGCCAAACGTATTTAGTGGCGAGGGATCGATAGTCACCACGCCGCCACATGGACACCATTAGACGTAGCTTCACAGCATTCATAATGTAGCTTCACCAACTTGTTCTGCATGCATTAGAAGTGGAATGAAGTTGATGCGGTCAAGTTTGTGGCATTAGTACATGTTAAAGTAAAAACTGGTCACTTCCTGTTACCACCGGGGGGCGCTATGAGTAAGGTGGGATATTAACATATTGGGGTGTTTGGGGTGGAGCCATCATCATGTCCAGCAAGTTTGAAGCTGCTGAGATCAAGTATGTGGGCAGGGGAACCATTTGAAATTCAATGGCAAGAAAACGAAAAGTTGCCAAAATTTGTTACGCCCTAGCGGCCACGCCTCTTGACATAGAGAAAAACTTTTAATAACTTTTGATCAGCATATTCTCAGGATGATCTGTAGCCAATTTGAAGTCAATCGGACGAAATCCCTAGGAGGAGTTTGTTCAAATTTAAGTTGTGGAAATCGCCATAACGAAAAAATTCAAAACAAAATGGCCGACTTCCTGTTGGGATTTTACCATGATGTTAAGAGACTTTTTTGTGCGTCTCGGTATGACACATGTGTGTACCAAATTTCGTTTGCCTACAACAAACTAACCCCAATGGGGAGGGGTTTTTGAAAATTTGCAGGGGGCGCTATTTCAGCATTTCGCGTTGACCATGTGCAACCGCCCAAAAATATCGAATTTCAGATGCGGCCGGACGAATGTGGAAAGTTAGAAGCAATTTGAAATTTGGGAAAGGTCCGAAATTGGGGCACGAAATGTCGCAAGAATAATAATAATAATAATAATAATAGACAGCACGATTTCAATAGCGTCCTTGGACGACTTCGTCGTCGCTCGAGCCCTAATAATAATAATAATAATAATAATAATGAACAGCGCGATTTAAATAGGGTCCTCGGATGACTTTGTCGTCGCTCGGGCCCTAATTAAAGCTGCAAGCAGCGATGAACGGGCCCTCGCACCTTCACGCAACTCGGGGGGGCTGGCAGGATGCCTTCTGATGCGTCGGATCATTTCTGTCAAAGTTAGACATCGCATGCAGGAGTGACTTGGCATATCCTTGATACAATACTGGAATGACATATTTCACATTTTGTATCACTTCCTCTTTCCACTAGAGGGAGTTGGAGAGCGCAGTAATTATACATCATGTTTTTATACATCAAATATACACCACAGCATTTAACTTTCAGATAAATCAAAAGATAAATGTTTGAGACCTACTTCCTGTCACCACTAGCTAACACTATGAGGATCAGGAAATATGGTAATAAAAATGTGGTCAGGGCGGGACTGTCATCAATCCTGTGAAGTTTGGGCAAGATTGGACCATGTATGCTGGAGTTACATACTACTTCCTGTTTAGTGGCGAGACCCCTAACTTTGACGCCATCCCACAGTCACACGCATTGACAAAACTCAAGCTTCTAATAACTTTTCATCTTCAAGGTCTTGGGGTGGGACAGACCAAGGTTTGAAGTCGATCGGATAAAATTTGTAGGACTAGTTCGTTAATTTATGACCCCTGGAAATGGGCAAAAATGCACAAACGGGGCAGAAGTAAATTCAAAATGGCTGACTTCCTGTTGGGTTTGGAGCATGGCTCCAAGAGACTTTTTTGTACGTAATAGAGTGTTACAGGTGCCTACCAAGTTTCATACATGCAGGTCAAACCAGCTTTGGGGGCAGCTTAATTGAAATATTCTAGGGGGCGCTGTTGAGCCATCTTGGTGCATCAAAGCACAAAAATCACATCAGACAACAGGACTTGTGACCTGTGATGTGTATGCCACGTTTGGTGAGTTTTCAAGCATCCCTTGTCCCTTCAAAACAACATCGTGTTTGATGGCGAACAAAGCGGCGCCACGGTGACAGCGTTTGATGAAAACTCAAAAGCTTCATTTTTAAGCATCATCAAGGTCTAAGGACAAGTTTGAGGTGGGTCTGATTAACCTGCTAGAAGCGGGACATCAAAGAATGTATAAAGTAGCTTTCTGTTGCCAGAAGGTGGCGCTATGGCGGTGATTCAAAATTCCTCTGTAGATGTGTTCAGGGCTGGACTGTCATCATATGTGTGAAGTTTTGGCAAGATATTCCCACATGGAGTCAAGTTACAGCAACGTTTATCATCATGGCGAAACATCAAAGTTCGCCGCCAGGCTGTGGCCACGCCCTTCGACGAAAACTCACAGTTTCCACAATAAAGCGTCATCAACGTCTTATGACTTTTTTCACCAAGTTTGAAGTGGATCTGGTCAAGTCTGTAGGAGATGTACATTAAAGTCTAAAACATGACATTTCCCATTGCCAGTAGGGGGCGCTATGTTTATCTCTAATTATTGACATGTAGATGTGTTCAGGGCGGGACTGTCATCAATCCTGTGAAGTTTGGGCAAGATTGGACCATGTATGCTGGAGTTATAAACTACTTCCTGTTTAGTGGCGAGACCCCTAACTTTGACGCCATCCCACGGTCACACGCATTGACGAAAACTCAAGCTTTTGATAACTTTTCATCTTCAAGGTCTTGGGATGGGACAGACCAAGGTTTGAAGTCAGTCAGATGAAATCTGTAGGACTAGTTCGTTCATTTATGACCCCTGGAAATGGCCAAAAATGCATCAAAATTGCACAGTAAATTCAAAATGGCTGACTTCCTGTTGGGTTTAGAGCATGCCTCCAAGAGGCTTTTTTGTATGTCTCTGAGCGTTACATAAGCCTGCCGAGTTTCATACATGTAGGTTAAACGAGCTTCAGGGGCTGTTTCCTCAAACTTTTGTAGGGGGCGCTACTGAGCCATTTTTTGGAACCCGCACACAAGACCCTTAAATTTTTCACCAGTTCTGAGATGTGTGCAAAGTTTCATGAGTTTTCGGGTATGTTAAGCCTCCCAAAAAGGCAATTCATTTGGAGGAATAATAATAATAATAATAATAATAATAAAAATTCCTTGCATTTCAATAGGGTCCTCGCACCGCTAGGTGCTCGGACCCTAAATAATAAAAAAATCCTTGCATTTCAATAGGGTCCTTGCACCGCTAGGTGCTCAGGCCCTAATTAAAGCTGCAAGCAGCGATGAATGGGCCCTCGCAGTCCACACATGTCGGGGCATGCTGCCGTCGGGGGGCGTGCACCTAGAAGTCTTGTCAGCTGTAATAAATAAAAAAATAAACGTTATCTCTTACTTACATTTCCAGTATACAGGTAGGCACCCAACCCACGTATGTATTTTTCCAAAAAGTAGAAGCTGAATACATGCCCAATAGTTCAAGGTCTTCTGACTCTTTAAAAGTTGACATGGTGTCTCTAGCTCAAAGTATGAGGGACAAGAAGAGGTTGAAAGTCGATGAGTTTTGAAGAGGATTTGAAGATTTTCCAATTTACTTCCTTCACACTAATTAGACTGCCACCAGAGCGCCACCTATTGGCCGATTTGCACCAAATTTTGCACAAACCCTCATCGGGCCATGGAACACAATTAGCAAAAGTGTTGTGGTAATCGGACTGTATTTGGTCAAGATATGAAAGACTGTCTATTTTGAAAACAATGTGCAGGAATTTGTTGTTTTATATTTTGGTCGTTTTTTGGACTATCAAAATTATTTTAATAACTTTTTGTCAGAAGGGTCCACAGATGCTTCATGCAAAGTTTGGTGCAAATCAGTCAAATCGCCTAGGAGGAGTTCGAAATAGTAGGTTTTTCATTGTTCGAGATTTTGCAAATGGAAATTTAATGCAAAAGTGGGTGTGGCTTACACCACACAATTCAGCTGAATTCAGGGAACAATGAGATATAAAGTTTCAAAACGTTCGACATGTTACATGGGAGTTGTGGGCCAAAAACGCTTTTGCATTGAAAATAGTGCCACCTGCTGGTCATTTTTGGTGTGTGAGTTACAGGGGTCAGTCTTTACCACCCCTATCAATTTCATTTCCATAAGTGTTATGGTGTTGGCACAGTGCCAAATATTAAGTTAGACTGCCACAACAGCGCCACCTAGTGGCAGATCGGTAACTCCTTTTTCAGATATCCTCAGGAGGGCATTAACAATAATTGTTCTAAGTTTCGTGTTAATCCGAACAACTGATGTTGAGATATAAAATACTTCAATTTAAAGAGCGACACTTTGTGATCATCGCCTGACATTTTGCACAGAGCCCCAGGGGCTCATGGGGAAGTAGTAAACTGAGTTTCATGTCATTCGGATACACCAACGTGGAGATATGCAACACTTCCTGTTTTGTACCAAATCTGCAGGAAGCTGCTATTTAATAACTTAAGTATTCTTGGGAATATCAAAATTCTTTTAATAACTTTTTGTCAGAAGACTCCACAGATGCTGTGTGCAAAGTTTTGTGCAAATCGGTGAAATTGCCTAGGAGGAGTTTGAAAAAGTAGGTTTGTGTCATTTTGCGCATTTGCGAAAAAATAACGGTAGGCGGAAATGGGCGTGGCCATGAGATTCAGCACAATTCACTGAACGTGTGGATATAAGGTTTTTGAATGTGCCATAAAGTATATGGGAGTTATGACCCAAAATGCACTTTCCTTGATTATAGCGCCGCCTAGTGGTGGAAATTCAGGACGACAATAGATTATCAAAGTTTTCGCCAGACCAAACGCGTGCGCCAAATTTGGTGAGTTTTTGAATTTGGGAAAGGGGCCAAATTGGGGATTATATTCTCAGAAGAAGAAGAAGAAGAATTAAAGCTGCAAGCAGCTGTGATCGGGCACTCGCTCCCCCATGTAACCGCGGGGGCCTGAGGCATATGGGGGCTGTGCCGCGAAGCGAGAAGGGAGAAAAAACCTGGCAGGAGCGAAAAAACAATATTTCGTTCATCCACCAGGTGGCGCTACGAGCGTAACCAGATGTGGGCAGGTGCGTTCAGGGGTGGACCCTCATCACACATGTGAAGTTTCCAGCAAATCTGACAATGTCAATGTATAATAGGGCATTTCCTGTTTCCACAAGGGGGCGGCATGAGCGTAACCAGATGTGGGCAGGTGCGTTCAGGGGTGGACTGTCATCACACATGTGAAGTTTCGTGCAAATCGGACAATGTCAATGTATAATAGGGCATTTCCTGTTTCCACAAGGGGGCGGCATGAGCGAAACCAGATTTGGGCAGGTGCGTTCAGAGGTGGACCCTCATCACACGTGTGAAATTTCGAGCAAATTGGACAATATATGAAGGATTTATATCAAGTTGATGTTCCGTGGCGAAGGATGAAAAGTCGCCACTGCTGCGGCCTGCAACATGACAGGACACGTGTGTCACTGTGGAGATTCATCAACTTGATCATCATGTGGCCACAAAATGGAGTTGATCAGGTCAGGAGCTTGAGGTTGGTGTTTGTCAGTGTAAAAGATGCCATTTCCTGTTTCTATAAGGGAGCGCCAAGTTGATACGCTCAAGTTTGTGGCATTAGTACATGTTAAAGTAAAAACTAGTCACTTCCTGTTGCCACCGGGGGGCGCTATGAGTAAGGTGGAATATTAACATATTGGGGTGTTCGGGGTGGAGCCATCATCATGTCCAGCAAGTTTGAAGCTGCTGAGATCAAGTATGTGGGCGGGAGAGCCGTTCAAAATTCGATGGCAAGAAAACGAAAAGTCGCCAAAATTTGTCACGCCCTAGCGGCCACGCCCCTTGACATAGAGAAAAGCTTTTGATAACTTTTGATCAGCATGTTGTCAGCATGATTTGTACCAACTTTGAAGTCGATAGGACGAAATCCCTAGGAGGAGTTCGTTCAAAAGTAAGTTGTGGAAATCGCCGTAACGAAAAAATTAAAAACAAAATGGCCGACTTCCTGTTGGGATTTCACCATGACGTTAAGAGACTTTTTTGTGCGTCTGGGTATGATACATGTGTGTACCAAATTTCATTTGCCTACGACAAACTAACCCCAATGGGGAGGTTATTTTGAAAATTTGTAGGGGGTGCTATTTCGACATTTCGCGCCGACCATGTGCAAACGCCCAAAAATATCGAATTTCGGATGTGGCCGGACAAATGTGGAAAGTTAGAAGCATTTTCAAATTTGGGAAAGGGGCGAAATTGGGGCAAGAAATGTCGCAAGAATAATAATAATAATAATAAACAGCACGATTTCAATAGGGTCCTCGGACGACTTCGTCGTCGCTCGGGCCCTAATTAAAGCTGCAAGCAGCTGTGACCGGGCCCTCGCTCCCCCATGCAACTGCGGCACACTGGGGCTGTGGCGCGAAGCAAGGAAAAACCTGGCAGGAGCGAAAAAAGCACTGTTTCATTCATCCACCCGGTGGCGCTGTGAGCGTAACCAGATGTGGCCATGTGCATTCAGGGGTGGACCCTCATCACACATGTGAAATATCGAGCAAATCAGACAATGCACGAAGGATTTATACCAAGTTGATGTTCCGTGGCGAAGGATGAAAAGTCGCCACTGCCTCTGCGGCAGCCTGCAACATGACAGGACACGTGTGTCACTGTGGAGATTCATCAACTTGATCGTCATGTGGCCACAAAATGGAGATGATCAGGTCAGGAGCTTGAGGTTGGTGTTTGTCAGTGTAAAAGATGGCATTTCCTGTTTCCACAAGGGGTCGCCATGAGCAAGATTGCCTTCGAGCATATGGAAGCCTTGAGGGCGGGGCTCTTATCATGTACAGAAATTTTGAAGCAGTTTGGATGAATTATGTGGGAGAGAGAGCTGCTTGAATATGCATGGTGATGGATCAAAAATGGCAGCGCCATAGTGGCCACGCCCTTTGACCTACAGACATGCAGAGCACAACTTTTGATCAGCATGGTCTCTGGATGATCTGTAAAAAATGTGAAGTCGATTGGATGAAATTCCTAGGACTAGTTCGTTAAAATACAACATGTGGAAATCAGGCCAAAATGACAAGTCAAAATCAAAATGGCCGACTTCCTGTTTGGAGTAGACCATTGGTGCCGGAGACTTTTATGTGCGTCTGGACAACATACACATGTGTACCTATTTTTACCCTATGGGGAGGGTTTTTTGAAAATTTCAAGGGGGTGCTATAGAGGCATTTTGTCCCCCCCATGGGCGACGCCCCTATCAGATGTAAGAGCTCGCCATTCTTGACCTGTGTATCCATTTTCATGAGGGGATGAGGTCGCTGAAGCCATCAAAATGCCAAACGTATTTGGTGGCGAGGGGAGGCACCATAGCGGCCACGGCCCTTGACATAGAGAAAAGCTTTCAATAACTTTCCATCAGCATGGTCTCTGGATGATCTGTAAAAAATTTGAAGTCGATTGGATGAAATCCCTAGGACTAGTTTGTTAAAATACAACATGTGGAAATCACGACAAAATGACAAGTCAAAATCAAAATGGCCGACTTCCTGTTTGGAGTAGACCATTGGTGCCAGAGACTTTTATGTGCGTCTGGACAACATACACATGTATATCAATTTTCATGTTCCTACTCCAAAAAAACCCTTTAGGGGAGGGTTTTTTGAAAATTTCAAGGGGGCGCTATAGAGGCATTTTGTCCCCCCCATGGGCGACGCCCCTATCAGATGCAAGAGCTCACCATTCTTGACCTGTGTATCAATTTTCATGAGGATATGAGGTCGCTGAAGCCATCAAAAAGCCAAACGTATTTGGTGGCGAGGGGAGGCACCATAGCGGCCACGGCCCTTGACATAGAGAAAAGCTTTCAATAACTTTCCATCAGCATGGTCTCTGGATGATCTGTAAAAAATCTGAAGTCGATTGGATGAAATCCCTAGGACTAGTTTGTTAAAATACAACATGTGGAAATCACGACAAAATGACAAGTCAAAATCAAAATGGCCAACTTCCTGTTTGGAGTAGACCATTGGTGCCAGAGACTTTTATGTGCGTCTGGACAACATACACAGTGGTACCAATTTTCATGTTCCAACTCCAAAAAAACCCTTTTGGGGAGGGTTTTTTGAAAATTTCAAGGGGGCGCTATAGAGGCATTTTGTCCCCCCCATGGGCGACGCCCCTATCAGATGCAAGAGCTCGCCATTCTTGACCTGTGTATCAATTTTCATGAGGATATGAGGTCGCTGAAGCCATCAAAATGCCAAATGTATTTAGTGGCGAGGGATCGATAGTCGCCACACGCTACATGGACACCATTAGACGTAGTTTGTGGCATTAGAACGTGTTAAAGTAAAAACTAGTCACTTCCTGTTGCCACCGGGGGGCGCTATGAGTAAGGTGGGATATTAACATATCGGGGTGTTTGGGGTGGAGCCATCATCATGTCCAGCAAGTTTGAAGCTGCTGAGATCAAGTGTGTGGGCGGGAGAGCCGTTCGAAATTCGATGGCAAGAAAACGAAAAGTCGCCAAAATTTGTCACGCCCTAGCGGCCACGCCCCTTGACATAGAGAAAAGCTTTTGATAACTTTTGATCAGCATGTTCTCAGGATGATCTGTACCAACTTTGAAGTCGATTGGACAAAATCCCTAGGACAAGTTCGTTCAAAAGTAAGTTGTGGAAATCGCCGTAATGGAAAAATTCAAAACAAAATGGCCGCCTTCCTGTTGGGATTTTACCATGACGTCAGGAGACTTTTTTGTGCGTCTGGGTATGATACATGTGTGTACCAAATTTCGTTTGCCTACGACAAACTAACCCTAATGGGGAGGGTATTTTGAAAATTTGTAGGGGGCGCTATTTCGGCATTTCGCGTCCACCATGTGCAACCGCCCAAAAATATCGAATTTCGGATGTGGCCGGAGGAATGTGGAGAGTTAGAAGCATTTTCAAATTTGGGAAAGGTCCGAAATTGGGACACGAAATGTCGCAAGAATAATAATAATAAACAGCGCGATTTCAATAGGGTCCTCATGGACGACTTCATCGTTGCTCGGGCCCTAAAAATCCTTGCATTTCAATAGGGTCCTCGCACCGCTAGGTGCTCGGGCCCTAATAATAAACAGCGGGATTTCAATAGGGTCCTCTGATGACTTCGTCGTCGCTCGGGCCCTAATTAAAGCTGCAAGCAGCGATGAACGGGAACTCAGGCTCTCGCTGTCGGCCTCCAGCTCACGTAGACAGTGCGAATTATTTGTATGAGTCAAAATGTCTATAAAACAAGCAATGTCAAGAGAACGCAATAGAGGGACTTTATATTACAGTACATTACAATATGCAGGGTCCGACGTTAAGGTTTTTTCCTACTTGCCCTGCCGGGCAAGTACTTCTCAAATCTACTTGCCCCATCTAAATTCTTACTTGCCCTGCCTAAGAGGTTCTTTTTCTGGCTGTGTGGTGCATATTTTCGCTCATGACTTTTATCTTATGTCAGCAGAGACGCTCAGCCAATGGAGGCAGCAGCACATAAAAAAGCAGCACACTGCAAATGGCCCCTTCGAGGACAGAAACAGGAGAGGAAATACACGAATACAGGCCTGGAGTTAAGATATTTTTAGGGCAAGGCCAATTTGGCCTTTGATAAATACAAATTTATTGGGGCATCACGGCCAAAATGTGGGGCACCAAGGCCAAAACCAATGGCGCAATAACAATATGTGCTAACTGCATTGAATGAAGACAAAACAATATATGTGATGAAAAACAGTACTGAGTTTATTAAAACTGGGTGTGCATGACTGGGGATATATCTCGTTTCTTGTTTGTTTGATTCATGTCCCTTATTTTTTAAGTCTTTGAAATCTCTTTATTCTTTTGTTATCTCCTAGTTTTCTTTATTGTCCTTTCTCAGCACATTACATACATTTAACCCATCCTACTGTATACACTGGGAGCAGTGGGCAGCCGCAGTGCAGCGTCTGGGGACCAACTCCAGTTCTTTTGCCAATGCCAGTGGTCAGGGTCACTGACAGGAGTATTCACCTAACATAGCCTACATATCTTTAATTATATAATTATTTATATGTCTATATATATATTTTTTTGTCATTTAAGTTTTTATTTGAATTTTGGTTTCAACAAATGTAAACAAAACAATCATGTAAAATACAATTAAACAAAACTATACATCTCAGCACATAAATAAAACAAGACAGCACATCATCCATCCTACATCATCATACAAAATACTAAATCCCATAAATTCTCAGCCATGAAGGGTGTTGAATAAAGTATACATTTGTCTTTCTCCCCTCACCTGTTATAGGTCCTTATTCCCATCTTTTATGTGATTCAAAAAATTGCCCCAGACCTGGAAAAATTTTCCTTTGTTATCATTTAACTTATTTTTCAAATAAACACAAGAAGTTTGTGCTCTAATTAAAAAAAAAAAAAAAAAAAGGGATCAGCATTCAGTGAATAATCCTCCTAAGCCCTACGATAAGCTATTATGGCAAGGCTATCACACTCCCCCGCCGGGTTAGGCTGTACAGTCTACCTCCCCAGGACGAGCCCTCACAACAATGACACCTCCAGGAGGCTGGACAGTGATCTCAGCCCAAACAGCACTGCCACCTTCAACCAAACCCAGACTCTGTACATGCGAGCTCCAGGCAGAAGCAATGCTGATACTACCTTTACTAGCACATTCACCATACTCTATTTCACACGCTACATAGCATAACTACAATATAAGCTAAAGTTAAAGGAGCTAAATGAACTTACAGGATCAGCAAACACACTCACCTTGCCGCATGGCCTCAAACAAAATGGATTCCAATAGGCCACTCCCACACTTAAATACTTCCTCTTTCTGGATTTCTCCTGACAGGAAGTGGATCTCTCCACCTGATCTCAAGGAGTTATGTGCCCTGCTTAGTAGTTCCCCCTGCTGGCCCCCAGCTGACATTATTTCTTCTGTAATAGATAAACTGGCTGCATTTAATTGCTTCATCTGACATTTCCCTCACTGTCTTCCTCAAATTCTGTCCCCGCACTCCGAGTTCCCCCAGGAGTGAGACAGTTGATCTTGCTATGAATCCCCTACACCCCACTTCCACTGGACAAATCCTAGTCTTCCATCCTCGCTGCTCAGCTTCTGCTCCTAAGTCTGCATATCTAAGCTTTTTTCTTTCATAGGCTTCTTCCACTGAGTCTTCCCAAGGAACTGTCAGCTCAATGAAATAAACTATCATATAGCTATCATCAGTTCATAGGAGGCATTATCGGTCATCATCTTAACCCAGTCAGTAAGTGCTGGTTGAGTCTGACTCTTCCAGTGGCGAAGAATAATTCTAGCTGCAGTGATGAAACCTGTCAGTGCTAAACCAAATTCTACTTTTAATATTCCTGGTGGATCTATCCCCTAGGAGACAAAGTCGGGGGGATTCCGGCAAGGATTTTTGAAGCCATTCACTCAATTTTACAATGACTTTTTTCCAAAAAGGAAAACTCAAAGGGCATTCCCACAGTGAGTGTAAGAAGGTACCTGCCTCTGCCTTACACTTCCAACATAAGTTGTTCTGTAACAAACCCATTCTATTAAGTCTTACTGGTGTGTAAAAGTACCTGTGGATAATCTTGTGTGTGTAAATTGTGTGTAAATTATGTGTAAATTTACCCCGGGCATCCCTGTTGGGCCACCCTGTATTTATTACTATGTCTTTCCATGCATCTTCTTCAATGTTACAGTTTAGATCTTTTTGCCAAGTTAATCTTAAATTTTCATACTTTCCACACTGAGCATCTGCAACCATATTGTAAAGGACTGAGGCAGAGTGAGCAGATCTAGGAAACTCAAAAAAATGTTTTACCATATTTTCCCCTTCGCCTGATTTGATGCCTGTGGCTCCGATACTACTTCATAATTGGAGGTACTTCCAAAAATCTCCCTTCTCCTTCGTACAGAAATGTTCACTCATCTCCTGAAATGACAAAAACACCCTATCCTTGTACAAGTCTCCTATCTTATTCAAATCCCCCGCCAGCCAGGATTTCCACAAAAAGGGTCTATTTTCTATTTTAATAAATGGATTGTTCCAAATAGAGGAGTACTCTTGTCTGTTTTGGGATATTCCAAGCATCTTGTGTAACTTTGCCCACGCTGCTCTAGAAGGCTGCAGAATTGGTTTACTCTCCTCACCAGTCTGAACACCCGCAACCTTCTGTGACAAGGTCTCTATTGGTTCGAATGGGGCTGTGATTTCCTTTTTTATTTGTGTCCATCCAAGGTGTGAACCATAACTACCCCAATGCCTGGCAAGTTTTGACATTTCAAATGTAATATTATAAAGTTTGACATTGGGCAAGGCTAGGCCTCCTTTACACCTTGGGTCATAAAGCTTTTGCATACCAATTCTAGGCTTCTTTCCATTCCACACGCAGTCCTTAATTATCTGATTATACTGCTTGAAAATTCCTAAAGGAATTGTCACTGGTACCATCATTGATATGTAGTTAAACTTCGGAGCAACTACCATTTTAATGGTGTTAATTTTTCCCCAGAGTGTAAGATTGATTGATTTCCATTTATCTAGATTATTTTTTATTTTCTGAAGCAGTGGAGACATATTGAGATGTATTATATTGTTCATGTCAGTACACAGTTTTATTCCCAGATACTTCATCCCTGATGGTAACCATTTGAATTGGAATGCACTAACTGCTGCAGGATGACACCCCCTGGACACCAGCATAACCTCAGATTTGTGCCAGTTAATTTTATAACCAGATATTTGTGAGAATGTTTCAATTGTATCTAAAAGAATGGGGGCTGACAAAGTTGGGTCTGAGGATATCCAGAGAATGTCGTCCGCGTACAGGAATAATTTATGATCTCTGCCCCCCGCCTTCACTCCCTTAATTCCCTCTTCCGTCCTTATTGCTATTGCAAGTGGTTCTAGAAATAAAGTGAACAATAAAGATGAAAGTGGATCTCCTTGTTTTGACCCTCGTGAGAGCTGAAAAAAGGGGGACATTTGACCATTGGTGAGAACTGATGCCCTCGGCTCTGTATAAATCATTTTAACCCAGTCGATAAATCCAGACCCAAAACCAAAGGCTTCCAAGACATATGTTAAAAAAACCCACTCAACCCTATCAAATGCCTTCTCCGCATCAAGGGAGAAGGCTGCCACTGGAGTATTTTCCTGGCGGTTCATCCAGATAAGGTGGAGCAACCTTCTAAGGTAGTCTGAGGATGACCTTCCCTTTACAAACCCCACCTGGTCTTCATGAATAATATCTGGTAGAACATTTTCAAGCCTCATTTCCAGGACTTTAGTGAGAACTTTACAATCTACATTTACTAAACTGACAGGGCGGAAACCACCTGGATCCAACGGATCCTTATCCTTTTTGAGGATTAATGATATCAGAGCCTCGTTAAATGTATTTGGAAGCTGCCCTTGTGAAATTGACTCCAAATAAACTTCAGTCAAGATAGGTGCCAGCATATCTATGTATTTTTTGTAATACTCCACTGGGAAGCAGTCTAATCCTGGAGATTTCCCAGGTTTCATTGATTTAATAGCTGCTCTAACTTCTGATTCCAAAGTAGGGGCATCTAGCACCTCAACCTGATCTGAAGACAACTTTTCAAGTTCAATTTTTGAGAAAAACCCATTCAGCTTGTCCGGGTCTAAATTTATCTTTGAAGTATAGAGCCTTGAATAAAAATTTTGAAACACCTGATTAATATCTTTTGTATTTGTGACTACATCACCCTTTTCATTTTTGATACCAGAAATTAAGTAGCCAGCCTCCTTTTGCTTGAGCTGTCTGGCCAATAATTTGCCCGATTTTTCCCCACTCTCATAAAATGTTGTTTTCAATCTAAACAGAGCATATTCAGACTGTCTGTTATAAATCTTATTTAAGTCCAGTTTCAAAGCACATGCTTGTTTAAGTAATGAGTCACTATAATTACTTGCTAATTGTTTTTCTTTTTCCTTCAGCTGAGACTCCAATTTTTTCAACTTCTCGAGGCTTTCTCTTTTTCTTTTACTAGAGTATGCTATAATCTTACCCCGTATAAACACTTTAGATGCCTCCCACACTGTACCTATTTTATCTGTGGATCCGACGTTAATTTCAAAAAAGCTCTTAAGGCCCTGAGACAGTGATTCAACAAATACTGAGTCTTGAAATAGAGATGTGTTGAGTCTCCACCTATTCCTTTTGACAGAGTCTGTTTCTGCTGCTACACATAGTTCCACTGCTGCATGGTCTGTGAGAGCGATAACACCGATTTTGCACTCAACAATAGATTCAATCATACTTTTAGAAATTAAAAAATAGTCCAATCTTGAGTGGGATTTATGCTTATGAGAGTAAAAAGTGTACTCCTTTTCTCTCAGGTTACTTAATCTCCAGATGTCCACCAATCCTAGGTCTTTCATTAGTAGGTGTATTGCCAGTCTGTCCTTAGGTATGCTTTTATTATAAGCTGTTCTATCTAGGACATGATCCTGAATTTGACTGAAGTCTCCCCCCATCACTGTATGCCCATCCGTAATGCCTCCTAGTAATTTATTTACTTGAAAAAAATTAGCATCCTCCACATTGGGAGCGTATATATTACACAGATTTAACTTCATTCCATTGATTATGGCTTCCACACATATCAGTCTCCCTTCTTCATCTTTGTGTTGTTTTAATAATACAAAATTCAAACTCTTGTGGACTAAAATTGCAACTCCACGCTTCTTACTGTTAATTGAGCTGTGAAATATCTGCCCAACCCAATCCCTTTTAAGTTTAACCACCTCTGAGTCCACCAGGTGCATTTCTTGGATAAATGCCAAGTCGGCCTGTTTAGATTTTAGGTAACTTAAACATTTCCTCCTCTTTACTGGGTCTTTTACTCCGTTAATATTCCAAGAAAGTATCCTCACATATGTATTCCCAGCGCCTCAGAGATGATCCGCCTCACATACTCCCGCGGTGCGCCACTCTCCAGTCTCTCCTTCAAGCCGACCAAGCGTAGGTTGAGACGTCTATCTCTGTTAGCAGCATCCTGCACGGCTCTCTGCAGGTCTTCATGTTGTTTGTTTCTTTGTTTTAATTCTCTAGACAGTCGCTCGTTTTCCGTCTCCAGATCCATGATGCACGAGTCGGCTCGGTCGAGTCTCTCATAAATGGCAGTGACATCTGTTTTCATCTTAGCCTGGGATGACTTGACTGATTTAACATCGGACTGTAGGTCCTTAAGGATGTCGCTAACTTGAGCCATTTCCTGCATCGCCTTTTGGAGAGTTGCTCGGAGCTCTGTTAGCATATTTGTAGCAACCGGTGGTGTGCTATCTTCCATCGCCGAGGATGCTATCTTAGCTGGTGTGCCGCTAGCCATATTAACGTAGCTAACGCCCTGTTTAGCCGACCTCGGTTTTGAGCCTGATGCCATCTCCGTAGTACAATTACACGGTTTTTAAGTGGGCCAATTTACGTGCACAATGCTTCTATGCCTTCTCACTCAGTGTTGCTCCTCATGTAGTGGAGATTTTCACCGAATTTGGACAGAGTTGGGTGATTTTTTGGGGGAGTTCAGCCTAGGCAGCCATCTTGGTCAGCAGTCCCACATGACTCCTATATGTATATTTTTACATAAATCCCCAATATTTTATTTGACTTTAAAAAAATCCTCTTCCTTTTTAATTTGACAATGTTATTTGTATTGTATTATATGTATTAATTCTCTACAGGATCTTGTATGTTCTTTAATGTGTGTTCAATTTATTAAAAGAAAAAAAAAAAACGTTTGGTGAACCCTGCAGCAAAGTGAACCCTCTTCCACAGAGAGGATGTTTGCCTCCCTTTGTTCCTGGCGACAGAGCAGAGTGAACCGTCTTCCTTCACAGAGGATCTTTGTCCCATGAGAGCAGGCAGTGTAAACAACTTTCGCTGGCGATTTGACAGTCACTAGAAGCACATTATGACACTTTGTTAAAGTTTCTGTGTGGTACCTGTGTTGTACATGAGCTAACGTTAGCGGCTAAGGACTGAGAGGCTGTCCGGTATGTGTGTGTCTGTCTGAGGAGTGTCAGTACATTAACTTGTTGGCCGTAGCCTTGCTGTTTGTCATGTTAATGTTAAAAAAAAAAACCAGGACATGCTACACTGGCCGTATGGGTAGGAGGACAACAGACACGCAATAGATGACGTATAGAACAGATCAACATAATACATTAATGGTAATCTGTATGACACAATGAGACAGAAGGGGAGACAGAGACAGAGAGAGATGCAGGACAGACAATAATGTTAATAGCTTACAACAACATTAATGAAAGTAATAATATAATTATAATTCTGGCTATTGTGGTACAATACGATAAGTATATATTAATATCTGATAGTATACATATGTGACAATAATCATATTATAATCATATTGAGATTTGCAAGCCATTGTTGCAAATAAAATAAAATAAATGCTATGTTAGTGTTGATATGGATGTCTGGGGGCTGTGGCTGTATAGCTACTAAAAAAAATATTGTGTGTGTGTGTGTGCATGTGTGTAATTGTGTAGCTAAAAATTGCAAATTATGAGCTGCAGGTTGCTGCAAGGTTACATTACTGTTTTCTCCATCTCCCTCTCTCTCTCTCTCTCGCTCTCTCTCTTACATACACCCACAATGAATATTTGGTATGTATAATATGAGTAGGAGTTGGTTAAAAGATTTACGCAAAAAAAAAAAAAAACGTAGAAAAATATATTAATATTTTTATGGTTGTTTTTCAACAAGGACAAAAAAACGTCCCGAAGGGGAAAGGTGTCACTGTTTATAAAAAAAATTGAAACTGCCCCAAAAAATACTAATGCATCAAAATGGGTGTTGTTATTAATCATTCACATATCACAGACTGTGATAAATAAATAAATAAAAAAAATCCATCTAACATTTATTATATATAAAGTAAATCATAATTCATGTTTTTTTCATAAAAGTAACAGTGACTTCATGTAAATAAAATGGCATATAAAGGGTTAAAAATCCTCAAAAGGAATGGATATTTGATATGTTTAATCTGAGTAGGAGTTGGTTAAAAGATTTAAGCAAAAAAAAAAAAAAAATAGAAAAAATATTAATATTTAATATTTTCATGGTTGTTTTTCGACAAGGACGAAAAACATCCTGAAGGTGACAGGTGTGATTTTTTTTTATAAGGGGGCCCGCAGGGTTAAAGAAGTAAAGGGTTCTTATGAAGGTGGTGTGAGCTTATATTTTGAAAGTTGTAGACATAAGCCATGTGACCTAATGAAACTTTGACATGTGTGATGATCGAACAACACAACCACATTCATTTGAAATCATGTGACCTAGTGAAAGCTTGATTGATGTGTACTGGCTGCTGTAAGGATATAAGTAACAGCAGGCAGACACAAATATATATTGTTAATTTCAGTGGAAAAACTGAGCAGGACTACATGTATTTGATCCAGCACAGTTGTAGCTACAGATTTGATTCAAATTCTTAATGAGGCCAAAGAGTTTCACCAGGAAATCTTGTATTTACAAGTTTTTGTTATCAGGCATTTATTTAGGAAATTGTAGGAATGAGACACATGAGCTGGTCAATTTGGTCAATGTCATCCTGTCAGGTGTGTGTGACCACACACACACACACACACACACACACACACAGGCCTGTGTCTGTCCTTCCACTTCCCAAACCGTGGGATACACTCGTTCCGAACACAGACATACAGTCCCTGACAAAAGTCTTGTCGCTTATCCTAGTTGTAGGAACAACAAATAATAACCTGACTTGTAGTTGATCAATTGGGATCAGAAATAGCTTATATGAAAGGCAAAGGCCTTTAGATTATGCTTATTATACCAAAATAAAGTTGTGTATCATTCATTGAGTTTTATCAATTAATTAGGACAGAAAGGTCAGATCTTGCTTGGACAAAAGTCTTGTCGTGTCTTTAAACGATTCAACCAATCACAGATTAGAGCTCCACCTGTGACAAATACTGTAATTAACACATTCCCAGGTGTGTATAAAAAGAACCCCAGCACACCAGACCTTCATGTGAAGTGCAACCTGACCGCTGACAACATGCCAAAGATTCAACCACAGACCAAAGTGCTGATCATCAAGAGCCTGAAGACCAAGTCTGCTGCTGAGGTGGCAGACATCTTCAGTGTATCCAAACGTCAAGTGGAGAGGATAAAAAAAAGATTTGAAGAAACTGGTGACATTCATGACAAGCCCAGGTCAGGCAGACCCCGTAACACAACTGTTAGAGAGGACTGTTTGTTGCTTTGGCAGTCCAGGGCCAGCCCTTTTTCAACTGCAGCAGAGCTACATCAGAACTGGTCACCAGAAACCCCTGTATCTACCAGAACAGTTTGTCGAATTCTCTCACGCAATGGTCTCCATGGCCGAATTACTGCTCACAAAACAAAAATTAAACAGAAGACAACAAAAGAATCGTGCTGCATTTGCCAAGGCCCACAGCTTGCAGAAAGGATGGACAGTGGAAAAGTGGCAGAAAGTTGATTTTTCTGATGAATCATCCATTGAACTGCATCCCAATCGCCGCAAATACTGCAGAAGACCTGTTGGAACCCGCATGGACCCAAGATTCACCCAGAAAACAGTCAAGTTTGGTGGAGGAAAAATCATGGTTTGGGGTTACATCCAGTATGGGGGTGTGCGAGAGACCTGCAGAGTGGATGGCAACATCAACAGCCTGAAGTATCAAGAGGTTCTCGCTGCCCATTACATTCCAAACCACAAGAGAGGGCAAATTCTTCAACAGGATGGTGCTCCTTCTCATACTTCAGCCTCCACATCAAAGTTCCTGAAAGTGAAGAAGGTCAAGGTGCTCCAGGATTGGCCAGCCCAATCACCAGACATGAACATTATTGAGCATGTCTGGGGTAAGATGAAGGAGGAGGCTTGGAAGATGAAACCAAAGAATCTAGATGAACTCTGGGAGTCCTGCAAGACTGCTTTCTTTGCCATTCCAGATGACTTCATCAATAAGTTATTTGAGTCATTGCCGAGGTCCCTAATAATATAATAATAAAGAATAATAAACGCAGCAAAAACAATAGGGTCCTCTGTGAGGAGTCCTCTGCCTCCGGGCTTGGTCCCTAATAAACGCTACAAAAACAATAGGGTCCTCGCCCTTCAGCCGAGGTCCCTAATAATTAAAGCTGGGAGCAGCGTTGGGTGGGACCTCGCACTCGTGCCCGTTTCAGCCTCCAGCTTATGTCGTCAGTGTGAATTATTTAGAAATATCAAACATATTGCCACAAACTGTACTTGTTTTATTAGATCTTAGTGCGGCGTTTGACACTATTGACCATCAAATTTTACTGCAGAGACTGGATCACTTAATTGGCCTAAAAGGTTCTGCACTAAGCTGGTTTAAATCTTATTTATCTGATCGTTTTCAGTTTGTTGACGTTCATAATGAATCATCCTTACGTACTAAAGTTTGTTTTGGAGTTCCGTGAGGTTCTGTGCTCGGACCAATCCTATTTACTCTATATATGCTTCCTTTAGGCAACATCATTAGAAATTACTCTGTAAATTTCCATTGTTATGCGGATGATACACAGTTGTATTTATCGATGAAGCCAGAAGAAAGTAATCAATTAACTAAACTCCATAACTGCCTTAAAGACATAAAAAATTGGATGAGCACCAATTTCCTGATGTTAAATTCAGACAAAACTGAAGTTATTGTTCTTGGCCCCAAACAACTCAGAGATTCTTTATCTGATGACATAGTTTCTCTAGATGGCATTGCTCTGGCCTCTAACACTACCGTAAGAAACCTCGGAGTAACATTTGATCAAGATTTGTCTTTTAATTCTCATTTAAAACAAACCTCACGGATTGCATTTTTTCATCTGCGTAATATTGCGAAAATTAGGCCTATCCTGACCCGAAAAGATGCAGAAAAATTGGTCCACGCTTTTGTTACCTCTAGGCTGGATTACTGTAACTCTCTATTATCAGGTAGCTCTAGTAAGTCCTTAAAAACTCTCCAGCTAATTCAGAATACAGCAGCACGTGTACTAACAGGAACTAAGAAACGAGATCATATTTCTCCTGTTTTAGCTTCTCTGCACTGGCTCCCTGTAAAATCCAGAATTGAATTTAAAATCCTACTGTTAACTTATAAAGCTCTAAATGGTCAAGCTCCATCATATCTTAGTGAGCTCATAGTGCCATATTATCCCACCAGAACACTGCGCTCTGAGAACGCAGGGTTACTCGTGGTCCCTAAAGTCTCTCATGCTTCCGCTGGTCTCGCGCAAGCACGCGCACGTGAGCGCGGAGCACAAAGAAGCAGTCAGAGTTACAGGCTACAGTGAGGCTAAAAACAGAGTTCATATGACGTTTTTCGAAACAACTTTTTATGTTTGGGCTTCAGGATACTTGGATCACTACGGATGAGCATGTTGGAGATATTTTGTGGTTTCAATTTTGTGTTCTTGGACGTTAGTCTGGGGCGCCGTCAGCCATTAGGTGTGCTAGCCGCTCCCCCCACTGATCTCCGCAAGGGATGTGAGGACTCTAAAACTTCACCAGGGCCTCTGTCGGCATATGGGTGAGTAGATAATGGCTGAATTTTCATTTTTGGGTGCACTATCCCTTTAACTCCTCGAACAAGTTCTTCCCATTCCCAAACCATTGGTCCAATTATCAAAATAATGTGATGGTGAGAGAGATACACTTCTCCCAAAAGCATGTCATTTTTTATATATGTGGAATCAAAAATGTCATCACACGAGCGAGTTACGACATTCCTATGGGCTGCAGTGGCCATTTTAGTGTACCTAGGTGGTGCTAGAGAGCCCATTTTGGCACTTTAGGGGTTAATTCTTTCATTTTATCAAATTTTTCACCAGTCCTGACATTTTGGTGAGGATTTGAACATGTTTAGGAGTCAGATTTGGCCTGAAAGACGCAGCGGGAGAAAGAATAATGAATAAAGAAAGAAAGACCTTCGGCCGAGGTCCCTAATCAACAATAATTTTATCATTGTAAAACACACTTCTTCAAAAGTCCACAAAAACAAAATAAAACTCACAAAGGCCGCTTTGGTTTGTCTTTCCACTATTCCAACAATCACCAACTCTGGTTTGGTTAAAATAAAATCTTATTCATCCAGTTAGATGTGAAAATATACTGGCTCTGCACATGCTAAAACTACTGTTTATTTAAATGGAGTCTGGTGAAGTGGTGATAGCAATTTCGGGGCTGTTTTTGGTCAAACTAAAAGGATCTTTCTCTTTAGCACAAAGGTCTATCTCTGTAAGGATCCTTTTTATAATATTGTTAGACACTTATAATAATAATAATCTGAGCCTGCCAGTGACACAAACAAACACTTTTAGTGGACATACATTGAGGGTACACAATTGCCCCAAGTGATTATATCAGCCTGTTTCACTGCTGCAGACTGCTGCCCTCTTGTTTAACACTAAACCAGTTTCAAAAATTGTTGTTCCCATTAGTTACTTAGACACAAACATGTGGGAAAATGGGGTACAGACTGAAAGATAGCGAAGCTACCCTTTAATTAGGGATGGGTATTGTTAAGATTTTAACGGTACTACTATTTTTATCGATTCTGCTTATTGATCCGGTATTTTAACGGTACTCTTATCGATACTTTTTGAGGAAGAAAAAAACAAATTAAGATCATAAATTACTTTATTTTCTCAATTCTAATTATGCAACAAAATAGTTTTTTAACAAAACATTTTACTTTTTACAACTTGAAATGTAAAATAAATAAAATAATAGTGTTGTCACGGTACCAAAATTGGGACCAACGGTACGATACCAGTGAAAGTATCTTTTGTCATTTATAAAAAGATAAATCACTTTTCTATAATACATCAATGATATTTCTATGGAATAAATTACTTATTGACTTATTCATACTTCAAAAACAGCATCAATAAGTGATTAACATGGGGGGATCAAAATAAAATAAATTAAAAAAAAAAAATCAACCAGCCACCCTCCTCCCCTGACAAGTCCCTTCATAAGTAAAGAACAGTCCCTTCATAAGTAAAGAACAGTCCCTAAAGTGCGGTGAGGTTTGTGGACCGTTACCTGCCACAAAGAGAAATGTGAACGGCTCCTTTCTCCTCTGACACGTCACATACCTGTGTGCCACCACGGCTCGGCTGTTCAGGTACTTCTGGACAGTCATGACACCAACAGAGAGGAAAATATTGGACCTGGAGCCGGGCTTCTCCGTCGCCGGTAAGCCGTTATCTTGTGTCGGAAACCCTATTTAGTAAATAGGGTCGCAAAATAGCTAATGGTTATTAACTCCACGTGTTGGCTGCTAGCATAATGTTACAAACCTGGACTGGTAAATGAACTAGCTGTGCTAGGGCAGTCAAACCCTGTACATCTTTCTGTCTGAATATGATGCACTTTCGCAAGGTGTTTTGACAAATTACTTGCGTTGCCGCCCTTACACGCAAAACATTTGTCACACTCGTGACAACGCGCTGTGTCTGCATCGACTCTTGTAATGTAAAGCCACACTTTCGACCGTTTGGCTCTCTCCGCCATCGTTATCTATCTAAAGGCAGGCTACGAGCTTGAGTTGGTGTATGCGCTGTCTCTCGTCTTCAGGGAGAATAGCGAAAATTATGATACAATGACGGATAACTGACGGAGTTGGTGAGATAAATGTGCAAGATAACGTTTATCTTGTTTAAAAAAAAAAAAAAACGCGACTGCTCCAGTACCGATAGCAGAACCGTTAAGGTCAGAGCTTATCAATACTGCGGTCTTGAAGAATGTAGCCCCGGGGCTCATTCAATACCGGAGTTCGGTACCCATCCCTACCTTTAATCCTCAGTGAGTCAATGAAAAAATGAAGGCTACTAAAACTAAATAACTATAATCTCTCTTGTGTTTAACTAAACTCGACAGAGACTTTGGTCTGCATCTGTGAGTCAACCACACCCAGTTCATTTCTGTATAAGAAATGGAAATAAACAGAACTAGAAATAAATCTGCTTCAGCACCCCCAAAGAAGCCCATAGCACCCCCAAGAAATGCTCAAACAAAATTTCATTTTTTCACTGTCACTGAATAAAATTGTTTTTGTTCAATTGTGTGACATTATCTGGTGGTCATATTATTAATAGGCTATCTATGAATAGGCTAATGCATCAATTAGTGAACGTACCATAAATAATGTATTATTGGGTGCCTGATAATACATTATTTACGGTAGGTCCTGCCCAACAGCACCTAACCCCCCACCAGGTTGAAGTGATTGTGGAAAAAGTGTGGCGGGCGCTTTGATGAAAAAATGGAGTGGTGTTTAGTCCCAAGTGGCCTCGTGTGATAGAGGATCAAAGATCTGGAAGCAGATAAAATCTTCAATGCCTTTGCCAGCAATCACAATAACAGATGCATCATTCTTCTGTAAAGATGTCTAGTGATGAGTAACAACATATTAGCCTGCCATAGGCGCAGTACAGGGATTATTTTTATTATACTCTGGCATAGTTGATAGTGTTGTTGTGTTGCGTTAGTGTGGGCTCTTTCAGGGCCAAGGACAGTGTCCATGACCAGCCACACTGTGTGGTCCCTCTAATTCCACAATGTGCATGATTTTTTGTTGATTTGGACCCTGCATGCTTATATTGGTAGGCTATATCCACAACTCCTTAGCACCTCCAATTAATAAGCAAACCCACCCCCCAGCACCTCCAGTAAAAATCAGCTGCCGCCGCCACTGAATCTAGGCCAGATTTGGTAAGAAGAAATGAGCCGAAGCCAGCTCACATATGGCCCTAGGGAGCCAGAACACAACCGAGTTAGAAAACACAATTGGGCCGAGTCCAGTGGCTGCCAGGGTATTTGCATATTGAGGTAATCTATATTGAAATTAAGATCCTGAATACATTTTAAAGTCTGCTAGCGAAGTAAAGGTACTTCCAATTATGTGTTAGCAGCTAACAGACTAAGTACTAAAAAACTGACACATGGTTGTAGCAATTATGCTGTCAAAGGTCCTTCCTGCCTGCTGCTGTCAGGCTACATAACCAGCACTGCTCACAATAAACTGCACCATAGACACTTTATGGACACCATTATAGGTATTACTGCCCCCCTTGTTGTTGTTTTTTGTACATACAATCACTTGCACTAGATTTGCTCTCTTTAATCCACTGCTCATTTTTATTTACTGCTCATTATTATCCACTTCTCATCATTATAATTATTATTATTATTATTATTATTATTGTTATTTATCACCGTTTCTTGTATTTTTGTACTTTATTTTGCATGCCTAGTTTTTAAGTTTTAAGTTTTTTAAGTTTAGATTTTGAAATCTTTAATCTGACTCTTTACCCTTGACTGCTGTAACACTGGATTTTATCAATTGTGGGATCAATAAAGGTGTATCTTATCTTATCTTATCTTATCTTAAATAACGCTCCAAAGCTGCACTAAAGTTTTGCGAGGAAAAAAGGAAGTTTGCCATTTTCAATTTGGTGTATGGTGCATACTAAGATCCCTGAACTGTCTCTGAATTACATTAACTGGGAATGACTGGTTCAGTTCAGCACACAGTTTGACTAATATTTGATTAGCCCTCAAGATGGAGTGAACAAATGAAGAGGAAAAAATTATTTGTTCACTCACGATTTCAGTAATTTCTTCAGTCAATGTTTGATTTGACTTTTCTCTAATCATTCATTGAAGGACATTTTTTAAGTCCCAGAAAAACATGTGAGTACCTCTGCTTTTCAAAATAAGAATAAGGTCTTAAGACAGTAGATACAACCTACATGTGGAGATATGCTTGATTGGATTGGATGTCCCCCTGCTGTGTTGATCTGGTTTAATACTCAGAATACATGTTCCTGTGACCAGAGAGATTGGTATCTGTCTGTCAACATCATTATTTACCACAACTACAATAACCCAGTGATGGGCAGAGGTGACTAAATAAAGGAGCCGCTGAACATGCAGTTCAACAGATAAAAACAAAAAATAGAAAATTAAATAAAGTGGTGTTCTATCAACATTATGATTAGATGTGGCATCTTTATCTCGCTGATGTGTTTGTCTCATTCATTCAGGATGTGTGAACCACTCTTCACTGGACTTGACTGTTATCGCTTAAGCAGCTATTCTCTAATCCTCGTAATACATTTTCCAAAGAGGTCACAGAGGGTACAAAACAAAGCTGTAGCTGTGGCATCAAGCAGGGCCATTGTTTGTTTGCTTTCTGTCTGTGAGCACTTAACATTTCAAATCCAGTGGTGTTCCTAATTTCATACGTATTTTACTTTGTCATGATTTCCAAAGATTTTAGAGTGTTTTTCATGATCAGAAATGGATGGATGGATGGATGGATGGATGATGGATGGATGGATGGATGGATGGATGATGGATGGATGGAGCTTTCCTTCCTAGCACACAAAGCAGTGACGCAAATTCAGCTATGGAATCCTTCAAGACTGATAAAGAGAAAAAAGGCCCCATCTTACCATGGGAGCTGGCTTTGCTCCTGTAACAATGCAAACCAGAGTGAAGTTCTGTGCCTCATAGCGACTGAAAGGAGCCGGGCTGTCAGCTGCCACCACAGAGATAGACTTGGGAGGTACTGCAGAGAAAATACAAAGAAGACACTCAAACATGGAAGTGCTTTTTATTAATTGAAATAAAATAAACAGACAATCTAAGCTTTGAGGTATTTATCTAGTAATGAAACAATCAGGGTTAAGTGGTGAGTCAGTATGCAGGGGATATCTCTGAGCTGAGACTGCTACTTGATCATCATGTGGGAACATTTCAGTCAGTTTAACTATACTTTTAACTAGAGATGTACCGATACCACTTTTTCCTTCCCGATACCGATTCCGATCCCTGAACTTTAGGTATCTGCTGATACCGAGTACCGATCTGATACCAGCGCATAAAATAAAAATGGATGGGATATGAATTGTTTTATGTCTCAACTCCTAAAACTCTATGTAAAATATTAAGAAATAAATACATAGTTGTAGAATTAATGCCATAAAACTTTTTTTTATTATTATTATTATCCAATGTTGACACAGATCAAGACACAGGTTAAAGTGCAGCCACACAATTTGGTTAAAAAAAAAAAAAGGCATTTTAAAGGCTACAGTAGAATGTAGGGCTTGTATTAACAAATACAAAAAATTTCACCAGATGACTTAAAGTAAGAAAATTGAAAAATAGTGGCGGGTGTGCCTTTATTTCTGTGCACCTCTCTCCGATCATGTGGATGTATCATACATGGCAGTGTGCCCTCAATTTATTTTACTTTATGTGTGTGTGTGTATATGTGTGTATGTGTTTGTACACGTGTATATATGTATATGCATATATATTATTTGTTTACTTTTTTGTTTGTTTTCTTTGTGTGGGATGTGAATCTCTCACCTGTATAAATTTAAAATTTGAATCTTGATATATGTGTGTGAGCCAAATGTATGTTTGTTTGTTCTGTCATATATGTTCATGTTTTATCTTGAAAATTTATTTTAAAAAAAAACAGTGGTGGGGCTTTTACTGACCACAACTACAGAGGCTACCAGCTTCATTTGAAACAGACTACATTATAAAAGGGCCGTTATTTATTATTCCCTCTGTGTCTTTATATTTTTATCGGCTCCTGTTGCCTTGATAAAGTTAATACATCGCGCCATCAATACAAACTCAACATTTCCAGAACTAGTTTCAAATTAAAAGCCCTTTATAACCTTGGCTGAGAGAATCCCTCCATTTTCTAAATAGGCTTTTATTGTGAAACATTTATAGGAACTTGGTTGTGGAGGATACAGTGGCTTGTATGTTTACATATGGCACTTCAAATGGAGCTCCTGCCATCTGCTGGCGCTTTTTAGGTGACTAGAACATTTCGGCTGGCACATGAACAGACACAGTGACTCAAATAATAGTAAAAGTAATAAAGATAGGACAAGAATAACCCGATGACATCACACATGTCGTGAAAGACGACTGGGGATAATTGGTGTGTACCATCGTGTAGTGTGTCATGTCTGTCGGCCAAGTCACGGCACGATTTTATGACTCCACAATCATTTAATGTGACATAGTGACTTTCAGAACGGGCAGAAAAGTTGTGTAGTGTATACCAGGCATAAATCCTCCTTTACTGTTTCTCCCCCTTGTATGTCGCTCATTTTCAGTGTGTGACTGCAGGTGTGCATGAGAGGGGGAGGGGCTGCTGTTGTCAGAGAGGAGAGCAACAGAGAGAGAGGCGAGTGGAACGGAGCAACGAGCGGAGCTTCAGATCTGCTTTTCTGAAGCAAAACAGAAGTTTACATGTTCTAAGAAAGAGAAAACATGGCATGTCCTGCGATGTGACTATCGCACATGCGCACATCGCGATGGCAATGTTCAAACGATAGTGTGCGTGGTATCGGATTGGTCGTAGGCTGTACTTGCCGATGCCCGATGCCGCATTTTAGGCAGTATCGGAGGCATTTCCAATACTGGTATCGGTATCGATACAACTCTACTTTTAACAGAGAAATATTTTAGAAATATGCTGATCTGCGTTCTTTTCGAGGGTGAGACGTTCAGATGGATCTCAGCCTCATGTCTGTGCAACAAGTACAGAGCCAATTTTAGAGTGTGGTTAACCTAGCCTAGCATACAGACTTGAAGCAGGGGAAAAAAGCCAACCTCGTTCTTACCTAAGAGAAAGAAATATGCCTGTTGAAGGTATGGAGATGTCCATGTTATATTAAGTGTTAAGTCACTATACATTCTGACAGCCATCACCGACAGCTAAGTATTTGGTTAGTAACTTGGGTCTCACAGTCTCAACACTCCAACAGAATTTAACTTTGTGGAGTTCTCTCCCTTGATTGAATCAAGTGGGAACGGGATGCCAGAAATGTAGAAACCTAATCTGACGCTTAAATTTGCTAATTACCAACTGTTAAATTTCTAATCTTTTGTCACGTTTAATTTAGCTACGTGTTTTGAAGGATTGTTTACACTCAGACATGATTGATGTACTCACACCACAAATAAACTAAAAACAGAAACCAGTACATTTCCAAAACTAAAATCTTCCTGTCGCCAACAGATCCTGCATAGCTTATCTATCTGAGTTCATGCTTATCGATGTGTTTATAGAGATTACCCACAGGATGAATCCAAAAGAGTTTTGTAATCACTTGATGTTTCCGCTAAAGATATGGTCTAATAAATAAATCCATACCTATGACATTGAGGGTGATGCTGCCAGAGGCTAGAATCACTTTGTCTGTGGAGCTCCTGTCATAGATCCCCACATGGCACTCATACAGGCCGTCATCCTCCATCTGGACCTCGGGAAGCCTAATCATATACAGTTACAAAGATCACAGAGTGTGTTTTCTAATAATACCTGTTATTTTCACGTCATGTCCTTAAGATGAGACATAGTGGAAAATCCCATTGGTTTTACTGTAATCTCAACTCTCTCTACTATTATTCCTCCACTGATGAAAGAAAGCATGCTACAGGTGAGAATGTTCCCCAAAACTTTTCTGTCTCTCAAAGGATATGGCTTATTAGAACACAATACAACTTGAACATTAATAGCGGACTGTCTCACCTCACTGTCGACTGGTAGACCAGGTCCTCTTGTCTGCGGTTGTCCTCCAGATGAGAGTAGCTGGTGTTGTACATGGCATCATAGGTGAAAATCTTCTGCTTGGCACTGCCTCCTTCACTCACCTGAGAGGCAAAAGTACATTAGCATTACTGAGTTAAATACAGCAGCTGTGATCATGTAGACATGAATTAAAAATTAATATTAAGAGATTAATATTAAAAAATCTTTTGGTCTATGTCATATATCAGTGAAAGGTTGCTGTAGACCCAGTGTATGTCTTAAAATAGCTTGTTTTGTGTGGACAACAGTCCAAAAACTACACTCCAGTCAGGACCACTTTTGTCAAAAAAAAAAAAAAACTGTATTCCCATTTGCAGTATTATATTTGGTGGCATGGCTCTGTTGCCATTCTGCCTTTCTTCGTGCCAAAGCAGAAAGTCTCAGGCAGTGAAAGCACACCTCTCCGCTCTTCCTCATGCATACGAGGAAAGCCTAAGGCAGAGAGAACAAACCTTCCTGCCCTTCCATGCGCCTACATAGAAAGCCTAAGGCAGGTAGAGCAGCAGCAAAGACCCCCATGGGAACAGGAATGAAGGTGGTTTGCAAAGCAGCTTGCAGAGGAAGCAGCAATAGGCAGGTCAAAGCAGTTTAAATAGGGCACCCTGAATGAGATTTGCCAATTGGTTGCAAATAAAGGAATCGTGATCTTTCAGCTGACTTCTTTCCACCAATCAGCTGATCCATCAGTTGATTGGGCTGCTTGAGATCAGCTGATGTAGCTGGGATGTGAGCTGAGCTTGACATCGGGTGTTTCTCAATGTCAAGGATCCTGCAGAGGCAAGGCAAGGCAAGAGTCCTCCCTAGCATTCAGTAAACATACATCGGAACAGGCTAACAAGTGTCCCCAGGTATATGTCATTAACCCTCAGCAGACTGAGGAGGTTTCAGGGTACTGTGATCATTTTGGCACTTTCTAATGTTGTTGTACAGTTTTAAACAAATGTATCAGTATTGTCAAAATCACGTGACTTTTAGGGAGAATATATTTCTGGATCATATTTAAGAGTAAGTGGGATAATGAAGTAAAGACAGCAGCTTAAAAAGTTCTAAATTATCACTAACAGTATAACCACGGACTCACACACAGAATTATTTTGTCATTTCAAAGTGATCCATATTTTATGTGTGTGTCACTGCTACAATAATATGAATAGCAGATCTGATCTGATGAGCTGCGCTGCTCTGAAACAGCTAACCGCGCCGATTATACATTATACTGCCGTTTTCACCGCGATTCCCCCCGAAAAAAACATCGATTGAAACTGACAGAATGAAAGCACGTTGTTATCATGTGAATAGTGGGGGGAGGAGGACACTTAGCGCTCTATCTCTGCTGTGAATGATTCATTTAAAAACGTTTATGTTTTATCTAAATCACGTTATATCAAAAAATCTCTATGTGGCAGTGGACGCATTGGAAAGTGTAAAGTATGAGGTTTCTGTCAATATTTTTTTTCACGCTTGTATGATAAAAACTCCTGGAGACATTAATCCAAATAAATGATGTATTTATCCAAATCTTGCCGAGCTCTACTGGCGCGGGTTTCAATAAAGAGGCCCTGCCCTAACTTCCAGCAAATTGTGTCCCAAGCATTGTGAGGATTTTATACCCGCGGAGGCTCTAATATTGCTTTAGCTAAAAAAAAAAAAAAATTATGTCAAACAGCCACAAGTAATAATTTAGACACTCACTCTCAATATCGCAGATCAAAACATATTTATAATTCCACACCCTGTGTTGGGGCATAAATTATTAAATCATGCTGACAAATTCTTACAGAGCAAAAATGATTAGATTGTGTCAACACATTTGTTTTTTTTTCTCTTCATGACACCTTCTGGGCTCTGGAGATGATCAAAACTGGTTGCTAGTAGTTGATGAACATGCTAAACATTATTGTGTTAGCATTGTCATTGTGAGTATGTTGGCATGCTGACATTAGCAATAAGAGCAAAGCACTTCTGTGCCTATACACAGGCTCCCAGGCTGCTAACTAGACTTAAATCTAAAGGGTTACTTTGGTATTTTCCAACTTGGACCCAATTCTCCCATGATTTTGTGTCTAAGTGACTAATGTAGACAACAATCTTTGCAGCTGGTCCAGTGTTGAGTGAGACCACTGCAACCAGCAGCAGCAAAAGCTACCACGATTTGTCCATGCTGGCAAATGTGTACCGTCAATTTATGCCCACTAAAAGTGTTTGTTTTTGCCACTGACAGGCTCAGATTGTTATTATAAGTGTCTGACAACTTATGTAAGGGATCCCTACAGAGGTCAACCTTTTTGTTAAATTATAAGATCCTTTTTGTTCAACAAGACACAGCCCTGAAATTGGCATCACCAAACACATGAGACCCCATTTAAATTAACAATAATTTACCATGTATAGAACCTGCATACTTTCACATCTAATTGGGTGAATTTAAAGTAAAGTTCCACAAAATCATAACTGGTGATTGTTGGAACAGTTTAAAGACGAACCAAGACAGTTTCTGTGAGTTTTATTTTGTTTCTCTCTTTTCTTCTTTGAATGAAGTGTGTTTTACAATAACAAAATCAATGTTTATTTAAATGGAGTCTGGTGTGTTCCACCAAACACTTTCAGTATAGTACCTATGGAACCAAAAGTAACCCTTCAGACATGGTATGCAGACCCTGGGTCTGTTTAGTGTTTCCACAGGAAACAGTACTCTTAGATGTGGGCAGAGTTGTTGTCACTCAGTGCTCCATCCAGCACTCACTGTATTTCCTCATTACCCATGACACAGAGGAAAGTCTGCATCTCATTTATCGTCCACAGAATGGGGTTACACAAGATATTTTCAGAACCAAACAGAATAGGCTGACAAATTTGGGGGTTTAGTGTTACTGGAGCCCACAGGAACAACGCTCCATGACGCTTTTTTATTCTCCAAGTGTGGATTAGAATGCAGTTCACATAACCTGGTCAAAACCAATTTGGCTGAAGATCCACTCATCACTAAAAGTGTATGTCATATAAAAGCTAGAGTAATGGTCAGAGTTGTAAGTGAAATTATTGTTGATTGATTCCCGTCGTCAACTCATGCATTGAGTAACATCACAAGTTAACATTCCACCTTAAAAATTGCCAGCAGTCGGCCCAGTGAATTAAGCCATTGTTTCTCTACAGCAGCAAAACATCCTGTCAATTTATAGTTACAGTCTACTAATAAGACTCTCCAAAGTATGAACAGAGATTACATAAGCCTGTGTGAGTGGCGGTCCAGATGGAGGATGACTGACTCCAGTGTTCACAGCTCCACCTTTTAGTATCAGATCAGTGTGCTAGTTACCCCAACAGAAGGGGTACCAAAAATGGGAGCAGTATGGAACGGTTCCATTGGTACCATCCACAACTTTTAGCAGTGCAAACAGAAAAACAGAACTGTACCGTACCGTACTGCTTGGCAGAAATGAGGCTTTAGAAACAAAAACATGTGAAAATAGTTTACAGGTTGAAAAATACTGGTTACCCTTTAAGTCCTGCTTGTGCCTACAAGAACCAAATAAATTGGGGCGTTGGTGGCTTAGTGGTAGAGCAGGCGCCCCATGTACAAGGCTGTTGCCGCAGCGGCCTGAGTTCGAATCCAGCCTGTGGCCCTTCACTGCATGTCATCCCCCCTCTCTTTCTCCCCCCTTCATGCTTGTCTGTCCTGTCCATTAAAGGCAAAATGGCCAAAAAAATATATTTCAAAAAAAAAAAAAAAAAAGAAACAAACAAATAAATTACCATCAAGGAGAACACATACATCTACATTTTACCCAATTCTAACACAGGACCAACATTCTTGACAAAACAGGGATAAGGCAAAACTTACTAACCTGTATGTGTGACTCTACACTCAACAGGAAAATTCTCAAACAGACACAGTGAGGGCTGATAGATAACTATAGACAGAAGTTGGCAAGCACTTGTTACTACATTAGGTTCACCTGTGAGCTCACCTGAAACCACACAATCTCTCGGAGGTTGCCGTCTGTTCGGAAGTTGCACTTGAGTGTGACTGTGTCTCCAATGACAACAGGAGGAAGAGGTTCAATGGAAACAGTTAAATAACCTGCCAAAGAGAGGAACATGGGAGACATTTGGAAATCACATTACTTTCTCCCAGTGTGGCCCTTGTAGTGAACAGATAGATATGTTCTTATGGATTTACAAACCAATCAAATCAAATCAAATCAAATCAAATCAAATCAAGTTTATTTATATAGCACATTTAAAAACAACCACAGCTGACCAAAGTGCTGTACAAGATAAAAGAATGACACACAAATATATAGCAATACAGAATGTACACAAATATAAAACAGAATAAAACTGGTAAGAACGATTACAAACATGAAAAGACAAGATGAAATGCTAAAATATTAAGATCACTACAGACAACCAAAGGCCATTGAAAACATGTACATTTTAAGATTTGTCTTAAAAGTGTCATTTGAGGGGGGCATTTTATTTAAAGGGGAAGGCTATTCCAGAGCTTTGGAGCAGCAACTGCAAAGGCACGATCTCCCTTACCCACAAGCCTCGATTGTGGAACAGTTAAAAGATAATGTTCAGAGGATCTAAGAGGTCGGGAGTTGGAGTAGGGGCAGAGGAGTTCAGCGATATACTGGGGTGCCAGCCCATGTATTGCTTCAAAAACAAATAAAAGAATCTTAAAATCAATCCTGAATTTGATGGGTAGCCAGTGCAGAGATGCTACCGCTGGCGTAATGTTGTCTCTTTTCCTGGCACCAGTGAGAAATCTTCCTGCAGTGTTCTGCACCAGCTGCAAACGAGACAAAGGTGATTGGCAGACACCTGAGTTCAGGGACTTACAGTAGTCCAGCATTGAGGAGATGAATGCAGTGGTTACAGTCTTGAGGTCATTGTGTGAGATGATGGACTTGAGTTTATATGAAATAACAGCCCTTCACCACAGTGTTGATTTGTTTGTCAAATTTAAAGGCAGAGTCAAAAATGACACCAAGATTCCTGGCATGGCTATGAACATATGCTATGAGTGGTCCTACGTGACTGACTATGCTGTATGCTTGCTGTGTTGAAGGGGGGACCAAAAACAATAACCTCTGTTTTGTTATTGTTTATTGAAGACAGTTTGTAGCCAA
The DNA here is from genome assembly GCF_041903045.1 of Epinephelus lanceolatus. Lineage (NCBI taxonomy): Eukaryota > Metazoa > Chordata > Actinopteri > Perciformes > Serranidae > Epinephelus > Epinephelus lanceolatus. The sequence goes on from NC_135741.1 coordinate 46,932,277, forward strand.
CCAGGATTTCACATCCTGGAGGTAGTTTGGGAAGGATGTGATGGAGCTGGAATCCCCTGGGTTTAACAGAAGATAAATTTGTGTGTCGTCAGCATAACACTGTATTGTTTAATACAGGGGTGACAAGGTTTGGCTTTTTAATGAGAGGCTGGACAATAGCATGTTTAAAACAGGATGGTACAGTTCCATTTGTGAGACTACTATTGATAATGAGGGAGATTATGGGACCTACAGTCTCCAATACATCTTTTGAGAGGAGTGTAAGAACAGTGTCCAAGGGGCAGGTCGTAACTACCGGGTAGTTACGGTGTAATCTGTTGTACTAACGGTGTACCAGTGTAGTACGTACCAATACATATATGTAGGTACAGGGGAACAAGATGTTAAGTTATGGAATAAGGGGCTAACAATTCATGAATTTACAGAGAATTTATATTATACGTTTACTGGGTACCTATTCTATTATAACAGCGTATGTGCGACCTACTGATCAATAATATGGACGTTTGGGGGGAATTTACAGAAAACTTATAATAGAATAGCTACCCAGTAGTTAAAGTATAACAGGGTATGTTCAATTCAATTCAATTTTATTTATAAAGCCCAATATCACAAATCACAATTTGCCTCACAGGGCTTTACAGCATACGACATCCCTCTGTCCTTAAGACCCTCACAGCGGATAAGGAAAAACTCCCCAAAAAAACCCTTTAACGGGGAAAAAAAAACGGTAGAAACCTCAGGAAGAGCAACTGAGGAGGGATCCCTCTTCCAGGACGGACAGACGTGCAATAGATGTCGTACAGAACAGATCAGCATAATAAATTAACAGTAATCCATATGACACAATGAGACAGAGAGAGAGAGAGAGAGAGAGAGAGAGAGAGAGATGCAGGTAATGACAGTAGCTTACAACAACATTAATGAAAGTAATAATATTATAGTTATAGTTCTGGCTACTGTGGTACAATATGTTGAAAGTATGTATTAATATCTGACAGTATACTTGTGTGACAATAGTCATATGTGTATAATAACAGTAGAAGTATGACTAATGACTAATGATGGCAGCAGCAGCAGGAGGCATCTGGCAGGACCACGGCAGCAGCACAACCACACACGTCACACTGTCCAGGCACCGCTGTGATATGAGTTATTCTGAGAGACAGTGAAGCACAAAGGCTCCGGAGAAGAAGCCGAGTTAGTGACATCCAGAATGGCCGAGTTAGCAAGATGCAGTAATAGGATGACAGTGAGAGAGAGAGAGAGAGAGAGAGAGGGAGAGAGAGGGAGCCCGGTGTATTATAGGGGGTCCTCCGGCAGACTAGGCCTAAGTCAGCCTAACTAGGGCCTGGTACAGGGCAAGCCTGAGCCAGCCCTAACTATAAGCTTTATCAAAGAGGAAAGTCTTAAGTCTAGTCTTAAATGTGGAGACGGTGTCTGCCTCCCGGACCGTAACAGGAAGATGATTCCACAGGAGAGGAGCCTGATAGCTGAAGGCTCTGGCTCCTGATCTACTTTTGGAGACTTTAGGGACCACGAGTAACCCTGCGTTCTCAGAGCGCAGTGTTCTGGTGGGATAATATGGCACTATGAGCTCACTAAGATATGACGGAGCTTGACCATTTAGAGCTTTATAAGTTAACAGTAGGATTTTAAATTCAATTCTGGATTTTACAGGGAGCCAGTGCAGAGAAGCTAAAACAGGAGAAATATGATCTCGTTTCTTAGTTCCTGTTAGTACACGTGCTGCTGTATTCTGAATTAGCTGGAGAGTTTTTAAGGACTTACTAGAGCTACCTGATAATAGGGAGTTACAGTAATCCAGCCTAGAGGTAACAAAAGCGTGGACCAATTTTTCTGCATCTTTTCGGGTCAGGATAGGCCTAATTTTCGCAATATTACGCAGATGAAAAAATGCAGTCCGTGAGGTTTGCTTTAAATGAGAATTAAAAAACAAATCTTGGTCAAATGTTACTCCGAGGTTTCTTACGGTAGTGCTAGAGGCCAGAGCAATGCCATATGGAGAAACTATGTCATCAGATAAAGAGTCTCTGAGTTGTTTGGGGCCAAGAACAATAACTTCAGTTTTGTCTGAATTTAACATCAGGAAATTGGTGCTCATCCAATTTTTTATGTCTTTAAGGCAGTTATGGAGTTTAGTTAATTGATTACTTTCTTCTGGCTTCATCGATAAATACAACTGTGTATCATCCGCATAACAATGGAAATTTATAGAGTGATTTCTAATGATGTTACCTAAAGGAAGCATATATAGAGTAAATAGGATTGGTCCGAGCACAGAACCTTGCGGAACTCCAAAACAAACTTTGGTACGTAAGGATGATTCATTACGAACGTCAACAAATTGAAAACGATCAGATAAATAAGATTTAAACCAGCTTAGTGCTGAACCTTTTAGGCCAATTAAGTGATCCAGTCTCTGCAGTAGAATTTGATGGTCAATTGTGTCAAACGCCGCACTAAGATCTAATAAAACAAGTACAGAGACAAGTCCTTTGTCTGAAGCAATCAGAAGGTCATTTGTAATTTTAACTAGTGCTGTCCCAGTGCTATGATGCACTCTAAATCCTGACTGAAATTCCTCAAATAAATTATTATCATGGAGAAAATCACACAGCTGGTCTGCGACTACTTTCTCAAGGATCTTTGACATAAAGGGAAGATTAGATATTGGTCTATAGTTGGCTAACACCTCTGGATCCAGGGTGGGCTTTTTTAGGAGAGGTTTAATTACAGCTACCTTAAAAGACTGTGGTACATAGCCTGTTAATAGGGATATATTGATCATATCTAATATATGAGTGTTAACTAAAGGAAAGACCTCCTTAAGTAGCCTAGTTGGGATGGGGTCTAAGAGACACGTTGATGATTTAGATGAAGAAATCACTGCGGTCAATTCTTGAAGAGAAATTGGGGAGAAGCAATCTAAATATATATTAGATTCTACAGCTGTGTTTGAGGTTAGATAGGTAGGCCTACCATCTGAGGGCAGGAGGTCATGAATTTTGCCTCTAATAGTTAGAATTTTGTCATTAAAAAAGCTCATAAAATCATTACTGCTAAGGGCTAAAGGAATACAAGGCTCAATAGAGCTTTGACCCTCAGTCAGCCTGGCTACAGTGCTGAAAAGAAACCTGGGGTTGTTCTTGTTTTCTTCTATTAATGCTGAGTAATAGTTTGCTCTGGCATTGCGGAGGCCCCTCTTATAAGTTTTGAGACTGTCTGTCCAGATTAAACGAGATTCTTCCAGTTTGGTTAATCGCCAATTCCTTTCAAATTTTCGCGATATTTGTTTTAACCTACGGGTTTGAGAGTTATACCAAGGAGCAAACTTTCTTTGCTTTGTTAACTTCTTTTTAAGAGGAGCTACAGAGTCGAGCGTTGTTCGCAGCGAGCCTACGGCGCTATCAACAAAATGATCAATTTGGGAGAGGTTAAAGTCGGCACGGGAAACCTCTGTTACTGAAGGTATTGGTATTGAATTTAACGACGAAGTAATCTTTTCCTTAAATTTTGTGACAGCACTATCTGATAAACATCTAGTATAGTAACTGTTGCTGAGTGGCGTGTAATCGAGTAAAAAGAAATCAAAAGTAATCAGATAATGATCTGATAGCAAGGGATTCTGTGGAAAGACTTTTAGGTTATCAATTTCAATTCCATACGTCAGAACTAGATCGAGGGTATGGTTAAAACAGTGAGTGGGTTCATGTACACCCTGACTGAAGCCAATGGAGTCTATTAATGAGATAAACGCGGTAGCCAGGGAGTCATTATCAACGTCGACATGAATGTTAAAATCGCCTACAATAATAACTTTATCTGATTTAAGAACTAAACTGGATAAAAACTCTGAGAATTCAGATACAAATTCAGAATACGGGCCAGGAGCACGGTACACTATAACAAATAAAAGTGGCTGCGAGGTTTTCCAGGTCGGATGTAAAAGACTAAGAACGAGGCTTTCAAATGAATTATAATCTAGTTTAGGTTTAGGGCTGATTAACAGACTAGAGTTAAAAATGGCTGCAACTCCCCCTCCTCGGCCGCTGCCTCGAGGAATGTGGGTATTATTATGACTGGGAGGAGTGGACTCATTTAGACTAACATATTCATCTTGACACAGCCAGGTTTCAGTGAGACTGAGTAAATCAATATGATTATCTGATATTAATTCGTTTACTAACACTGCTTTAGACGATAGAGACCTGATATTTAACAGTCCGCATTTAATTCTCCTGTTTTGTCTTTCTGTCACAGAAGAGGTTTTAATTTTTATGAGGTTGTTATGCACAACTCCTCTTTGTTTAATTTTAGATTTAAATAATTTAGGTGGTCGGGGGACAGACACCGTTTGTATAAAACTATGAAAACTATGGCTGGGTAACTGAACTAGAAGCTCAGAGAGGCGTTTAGGACTGCGACTTTGAGTCCTGATCTCAACTCTGGGTTGTCAGGGATTTAAATTACTAATAAAATTTGCCAGGTTCCTAGAAATGAGAGCAGCTCCATCCAAAGTGGGATGAATGCCGTCTCTCCTAATAAGACCAGGTTTTCCCCAGAAAGTTTGCCAATTATTAACAAAACCCACATTGTTTGCTGGACACCACCTGGACAGCCAGCGGTTAAATGATGACATGCGGCTAAACATGTCATCACTGGTCAGATTTGGGAGGGGTCCAGAGAAAACTACGGAGTCCGACATCGTTTTTGCATATTCACACACCGAGGCAATATTAATTTTAGTGACCTCCGATTGGCGTAACCGGGTGTCATTGCCGCCGACGTGAATAACAATCTTACTGAATCTACGTTTAGCTTTAGCCAGCAGTTTTAAATTTGATTCAATGTCGCCCGCTCTGGCCCCAGGGATACATTTGACTATGGCCGCTGGTGTTGCTAACTTCACGTTCCTCAGAATAGAGCTGCCAATAACCAGAGTTTTATCCTCAGCGGGTGTGTCGCTGAGTGGGGAAAAGCGGTTGGAAACGTGAACAGGCTGGTGGTGAGCCGTGGGCTTCTGCTTGGAGCTGTGCTTCTGGCGAACCGTAACCCAACCTCCCGGCTGAACGGGAGTTACCGGAGGACAGTTAGCTGAGGCTAAGGCTATGCTATGTGGCTCCGCACCGGCTACAGGGGGCTGGCTAACTACCGCAGCTACTGAATGGTTTTCCATGGTGCGGAGCCGTGCTTCTAATTCACTAAGCCTCGCCTCCAACACAGCAAATAAGCTACACTTATTACAATTACCACTATCGCTAAAGGAGGCAGAGGCATAACTGAACATTTGGCACACCGGGCAAGAAAGAGCAGGAGAAGGAGAAGCCATGGCTAAGCTAAAGTAGCTAACAAGGCTAAGAGCGTGCAAACAACAGCTAAGAGATTAGCGAGAAAGTCGTAAAAAGGAGGAGAGCTATAAGTGCTTAAACAGAACCAGTGTGGGTTATGACTTGAAGTAGACGTTAAAGCAGCGTTAAAGCAACTGAGGTGAGAAAGCAGGCTAGCAGAATTCACCAGAGCAGTACAGAGACACTGTCACAGAAACACCGGAAATGACACAACTCGCTTACCGCAATACGTCAGCACGTACTATGTCGTACGTATGTGCGACCTGCTGATTAATAATATGGACGTTTGGGGGGAATTTACAGAGAACTTATACTTTAACTACTGGGTACCAGTTCTATTATAACAGGGTATCTGTTGTGGTCCTGATTTTCTGTGAAACTGTGTTTGCTGCTATCTGATCCTTCTCTCCCTCTCCCTGCAGAGTGAGTGCTGAGGGGTGGGGCGATCTCCGGGAGCACTGGGCTCCCGGCACATCTGCAGCTCATTCTGCCTAATTAGCCGGCTTCTTAAGCCACACTCTCTTTGTCTCCAGTGCTGGATTATTCTCCTTGCTATAGTACTACGCTCGTGCTCTCAGTGATCTCCTGCCCCTCGCCACGTGTTTATGCTCCAGTGTTTGGTCTCCAGGTTTTGTGAGTTTTGTGCCTTGTCATTCTTTTCGTTGCACTTTTGTTCTTGCTCTTTTTCCCATGTTTATGGTGATTTTCAGTTTAGCCTTTTCTGTTGTTACTTTTCCCTCAGAAAGAGTTTTGGTTGATACTTTGTTTGCTCGTATTTTTTCTGTGAACTGATTTTTTGTTGCTACTTTGTAAATAAACTACTTTTTGTACTTAACTCTGCAACTGGGTCCTGGCTTCCTTGTCTGGCACTTAACAGTATGTGCGACCTGCTGATCAATAATATGGACATTTGGGGGGAATTTACAGAGAACTTATACTTTAACTACTGGGTACCTATTCTATTATAACAGGGTATGTGCGACCTGCTGATCAATAATATGGATGTTTGGGGGAAATTTATAGAGAACTTATACAATAGGTATTTTTAATTGCAGGGTACTTATTCTATTATTACAGGGTACAGTCTGACAATAAAACTGAAAAATCAGAGGGAAGATGGAGGGAAGACTTCTGCAGCAAGTAATAAATCAGATGTGATTTTATTTCAAAATGACCTAATTACAAACAAACAGTCAATCTACATTGTTCCTTTATATTTTCAGCGGGTAGCCTATACCACTACAGGGTACATCTGTGCATTTACTTCGGAACAAAGGTCCAGGTGACAGTATGTTGTCATGGATACTGTTGGCGTCTGAAGATCGTCTCAGCTGTCGCTCGCCTCACCAGCATTACATTACTTGACTTCATGACTCTGCTTGCCGTCAGTAGACAGATTTCACCCACCCTAGATGTGACTCACTTGTGTTTTGGTGTAAACACGCTGACAATTTTGAAGTCATTAAAATGCTGAAGGTCTTCTCTCTGGCAATTGTGTCCGTCCGGCATTACGGCTCCTCAACATGCAAGCTCACCTTTTTCCAGCTCTGTGCTCGCTCTCCTTTCATCCCAGGAAATACATACAAATATAGCAAGATAAAACACAATGCTTATGCTTGATATGCTTTACTGACAGCTTACTGTGCAGTTAATTTACAGTTTGTTCTTCCATGTTTTGAGGCAAGTAAAATCAAAACAAACATCTCACATTGTTCTCTGTATTTACAGAACAAGTGATATATGCTGTGGTAGTTTTCCTCTTGTTACATTTAGTTACAGGGTAAATACAGCTATAAAAGTCAAGTCAAGTCAAACTTTATTTATAAAGCACATTTAAAAACAACCTCAGTTGACCAAAGTGCTGTACAGTTATTGAAATATAAAATAATCATACACAAATATCATAATAAATAAAACAAAGGAAATAGTAAGGGCTCAATTTAAAAAAAACTAAAAATTAGATTAAAAAAGGGAAAAATAAAAGAGTAAAAAGAGTAAAAAGCCAAGGATTCTTGCCTAGCAGGGACTGAACACCAAGGAGAAAAGATGGGTTTTCAGTAATGTTTTAAAGTGCTCAACAGACTGTGCAGCTCTAACCTGGAATGGTAGGCTGTTCCACAGCTTTGGGGCCGCCACTGAGAAGGCTCTGTCCCCACGAGTAGAGAGTCTGGACCGAGGTACTGCCAGGAGCAGCTGGTTTGACGACCTAAGTGCTCTAGAAGTACTGTGAGGCTGTACAAGCTCTGATAAATAAGACGGTGCCAGACCATTTAAACACTTTAAAACAATTAATAAAACCTTGAACTGGATCCTAAAATTAACAGGCAGCCAGTGGAAAGATGCAAGGGTGGGACTGATGCGATCACGCCGTTTCTTTCCAGTCAGCAGGCGGGCAGCTGCATTTTCGACTACCTGTAAACGGCGCAGTGCTGACTGGTCAAGACCAACAAACAAAGAGTTACAGTAGTCTAGGCGTGATGTAACAAAGGTGTGAATAACTTTCTCAAAATAATCTCGGGGGAGATAAGCCTTTACTTTAGCTAATAGTCTTAGCTGGAAGAAGCTTGTTTTGACAATAGAGCTTATCTGCTTATCAAACCTAAAGTCAATGTCCAAAATAACACCAAGGTTCCTTGCAAAAGGGTGGCAGTGAGACTTAAGGGTGCCAATGGCGCTGTCATACCCATCTAACAGATTTTGTTGGCCAAATAAAATAATCTCAGTTTTATTTTTGTTCATGGAGAGAAAGTTCACTTCCATCCAAGATCGGATATCATTGAGGCAGTCTAATAACACCTGAACAGAGGCTTGCTCATTTGTTTTTAAAGGCAGATAGATTTGTATGTCATCTGCAAAGCAATGAAATGAGACATTGTGCTTTCTAAATATGGATCCCAATGGCAACATATATATTGAAAAGAGGAGGGGGCCCAAAATAGAACCCTGAGGCACCCCACAGTTCAGGGGGGAAGTGGCTGAAGAATACTGGCCCAGCTGGACAGAGAAGCTCCTATCTGAGAGGTAGGACTGAAACCACTTAAGAACAGTACCCTTAATGCCCACACAGGTGTTTAAGCGAGACAGGAGAATGTTGTGATCCACCGTATCAAAGGCAGCCGTCAGATCCAGAAGGACCAGGACTGCAGAGTTACCAGAGTCAACTGTCAAAAGAAGGTCATTTAAAATTCTTAAAAGCGCCGTTTCTGTGCTATGACGTGACTTAAAACCAGACTGGAACTTCTCGGAAATGTCATTTAGATCAATAAAAGACTGCAGCTGTTCATTAACCACCTTCTCCAAGACCTTAGAAAGAAAAGTAAGCTTGGAGATAGGCCTAAAGTTGGATAAAACTGTGGGGTCAAGATTATGTTTTTTGATGAGGGGCTGGACCACAGCATGTTTAAAGGCAGCTGGGACACATCCAGACATCAAAGATGAATTTATCAGATCCATAACACAGGGCCCAATGATATGGAAAACATCCTTAAAAAGATGGGATGGGATGCTGTCAAGAGGACAGTACGAAGGCCTGAGGTGCTGGACAGTATCAGTTAAAGCTGAGAGAGACACTTGTTCAAATGTGTCAAAAACAGCAGGGCAAATGGGAAAGACGGCAGGATCTAATGCAGACGGCAAAAGAGAGGACCTAATATCAGAAATCTTGCCAATAAAAAACCTTAGAAAATCTTCACACAGTTTAGGAGAAGGAACAACACCATTGTGGTCACAGGGGTTTAAAAGAGTATTTAAGGTATTAAAAAGAAACTGAGGTTTATGACTATTGACTGACACAAGATTGGATAAAAACAGACTCTTGGCAGCTTTAACAGCTTTCTGATACTGCAATAGACTGTTTTTTAAAATGTCCAAAGAAACGTGTAGATGATCTTTCTTCCACTTCATCTCGGCGCGTCTACATACACGTCTTAAAGTGCGAGTGGTGTCATTAAGCCATGGCTCTGTGACTGGCTTAGAGCGTTTGCACCTAAAAGGAGCCACCAAGTCTAATATGTCAGTGCAAGTACAATTAAAAGAGTCTATAAACTCATCAGGAGTAAGAGTACCATAATGATCCTGAGTATGTAGCACAGAATGATTAAATGCTGCAGAAAACTCAGAAGCAGTTGAAGGGTTAATTGTGCGCACACGGCGGTCCGCGGCGCACAGTTTCACATGAGAGTGGGGCAATGTAATATGAAATAAAACAGCGAAGTGATCGGAAACATGTGGGTCACAAATCTCACTGACATTTAACTGCAGACCAAAGGATAATATAAGGTCCAGTGTGTGTCCCTTCTCATGTGTTGGATCAGACACAGACTGAGTAAGGTTAAAAGAGTCAATGAGATTCAGAAAGTCTTTCACCAAGGGACGGGATTCACAGCAGACATGGATATTAAAGTCCCCGACAATTAAAAAATGATCATAGTTCACTGTCACTCCTGCCACAAAGTCTGTGAAGTCCTTTATAAAATCCTTGTTGAACTGCGGTGGACGGTAGACTACAGCGCACAGGACGGGTATAGTAAAGTTTACAGTGAATGTCTGCAGCTCAAAGCTGGAGAAAGAGATCGACGCACTAATTGTTCCCCCATAGTTACATTTAGTTACAAGGTAAGTACAGGGTATGCGGGCTGTATTCTAAAGCAGAGTCCTGGGGCCTGTATCACGAAGCAGGATTAATAAGTGTAAGTGGTGCAAAACAGGAGAATGAACCATTAATAATGTTTCCCAGAACTTTCACTTAACTGGGAATCGGAAGCTACAAATCAGAAGCTAACTTTAGTGTTGTTACTGCGCTGACTAAACTTTCCTCCTTTGAACTTATATACACTTATTATTGCTTTGCTGCCCATTAGCAGCATATCAAACATGTCTGATGCTGCATTTAGGTTTTGTCAGTAAAATAAAATAAAAGGAAGTCACTCATGCTTCTGGTTTCTTGGCTTATTGCTAGATGACTTGTTGCAAGCTTGTTCCACACGGTAATTGGAAATTAACTGCAACTTTTCCATTATTAATGTGCTACATATTTGTAATGGTCTGTTGACAAACTAGAAATTAGGCGCTGATTTTAGTTAGCTATACAGTATTTCTTGTATAGCCTTATGTAGACCATTAATATTGTATTTATTCACATCTAGAGTGCCAGCGATGATGGCTTTGCGGCTGTGTGGCCAACAGTTTGATGGCTTCTCACCAACTGGGAGACATCATGGCTGTCAGAAATCCAGATATCTCAGACTATATATTATGGTTAAGAGACTGAAACTAACAGTTTTTCTCTCTAGGTTCAACATATGAACAAGGTGCACCAGCTTCTTTCCCCGTCTCAACCTCAACCCTGTCATCTTCATCAGGAGTGGAAAGGAAGATGAAAAAGAAGGACAAAATGAAGCAATGCAAGAAAAACTAGGAAATAAAGAATTAAATGCTATCAGTTTACTTATTTTGAAATGTACTTACCCTGTAACTAAATGTAACTATGGAAAACTATTAGCGCTTTAGAATACAGCCCGCATACCCTGCACTGGGTCGGGTACCCGCGGGTACAGCTGATTTGCGGGTGGTTTTTTAGAAAAAAAAAAATTCCCGGGTTCGGATCTGGGTGGAAAAAACAACATGCAGGTCGGATCGCGGGTTTTAGATAAACACATCAGTCATTAGTTCGGTAAACTACAGATAACTATCTTGGTCATTATTTACTCTCTGAGGATCGCCTCCGCTATTTCGCAACGGTCAATGGTTCAGCTGTTTACACACGTTTCACCATCTAACACAATTTGTGATTGGACGACAGAATCAACATGGCTGCCACCGTTTACCAAGCGCTGCTTCCAAAACAGTAAATAATTATTTAGGTATTTGAGAAATAAGTGGATAAAACGTACAACTATAACTTTATAATGTTTCTGAAGTGTTTCCCTGATGGATTACTTCTCTCCTCGATGGATTCTAAAAACACGTGACGGCTCGTAACTGCTGAACGTCTAAGTAAGTCTATTATTACACATGTAAAGTTCCTTTACATAGATTAAAAGTTTAAAAGCATTAAATGTAACAAACAAGTGCTTTTACACTCGTATGGGAGAAGAACACAGAGGGTTGATGATGGAGCTGAAGTCAGGTTTTTATTGTGCGAGCTGGGGCCTGTATCACGAAGCGAGATCAACCTTTCCTGGGTTACCCAGACCTATCCTGGGTTGACTAACCCTAACAATGGCAATCAGGATAATCAGTATCACGACGCTGGATATCAACTCGGTAACTCAACCCAGTGTTGCTTTATCAAGAGCCGTGAACGCGCACGCAGCGGACCAATCACAATCATGAGAGAAGCGCAGCGTCACTGAGCGTCCTCACAGAGCGCCGTATGTGAGGGGAAAAAAGTATTTCTCATGTGAGGATCAGAGATTAATTCTACTAAAATATGAGAAGGAGAAAAGCAACATTAGAGAAAAGGCCAACACCGTGGCAGCTGCAGGAGGAGGAAACATGCGTGGCAACGCATAACGGGATGAATAATGTTTAGCTTTAGTTTAGATTAGTTTGTTTGCACATAATGTTAAAAACAGACAGTATAACATTTACAAGATTAAAAAAAGAAAAGTGTCGGAGAGGTTAGAAGAGAAATTCCCCTGTCAAAACATCAATGAAATCACTTAATAGAGAAAAAAAAACGGGTGAGGAAAGAAGAAATAGAGGAGGAGAGAGGGAAAAATCAAGACAAAACAAGGCAGCAAATAAAATGATGTGCAGGTTAAATGACTCATCACTGGTTCAAGTAGCTACAGTACCTGTACCTGTGCATCTGACACTGATCACACCCTTGAATCCCATGAAATCAATGCTGCGCAGATGAATTGCGTGTATTACAATTATTGTCTAACATCATTGCGTCTGATAAACTGGTCTTCTTTGTCATAACGTTATATATGCTACAATAAAGCTTAAAGCTGACGCCACAATTAAATCATATCAACACCAAATTGATAGTCTGAATAAAATCATCCTGATATTGAGCTGTGTTAGAAATTAACAGCTGCGCAGAAATATAGCTAGTGTCCCTCTTTAAAAAACAAAAAGGAAAATCCCTCAAACACCATGAAGTGTAGACATGATAGGCTACTTTCCACATTTCCAGCAGCAAAGCTGTCAATTAGGCCCATTATCTTTAACAGGGATCATTTCCTCCAACAAAACAAAATGTTGGCACTAATTAATGGTGTTATTAAGTGTCCGCAAATGATCAGTTTCTTTCTTATGACATTTCGACTTCTTTCCACTCCTTTTTGAACAATCTTTTCATTGTCTGTTGTTGTTGCTTTCTTTTCTTTTTTAATGTTCAAAATAAACTTTCAGATCAAAATCAATCAAATGAATTAAACTTCCCGTCATGACTGGGCTGCATTTCTGTCAGCGGAGTCATTTTTTTCTGAACAGCTGATTGGCCAGTGGGTGGTGCTTTTAATAGGATCAGATTCAACCCTGAACTTACCCTGCTCCGGAGCAGGATAGCCGTTCAGAGTAAGTTACCATGGTGATCTACCCCATAAGAACTGAACCGGCTTCGTGAGACCGAAAACCCAGGGTTAACCCTGAAGTTACCTCGCTAAGACATTAAAGAGTGTTACGCATCATAGCAAAAGCCTTAAAACACAGTTTCGGAATCGTGAAACCTTTATTTTGCTTATGAAAACAGAAAAAGGGCGATTTCACTGATATTCCTCCATCAACCACATTAGACCAGGTCCAGATCAAACAACACTATGCTTATTATTCTTAGACATATTTTCACCTTTTGAAATACGATCACACAATATCTCTTTAGAATACATTGTCAAATCTGTTTAATGTGGTCTGGGTGGGAAAAAAGCAGTGAAATCGCCTTTTTTCAGTTTTCCCCAAAAGAATAAAGGTTTCACAAATTTTAAACTGTGTTTTAGTGAGTCTTAGTAAGTGTCCTTAGTAATTTAGTCTAGATTTGACAAGTCTAAGTATAACGTTAGTGGTTTTTGATTCATAAATATCAGTGAAATCACCCTTTTTTCATAAGCAAAATAAAGGTTTCAAAATTCTGAAACTGTGTTTAACAGCGTTTTTGCTACGATGTCTAACACTAAGGGCCCTATAGATGGTCTAAAACACAAAGCGCCAGGCGTGCGGCGCATGGGCGTGTCCCAGTCACTTACTAGTTAGACAGCGTGTTTTCAGACTGTGCGCCATGGCGGAGAGCCTGAAAGGGTTGGACTTACTCTGTGAATTAGTCATGGGTGTGTTTTGGGTGTATCATTCAATAAGCCAGAGTGTCACCTCTCATTCCCTTTAAAAGAGGCGCGATTGGAGCGCACGGCAGAGAGCTAGTTAGATGGTGGACCTACCAACTGGAAAGAGTGAGCGTTTTACAGCTGAGGAGACGATAAATGTATCTCTATATCGACTGTCCCATCACATCTGATTTTAGATCAAAGGGGATTGGCACCGTTTGGCACGTTTGGCACGCGTAATGGAAACCCAACCTGATTTGATTAACACAGCTGCAAACTAATAAGTTCACATCCCTCTCAGCCAGCCACAAACAGCCACAGCATCAGATAGGGAGTATATATTCAGCATCTGTCATCTTAGAAAAGTCAGAAGAAAAGAAACAGAGTGAGACTGCAAGAGAGAAAGAGAGAGCGCGCGCGCACGGGAGAAATGCTGTCAACAAATTGTAAGTTATTCAATTTTATTTTAACCCGGAAGGTTAGAGAGCCCAGCTCCCTCTCCAGCATCCTGAACCCCCCCGTCCGAAGGTGCAGGAAGGGCTGGTCCTGTGGCTGCACCCGGGCCCGTCTGGTCTGGCTGTGCGCAGGCTGCGGAGCTTCCCCCGGGTGCCCCCGGCTGTGCGGCGGGCTGTGCGGCCGCCGTGCATCCTCCTCCTCCTCCTCCTCCTCCTGACAAGATGATCTTCAGTTTTACATTCTGAAAGCTTTTTTTTTAAATATACATTTGTACGTGGCTCTAAGTTTTTAGTTCACAGAAGCTGGTTATTGTTGTGTTTATGTCAAAATAAAGTTTATCAAACGTTTTCACATCTTTGATTTTGTGATTTACATGCCAAAATGATCACAATTCATTTGGGAAAGACAAGTTCATTTTACAGGCTATGCATCATCAGCCTGTGGAGGTCTGCTCGCAGTTCCGTATATTCAGACACTGTGAGCTTGGACCTCCCGGATTATGATGATCATTATTACTGCAATTAGATCATTATGATTAATGACTGACCATTAAGACGTGTTTCTGATAAATATTTTAATGTGCACAATAATAACCTTTCACATTGTAATCATATTTTTATTTGTTATCTTTTGCATATGTGTGGCTGCTCCGTGTGTGCACCCGCCTAGAGATGCATATTACTAACTTGTTTCACAGCGAAATACTGCGCTTTTGACTTTAGACCAGGTTTTTGTTGGTCACTGGCACATTTGCTTTTTACGTCATCTAACTAGCAATGCGCCATGACTGCGCCTGACCACTCCTCATTTTTGGAGCAACACACACAGAGAAGCGCAAGTTCATTTGCTAGTTAGATGACGAGGGCGCAAGGTGTGAAAATGACAACTGCGCTTGCATCAACCTGATCTCACAGAAATACGTGAAATGACCACGACCACTTCCAATGTTCATTCATTCATTCATTCATTCATTCATTCATTCAATCGCGTGTTCAGTGTGTGTGTGTGTGTGTGTGTGTGTGTGTGTGTGTGTGTATATATGTGTCTCAGAGAGGAGTATCAATAAAAAAAAGTAATTATTTTGGTGTTTATTTCTTTTATTCTTCCGTTTTTTTTAATTAAAATGCGTAATATAGCCAACAATATTATAGACCGAATGTTAATCTAATTATTATTGTAGAATGTATTTAGCAAATCACCACTCAACTGGAGACAGCAGCAAAAAAAATAAATACAATAATAGGCTAAATAGTATCTAAGCAATAATAAAGTGTCTAAACAATAATAAATATTATCTAAGTTATCTATTAGGCTACCATTCCACTCTGTAAATAGATTTTAAAATTTCAATATGATTTTAATATTATTTTTGCTTATTTCATTATTGTTATTATTGGTTTTACTTTTTAGTAGTATTGTATTGTCTGAGGATGACTCATTTTAGTAACTATCTACAGTAAAAAAGAAACAAACAAAACTCATTTTATACACGGGGCCTTCAAAGTGCTCTCTGAAACTACACCTGGCATGGCTTGTGTCCAAAAATGAAAAAATCAAAACTTTGTCATAGAGCTAAACCAAATACATCATTGGAAAGGTCTCAACCTGGAGAGTAACATATGCCAGTATGAAGATTCTACATGGCTCCTGCTTTCAGCCATTGACCTTTGAACCTTGACCTCAGTGCATGTTTTCAGGCATATAACTCAGCAACTAAAGGGGGTACAGACATGGGACCAACTGTTATAGAGAGCTCTTGACCCCAGCTATCATGTGAGTGTAGTCAACAACTGGGGGTGCTGTCAGATATGGGTAAAATATGGATAAAATTAATTTTCACCCATTTAGAAATTAGATATTTAAAATCTGATTACACAAGTGTGTTTACCATCCCCTTAAAGTCCACAGTGTACTCTCAATTCAGTATTTACAACTTCCACATCTGGGAAAAACACTTAGATTTTTAAAAAATTACAATTCCCTGGGACCGCACCATGCAGTTTGATACATATCAGCAACATAGTTGTAGTTCTTCTGATTTGCAAAGTAGGGTTCTAAACAGGGTTGTAAAAAGATATATCTACTGAATATATCTAATATCAAGTAAAGCCGAACGAGTTATTACACTCCACCTAGATGAACTATGGTAAGAAAAAGTAAAGATGTCCGCTAATTTTCGATATTTTAGCTAATACACTAGAAACGGTGTTTTTGGGACAGTAGGTTCGTTTGCGGTATGTAAAATAGGGTTGTAAAAAGCTAGATCTACTTAATAAATCTAATATCTAGTAAAGCCGAAGTAGTTATTACACTGCACCTAGATGAACTATGGTAAGAAAAAAAGCAAGGATGTTGGCTAATCATAGTTATTTTAGATAGTACTCTAAAAACGGCGTTTTTGGGACGGTAGGTTTTTTTGCGGCTTGTTGTAAAACAGGGTCGTAAAAAGATACATCTACTGAATATATCAAATATCTAGTAAAGCTGAACTAGTAATGACACTGCACCTAGATGAAATATGTTAAGAAAAAGTAGGCATGATGGTTCATTTCAGATATTTTAGCAAGTTCTCTAGAAACAGCGTTTTTGGGATTGAATATTTGAGTAGGCTGTAACAAATATCTAGAACAGCCGAACTATCACGTTATTATCATTATTATTGTTATTGGTGGGAAATTATAACAGAGGAATATATTTGCCGTTTTAATATCAAGGACACTTCTGCGTTTTTGTGTGTATACAGGAATGTTAAAGATATCATTGAGGAAAACGAGGTTGACGTGACGTGATTGAATCAGGGAATCCGTGTGTCCACCACGGGAGAGGATCCTAATTGACTTTACATTGGCATTGTTTTCGTGGTGGCAGCACGTAATTTCAACCCATTATGTGCTGCCACCATGGAATGCGGTGTTAAGAGGTCGTGGTCATTTCACGTATTTCTGTGAGATCAGGTTGGCTTGCATCTATATAGCAATGACACTTGCGACATGGATTATGCTCCGCTGTCCGCTTTAGACCATCTAAATAGGGCCCTAACACTTTAATAAGTATAAGTGGTGCAAAAATGGAGAATCCGCCGCTAAATATCATTATTTATGTTCCTCTAAACTTTTCCTTTCATCCTGAATCAGATGTGACGAGTCGCAAGCTAACTTCAGCGCTGTAGTGCACGACAGGACAGTAACATTAGCAGATTAGCTTACTGAAAGTTGCTATGTGAATAAAATCACTTGAACATGTTTCTGTGTCTGTAAGACACAAACCCACATGCATTATATTCTATTGCATTGAATGTAATGACACTTTAAATTCTATTAGAGCAGTCATAAGTGTCAGGTTGTAAAAGCTGCAGGGTAACGTTAACGCTTTGCTCTTTTAGCTGGACGCACAGCGTTAGCTTGGATGTGAACGTCCAGTAGCTAGAAAATGATTAGTGAGCTAACACTCCAACACCTTTCATTTGTTCAGTTAATGCTACATTTGACATGAGCCACAAACCAGACTGTTTTGTGCCAGTAAATATATTCAAGTTATTACCCACCGTATGTTTGCTGTAAAGTAGGTCAACAGCAGTGCCATCTACACCTCTCTGGTTAGCAGGAAACTTCTTCCATTTCCTTATACACAACATCTCATCTTCGTCTGGCCTGGGAACACCTTGGGGTCCCCCAGGAGGAGCTGGAAAGTGTTGCCGGGGAGAGGGCTGTCTCGGGTGCTGTGCTTGGCCTGCTGCCCCCGCGACCCGACCTCTGATAAGCGAATGAAGATGGATGGATGGATGGATGGATAACACTGTCGCCCCCTGCTGTCATTTGATATTAATGAAGCGTACCCATTCAAATCGCACTGAACTTTGATGACGCTGATGTGAAAGGTTATAGGTCACAAGTTTAATTAAAACAACATAGTACTACATCCATGAGCACTCTTGCCTTATTATGATTATATATTATGCCTTATTGGCATTGCTTTTTATCATTTTTCCTAACCAAATCTGTGTCACTTATTTTTTTAATACTTTATTTTATTGTCATCATGGCATTTCATACATTTAACCCATGTTATATAGCCTATGTAACGATGACAAAACATTTTTGACATACATAAAAAACGTGTAGGAATGTCACCCAGTGATACATCTTACAATAAATTATACAATAAATTAAAATAAATAAATAAATAATGACAATATTTGCAGTACAGATTTAAATTATACAATGTTGTAATAATTCTGAATTAATAGAAAAACATCCTTCTTCCACCTTCTTCCTTAGAAGAGGAAGAAGGGGGTGAAAAAATCCCAAAACAAAACACTGTGGTCCGGATCTAGCCTACTAAGATCCCAGTTTGCGTGTACTAATTTGCCTGCGCAATCTAGAATTTTGTGTTTGGGGCTGAACTGCGGTTTGTGGGCGATTTACTAAGAGTGCTTGCACAAATGACAACAGGTGCAAAGTTTGGAGAGAAAGCGCAAAGTGAATTTCAACCCTATGGAATTAGAGGTGTTGGTAAATGAGGCCAATAAACACTTAAATGAGCTACAGAAAAGAAACCTGACTGTCTCACAAAGGAACGCTATATCACTAGGACCGCCAGGATTACAGCGCCCCTCCAAGCGCCGCAACGGCCAGACTGTCATATGTAACTTCATTGTTTATGCTGCCCGTGTGCTCAGAAGCACACAAAAATGCATTTTTGAGTAATTTCCGAGAAGTTATGATAAAATAAAAAAAATATTACAAACTATAGAATAGGACTGCAAACAGGAAAAGAATCCAGGCACTCCAAACAAAAATGAGAATGAGGAAGGAAAGATTAGATTAAAAAGCCTTTCATATGATGGCCAACTCATT
The DNA here is from genome assembly GCF_041903045.1 of Epinephelus lanceolatus. Classification (NCBI taxonomy): domain Eukaryota; kingdom Metazoa; phylum Chordata; class Actinopteri; order Perciformes; family Serranidae; genus Epinephelus; species Epinephelus lanceolatus. The sequence continues at coordinate 46,951,228 of NC_135741.1, forward strand.
CAAAAGCCAACATGTTTCGACCACTGTTGGTCTTCATCAGGGCTGGAGAAACAGATGCACCAAGGTGTGGTTTCATCTATATAGCAGCAGCAGCCAATAAGAAACTATCACATGACACAGTTAATGACATGACAGGTGAAGCCAGTGAAGCATGATAATAAATCACAGAGAATGAGAAAACAAGAAAAACACACAAAACATAACCAAAAGAAACATCATTCAAACTTAATAAAATACCCATGAACCAGTATTCAACATATGTTTAAGATATGATAAACATATTAAACATAGCAGAAACATTAAAGGAAACATGTAAGGTCTATATCTTCATTAAGACCAGGATTGACGAGGATTAACGCATTCAGTTGATGAATCCAAAAAGCCTCTGTATTCTGTCACCACCCCTATGGTCTAGATGGAAATAGGGGTCCACGCGTACCCCCGGATTTTTTTGTGGCACCTGATTTTTCTTAATCCTTTAAGTGTCTATTTTCAGATTTTGCCAGGTACCAAGCTGAAATAATGTCCCAAAGGCTTCATTTTTAACCCTTTATTGCACCTATCCCCAACCAGAAAAAGAAAAACAAGATACAGAAAGTGGTGTAACTTTTGAAGTACACAACATACAGAGACAAATAAACACACTTTTCCATACAACTCTGACCCAAGGAATTCAATGGAATGATTATTTTTGACATTTGACAACATCTTGACTCTATTTCTGGACAAAAACATCGAAAAATGGCAAAAAACTTTCATTCATAACTATATTTTCATTTTTTTCATGCACCTAGGGTGAAAAAAATTTCACCACCTGTTCTTTTTTTAATCATTTAAGTGTCTATTTTAAGATTATACTAGCTAGCAGACTGAAATAATGTCCCATGGGGTTTATTTTTAACAGTTTATTACACCTATACTGAATCCAAAGAAATTGAAAATAGCTTAGCTTTTCAAGTAAACAACACAGAGAGACAAATTAACACATTTTTCCATACAATTCTGACACAAGGACTTCAATGGAATGGTTATTTTGACATTTGACAACTTTATTTCTGGGCAAAAAATGTACATTTGACAACTATATTTTCCTATTTTCATGCGCATAGAGTGATTGTTTTTCACTACCTGTTTTTCCTCAACTATTTAAGTGACTATTTTAAAATTATACATAGCAGACTAACATATAGGCTAATGTCCCCTGGGGGTTATTTTTAACAGTTTATACTATCCTGAACCTGAAGAAATTGAAAATAGCTTTGCTTTTGAAGTAAACATGTTTCTATTCAATTCAGACTCAAGGAATTCAATAAAATGGGTAGGCCTAGCCTACTAATAACATTTCAAACCATACTGACTATTTCTGGGAGGGAGGGGAACAATCAAAAATACAGAAAAGGGCCAAATTCTGTGGGTGACTCATCATCAGCTGCCAACTTTGGCATCGGTTGGAGCAGTGGGCCTGCACCTTGCAACTGTAAGATGGTTGTCTCCCACTGCTCTCTCTTTTGGAACAATTTCAAGAATAAAAAGATAAAAAGTAAGCATCTTTTATTAAGATATTTAGTCATGGACGAGCCTACATGTAATTTTCCTATACAGTTTTATCATACAGAAAAGTCTGCATGGATTTTCTTGACTAGCTAGTGATGGTAGTAGTTAGCTGGCTAGTGCTAACATTTTCTCTATTTTCAGGCTGATTGAATAGGCCTATACTTACTAACCATGGGAAAAAGGACAAACTGTAACTGTACCATCAATCTGCCAGGGACTGCAGATGAAAATTAGCCTGTATGGCTAAATCTGGCACATTTACGTGACTTAAGTGATCATGTTAATTAATGTGCACTGTCCCTTCTTAAATAAAATAAACATAAACATAACACAGCTAAAGTGCCTCCAAAGAAGATTTGATCCATATCATGTATTTTACATGTCCCAACTCTTTCTGAGTATGGTCATTTAACCACACTTAGTGCATGCAATGGAGGGCATATCTACCACAGTATTCGTGATATGAGACCCTGTGAACCAGCCACTTCGCCATACCGTATGAAGGATATTTGTGACCAGATACCATTGACATCAGAGGGCTTGTCTTTGGATGAAATTGGCTATCATCAAAACTGCTACAAAAGCTTTACAGGGAAATTGGATGGTTTAAAAGTAGGCTCGTTGGAGATGAAATGCGCCTGAAAAGTAGACGAGAGCAGGCTAGAGCGGGGGGCGGTGACAAGAAGCCGCGGTGAAGTCGGACAGTTTCCCGACAGTTTCCAGCAGCCTTCAGTCCGTACAGGAAGTCACAGACACACTAACATCCTGTCTGGAATGATGTCAATTCATTAAAAAAGTGATCAGACCCATATATCAGTTTGTTCTCTGTCTCCAGTTGTTTTAATTATGATAGATTAATTTATTAAAATGCTTTACAGGTGATCTGTAGTTTATGTTCATGGTTTATCCTCCATTTGATATGAATTCTCCTGTAAATCAGCATCATATCAGTTTGACCTGTCCCCTCAACTACACAGGCTGAATAAACTGTGCTTGACTATAAGGTTCATATTTTATACAAGACAACAGCTTTCATTAAAGATCAGTCAGATACAGTCAGGACTTCACATCTGATGTTATTTTAAGAATCCTCACATCCCACTGACCACAAGTCTCTGTGTTGCTAAATACTTCAATAATTAAACCGTCCAATATTAATATAGTACAGTAGACTCTGTATAGTATATTATGATGAATGTATTCAGTCTCTGACAACCAAACTTCACCATCAGTCACACATGTTTTCTGTTCACACAATAAACCTTCAGATCAGACAAATACAATCTTAATCTCTAAAATTCAACAAAAATGAAAAGTTTATCTAAAACATCATCTTGTTGAGTTGACATCTGAACCAATCAGCTGTTAGATCAGGTGAGAGCCTGGTGATGCAGTCAGTGGAGACCAACTGCAGCGCCTGGCTGTAAAAACTGTGGCCGTCTTGCTCTCGCGGTTTTATTGCCGTCCACTTTTGTAATACGTCAGAGCAAGTCGGGATGAAGTTGGACACAAAACCAACCGGCATGCATTGTGCGCCAATCACCGGTGATCGAATCTGTGCAGGCCTGGCTCATCTCGAACGAACCTACTGTCAAAGGCCTCTATATCTGGTGAATCATCATCATCATCATCATCATCATCATCAATAAAGGACTCCCTACGCTGGCTCAGATCTCTGTCAAATCAATCTGAAGGGACTCGGTGTTCCTTCTTGTTTCCAAATCAGTGCATTTTGTGTGACAAAAAAAAAACAAGGTCAAGGGCAAAACTGAAAAGCTTACAAAGTTTCAGAGTTGGAAACACAAGGCACCGGCCTGGAAAGTCAGTCGAACGTAGACAATGGTATCTGGTCACAAATATCCTTCATACGGTATGGCGAAGTGGCTGGTTCACAGAGTCTCATATCACGAATACTGTGGTAGATATGATAGCCCCTCGCTGTGCCCTCCCTTGCATGCGCTAAGTGTGGTAAAATGACCATACTCAGAAAGAGTTGGGACATGTAAAGCCTGAAAATAGAGAAAATGTTAGCACTAGCCAGCTAACTATGTACCATCACTAGCTAGTCAAGAAAATCCATGCAGACTTTTCTGTATGATAAAACTGTATAGGAAAATTACATGTAGGCTCGTCCATGACTAAATATCTTAATAAAAGATGCTTACTTTTTATCTTTTTATTCTTGAAATTGTTCCAAAAGAGAGAGCAGTGGGAGACAACCATCTTACAGTTGCAAGGTGCAGGCCCACTGCTCCAACCGATGCCAAAGTTGGCAGCTGATGATGAGTCACCCACAGAATTTGGCCCTTTTCTGTATTTTTGATTGTTCCCCTCCCTCCCAGAAATAGTCAGTATGGTTTGAAATGTTATTAGTAGGCTAGGCCTACCCATTTTATTGAATTCCTTGAGTCTGAATTGAATAGAAACATGTTTACTTCAAAAGCAAAGCTATTTTCAATTTCTTCAGGTTCAGGATAGTATAAACTGTTAAAAATAACCCCCAGGGGACATTAGCCTATATGTTAGTCTGCTATGTATAATTTTAAAATAGTCACTTAAATAGTTGAGGAAAAACAGGTAGTGAAAAACAATCACTCTATGCGCATGAAAATAGGAAAATATAGTTGTCAAATGTACATTTTTTGCCCAGAAATAAAGTTGTCAAATGTCAAAATAACCATTCCATTGAAGTCCTTGTGTCAGAATTGTATGGAAAAATGTGTTAATTTGTCTCTCTGTGTTGTTTACTTGAAAAGCTAAGCTATTTTCAATTTCTTTGGATTCAGTATAGGTGTAATAAACTGTTAAAAATAAACCCCATGGGACATTATTTCAGTCTGCTAGCTAGTATAATCTTAAAATAGACACTTAAATGATTAAAAAAAGAACAGGTGGTGAAATTTTTTTCACCCTAGGTGCATGAAAAAAATGAAAATATAGTTATGAATGAAAGTTTTTTGCCATTTTTCGATGTTTTTGTCCAGAAATAGAGTCAAGATGTTGTCAAATGTCAAAAATAATCATTCCATTGAATTCCTTGGGTCAGAGTTGTATGGAAAAGTGTGTTTATTTGTCTCTGTATGTTGTGTACTTCAAAAGTTACACCACTTTCTGTATCTTGTTTTTCTTTTTCTGGTTGGGGATAGGTGCAATAAAGGGTTAAAAATGAAGCCTTTGGGACATTATTTCAGCTTGGTACCTGGCAAAATCTGAAAATAGACACTTAAAGGATTAAGAAAAATCAGGTGCCACAAAAAAATCCGGGGGTACGCGTGGACCCCTATTTCCATCTAGACCATAGGGGTGGTGACAGAATACAGAGACTTAACCAAAGGGAGGCTTTTTGGATTCATCAACTGAATGCGTTAATCCTCGTCAATCCTGGTCTTAATGAAGATATAGACCTTACATGTTTCCTTTAATGTTTCTGCTATGTTTAATATGTTTATCATATCTTAAACATATGTTGAATACTGGTTCATGGGTATTTTATTAAGTTTGAATGATTTTTCTTTTGGTTATGTTTTGTGTGTTTTTCTTGTTTTCTCATTCTCTGTGATTTATTATCATGCTTCACTGGCTTCACCTGTCATGTCATTAACTGTGTCATGTGATAGTTTTTTATTGGCTGCTGCTGCTATATAGATGAAACCACACCTTGGTGCATCTGTTTCTCCAGCCCTGATGAAGACCAACAGTGGTCGAAACATGTTGGCTTTTGAATGAGTTGGCCATCATATGAAAGGCTTTTTAATCTAATCTTTCCTTCCTCATTCTCATTTTTGTTTGGAGTGCCTGGATTCTTTTCCTGTTTGCAGTATTTTGGAGTTCCCTCCTTTTTTCCAAGAGCACCCGATACATTTTTGGATCTACACTCTACAACACAGAGCAGCCAGCTATCTGTCTTTCTATAGAATAGGACTGGCAACCTCTCCAATGTCTCATGTCAATTAATTAACACTATCTGTCGGCTTTTTATAATGCCTTTTTTTTTCTTCTTTTTTTTGCTGCTGTGCTGCTGCTGTGCCTTGTCGCCAGTTATAAGTGGCTTTGCTAAACACACACACACACACACACACACACATTGAACTCGTGATTGAATGAATGAATGAACACTGGAAGCGGTTCAGCCACAGTCCCGCTGGCTGGCGCAGTCACTGTTGAGATTAGGCTACATTCGTTTTTTATTAACAAAATGGTTTTTTATTGACCGTATGAATGGTTTTGTTTTCAAATAAATATTTGGAAACGAAAATGTATGCTTTAGTGTACTTTTACAGAGTTTTGCAATGCCCCCTTAGTTTAAGTTTTGTGAAGCATAGTAAATCTGCAAAAACAACAAAAATACTGGTCCAACCGACCAGTATTTTTGTGGTGAATTGTCTGCCGACGGCAAGTGGAGTCATGAGGTCATAAACGAGCGTCCATTAATGTAAAGCTGGTGAGGCGAGCGACAGCTGAGACGATCTTCAGACGCCAACAGTATCCATGACAACATACTGTCACCTGGACCTTTGTTCCGAAGTAAATGCACAGATGTACCCTGTAGTGGTATAGGCTACCCGCTGAAAATATAAAGGAACAATGTAGAATGACTGTTTGTTTGTAATTAGGTCATTTTGAAATAAAATCACATCTGATTTATTACTTGCTGCAGAAGTCTTCCCTCCATCTTCCCTCTGATTTTTCAGTTTTATTGTCAGACTGTACCCTGTAATAATAGAATAAGTACCCTGTAATTAAAAATACCTATTGTATAAGTTCTCTGTAAATTCCCCCCATTCATTCATTCATTCATCTTCTAACTGCTTCATCCTCTTAAGGGTCGCGGGGGGGCTGGAGCCTATCCCAGCTGACATCGGGCAAGAGGCAGGGTACACCCTGGACAGGTCACCAGACTATCGCAGGGCTGACACATAGAGACAAACAACCATTCACACTCACATTCACACCTACGGACAATTTAGTTATCAATTAACCTAGTCCCCAATCTGCATGTCTTTGGACTGTGGGAGGAAGCCGGAGTGCCCGGAGAGAACCCACGCTGACACTGGGAGAACATGCAAACTCCGCACAGAAGGGCTCCCACACCCGGGATCGAACCGGCAACCCTCTTGCTGTGAGGCGAGAGTGCTAACCACCACACCACCGTGCCGCCCAAACGTCAATATTATTGATCAGTAGGTCGCACATACCCAGTTATAATAGAATAGGTACCCAGTAGTTAAAAATACCTATAATATAAATTCTCTGTAAATTCACAAATTGTTAGCCCCTAATTCTATAACTTAACATCTTGTTCCCCTGTACCTACATATATGTATTGGTACGTACTACACTGGTACACCATTAGTAGGCCTACAACAGATTACACCGTAACTACCCGATAGTTACGGTGTAAATTGCGGGCTGTACTCTAAAGCGTTACCAAAATTCTTCATAAATGGCTGTGGTTGGAACAGGACAGGTAGCAGCAGTGAGGTTGAGGACCAAATTTATTGTGTGAAACAATGCTTTTGGACTGTGAGAGTTTCTGGAGATGCCATTGGCGAAATATTTTGCTCTTGCAGCTTTAAGAGATTGCTGATAGTTTGCCAGGGTGCCTTTCAAAATGTCAGGTGAGATCTGAAGTCTGTCTTTTTTCCATTTGTGTTCTGCCTGTCAACAGAGTTGCCAGAGAGCACAGGTCTGTCTAATCAGCCATGGTTGACTTTTAGTGCACGTTTTTTTGACTGTCAGAGGGGCAACAGATTCCAAAATGTCTCCACAGATTGAATTGAATGCTGTGATTAGTTGTTCTGTGCTCAAGTGACGGGGATGGCCAATTACAGTTTTAAAAAGAGAGGAGGCAGTGTAAGCATCAGCGAAATTACTAGCAGTGGATGTATGTCTAGCGTGGGAGTAACGGACAGGTCATTTAGGGTTTGGGACAGTATGAAACAGGGTTGAGAACATGATGCACCTGTGGCCAGAGACACCCAAATCATCCACATTCAGAGAGGCAATAGTCAAGCCAAGTGTAAATACTAAGTCCAGGGTATGGCCACGATTATGAGTATGAAACATGCTGAATAAAGTTAAAGGAGTCCATTGTTCCAAGAAATTCAGCAGAGCTGGCATTGGTTTGAGTGTCCACATGACAATTAAAATCCCCAACGATTAAAATTCTGTCAAAGTTTAAAACAACTGATGATAAAAAGTCAGGAAGATGGCATTGTGTTTGGGTGGGCAATACACAGTTACACATAATACGGGATCTGCACCTCCTGTTTTGAACATAAAAATCTCAAAACTGGTATTAACGTTAGACAAAATTGGGTGTGCACTGGTGACAATTTCTGAAAATAACTGCCACCCCTCTTCCCCAACCACTTAGTCTTGGTGAGCTGAAAGAGTCATAGTTGGGGGGACACACCTCCGAGAGCTGGCTATATTTACCCGACATTAACGTTTCAGTGAGAAACATGAAATCTAGAAGGTTGGAGGAGATCAATTCATTTAGGATTCATTCATTAGGATCACCTCATTTAGGAACGTCTTATTAGACAGAGACCTCACATGCTGTCCTGTCCTCACGCTGTCCTCATCTCCACGACAGGAGGTGGGACCACGGTGCATTTTATGTAAAGAAGATTGAGTTTATTAACACCTTTAAAAGGGTGACGAGGACGGGGGACCCTATCTGTGACAACAGGCTGAATAGGGAGATGAAAAGGTGAAGGGGGTGCCAAAGGAAGCTAGCGCTGGCAATAGTAGCCTGAGATGAAACTGGAGAGGGAGGCTCGAAGGAGGGGGTGTGGTGAGTAAACAGTCAGTCACACGGAGAGAATTGAACAGCGTGCTGCATGTTAGTGGCTAGCATTCGTGAACCCAGTATGTTTGGGTGGATGCCGTCTGTTTGGAAAAGAGACTGCCGGTTCCATAACAGGTTGAAATTGTCAATGAACTCAACATTGTGTGCTCTACATGTGGACAGCAACCAGGTTTGAAGACTAAGGATTCTTGAGAAACGACCGGGGCAGCGACCTAATGTGGGAATGGGACCTGAGTTAAACACCAACTTTTCTATATTGCTTCAGGAAACTAAAAAAGATGTTCAAAATCAGATTTGGTCAGTTCGGACAGTTGAAAAGCCAGGTCATTGGTTCCCACATGGACTATAACTCTTCTAATGGACGACGGGAGTGAAGGCAGTAAACCCTAGAGCTTTTTGTGGAAGTCACAGACTATGGCACCGGGAAACAGTGACTAACTTTATTGTGGAAGCGGACATTCCTGATTATGCAATCGCCGACAATCATTGTGGTAGGGGGAATAAGTGGCCAAAGTGATTTAGGCTCGGCTCTGCTCAGCTCACTGTCCACAGTGTGCACCACGTTCACCGGCTGGAGATTAATGGACGTAGCAGGGGACTGTTGCAGCAACTGAGTGGCGTCTTTCCCAGCAGAGCAGCGCCTTGCTGGAGAGCAGGTCGTCAGGTGAGGGGTGAACTGCACACAACGAGGTCGTGAAGAGGGAGCGTGACGTTGAGAGCAGTGATCAACAGGAGAGACAGACCGCCTCGACACGACCATGGATAGAGAGGGCGGCGAGAGGGGGCCATCAGACTCCGGTGACGTAATGCACCAACCAGCTAGCGGGGCAAAATTTCGCTCATCCAGAATGGAGTATTTGTTGGTCAGCTGGAGGGTCTGTGGTTGATGGGGATGAACGGGGAGCATTCCACCATGCCTACCCTTACGGGCAGCAATCCAAGGCTCCTTGTCACTAGGAGTGGAGCTAACAGTGGTCTACAGGCCGGGCAGAGTTGACATCCAGACACGGGACAGTCGAATCCAGTTCTCCAGTGGTTGTGGTGATAACAGCGGGACCCACGGTGACCAAGGAGTCCAGGATCTGTTCTTCATCTTTGATCTGGTACAAGATGGAAATCCTCCCTTCCAGTTCAGAGATTTTCTGTGTCAGGCAGAGGCAGCTGTCACATCCAGATGGTGAGGTGAGTGAAGGCATGGCTTGTGATGAGGTCAGATGAGACTGGGGAAACACAAAAACAGCTACGACAGCAAGTGTTGCTAGTATATCATGTGTATTGGAGCCAGAGGCGCAGAGCGAGCCTTACACGCGAGGACTCCACAACGGGAGTCCACAGTGATGTCTTGGCTTACGCAGAGGTAACAGGGTTGGCTTAGCAGGCAGAGAAATGAAACATGCCGGCACGGGCCCAGAAACAGAGCCCTCTGAGTTGACTGAGATTCTGGCAGGTAGTTTCGCGGTAGTCCTCTCGGTGGCTTGAAGGTCCGGTGACAGGCGTTCACATAGGCAGCTAAGGCAGTCCAGTTCAAAGATCGTGATCGGTAGGTAGGTGATCTTGGCGGGTTTGATTAAGCAAACATAAAACAATAAAACCCAATTAAAAACTGAGTTCAAACCGATGGTTAAAATGGAGAAAATCGTTAAAATAGCCCAGATGATTTTCACTGAAGCAATCTACTGTGAAAGCCTGACTGGACTTGAGGTATTTTTAGAGGCTGGTGACAGCTTATGATTGTGATTAGTCAAACAGGTGTGTTGTGACATCACAACAAGGACGACTACAACAAACACAAACCAGTAACCTTCACTTTTCTGCTGTATCTGTATGGAGCAGGACAACCAGTCATTTAAAAACAGACGGACAGAGGAGAACACCCGTTGGACAATTTAGCATGTCCACACCCTCGTATATATGATGAGGAGTCCATTCAGAAGGAACTGCAATCAGCTGTTCCAATTATTCATACCCTTCTCAGTAATCAATAGAAAAGCCTTTATTGGCTATTACAGCAATCAAACGCTTCCTATAATTGACCATCTTTTTGCATGTCTCCATTGGTATTGTTGCCCATTCATCTTTAGTGATGAGCTCCAACTCTTTCAGGTTGGAGGGTCTCCTTGTCATCACCCTGATCTTCAGCTCCCTCCACAGATTCTCAATTGGATTCAAGTCAGGACTCTGGCTGGGCCACTGCAACACGTTAATGTTGTCCGCTAACCATTTCTTCACCACTTATGCTGTGTGTTTTGGGTCGTTGTCGTGCTGAAATGTCCACTGGTGCCCAAGGCCAAGTTTCTCTGCAGACTGCCTGATGTTGTTGTTGCAAATCTTGATGTATTGCTCTTTTTTTCATGGTGCCGGTTCCCTGGTCTGTTGGCTGAAAAACACCCCCAAAGCATTAGGTTCCCACCACCATGTTTGACAGTGGGGATGGTGTTCTTAGGGTTGAAGGCTTCTCCTTTTTACACTAAATGAAGGATACATCATTGTGGCCAAACAGTTCAATTTTTGTTTCATCTGACCATAAAACAGAAGACCAGAAGTCTTCTTCTTTGTCCAGATGAGCATTTGCAAAGGCCAAGCGGGCTTTTGTGTGCCTTATCTGGAGAAGTGGCGTCCTCCTTGGTCTGCGTCCGTGGAGCAGTGTACAGTGTCCGTTGGACTGTCTCCCATGAGACGTTGCCACCAGCAGAGCCCAGATTCACCAGGATGACCTTGGTGGTGATCCTTGTGTGATTCTTTTTCACCTCTCTCACTATCCTTCAGGCCAGCACAGGTGTCGCTTTTGGCTTCCGACCACGTCCTCTGAGATTTTCCACAGTGCGGAACGTCTTGTATCTTTTAATAATACTTTGCACTGTAGCCACTGGAACTGGAAAACATTTAGATATGGCCTTATAGCCCTTTCCTGACTTGTGAGCAGCCACAATGCGCAGCCGCAGGTCCTCAGTGAGCTCTTTTGTCTTAGCCATGACTGTCCACAAACCAACTGCAGAGAGCTGCTGTTTTTCACCTGTTGAGTTGATTAAAACAGCTGTTCCCAAGGAATCAGGGTAATTAGGATGCTTTAGAACAGCTTGGACTATTTGGAATGGTATAGAACTTTGGATTTTCCCATAGACTGTGACAGTTTGCAAAGGGTATGAATAATTTTGGACATGCCACTTTTTGTTCAAATGTAAATAAAAGCTGAGAAATATTTTTTCCACAATGATGCCTCTTGTACATCATCTTATTATCTTCTGGGAGACGCCTGTGTCATTTCCAATCAAGAAAAAACTTGCTGTTTGAATAAAAGTCAAAATTTGCCAGGGGTATGAATAATTTCGGGCTTGACTGTGTGTATATATATATATATATATATATATATATACACATACATACACACACATTTTGAGTGGACGTCACAGTCAGTTACATCACATCAGTTGTGTGGGCATCGTTGAGTGCACAGCGGACACCGGAGAGAAATGGTTGAAACGCCTGGACTAAACATGACTTGTTGTGCCGTTGGATATCAGAAATGGGAATACAAAAAAAAAAAAAAAAAAATCACCTTCATTTTCATAGAAAACCATCACCGAGGATGCTGTTTGAAGCTAAACAAAGACCTTTATGCTTGCTTGAATTTGATGTAAACTAAAAACAATCTACATAATATTTACATATGCAGTTCATAGAGCCCTACAGTTACAGCATGAAATAATATTTAGGCCTATATTTACATACACCTATTGGCAGCAGCATTTACATTGTTCTAAAACTAATGAAAAGAAGGTAATACTAAATGAGCCATTCAGTGCAGTTTGCCGTCAGTATACAGTTGTTTGACTTGTTTATGTCTCATATAGCTCCTTTTTATGTCCTTGTTGCTGGCTCGGCAGCACATCTGTCCACAATAAACAAAAAACATCTGAGAAATCCCTGTATCTAATATCCTGGACGTTACCGCAAAGTACAAAACTGTATGTATAGAGAGATGCCTTGAATTATTCTTTCATATAGATGCTGGTTTTTCCATAAGATATATGAAGATGTGCGGCCACTGTAATGTTGGCATTGCTCAGGGTTAGTTTGTTAGTGCAAGACCATAGACATATACACACACATACATACATTATGATCTACATGTAGTAGAAAATAAAGTTTTGTGTCCAGTTAATTATAATGTCAATATTTAGGCTATAGTTACGTCTCCACAAGTATTAATCAAGGACCATAACTCAAATCCCTGCTTGACAAACATGAGTTTTTACAATTCTCATGATGAATTAGGTTTCACCACTTCAGTATTTCAGTTCATATAAGCCTTACACACACTCCCCTACTGAGTGTCGAGCTGTGAATATAGCTTAAATATTGAGATTCTAATTAACTGGACATAAAACTTTTTGCAGTCGGTTAAGAAATATACTGTTTCCTTTCTGCCACCAATTTGGCTTTCTGTTGAAACACACACACACACACACACACACACACATGCACACACAGGACCTTAACTTTGTCATTCTCAACCACCTTAGGAGGTCTCAAACATTGTGAACTTGGGACTTCCAGCCCATATTCAGTGCAAATGTTCCTGTGCACCATGCCAGCCACTTGGTCATGGCATTCCATGTATGCTGTTCCTACCCCCTGCTATTATGTGCCAAACTGTCCCAGGAGTATCTTTGCACAGCCTGCACCTGGGGTCCTGTCTGGTGTGGCACAATTAGTGCTTCTGTGCTGTCTTCCAGTCCAGCCTTTTCCAGCCACTGTTAGGATTCCTTGATGTCTGCCACCTCTTCAAACTGTCGGTGGTACATGCCGTGCAGGGGCTTGTCCTTCCATGATTGTTCATCCTCCTTTTCTGCATTCTTAGGTTTCCGCTGCCTGAGCAGCTCATCCTTGGGAGCCATCCTCCTGATGTATTCCTGGATCTTGGTTGTTTCATCCTGTACAGTGGCTCTGACGCTCACCAGTCCTCGGCCCCTCTCGCTACGCTTAGTGTGCAGTCTCAGGGTGCTAGACATGGGATGAAACCCTCCATGCATTGTGAGAAGCTTTCTTGTCTTGATATCAGTGGTCTCTAGCTCCTCCTTTGGCCAGATTATTATATCATATCTGATACCATATCTGATGACTGCCAGGGCATACGTGTTGATGGCTCAGGCCTTGTTTTTTCCATTCAGCTGACTTTTCAGGACCTGCCTTACTCTTTGTAGGTGTCTGGCTGTGGCTGACTTCCTTGCAGCCTCCTTATGGTTCCCATTTGCCTGCGGGACCCCAAGATATTTGTACCTGTCCTGAACATCTGCAGTGCTGCCTTCTGATAGTTCAACCCCCTTGGCCCTGATCGTCTTCCCTCTCTTGGACACCATCTGACCACACTTATCTAGTCCGAATGACATTTTGATGTCATTGCTGTAGATCCTGGTAAGGGGTATCAGTGAGTTGATGTCTCGCTCACTCCTGGCATACAGCTTGATGTCATCCATGCAGAGGAGGTGACTGATGGTTGCTCCACTTCGGAACCGGTATCCGTAGCCAGTCTTTGTGATGAGTTGGCTGAGGGGGTTCAGGCCTATGCAGAACAGTAGCAGGGACAGTGCATCACCTTAGAGTATGCTGCACTTGATGGTAACTTGTGTAAATTGGCCTCCATAGTTGTTTTCCACAGCCCCATTGAGTTCTTGAAGAAAGGTCTTAGTGTCCTGTTGATGTTGTACATTTCCAAGCATTCCAGTATCCATGTGTGTGGCACTGAGTCGTAGGCTTTCTTATAGTCAATCCAGGTGGTGCACAGGTTGCCCTGCCTGGCCTTGCAGTCTTGGATAACTGCTCTATCAACCAGTAGCTGTAGCTTGGCTCCCCTAGTATCACTACCTGTGGTCCACTAATTCTTTTCTGGGCCATGCTCATGTATTGAGCCATGTGCCTATTCATCTTAGCCACTATGATGCCTGACAGGAGCTTCCATGCTGTACAGAGCAGGTTATTGGCCAGTAGATGGATGGGACCGCGCCCTTCTGGGGATCCTTCATGATCAGGACTGTCCATCCCTGGGTCATCCACTCTGGATGGGTCCCATAAATCAGCAGCTGGTTCATTTGTGCTGCCAGGTGTTCATGGAGTGCAGTTAGTTTCTTTAGGCAGTAGGTGTGGATCATGTTAGGGCCCAGTGCTGTCCAGTTCTTCATACCTGATACTCCTTTTTTGGATGTCTGCCATTGTAATGGTAACTGGCTCTTGTTCTAGCAGACTTTTAGAGGGCTCTTAGATCCATTAGCCACTTAGTATCGGTTTTAAATGATGCCTCCTTCTCTCATATGCTTTTCCAGTATTGTTCAGTTTCAGCCACTGAGAGTACACTTTGGATGGTTCGGTGGAGACCATCCTATTTATTCTCCTGGCTTCTGCTTCTCTTGTGTATCTCTTTAGGTGGATAGCTGGAGCTGTGAGCCTTTGCTTGACAGTCTCCAGTGCCTCAGGTATAGACAGTTTGTTATACTTCCTAGGGATCCCTTTCTTCCCCACAGAGTTGACTAACCTGTCTCCATGTTGCCTTGATCTTGGCCTCCAGCTTCCTTCTCCATGGTGCATCTCAGTAATTCAATTCAATTCAATTCAATTTTATTTATAAAGCCCAATATCACAAATCACAATTTGCCTCACAGGGCTTTACAGCATACGACATCCCTCTGTCCTTAAGACCCTCACAGCGGATAAGGAAAAACTCCCCAAAAAAAAACCCCTTTAACGGGGAAAAAAAAACGGTAGAAACCTCAGGAAGAGCAACTGAGGAGGGATCCCTCTTCCAGGACGGACAGACGTGCAATAGATGTCGTACAGAACAGATCAGCATAATAAATTAACAGTAATCCATATGACACAATGAGTAATGGTCCTAGTGGGAATAGTTCATAGTTCTGCATTCACATTATCTAGCAGACTTTCAGAGGCTACTTTGTCACAGCCTTTGTAATCGGCATTGAGGGGCCAGGATTCCAGTTTATTCATTATTCTCAATCTCAGATCATCCACCTTTGATAAGGGAATCATCATTATCATATCATAAGGGCTTGGTACCCAGTCTCGGAGTGTGGGGATGATGATGACATCCCCACTTTGACCTGTTGTCCTGGCTCCCCCTTGCCGTAGCATGTTTGTTGTACCTCATCATTCTCTAGCTGAGATAGCAGTTGCTGTTTGTGGATGTTGGAACACTGGGGTAGGAGTTTTTTCTTTGTCAGTGTAGATGTTGGGTCTCGAATCATCCATATATCCCACATCCTCTGCATGTAACCTCTCTTACTGGGGTTACTCGTGTAGCAGCATTCCAACAGTTCCATATACTCTGCTCTAGTCAATCTATGTCATGCTCCAGTAGCCCATTTTTTATGAGGTTGCCCCGGATATCCAGCACCTGATGTAGACCTTGCTGACCCGGGCAATGTCCAAGCCAGTATGACTCTTGTTTTTGCGGTTTCACTCATCCTGAGGTAGGCTAGCAGCAAAAATTGCAGCATTTTTTTTTCTATTTCTGTTCTTGCTCTCTGTAGAGCATCTTTTAGTATCCTGAGAAGGGCTATATAAATCCAATGGATTATTATTATTATTATTATTATTATTAATATATAAAGAACTTTGACTTAGGGTCCAGAATGGATATGTGTTACCTGCCCTGACTTGGATTCGAAACCCCGGTCATGTGTGTATGATTGCTCATGGAATAATTTCCCAGAAAAATGAGGAGCTGAAATATTGAGGGGAAGCAGTACATTTTCATGCTGAATATGTAACACATAGACATACCTCAAAGCAAGGAGAAAGTATAACACACATAAAATTGTGGAAAGTGAGGAAGGTCAGAAGCAAATAGAAATGACGAAATTGCCAAACTGAGAGAGGAAAGATAGTTTAAAAAGAGCGCTGCAGTATAAAGTCTAAGAGCAGGCAGCACTGGGAGATAGCAGCCAAGACACAACTGCTGAAAGACTTCTATGAAACAGACACATATTCCTTATTAGTGAAACTTATTTACTGTAACTTTTTAACCCCCCTGATGCACCAGTAGGTCAGTCATTACAAACTCAAGCTTTAAAACCAAACTTTGTTTAAACCTTCTTTAACTCCACCTTTATGTTAAATTGTTTATCAAATTTCCAAAGATCCCAAATCTGTCCAGCTGGATTTTGGGGAAATGTGTATAAAAGATGCTCAAGACATTTGGATTTGTTTTTGTTTTTCCAAAAATGGAGTCTTGAGTTTTATAGTTTACTCAGGGTTAACAGCTTCATGGCAGAGCTCCAACAAGATGGTAGAGAATATACTCTATATGATTCTTCAGCACAATGTGGAATATAATGACTCTGACAACCTTAAAGCCACCAAAGAGGAAACACAAAGGGAAAACTGGGTTTTACAGGTTAACCTTTAAATAGATTATTGTTTGATGTCATCTTTATGTGTGTGGTTGTACCATGATGACATGGTCCAAACTTTCAACAAACAAAGATATTGTTAGCTGTGTTCACAGCAGCAGTATTTGGTACAGGCTTTTCACTGAAGCGCTCCACATTTCTTTCCTGACACTTGAAATTTATTATGGACTCTATCCCTTGGAAAGGGTGGAATTAAATTTAGCAGGAATGTACAGCTGTTGATGCTGCTGCATTTCTTTATGACACTCTGGGTCTTGTGTGTTAGATTACTGACACAACGCACTATCTACCGACAGGACCGTGGCAAGGAATCCGGTAAGACAAGAGGAGGAGGACTCTGTCTGTATGTGAACGATACTTGGTGTTCGAGAAGCAGGATTATACACAGCTATTGCTCTCCTGACATACAGTAGAAGCCCTGTCAGTCATATGTAGACTGTTTTTTCTACCTAGGGAACTGACAATGGTGATAGTCACAGTTGTATATATACCCCCAGATGCTAACGTCAGTTCAGCGCTAACCCACCTGCACTCCACTGTAAACGTGGGATATATTTGCACAATCAGACTTGGATGAGTACACCCAAACCGTACTATTCTATATCACTGCTTGTGTTGACAATGTCACTGTGAACGAGGAAGTCAGGGTATTTCCAAACCAAAAGCCCTGGATGACCAAGGCAGTCAAGTCTCTCCTCAAAGCCCGAGACACTGCATACAGGTCAGGGGATACAGCCAGGTACAGCACAGCGAGAGCCGACCTGAAAAGAGCCATCAGAGAGGCTAAACGGGACTATAAAAGGAAAATAGAAGACCATTTCACAGACAACGACCCAAGGCAGATATGGCAGGGTATAATGCATATCACCAACTACAAGGGCAGTAACTCCACACTGTTAAACACAGACGTGGCATTAGTAGAGGCACTTAACTGTGTCTTTGCTCACTTTGAGGTCAAAAGACCTACAGTGGAGGGGCTGTCTACACCTGCCCCTGGCACCAACCCATTCACAGCGCAGAAGTGTGAAGTAAGGCGGTGCTGAGATCAGTGAACCCAAGGAAGGCTGCCGGCCCAGATAGAGTACCTGGAAAAGTACTCAAAGAATGTACCAACCAGCTTGCCCCTGTCTTCACTAATATCTTCAACCTGTCTCTCGCCCAAGCCACCAGTCCATCCTGTCTGAAAACGTCCACCATCATCCCGGTCCCAAAAAAACCCTCCCCAAGTTGCCTGAATGACTATAGACCTGTGGCACTTACCCCTGTAGTCATGAAGTGCTTTGACAGGCTGGTATCAAAGCACATCAAAACCAGCCTTCAATCAACACTGGACTCACATCACTTTACCTACAGAGTGAACAGGCTGACGGATGATGCCATCCCCATAGCACTTCACACAGCCCTGAACCATCTAGAGTCAAAATTTCTGAAAGATGGCACCAGTGTGTGCGGCCGGCCGTCTGTCAGCGCTGTTCGGATTTCTGCTTGCTGTATTATTGTTCTGTGTTTGTTGCCAAGATGTATCTGCTCTATTGGTGTATGATCACCAAGCACTTCTTAATATTAGAACATCTCAAAAGACGGTGTTCAAGCATGGTCTGGGTGAACAAACCTCGAGCCTGCTACCATTTATGGCATCTGTACCGGCTTACCTGCACTGCTCACCTGCTCTCACTTCACAGAAGAAGCGGTCCAGAAGACAGGGCAAGCGGGGAGGTGTTTTGGTGAGAATTAAGGCTCATTTGAGATATGCTTCCAAGCCCGGTCCTTGCCTCTTCTCGGGTGTATTTTCTGCGACTCAGCATCCACTGGGGCTTCGGTGGATCCAGCCTGTTGCTCCTGTTCACCCGGCTGTGGGCCAACTTCACCTGCCGGTTGAAACTCCTTTCCCTGGTTTGAGCCGGGTGCGCCGTGGTGATGTGGATTTCGGATTCCTACGTCCACTGGCCCGCAGGCATACCTCTAAACTGGACCCAGAGGAGACGACTCTTCGTTTGGCTCTTTTTAACGCTAGATCGCTAGCAACCAAGACTTTTGTGCTGAATGAATTTATCACTTCGCGTGAATTGGATTTTATGCTTCTGACGGAACCCTGGCTTCATGTTGGGGAAACAACTCCATTCTCTGAACTTCTTCCCCCGGATTACTTGTTCCTTAGCTCCCCTCAGTCCTCCGGCAGAGGTGGGGGGCTGGCGACTGTGTTCAAATCCAGCTTCCAATGCCAACAGGTACAGTCTGACTCTTTCTCCAGCTTTGAACTACAGACATTTGTTATGAACTTAAACCTTCCAGTCCTGTGTGTGCTGATCTATCGTCCGCCTAAATTGAACAAGGATTTTATACAGGACTTTTCAGACTTTGTTGCCGGTCTTAACATTGAGCTACGATAGGTTTTTAATTGTTGGGGACTTCAATATTCATGTCTGTTGTGAGTCTAGACCCCTGGTCAATGAATTTCTGAATCTTGCCGACTCATTTAACCTCACTCAGTCGGTGGCTGGTCCGACACATGAGAAGGGACACACTCTGGACAGTGTGTTGTCCTTCGGCTTAAGTGTATGTGTTACGGAAATTTGTGACACACGTATTTCTGATCATTTTCCTGTTTTATTCAATGTTACGCTACCTTGTTCTCAAGTTAAGTCATGTGTCCCAACACGCAGGATGCGTTCCATTAATGCTTTAACTGCTTCTCGGTTTTCTGCAGCTTTTAGCGACTCTGTGCTCTACTCTCGGGATTATTATTGTGACCTCAGTCCTGCTGAGTTGATAGCTGTTTTTAATTCCTCTTGTGCTGAATTATTGGACTTGGTAGCTCTGTTCAGGAATAAACGCTCCAAGCCAATGACAGAGCCATGGCTGAATGGGTCCATGTCATTGGTCTGACAGCCCATTGGTCCGACATCCCATTAGTCCGACGTCCCATTGTTCCGATATGTGATTATACTAGGCTATACTGTATTTGTGTACCATAGAGGATCAGCAAACGCAACAAAAGCAGGCTACTGGTTGAGATACAATTGCCATAGAGAGAAGAGAGTGAAACACCATAACATCCTGTTATTAACTCTGGGGTCGGGGTTGTGTGGGGAGCTCTGTTCAATCATGGATGGAATTGAACTTTCTTAACCTGAACAAAAATAAAACTGAAATCATTCTATTTGGGCAATCCAAATTTTTTTTAGATAGCTACGATAGTGCCATTGGTTCACTAGCATCCTATTGTCACTCCACTGTCAAGAACCTTGGTGTGATTTTTGATTCTGCCTTTAAACTGGATAAACAGATTAATTCAGTTGTTAAGACAAGCTTCTTTCAATTGAGACTCCTGAGTAAGGTGAAGGCCTCCCTCCCTCCACATGACTTTGAGAGAGTAATTCTTAGATTATTGTAATTCTTTGTATGTTGGACTCAACCAGTCATCACTGCGCCGTTTGCAGGCAGTTCAAAATGCAGCAGCCTGCCTGTTAACGGGAAAGAAACGGCGTGATCACATCACACCTGTAGTGTACTGCACTGGCTTCCAGTCCTTTTCAGAATCCAGTTTAAAAGAGAGTCTTAATGGCCTGGCGCCATCTTATTTGACTGAGCTTTTAAAGCCTCACACCCCAATGAGAGCGTTGAGGTCTACAAATCTATTACTGCTGGAGGTTCCGAGATCCAGGCTCAAAAGTGAAGGAGATAGAGCCTTCTCAGTGGCAGGCCCTAACCTGTGGAACAGCCTACCTTTACATATAAGAGCTGCCAAAACTCTGGACCATTTTAAATCCCTTTTGAAAACACATTTCTTCTCTCTGGCCTTCAGCACTCGTTAAGCATGACATCTTGTTCTTATGATCTTTTTATTGTTCACTGTATGATGCTGTATTGTTTATTTAAATAGGCCTATGTTTTTTTTTATTTCATTTAAATTTATTGTTTTTTTATTTTTTTATTATTAATTACTGATTATATTCATATTGCATTGCCTGTTCAGCACTTTGGTCAACTGAGGTTGTTTTTAAATGCGCTATATAAATAAATTTGGGTTGAGTTGAATTGAGAGCACAGTGGGACATATGTAAGAATGCTCTTCATCGATTACAGCTCAGCGTTTAACACCATCATCCCCCACAGCCTCATCAGGAAGCTGTCTGACCTTGGTCTTTCCATTCACACTTGCAACTGGATTATGGACTTTTTAACCAACCGGCCCCAAACAGTGAGGCTGGGCCCCCACACATCCTCCACCCTAACCCTCAGCACCGGCTCCCCCCAGGGCTGTGTGTTGAGCCCCCTGTTATATTCTCTGTACACTCATGACTGCAACCCCTCCCACTCCATCAACACTATAATAAAGTTTTCAGACGACACCACACTGGTCGGGCTCATTGTTTTGCGTGAGGAGGGTGTATGTTGTATGGATGGTGAGGGTAAGATATGTGTTTAACTTATGCACCTTAATGGAGTAGCCGTTCAATTTAGTTGTATTTCAAATGCAATGACAATAAAGGCATTCAAATTCAAATTAGTAGCTCAACATCAGTTGGTGCTGTTATAGCAGCAAAGCGTGTTAATCATTCCATCCATTAAGGTCAGCTGCCCTGCAAGTGTAGTCACTAGTGAACTAAAAGCTGACCCTGACCTCTGCCAGTCTAATAAACACACCAACAGCTCACACGGCTCACCGCTTACATACAATAATCCCCAGGAGCAGTAGTATTTATACCAGGCACCACATTTATATGTTGCTGTGCCGTGAGCAGTGGGATTAAATGGGTTAATACAAATTGCAGGTCTTCAGCTATACGAATATATTACACTCTGTTATATTACACAGAACAGCACATGTGAAACACATCTCACCTGTTATTTACATGCAGAGCAAAGTTTCACATATGAAAATGTACAGTATATACTGTAGGTATATAGATGTGATTATATGAATAAGTGAAATGAAAAAGCATACATACACATAAAAAACATAAAAGTCACATGTTATATCACATTGAAAAAGGATTTCACATGTGATTAATTCCGTTACAAAGTAACGCGTTACTGCAAAAAATGGCTTTTTTCAGTAACGAAACGAGTAGCGTAAGGCACTACTGTCCCTAAATGCAGCAATCACATTACAGTTACTAATCAAACACTTAAGTCCCCTTACTTAAGAGTTAGTGACGACGGGCTTCAGGCTGTTGCCAACATGTCGTCCTCCGTGTCCAGCCGGTGTTGTGCCGTATTAAGCACGCCTGCCGTGAAAAGCACCCCTGGTCGCGGGAATGCGCGTTCCCGCCACGACCAGGGGTGCTTTTCACGGCAGGCGTGTTTAATAGGGCACACCTGTCAGCGGCGAACACAGATGCAGGGACAAGCCAGAGGATGGGAGAGTTTCTGCCGCAAACAAGCACAGAGACCTGGGGAGACATGGGAGCAGCTTCATGTGTTGTGTGTACTGCCCCCTCGTGCCCCCTCATGAAGCCAACTCTGGGTATATCCATCTCCTTAACTATACCTACCTTAGAATAGTTACACATATGTAAGGTTTAATGCTATATCGTTAACTGGCAAATTACATGACAATGCATTTCAGGCAATTTCATAGAGTAACTAGTAATGTAACGAGTATCGTAACTAATTACTTTCTCCAGGGAGTAATCAAGTAAAGTAAGGGATTACTTTTTTCCTAAGTAATGTGTAATGTGTAATACATTACTTTTTTGAGTAACGACCCCCAACACTGATTAATGGGGGCATGGTTTTTGGAAAGGTCACATGTGGGAAAAATGCAAATGCAAAACCTCATATCTGAAAACATGAATTTTACATTTACACATGTTTTTGAGTAGTTGAGAAGTCTCACAGGAAAGACGCTGCTCTGGTGGTTTGCTGGTATGACCACCATTAATTCTGTATCACTTGCAAGACAGCAGCAGGGTGAACAGTCTGTGTCTGGGTAAGTACTGTATTCCCTATCTCACTGATGCCACTAATGTTCAGTAGGGGAATACCAGTGATGTTCTGGGTGGTTTTAATCACCTGCTGTAGAGTCCTCCTTTCCTGGGCCGTGCACATCTCATACCAGTTATTAATGTGTCCAATCAGGATGCTTTCTATTGCTCCTCTGTCAAAGTTGGCAGAACATAAGAAAAATAAGAAATACAGCTTTTCTAACCAGGGTGGAGATGTTTGATGGCCATGTCAGGTTGCCTGTGCTGCAGATTCCCAGGAATCTAAAACTTCTCACCTCAGTTCCTCTGATGGTAAATGGACCTGCATTTGTATAGCGCCTTTCTAGTCATCTAGTGACCACTCAAAGCGCTTTTTACACTACGAGTCACATTCACCCATTCACACACACATTCATACACTAGCGGCCAAGGCTACCATACAAGGTGCCACCTGCTACTCAGTTTTAACACACTCACACACCGATGGAACAGCCATCAAGAGCAATTTGGGGTTCAGTATCTTGCTCAAGGATACTTCGACATGCAGCCTGGAGGAGCCCGGGATCGAACCGCTGATCTTTCAATTGGTGGATGACCCGCTCTACCTCTGAGCACAGCCACCCATGTAGACAGGGGTTTGTATCTTCATCTTCATCTTCATCTTCTTTTTACCAAAATCAGTAATCAGCTCCTTGGTTTTGCTAATGTTGAGCAGCAGGTTGTTCTTTGAGCACTACCCAGCAAGACTGTTGATTTCCTCCTGATATGAAGGCTGTTTGTAATCCAACCAGTGATGGTGGTGTCATCTGCAAACTTCAAAACAGAGCTCTTTCCATGTCTGGGGTTGCAGGTGTGGATGAACAACTGTCTTGAGGGTGGTGCAAACACTTTTTTTACAGTGATATGTTAAACATGTCAGTGATAAGATCAACTGGCTGGGTTGCACATGTTCTCAGTACAAGACCAGGGATGTTATCAGGCCCAGCAGCTTTACTGGCACTCACTCACCCCAGGGTTTTCTTACATCCGCTGTGGAAACTATCAGTGGCTGGTCCTGTGGTGGCGGGGCAGATTTGACAGCTGACTCTTTTTTGAGGAGATCAAAGCAAGCATAAAAGGTGTTAGGCTCATCTGGCGATGTGGGCTCACACATAATTTGCTCTTCCTGAGGTTTCTACCGTTTTTTTTCCCTGTTAAAGGTTTTTTTGGGGAGTTTTTCCTTATCCGCTGTGAGGGTCCAAAGGACAGAGGGATGTTGTATGCTGTAAAGCCCTGTGAGGCAAATTGTGATTTGTGATATTGGGCTTTATAAATAAAATTGATTGATTGATTGATTGATAATGGGGGCGCTCCTGCTTTTGTAGCCTGTGATGGTCTTGATCATCTGCCTCATGTCTTTGTTGTCGGTGGTGTTGAAATCTCTCTCCTGTCTCTTCTGATGGCTCTGCTTTGCCTCTGTGATGCAAATGCTATACTTTATCATGACTGAAACACTTTCACTTCACTCGTGATTATGAAATGGGTGGCAATAGGACCTAACTGCAGCACAAAGGAGAAAAGGAACAGTTGGTCATGACATTTACTGTTAAAATTCAGTAGGCACAGGGCAGGGCAAGTAAACAGTACACAAAACAATTCAAGTCTCAGGCAACCACACCGTGGAGGAGCAGCCAGGGGAAGTAGTCACTGAGGCTGAAAATCCGGAACCAGGCAAACACACAGTCTAAGCAGACAAACCAGTGGGGGACAGGCAGAAAGTAGGTTAAGGCCAGGAGGAGGGTTGAGAAGCCAGCAGGTAAGTACTCACAGGAAGCACACACAACGGTGAGTGTGTGACAGGAACAGACAGGAACACTCACACTTTAGCATCGTAGGTGGATGGTAACACCAAGCAACCACAGGCAAACACAGAGCAAGGAAATGGAAGCAGATCTTGTGTTCTGGGACAGAAGGCTGGACCATTTACCAGGAATCAGACGGAGGTTGGTCAGCGGCAAGCAGGGTTGGCAACGGCAATCAGTCCAGAATAAAGTGCTGAAGAGTTTTGCATGAATGGCGAAGAACTGGCAATGAGTGTCTATGAGGCTGGGGTATACATACTGGCTGTGAGTGTTTAGGAACAAGTGAAATGAGTTGCCTTGATGCAGCGGGCATGACTGAAGCTGAGATGTGGGAAACAAGGGTAAATAGAAAATTACTGACTGAGAGCTGAGTGGGCAGGCAGAAAAGAGCAGGTAACCAAAAATGCAAGACTGTAACAGATGAATGTACATAAAGTTACAGGTAGCTTTTGGGAATGACACGTGAGAAAATTCACGACAAGCACATTTTATCAACAGAAACTTTGTGTGAAATTCAAGCTGTCACATGTGAAAACATCAATTTCATGTAGAAGCAAATGTGGTTTTTCATATATGAAACATCATTTTCACATGACAAATTCACATATAATCCATACGTTTTTTGGAAAGTTCACGTTTGTTATTTAATGTGTGAAATGTAATATTTGGCATGTGAAAAGATGTATTTCACATGTGCTGTCATTTGTAAGGAACTTAAAGCCACAGTGTGTAGGAATTTCTCCCATCTAGTCGGATAGTGCACTCTAGCGCCTCCCTTTTTCAAACGCGTATTGCAACTATGGTAGCCGCTGTGTACCAGAAAGCTATGATAACACTGATGAAACCATGTCATCTGATACTGCATGGAGTATTCATTCAGGCTCCCACACAGACACACGCGACACGAGTTGACAAACCCCCTCCTCACCATGCTGGCTGTGTTTACAATGTAGGACTGTGGGGGTGGGTGTAAATCGAAACAAACCAATCACGTCTTGTCTTTTGACAACTGACAACTGACAAGTGGCTCAACCTCACACACCTCATCCCTCTCCTCGCATCACTGTGCCACTGGTCTGTGATTGCATTGGCCTGGCCTACCTGTTGGGGAAAAAAATGACAGGCAGGCCAGCAGGCCAATCACAGTGTCCCTTTTAACACCTATCTCCTTTAGCAGCTCTTTCCACCTGGGAAAGGCTACCCCGATGTCAACCCTCGTTTTTTGAATTCGCCAGTCACATTGCCTTTTCTATTCCCTTTTGCGCTTTCTTGGCAACAATGATTCCGTCTCCCTTGATGCTGGATATGCATGATCCTGCATTATGCTCAAAGAGTGGGACTTTGTTATGCTGCAGTAGTGCAGGCTTTCAAATTTGCCAGGGTAGTAGTGAAGCACCTCCTTTGGCTTCTCAGCCACGCAGCGCTGGTCTGACTGTCAATGAAAACGCTGAAGGCGGGGCTATTCCCTGGTAGTGCTATGTGTCCCTTGTTGGCGAATGTATTTTCAAGATGGCAGAATGTTATGGAAACCCCCCCAAACAATTTACCTGCCCAATGTACAAAAAAATCCGAAATTCTCCTTTTATGAGAACAAGTCAGATTATTGGTGGAGGCAATAATACACCAATGATGACATATTTATGAATGCAGACATCGATTTTTGCCAATAAACAACTGAAAACGCTACACAATGTCCCTTTAAAGAATGCCTGGGCCTGATGTAGTGTTTTCAGTGTGTGTGTGTCTGTGTGTGTGTGTGTGTGTGTGTTGGGGGGCGCTGCCCTCTGACACATGGACTGGGAACAAAACCAAAAAACCAAAGGCACCTTGGCTGGGAGGCACTCTGATGCCCTCTGTCATCACATCATGTACTGCGTGACGTCAGCCTGCCTACAGATTATTTTTCCCATGTTTTTCCTTTTAATCCTCCCTCCAGCTTTTATCCAAAGAGTCAGCCATTTGCCAAACTCTGGTCTCTCCACACACACACCAACAATGGCAGAGAGATTAACACATATCCGAATAACACATTAAAAAAACACAGCAATCAATCAGGATATCTGATTCATAATGTCCTCTGTAAACAACAGAAAGCAATCATTTAACTGAGGGGAAGCATATTTTGGAATCAGATTAAGGTTAGTGAAATGATATAATATTCAAGAGTGATATCACTGTCCCGCTCCCAGCTTAGGTTTGACTGTAGACAATGGCCGCTTTTGCCCTACTTTAATGTGACAAACACAGAGAGAACAGCTTAGCCTTTATGTTTGGTATTTCATGTCTTGTGCTGTCTTTGCTGGAGGAGATAAAGCTGTCTTATGCAGCCAAGTTGCTCTCCTCTTTGTACATGTCTCCCAGTATAGAAGGCAGAGAGACTACCCTGCTGACAGATAAAAGACTCCACACTCAAACACACCAGCAGCAAGCTGAAAGAATACAAAACCTGTTGAACTGGTGCTGTTACACTATGCATTAGGAATGGTGGACGTCAAGGCAAAACAAAAGCTGCTTCGAGTGGGAAATACGGAAGGTTCACCTCATGTTAATACCCGTATTTGATCACAGAGCTCAATTCCATATTCAGGGCAACTATCATCTGTCATCTGGCTAACAAGCTGCCGAACTTTAGAACTGGCTATGAAATGTCTTTCATCTTTTCAACATCAGGAATTCTTTTCCAGGTAAAAAGAGAAAAACTGGAAACTGGAAATTTTGCTATCCACCCTGACCAGACAAACAGTGCAACTGACATATCAAGTCAAGTCAAGTCAACTTTATTTGTCAATATCACATATGCACTAGACATATGGACAATTGAAATTATGTTACTCTCGTATTGACCCGTATTGCAGCGATGTACACATAAATCTAGAACTAAAAATAAAGAAAATATATACAATATAGTTCCAAAATATATACAATATAGATCTAAGTAAGCTATACAGAAAAAAACAAAGTCCGGAGAGAACTACAAATTTAAAACCAAAATAAAAATAAAATGCAATGCATGCATGCAACTGACAAGAGTCTTTGGTGTGACAATAGTGCAAAAAGAAATATAACAGTAGTGCAAAGACAGAGACAGAAGTAGCTTATTCATCTGGATAAAGTGGTGGTGTGCTTACAGTGTTCTGAGAATTGAGGGGGGGTCCTGTGTATTGGTG
The DNA here is from genome assembly GCF_041903045.1 of Epinephelus lanceolatus. NCBI lineage: Eukaryota > Metazoa > Chordata > Actinopteri > Perciformes > Serranidae > Epinephelus > Epinephelus lanceolatus. The sequence continues at coordinate 46,978,957 of NC_135741.1, forward strand.
GTTTAGCTGACTAAAGGTGATGTACGAACAAAGCACAGAAAGTGCTTATGCACAAAAATATCCGATTTATAACACAGTCCGCACACATGCCCCATGCTGGTTTCCCTTTATAAATCACAATCAACTCAAAATGTGGTGCAGGTAAGCGAGCGTCTTGCCCCACCCATAGATGCCTACAAAGTTAGAGTTAATATTCATTAACTAGAAACAGCACAAAGGAGAGCACGGCAAATGTAGCAGGAAAGGGTAAAAAAAGAAACTTAACACAATGTGAAGTTGAAGTTCTTGTTGGGAATGTTAATAACACAAAGACAATGTTGTTTGGTGGACTCAGTATTAGGCTGACCAAACGTCCTCTTTTGCCCGGACATGTCCACTTTTGATGTCCTGTCCGGGGCGTCCGTCAGTTTTCCTTGTGTGTGTGTGTGTGTGTTAGAGTGTGGCACGGGCCGCATATTTCTGTCCGAACCCGTCCAAACCCGACAGTCATTCTGTTTTGTTATGTCCGAAACCAAACCGAGCCCGACATTATTTAATGACTAAAGCACTGAGTTTGTGTCACACAGTTGTTATGTTACAAGCTATTTAACAGGCCGGGCGTGCGCCGTGGGTGCCCTGCGGAGAGGGAGACCTCCGTGTTTGAGACGGGAGCGGGAGGTGGGATGTCCGACGCTTCTAGCGAGAGGAGAGGGAGAAATATAACAAAATAAGATAAAATAGGAAAAACCTGTCTCCCTCTTTTATATTATTTTCAGCGTATAATCAAGGCGGAGGCTGGCGGCTGGAGGTCCGAGACTTCCAGAGAGGAGAGAGGTAGAAACAAACAGCCAGTGTGTGTGTTCTGTTCAGGTGTTGTCACGTAAATAACAGTGCCCAAGCAATAAACAGGACAGACAATAGGATTTTATTTATTTTTACACTACATTTTCACTGAAAGCTGACCGAATCCGACCTGAGCCCAAATAAAATTTATACATTTTTGACCAAACCCGGCCCGACCTGTCGCTTACCATCGGGCTCGGATCGGGTAGCCACACTCTAGTGTGTGTCCCCTGTCTATTGGGGCCTATCTGAATTTCTGTCTTTGAGAGATATTATTTTGTAATATAACTGAATTTTCTATCCATACATATACATTTTAAATATAGGCTATTAAAATTGTAAGGCATCTTTGAGTAAACTGCGAGTATCATTTAAGGGGAGCGTATCTATGTTTCCCGGGTTCTATGTTCCCCACTTAACCCTGCAAAAAAGGTTCTATGTTCCCTGCTTACACAAAAAAGGTTCTTTGTTTCCTGGATTCTATGTCACCCGCTCAACCAAGTGGGAAACATAGAACCCTTTTTGTGTAAGTGGGGAACATAGAACCTTTTTGCAGGGTTAAGTGGGGAACATAGAACCCCGGAAACATAGAACCCTGGAAACATAGGGATGACCCCCATTTAAGTAGGCTATCTCGTGGCCGGGCCGAGTGTCCTCTTTTTTGGAACTCAAAATATGGTCACCCTACTCAGTATGGACATTACTAAGGCTAAAAATGCAGTGGAGTGGCAGTTGGTGGCAGATGCTGTAAATGCTGCCACCTCTGTGTCAGGAGTTAAGAAGTGGTCTGATATTCAGGTGTTAAGGCTGTTTGCGGTGATTTTTTTAGGCAAAAAATCGAGGGAGGTTTCAAGCTGACTGTGTGGTGGCGAAAAGCCCCAGAAAGCCTTGACCCTTAAAGGGATAGTACACCCAAAAATGAAAATTCAGCCATTATCTACTCACCCATATGCCGATGGAAGCTCAGGGTGAAGTTTTAGAGTCCTCACAACACTATCGGAGATCCAAGGGGAGAGGAGGTAGCAACACAACTCCACCTAATGGAGGCTTATGGCACCCCAGATTCAAACGGACGAGCAGTATGGAGATATTTTGTGGTTCTTGACTCTAAAACTTCATCTGCGCCTCCCTCGGCATATCGGTGAGTAGATAATGGCTGAATTTTCATTTTTGGGTGCACTATCCCTTTAAGGTCAAGTATGAGGCAAGTCGTGTTTATCAGGAATTGAGCAACCTTGAGTGGTTTCACCTTGGGGAGATGTCTTGGAACAGGGTGACATGTTAAATATTGTGGTAAAAAAATATGTTGATTGGAAAAAGGATGTCGTGGGCAAACAACAGGATGATAGAACGCCAAAAGAGGCAAAAATAGGAGCAAGTTCTGGAAACAACAGGAAATCACACCCAAACACACTTGCATACGTAAAGTTAAGTATGATGCTTATCTGAGGAAGGGTATAAGAGTGTTTAGTAAACTGTTTTCGGGGGCAGTTTCATTGTGCATTGTGAAGTTGTACATTTTTTCTACAATAAAATCCTGCAAGGCTGCAGATCGATCTTTTGTCATCAAGTCTTTTTTCAGTAACTGTCAGTGTCTGTCTGAAATAAACACTAAATGAGCAGTGTTGGGCAGTAACGCGTTATTAGTAACAGCGTTACTGCAACGTGTTATTAGTAACACGTTACAGTAACGCCGTTAGTTTTGGCAGTAACTAATACTCTAACGCGTTAGTTTTTAAATTCAGTAACTCAGTTATTGTTACCAAACGGTGCATTACTCTGTTATTTTTGGCCAGGTTTTAAAATGACGCGCAGCATGCAGTATTACTTCACAAACTGAAGATCCCTTTTACTAAAACATTTTAGCCCTAAACAATAAAGATAGTCAAGTCAGATAGAGGTATATGAACAATATGAACAGAGCATTTTAATGAAACACATCTCTCACCCTCTCTGAAGTCACTGTCGACCTGCTGGCCTCACCACAGTGCTGTAACATTACATTAAGCGGTAGCGCTTCTGTAGATTTTTAGTACCAGTAACGTTGTATCCAGTGATGTGATATCCATTGTTATCCCGAGGAAAATTTTGGGTAATGCTTTAGATTACAGCCCGCAATTTACACCGTAACTACCGAGTAGTTACGGTGTAATCTGTTGTACTAACGGTGTACCAGTGTAGTACGTACCAATACATATATGTAGGTACAGGGGAACAAGATGTTAAGTTATGGAATAAGGGGCTAACAATTCATGAATTTACAGAGAATTTATATTATAGGTTTACTGGGCACCTATTCTATTATTACAGGGTATGTGCGACCTGCTGATCAATAATATGGACGTTTGGGCGGAATTTACAGAGAACTTATACAATAGGTATTTTTAATTGCAGGGTACTTATTCTATTATTACAGGGTACAGTCTGACAATAAAACTGAAAAATCAGAGGGAAGATGGAGGGAAGACTTCTGCAGCAAGTAATAAATCAGATGTGATTTTATTTCAAAATGACCTAATTACAAACAAACAGTCAATCTACATTGTTCCTTTATATTTTCAGCGGGTAGCCTATACCACTACAGGGTACATCTGTGCATTTACTTCGGAACAAAGGTCCAGGTGACAGTATGTTGTCATGGATACTGTTGGCATCTGAAGATCGTCTCAGCTGTCGCTCGCCTCACCAGCATTACATTACTTGACTTCATGACTCTGCTTGCCGTCAGTAGACAGATTTCACCTACCCTAGATGTGACTCACTTGTGTTTTGGTGTAAACACGCTGACAATTTTGAAGTCATTAAAATGCTGAAGGTCTTCTCTCTGGCAATTGTGTCCGTCCGGCATTACGGCTCCTCAACATGCAAGCTCACCTTTTTCCAGCTCTGTGCTCGCTCTCCTTTCATCCCAGGAAATACATACAAATATAGCAAGATAAAACACAATGCTTATGCTTGATATGCTTTACTGACAGCTTACTGTGCAGTTAATTTACAGTTTGTTCTTCCATGTTTTGAGGCAAGTAAAATCAAAACAAACATCTCACATTGTTCTCTGTATTTACAGAACAAGTGATATATGCTGTGGTAGTTTTCCTCTTGTTACATTTAGTTACAGGGTAAATACAGCTATAAAAGCACTAATAGTTCCCCATAGTTACATTTAGTTACAGGGTAAGTACAGGGTATGGGGGCTATAATACTAAATGTAAATTGTACATTGTATATCGTATAAAAAACAAAACATTACATCCTTAACTTAGAGCCTTTACTTAACATACTTCTTATTTCAAAATAAGTAAACTGATAGCATTTAATTCTTTATTTCCTAGTTTTTCTTGCATTGCTTCATTTTGTCCTTCTTTTTCATCTTCCTTTCCACTCCTGATGAAGATGACAGGGTTGAGGTTGAGACGGGGAAAGAAGCTGGTGCACCTTGTTCATATGTTGAACCTAGAGAGAAAAACTGTTAGTTTCAGTCTCTTAACCATAATATATAGTCTGAGATATCTGGATTTCTGACAGCCATGATGTCTCCCAGTTGGTGAGAAGCCATCAAACTGTTGGCCACACAGCCGCAAAGCCATCATCGCTGGCACTCTAGATGTGAATAAATACAATATTAATGGTCTACATAAGGCTATACAAGAAATACTGTATAGCTAACTAAAATCAGCGCCTAATTTCTAGTTTGTCAACAGACCATTACAAATATGTAGCACATTAATAATGGAAAAGTTGCAGTTAATTTCCAATTACCGTGTGGAACAAGCTTGCAACAAGTCATCTAGCAATAAGCCAAGAAACCAGAAGCATGAGTGACTTCCTTTTATTTTATTTTACTGACAAAACCTAAATGCAGCATAGGACATGTTTGATATGCTGCTAATGGGCAGCAAAGCAATAATAAGTGTATATAAGTTCAAAGGAGGAAAGTTTAGTCAGCACAGTAACAACACTAAAGTTAGCTTCTGATTTGTAGCTTCCGATTCCCAGTTAAGTGAAAGTTCTGGGAAACATTATTAATGGTTCATTCTCCTGTTTTGCACCACTTACACTTATTAAAGAGTGTTACGCATCATAGCAAAAGCCTTAAAACACAGTTTCGGAATCGTGAAACCTTTATTTTGCTTATGAAAACAGAAAAAGGGCGATTTCACTGATATTCCTCCATCAACCACATTAGACCAGGTCCAGATCAAACAACACTATGCTTATTATTCTTAGACATATTTTCACCTTTTGAAATACGATCACACAATATCTCTTTAGAATACATTGTCAAATCTGTTTAATGTGGTCTGGGTGGGAAAAAAGCAGTGAAATCGCCTTTTTTCAGTTTTCCCCAAAAGAATAAAGGTTTCACAAATTTTAAACTGTGTTTTAGTGAGTCTTAGTAAGTGTCCTTAGTAATTTAGTCTAGATTTGACAAGTCTAAGTATAACGTTAGTGGTTTTTGATTCATAAATATCAGTGAAATCACCCTTTTTTCATAAGCAAAATAAAGGTTTCAAAATTCTGAAACTGTGTTTAACAGCGTTAAGAACTTTGCTATGATGTCTAACACTAACACTTTAATAAGTATAAGTGGTGCAAAAATGGAGAATCCGCCGCTAAATATAATTATTTATGTTCCCCTAAACTTTTCCTTTCATCCTGAATCAGATGCGACGAGTCGCAAGCTAACTTCAGCGCTGTAGCGCACAACAGGACAGTAACATTAGCAGATTAGCTTACTGAAAGTTCCTATGTGAATAAAATCACCAGGGGCCTCATTTATAAAAGAGTGCTTAGGATTCATACTAAAAGTTGACGTGCGCCCAAAAGCTGAAATTGGCGTGCGCCAAAAAAAATCTGATTTATAAAACCGTGCGCACGCACACTTGCACACAGTGTTCTCGTTATAAATCACAGACCTCCTGGAGTTGTGCGCACCCAGATCCGCCTCATATTCTGCCCTCTACATGCCCTAGTTCAACCATAAATGGTCATGCAAATCACCTCATGAATGCGATCTGCATATAAATAAGCCGGCATGCGAGTGTTCTCTCGTTGTGTGAGTCACCGCGACGGGTGAGAAACGAACCAAAAAACGGAATTTCTCCGAGACTGAGCTAGAGACCCTTTAACGGGAGGTAGAGGACTGAAGAAAGATTTTATTTGGTGGCCACAGCAGCAAGATCACTAATAAAAGAAAGCAAAAAAGTGGCAACACATCAACGTTGCTGACGCTGTCAGCTGTGTCTGTGGGACTGTTTCTGTGTCTGTAAGACACAAACCCACATGCATTATATTCTATTGCATTGAATGTAATGACACTTTAAATTCTATTAGAGCAGTCATAAGTGTCAGGTTGTAAAAGCTGCAGGGTAATGTTAACGCTTTGCTCTTTTAGCTGGACGCACAGCGTTAGCTTGGATGTGAACGTCCAGTAGCTAGAAAATGATTAGTGAGCTAACACTCCAACACCTTTCATTTGTTCAGTTAATGCTACATTTGACATGAGCCACAAACCAGACTGTTTTGTGCCAGTAAATATATTCAAGTTATTACCCACCGTATGTTTGCTGTAAAGTAGGTCAACAGCAGTGCCATCTACACCTCTCTGGTTAGCAGGAAACTTCTTCCATTTCCTTATACACAACATCTCATCTTCGTCTGGCCTGGGAACACCTTGGGGTCCCCCAGGAGGAGCTGGAAAGTGTTGCCGGGGAGAGGGCTGTCTCGGGTGCTGTGCTTGGCCTGCTGCCCCCGCGACCCGACCTCTGATAAGCGAATGAAGATGGATGGATGGATGGATGGATAACACTGTCGCCCCCTGCTGTCATTTGATATTAATGAAGCGTACCCATTCAAATCGCACTGAACTTTGATGACGCTGATGTGAAAGGTTATAGGTCACAAGTTTAATTAAAACAACATAGTACTACATCCATGAGCACTCTTGCCTTATTATGATTATATATTATGCCTTATTGGCATTGCTTTTTATCATTTTTCCTAACCAAATCTGTGTCACTTATTTTTTTAATACTTTATTTTATTGTCATCATGGCATTTCATACATTTAACCCATGTTATATAGCCTATGTAACGATGACAAAACATTTTTGACATACATAAAAAACGTGTAGGAATGTCACCCAGTGATACATCTTACAATAAATTATACAATAAATTAAAATAAATAAATAAATAATGACAATATTTGCAGTACAGATTTAAATTATACAATGTTGTAATAATTCTGAATTAATAGAAAAACATCCTTCTTCCACCTTCTTCCTTAGAAGAGGAAGAAGGGGGTGAAAAAATCCCAAAACAAAACACTGTGGTCCGGATCTAGCCTACTAAGATCCCAGTTTGCGTGTACTAATTTGCCTGCGCAATCTAGAATTTTGTGTATGGGGCTGAACTGCGGTTTGCGGGCGATTTACTAAGAGTGCTTGCACAAATGACAACAGGTGCAAAGTTTGGAGAGAAAGCGCAAAGTGAATTTCAACCCTATGGAATTAGAGGTGTTGGTAAATGAGGCCAATAAACACTTAAATGAGCTACAGAAAAGAAACCTGACTGTCTCACAAAGGAACGCTATATCACTAGGACCGCCAGGATTACAGCGCCCCTCCAAGCGCCGCAACGGCCAGACTGTCATATGTAACTTCATTGTTTATGCTGCCCGTGTGCTCAGAAGCACACAAAAATGCATTTTTGAGTAATTTCCGAGAAGTTATGATAAAATAAAAAAAATATTACAAACTATAGAATAGGACTGGCAACCTCTCCAATGTCTCATGTCAATTAATTAACACTATCTGTCGGCTTTTTATAATGCCTTTTTTTCCCTTTTTTTTTTGCTGCTGTGCTGCTGCTGTGCCTTGTCGCCAGTTATAAGTGGCTTTGCTAAACACACACACACACACACACACACATTGAACTCGTGATTGAATGAATGAATGAACACTGGAAGCGGTTCAGCCACAGTCCCGCTGGCTGGCGCAGTCACTGTTGAGATTAGGCTACATTCGTTTTTTATTAACAAAATGGTTTTTTATTGACCGTATGAATGGTTTTGTTTTCAAATAAATATTTGGAAACGAAAATGTATGCTTTAGTGTACTTTTACAGAGTTTTGCAATGCCCCCTTAGTTTAAGTTTTGTGAAGCATAGTAAATCTGCAAAAACAACAAAAATACTGGTCCAACCGACCAGTATTTTTGTGGTGAATTGTCTGCCGACGGCAAGTGGAGTCATGAGGTCATAAACGAGCGTCCATTAATGTAATGCTGGTGAGGTGAGCGACAGCTGAGACGATCTTCAGACGCCAACAGTATCCATGACAACATACTGTCACCTGGACCTTTGTTCCGAAGTAAATGCACAGATGTACCCTGTAGTGGTATAGGCTACCCGCTGAAAATATAAAGGAACAATGTAGATTGACTGTTTGTTTGTAATTAGGTCATTTTGAAATAAAATCACATCTGATTTATTACTTGCTGCAGAAGTCTTCCCTCCATCTTCCCTCTGATTTTTCAGTTTTATTGTCAGACTGTACCCTGTAATAATAGAATAAGTACCCTGCAATTAAAAATACCTATTGTATAAGTTCTCTGTAAATTCCGCCCAAACGTCCATATTATTGATCAGCAGGTCGCACATACCCTGTAATAATAGAATAGGTGCCCAGTAAACCTATAATATAAATTCTCTGTAAATTCACAAATTGTTAGCCCCTAATTCCATAACTTAACATCTTGTTCCCCTGTACCTACATATATGTATTGGTACGTACTACACTGGTACACCGTTAGTACAACAGATTACACCGTAACTACTCGGTAGTTACGGTGTAAATTGCGGGCTGTAATCTAAAGCGTTACCAAATTTTGTTGTGGACAGATAATGTCTGCGGTGGGCGACAGACTTGACACCATCATGTAGCTCTTCAAATGTTTTCTTTAGCTCATTTTCCATATTTGTATCCAAGTTCCGTAGTTGTAAAACGTTTAGCTGCCTGACAGCGAGTGACTCCACTGTAGAAGACAGTTGCATGTTTCCTATACTGTTTTGTAAAGTTGTAGTCTAATAGTCCCTTGGTCCCTCGCTGTCGCTTAGGCGATGTAGCTACGAGCCAAAACAGTTAGGAAATGTTTTGGGCTGCAGGGCTGAGTTTCCCAAAACATGATCCTTCTTAGCAACGTTGTCTTCTTTGTAGCTTAGAAAAAAGCACCTAGCACCCTCTAGCGTCCCCATTCAGTCATCTACAGCCAGGACGTACTCAGATGACACTAGTGCACGTGCGTCAAGGTCATGGCATGATGGTGAACCAAGATGAGAGTCCTAAGTCGAGTTTTTGGGAGGGGAAGTAACTAAAAAGTTACTTTTCTCAGTAACGCATTACTTTTTGGTTTAAGTAACTGATTTACTAACTGAGTTACGTTTAATGAAGTAACTAGTAACAGTAACTAGTTACTATTTTTCAGTAACTAGCACAACACTGTAAAGGAGCGACACAGTTGCCATAGCTGTTTGACAAACAATATGATTTCCTTGAGTCAAATGATTTCTGAAAATACGCCTTGTTTTCATAAACGATGCATCACATCCAGACGCTGGTGCACAGCAGCAGCATTTGGCTCAAATGCCTGGAGATAGAGGTTGGGGTCGGGGCATCAAGCGGTAGTGGCACGGGTTTTCAGCTGTGCCTCATTTTGCAGCACAGCAACAACACAGCTTGGTTCCTGTGGGTGCTTCTTTGTAACACCGGGCCCGACGCAGCGCAGACATCCAGCAGCACTGCAGGATGCCCAGGGCTGTTTCAAGACACTCTGGGGGCCTCAGGCAAGAGGCACCTTGGAGGATAAAGATAAATCACTTTTCTATAGGCCTAATACATCATTGATATTTCAATAGAATAAATTACTTATTGACTTATTCATACTTCAAAAACAGCATCACTAAGTGTTTAACATAGGGGGGATCAAAATAAAATAAATAAATGAAATAAAAATCAACCAGCCACCCTCCTCCCCAGACAAGTAAAGAACAGTCCCTTCACAAGTAAAGAACAGTCCCTAAAGTGCGGTGAGGTTTGTGGTCCGTTACCTGCCACAAAGAGAAAAATGTGAACGGCTCGTTTCTCCTCCGACACGTCACATACCTGTGTGCTGCCACGGCTCAGCTGTTCAGGTATTTCTGGGCAGTCATGAAATCAACAAAGAGTAAATTATTGGACCTGGAGCCGGACTTCTCCGTCGCGAGTAAGCCCTTATCTTGCGCTGTATTTGACAGGAATAAGGCGTCTGTGACCCCCGTTCAACCCACAACCGTCAGGATTCGCCTTTCATTTCTGCTGCTGGTTGAAATCTGTACTGGCACAGCGTGCTCCTGAATGAACTATTTTCAGTCACAAATGTGAGTAAAATGCTCACACAGTAGAGCTCTGTGGAAAACAAATCACTGTAGCATATATAAACAAATCTAACCTACAAGTAAAAAGAAAGAAATAATAACTTTCACTGCTTAGCTCAGCTAATACCTGAAATGTCACTGGATACAAACCACTGCAGCAGCATATTGAGTGCCAGGTGGCCAGCGCGCGCCGTTATTGGATGGTGCATGGACACTCACCCTCTTGCGATTGGACTTTGAACTTATCCCACAGTAGTGGTACCTGAGGTACCGTAATACTACAGTACTCGAACAATGCTAGCGCGGGTGGCAACCGATCATGCGGGACATGGTCTCAATTTGCGTGACGCGTGAAAAGAGACAGAAATGCTGTGCAGTCCCGCACAGTGCGGGACGTCTGGTCACCCTACTTAGCCACTCGCAAGCAGCAGCTAGTAGGGGGCCCCATTAGGGGGGATTCCAATGTGTTGTCGTTGTTGCAGTGTCTATAGGGGTTCCATCATATTGTCATTGATATGGACCAATGTCAGCCGTCTCTGGGGGCCCCCTTCCAGCTCGGGGCCCTAGGAAACTGCCTAGTTAGCCTGTCCGGTTGTGACAGCCCCGAGGATGCCGGAACTGGCTCATAAGCCACTCATCATCGTTGACCAGTAGGTCTTGCTGGTCCCTGAATATCCCCTCCTTCCGGAGTCTCCCATCAATCACATCCTCTAACAGTGCCAAATAAGCCATTGTGCGTCTTCACGCACTGTGATCGCTGCTTTTTATACCCACCCATCAACTGATTGATTGCAAAAGGAATTCCCTGAATTATAACTGAGAGGCAATTTTGGCCAATGAACACGTGAGATAAATATTAATACCCGTTATGTGTTTACTCTTTTTCTAACAATGACACAGCGCTTTACAATGACATTTAGCGCACAGCGATAAAGAGAATTAAAAGCCATAAAACAAACACATTTTAAAACAAAATCTATTGGCTCATAGAGGATAACAGTGACAATGCACTCGTATCTGCCCGACTAAGGACTAAAATTCTTCAGATTATTATTATTTAGATTAATGATTGAAGAATATACCTGAAGAGTTATTTTAAAACAAAGATATCTGCTTGTATTTAATCTCACTTAGTCTAACTCGTGTTTTCTATATGTGTCCACAACCAGGGACTATCAGTCAAAGACATGTTTGTTTGTTTATTCATGTTTATCTGTTTTTGCAAGTTCACTCTTCAAATATAAAATGTGTGAGGTCGCATCTGTCTTTATTTTACACAATGATATCAAATTCACAACACTTGTTCCTTTTTATCACTCTGCCACAGGGGTCGCAGTTTCTCATGTCTACAGTTTTTGTGCATACAGTACAGGCCAAAAGTTTGGACACACCTTCTCATTCAATGCGTTTTCTTTATTTTCATGACTATTTACATTGTAGATTCTCACTGAAGGCATCAAAACTATGAATGAACACATGTGGAGTTATGTACTTAACAAAAAAAGGTGAAATAACTGAAAACATGTTTTATATTCTAGTTTCTTCAAAATAGCCACCCTTTGCTCTGATTACTGCTTTGCACACTCTTGGCATTCTCTCCATGAGCTTCAAGAGGTAGTCACCTGAAATGGTTTCCACTTCACAGGTGTGCCTTATCAGGGTTAATTAGTGGAATTTCTTGCTTTATCAATGGGGTTGGGACCATCAGTTGTGTTGTGCAGAAGTCAGGTTAATACACAGCCGGCAGCCCTATTGGACAACTGTTAAAATTCATATTATGGCAAGAACCAATCAGCTAACCAAAAAAAAACGAGTGGCCATCATTACTTTAAGAAATGAAGGTCAGTCAGTCTGGAAAATTGCAAAAACTTTAAATGTGTCCCCAAGTGGAGTTGCAAAAACCATCAAGCGCTACAATGAAACTGGCACACATGAGGACCGACCCAGGAAAGGAAGACCAAGAGTCACCTCTGCTTCTGAGGATAAGTTCATCCGAGTCACCAGCCTCAGAAATGGCAAGTTAACAGCAGCTCAGATCAGAGGCCAGATGAATGCCACACAGAGTTCTAGCAGCAGACCATCTCTAGAACAACTGTTAAGAGGAGACTGCGCCAATCAGGCCTTCATGGTCAAATAGCTGCTAGGAAACCACTGCTAAGGAGAGGCAACAAGCAGAAGAGATTTGTTTGGGCCAAGAAACACAAGGAATGGACATTAGACCAGAGGAAATCTGTGCTTTGGTCTGATGAGTCCAAATTTGAGATCTTTGGTTCCAACCGCCGTGTCTTTGTGAGACGCAGAAAAGGTGAACGGATGGATTCCACATGCCTGGTTCCCACTGTGAAGCATGGAGGAGGAGGTGTGATGGTGTGGGGGTGTTTTGCTGGTGACACTGTTGGGTATTTATTCAAAATTGAAGGCACACTGAACCAGCATGGCTACCACAGCATCCTGCAGCGACATGCCATCCCATCCGGTTTGCGTTTAGTTGGACGATCATTTATTTTTCAACAGGACAATGACCCCAAACACACCTCCAGGCTGTGTAAGGGCTATTTGACCAAGAAGGAGAGTGATGGAGTGCTGCGGCAGATGACCTGGCCTCCACAGTCACCGGACCTGAACCCAATCGAGATGGTTTGGGGTGAGCTGGACCGCAGAGTGAAGGCAAAGGGGCCAACAAGTGCTAAACACCTCTGGGAACTCCTTCAAGACTGTTGGAAAACCATTTCAGGTGACTACCTCTTGAAGCTCATGGAGAGAATGCCAAGAGTGTGCAAAGCAGTAATCAGAGCAAAGGGTGGCTATTTTGAAGAAACTAGAATATAAAACATGTTTTCAGTTATTTCACCTTTTTTTGTTAAGTACATAACTCCACATGTGTTCATTCATAGTTTTGATGCCTTCAGTGAGAATCTACAATGTAAATAGTCATGAAAATAAAGAAAACGCATTGAATGAGAAGGTGTGTCCAAACTTTTGGCCTGTACTGTATGCATGGGTCAGAGCTTCCATGGAAGACCGCACATTTTTCTGTCAAGTTTAATTTTTATAAATCCCAAAGTTTGCATAGAAAGTGGCCTACACCGCCTTCTATGCGTGTGCCACGTTTATAAATGAGGCCCACGAGCTGGAGTCAGGATGTAGTTAGCGTAGCTTAGCATAAAGACTGAAAGCAGTGAAACAGCCAGCCTGGTTCTGTCCAAATTTCAAACATACACTTACACGCACCTCTAAAGCTCTCTGATTAGCAAGAATCTGTTTGTTTATCTTAACACAGACAGAAATGTAACAAGATTCAGGACCCTTACAACCCAGAGTTGAGACCAGGAATCAGAGTCGCAGTCTTAAATGCTTCTCTGAGCTTCTGGTGCAGTCTGTCCCCCAACCACCTAAATTATTTAAATCTAAAATCAAAAAAGAAGAGTTGTACATAAGAACCTAATACAAATGAACACTTCTTCTATAACAGAAAGACATAACAGGAGAATTAAATGCGAACTGTTAAATATCAGGTCTCTATCATCTAAAGCAGTGTTAGAAAACAAATTAATATCAGATAATCGTATTGATTTACTCAGTCTCACTGAAACCTGGCTGTGTCAAGATGAATATGTTAGTCTAAATGAATCCACTCCTCCCAGTCATAATAATACCTACATTCCTTGAGGCAGTGGCCGAGGAGGGGGAGTTACAGCCATTTTTAACTCTAGTCTGTTAATCAGCCCTAAACTTAAACTAAATTATAATTCATTTGAAAGCCTTATCCTTAGTCTTTTACATCTGTTGGGAATCAACATATATTTACCTCACACGGAGGCACCAAATATGTTGGGGTCAACACACTAGGCTTCACACGGAGGCACCAAATATGTTGGGGTTAAATTGGCTATCAAAAATAATTTATAATTATTATTAATAATTAATAATCATGTTAAATAATGTGACTTAATTAACATTAAATCACCTTGTGGGGCACCATTCCCGTAAAGGGAAAAATGATAGCCAGTTAAAGATATCAGTCTCATAAAATAGGCTAAACTATTAATTTGGAGTTTGATTAATAATTAAATTAATGACAACAACCAAAATTAACAGTAACACCTGAAGGATTTCGGAGTTCTTGACGCAGCAGAGGTTGACTATTCATTCACCCTTGTGCAACATTAAACAGACAGCAGGTATGATTCCAAAGAATTATATTTATTCACAAATTAGCAAAGCAAACCAAAACACACAAATTCTAACTAACTATATACAAGCTTGGTGTGTATATATGTGTGTGTGTGTGTGTGTGTGTGTGTGTGTGTGTGTGTGTGTGTGTGTGAGAGAGAGAGAGAAAGAAGAGAAAGACAAAGGTGGGTGTGGTGATCAAGGAGCCGTTTGGCCTACAAAACAAAATGGCTGACAACAGAAAACTACCAAAATGGCCGAATCAAGGCTGCTTCAGTTTCGGGGAGGTGGTTGTCTGACCATGTGGTCAGGACAAAGACAAAGGAAAAGAAGCGGGAACTTTGAGATGCCTGTTTGGATGTAGCTCTGGTGAAAGCCTGTTTGTTGATGAGTCTATGTCAATGGGATTTGTGTTGCAAACGGTCTGAATTAGTGCAGAGATTGTTTAGTTGTGTGCAAGAATCTGTTTGTGAACAGTATTAGCAAACTAAACACTTAGCTTTGGCAAAGCCAGCTAATCAGTGACCTAACTGCAATCTATCACAACAATAAGTCAGTAAACAGCATCAAATCACATACAACAAGTTAAACAGTCTTGCTTAGCCTGTAAAGCTGTGATAAGCTATGCCCAGTTGTTACGTTACCGATCCTTGAGTGGATGGGAGAAAAAGTCACTTGGTGGTGTGCTGCTTTGTTAGCTGGCAGAAGAAGGCTGGGAAGATGGTTCCAGCTGCAGTCTTTGTTGGGTCCTTTGTTCCAAAGATTCTGATCCGAGGAAGCTGGTCGCTCGGGGTCCTTGCAGAGTTAGACGCTGGGTGCTAACTCACTTAGTTCCTTGTTGCTGGAAAGCTGGTTTGCAAACCTTGTGTTTGCCAGAGAGTCTGTGATCAGTTGCCCTCCCTTTAGTGGTTTGGGCTATGGAGCAGGGGTTCGGGCCTCTGCTGTCCAGGCCTAAACGGGAAGAGGTGTTAGCTGTTCAACAGCTGGAGCAAGAAGAGAAAGTTCTGTGGAAGGGAGCAGACCTGGTACAGATGCCTGTGACATCACAGAGTCACATGACACTGTAAAAGGTCTTGTCCAATCAAGTTTTGGGACTTGAGTCTCACTGAGGTGTGAGGTGAGACCTCCTGTGGAGATGGGTGCCACTTAGCTCTCTTTGTTTGAAGACAAAGAGCATGCAGGGGAAAAAGCCTTGAAATCAGTGATGATTTCACCAAATGATAAATCATCTGTGGTCCTGTGAATCCCAACACATCTGACCTGGAAAACCTCACAGCCACTTCTATTTGTTATAGTGTACTGTGCTCCTGGCCCATATTCTGAATTTTTATCTGAATTCAGAGTTTTTTTTATCTAGTTTAGTTCTTAAATCAGATAAAGTTATTATTGTAGGTGATTTTAATATTCATGTAGACATTAATAATGACTGCCTTGCTACTGCGTTTATCTCATTATTAGACTCCATTGGCTTCAGTCAGAGTGTACAAACCCACTCCTTGTTTTAACCACACCCTCGATCTAGTTCTGACGTATGGAATTGAAATGGAAAACTTAATAGTCTTTCTAAGAATTCCTCTTTATCAGATCATTTCTTAATAACTTTTGATTTCTTACTACAATTACACACCACTTGGCAAAAGCTATTATACTAGATGTTTATCTGATAGTGCTGTCGCAAAATTTTAGGAAATGATTCCATCAACATTAAATTTACTACCATGTCCCACTGTAACAGAGGTTTCCTGTACTGACCTTAAACTCTCCCAAATTGATTATCTTGTTGATAGTATGTTTTTACACTGTGCACTTTACCTCACTTTGTTTTAACCATTTGCACCATTCCATATCTGCTGCTGTTAGTCATTTGCACAACATTTACATGATGTACATCCCATAAGCTGCTCTAACATACACCTTGATCTCCTTGATTGTATATAGGTTTAGATTATCTTTGAGAGTGTCTTGTCTTTTAGTTATACTGCTTAGTTATCTTTATTTTTACTTGTACATATTGTTTTTTATTGTATTATTATTATTATTGTTATTCCAATTTAGCTTTTTTTTTGCTCTTAAATTGTAAGACATTATACTAGGTGAGAGGGAAACAGCATTTCAATTCTCTGTATATCCTGCACATAAGCAGTTGACAATAAAAAACCTTTTGAACTTTGAACTTGAACTTGATAGTGCTGTAATCTCACTGCGAGCCACACTTGACTCTGCAGGATTTCTTGAAAAGAAGTTAATGAAACAAAAAAGTTAGCTGTGGTACAATTCCCAAACCCAAACATTTAAAAGACACTGGCATTTAACCAAGCTGGAAGAATCTCCTTTAGTCTGGGAAGACAGTCTTGAAAAGTATGGGAGGGCCTTCTGCAATGCCAGAGCAAACTATTACTCAACATTAATAGAAAAAAAAACTGTTTCTTTTCAGCACTGTAGCCAGGCTGACAGAGTCACAGCTCTATCGAGCCTTGTATTCCTTTAGCCCTCAACAGTATTGATTTGATGAGCTTTTTTAATGACAAAATTCTAACTATTAGAGGCAAAATTCATGACCTCCTGCCCTAAAACAGTACCAGTCTGCCTTCAAATAAAGGGAACTTAAACACAGCTGTAAGACCTGATATATATTTGGATTGCTTCTCTCTGATTACCCTTCTACAACCGCCCTCAGTTATTTCTTCATCTAAATCATCAACATGTCTCTTAGACCCCATCCCAACTAGGCTACTTAAAGAAGTGTACCTTGAGTTAACACTTCTATATGAGACATGATCAATATATCTTTATCAACAGGCTATGAACCACAGTCCTTTAAGGTAGCTGTAATTAAACCTCTTCTAAAAAAGAAGTCCACCATGGATCCAGAGGTGTTAGCCAACTATAGACCAATATCTAATCTTCTCTTTCTTTCAAAGATCCTTGAGAAAGTAGTCGCAGACCAGCAGTGTCACTTTCTCCATGATAATAATTTATCTAAGGAATTTCAGTCAGGATTTAGAGTGCATCATAGCACTGAGACAGCACTAGTTAAAATTACAAATGAACTTCTGATTGCTTCAGATAAAGGACTCGTCTCTGTTCTTGTTTTATTAGATCTTAGTGCGGCGTTTGACACAATTGACCATCAAATTCTACTGCAGAGACTGGATCACTTAATTGGCCTAAAAGGCTCTGCACTAAGCTGGTTTAAATCCTATTTATCTGATCGATTTCAGTTCATTCATGTTTATGAGGAATCATCTTTGCATACAAAAGCTTGTTTCGGAATTCCACAAGGTTCTGTGCTCGGACCAATTCAGTTCACTTTATATATGATAGACAATTATATCTATTGAAGACAAAAAAATCTGGATGAGCTCCAATTTCCTGATGTTAAATTCAGACAAAACTGAAGTTATTGTTCTTCCCCAAACACCCGCTCTGGCCTCTAGCACTACCATAAGAAACCTTGCAGTAATATATGATCAGAATTTGTCTTTTAACTCCCATATAAAACAAACCTCACGGACTGCATTCTTTCATCTGCGTAATATTGCGAAAATTAGGCCTATCCTATCCCAAAAAGATGCAGAAAAATTGGTTCGAGCTTTTGTTACCCCCAGGCTGGATAACTTCAATTCTCTATTATCAGGTTGCTCTAATAAGTCTTTAAAAACTCTCCAGCTAATTCAGAATGCGGCAGCACGTATACTAACAGGAACTAAGAAACAAGATCATATTTCTCCTGTTTTAGCTTCTCTGCACTGGCTCCCTGTAAATTTAATTTAAAATCCTCCTCCTAACATACAAAGCTCTCAGTGGTCAGGCTCTGTCATATCTTACAGAGCTCAAAGTGTCATATTATCCCACCAGAACACTGCGCTCTGAGAATGCAGGGTTACTCGTGGTCCCTAAAGTCTCCAAAAGTAGATCAGGAGCCAGAGCCTTCAGCTATCAGGCTCCTCTTCTGTGGAACCATCTTCCTGTTACGGTCCGGGAGGCAGACACCATCCATCCATCCATTTTCTAACCGTTTATTGTCTTGAGGGTCGCGGGGGGGCTGGAGCCTATCCCAGCTGACATTGGGTGAGAGGCAGGGTACACCCTGGACAGGTCGCCAGACTATCACAGGGCTGACATGTAGACAGACAACTTAGAGTCACCAGTTAACGTATCCCCAATCTGCATGTCTTTGAACTGTGGGAGGAAGCCGGAGTACCTGGAGAAAACCCATGCTGACATGGGGAGAACATGCAAACTCCGCACAGAAGGGCTCCCACACCCTGGATCGAACCAGGAACCGTCTTGCTGTGAGGCGACAGTGCTAACCACTATAACACCGTGCCGCCCCAGGCAGACACCATCTCCACATAAAATAATAGACTTAAGACTTTAAGAATAACGGATGGGTCCAGCAACCACTGACTGGGGCGGCTGTTGCTTAGAGGTAGAGCGGGTCTCCCACCAATCGGAAGATCAGTGGTTTGATCCCCGGTTCCTCCAGTCTGCACATCAAAGTATCCTTGAGCAAGATACTGTAGTGTATTAAGATCTACTCTGAAGCTTTGGAACAGATGACCAGTTAGGGGCCCAGGATCTAAAGTATATATGGTCAGGGTCAAGAAGGTATTTATGGCCCAGGTCAAGGTTTGGTGAAGTCCAACTAGAATATCTCTCTGTCGTCTGTTTGACTTTGTCTCACATTTCACAAACATAACCAAGTCTATATAAGCAGGGTATTTTGGGGCTGTTTTTCAGAGCAGTTCACATTGGCTTCGAACCCTCTCCAAGCAATCTAGATGCTTGATAGATGCTGTACTTCTTGTAATAAACCTTTTCTTTATGCAAGCAAGACGGTGTCATCGGAGTCTCCTTCATCACCTTCACATCATTGCTATTTAATAAACAACAATACTGAACCCCAAATTGCTCCCAATGGCTGTTCCATCAGAGTGTGAGTGTGTTAAAAACTGAGTAGCAGGTGGCACCTTAATGGTAGCCTCGGCCACGTGTGTGTGAATGGGTTAATGTGACTCGTAGTGTAAAAAGCGCTTTGAATGGTTGGATGACTAGAAAGGCAAATGCAGGTCCATTTACCATTTCCATTTACTTTCACCTAGAAGGCCAGTGTTTGCTTCCCGTAAAATTGTAAAGTCAAACTTTGTCCTTTCTTCCTAAACCTAACCATGTGTCTGTGTTGGCAAAACATAACCACATGGCTTTGTTGAAGGAAAAAAAACGTCAATTTGTGGTGTCTACAGACATAGTACATTTATTTTGAAAGAGACTGTATGCAATCTGTATATTTCCTGTGAAAACAGAAGTGTATTTTGAAAACAGACAATGCATGTAACAGTTGACATGGCGTCCCAGAACATCAACAACCAACGCACCCAGGGTACCTTGCACATTGTGGAAAGTCCGTGACCAAATGTCAGTATGCGACAAGGTCAGAATGAGAATGTGTTCGATATGGAGACAGAGATTGACAGAGCCTTCTGTCTATACTCTGCACTCTGAGTTACGACTGTAGGAGATGACGAAGACATTTAAGTAATGGTGAAACAAATTGAATTGGTAATATTCTGAAAAGAATTTTCCATCCACGTCAGGGTGTAATGTTATATGTTTGCATAGACCACCATAATCTACAATGTTCCTTCTGTTTAAAAGCACAATATGAGGACCACGTTCACCGTTGCCTCAACTTGTAGAGCCCTGTAGAGACTTTCCAGCTCCTTATATTATGTTCTTACTGGCAGCTTACTGATAAATCTACACATAACATACAAAACTTAGGCAAATACAAGGTCATGCTTTAATAGCAATGGCAAAGTTGTTTACATTTACAAAATATAGTTTTTTAGATTAATAATACTTTGTGGCTTTCTAAAATGTATTTATTTATTTCAATGTCAACTTCAGGATCATTCCCACCATTTATTTGTTAGAATATTGTTTTTTTTTCCCCTCAAAGGTAAATTTGGCTCTTTTGGTTGCAGCTAAAAGGCCCAGTCCCTTCCTAATGCTTTGAATAAACCATTTTCTATTGCAGTGGTAAAAGGCTGGACTGGCCGTACCCTGAGGACATCTACCTGCATCCTGGCACTGTTGAATGTGTCAGTGTTCCACATACTATCAGTGGAAGGGCTCCATGCTGCCAGAGCTTTGTGGTTTCTTACAAGGGGAGGAAAGCTTCATTCATAATCCAAAATCTAGAGGGAGGCTCCCAAGATCATGGACAGACAATCTGTGAATTCTGATATGGGATTAAAACCCATGCACTTTGTGGTTTAACAGCCACAAGCATTTATTCATTTTAAAATACAGATTACCTTGAGCAATATGGGTCAGAGTCAGACAATGGGCTTTTTATCCCAGAGGGGAAAAAATTACACACAACATTAGGTAATTTAGATGATATCTCTCCTGCTCTGAAGCCACATCACCAGGCTGCATAAACACCTGAATTTCCTTTGATTCAAAATGTGTTTTCTTTTGCTTTGGATTTGTACTCTTTTACTTTTTTACTTTTACTCTTTGTACTCTATTAACAGGAGCCATGAGAAGGGCTGGACTGCTAGACTTGTAGCAGTCATTATTGCATGTTCACATGTACTTTACATAACTGCAAAATTTCCATTCATTCAATTATTTTCTATAACTGCTTATCCTGTTGGGAGTTGCTGGGGGGCTGGAGCCTATCCCAGCTGACACTGGGCGAGAGGTGGGGTACACCCTGGATAGGTCGCCGGACTATCACAGGGCTGACATATACAGACAGCCAATAATTCACGCTCACATTCACACTTACAGGCAATTAAGAGAGAGTACCTGGAGAAACTCCACACAGAAGGGCTCCCACACTCTGGGTTCAAACCAGGAGCCCTCTTCCTGTGAGGCGACAATGCTAACCACTGCACCACCATGTGGCCGCACATTTTCCGAAGCAGATGAAATGCTTTTTGATGGGTTTTTTTAGCTTCCAAGCGGCCACTGGTATCCATTTATGTCATTATGGACAAATTCAACTGTTGGAGAGCCCTGACTGCAACGCCATAACCAAAAACAAGGGTGGGTATTGGACAACTCAACGAAACCTTGGATTACACTCAATGGCAACTCTTCTTTCCTTAATATTAGAGAAAGATCATGGTTATGGCAAATACACTGTGGTTAACTATGGTTTGGGTCTGGCAACGAAAACACTGGGTTATGGTAAGGGTTAGAGTTATGGATCCTAATTATGGTTGTACAACAGGTGAATGTTCATTGCAGGTGTGAAAGGACACAAAGGCCTGCAATAGACTCAGAGCTGCCACTCATCCATCCACACCATGTCTGTCATATAGGACACACTTCTTCCTTCACTGGCACTGAGTGTCATCAGTGATCATACATCATGACCAGCAAAATCATCCATTATGAACATAATTCCAAAAAATATAGGGTTGTGTTGTATGGACTGCACTGTGTATATACCTTGCTGCCTCAAGTTCCCACTCAGTGTAGTACAAACAGCAGAATACAGCCACTTCATTAATTGCCCTGTCAGTTTATGGTAATTTGATTTTACACAGCTGTATTTCGTAACTTTATCAGAACAGAGTAAAATTATAAATATCAGAATCAGCTTTACTTGCCACATATGTATACACATACAAGACATTTGACTCCTGTTTTTGTGTAAAGATTTTAACATAGAGACCTTCAAGACAGGGTCACAATGTAAGGTAATGATGCAGGTTCCACTTCCACCACTGAAACCAGAAAAAAATATCCCCTGAAGGTTGTTGGGTGTTTTCATGTCATTACAGACTACATAATAGAGGGATGACAGTGATCGGCACATCTGGGTCATGCTGTACTGTGCATTTTAATCAATGGTGTGTTTCCATTAATATACCTGCAATGTCTTCAATGTAGTCTGTTCTTCTTTTGTGTTCTACTGCTGCCTGAAAGCAGTGGAATAAGGAGCTGGCCTCCAGTTTGTTTTTTCCTTGTCATGATGATCAGCACATCTGGGTGTTGTTAGTATATGTTAAATGTGTTTCCATCCACATCCCCCACAACTGCAGAGCAACAGCAGCACACAGTCCCATTCTTATGCATAACTCTCTCTCTCTGGTGCTGTTGTAGCTGACTGGCAGACCGGGAACCTGCAGGTGGGTCCTGCAGCTCTGGTGTATTAATTTGTGTAGGTCATAGTCACTGACTGGCACACCATTCTGTTTGCTGTGCTAACCTTAGCATTTGTTTATTGTGTTTCATATCATAGACCTGCAAATATTTATCTATATCTATTAATTATCAGACTTTGATCCTCAGCTTGACCCTCCCTGTATCCAGGGCTATTAATTTATTTGAAAAGGTCTAGGCTATTTAATTGTTCTATATCATCCCGCTATTATTAATATAAGCAGGGGATTTTAATCCAAAGTGGTAACCACTGTATGTGAATGCATGAATGGGTCAGACCTGCGTAGCACTGGATTTGAAATAAACTGTGATAAACTGGAGCTTCTGTGCTTTGATTACCTGCTGTGAAACAACAAGACCCTCATCCATTAAAAATGAACATTAGGTCCTCTGAGCTCATTTTGGTCAAAGTGTCAAGAAATTGGACTTAAAACAGTGTGGAATGCCCACAGCCTGTCTGAACAGCCTGAACCAGCCTTAACTTTGGATTTCCCTATAGTTTGCAGTGCACTTGAATGCACCCTGTGAGGTGACACCTGAAGGGCATTGACTAATTAGTGTGGACTGAGTGTGTGTGTGTGTGTGTGTGTGTGTATAAGCTGTGTTTCAGAGCTCACAGAGGACAGAGCTGGGCAAAGAACAGGACACTGCTGTGAAGGACAAAAAGAACCCTCTTCTCACCTGGAAAACCCTCTAAAAAAGGAGCTCAGGCTAACTGGCCAACAGAAAGTAAGCTGCTGCATGTGTGCTCTCCATCCCCCCTCTCACCTTGGATTTCCACATTATGATCAGCAGGCTATGGAAGGACCAAGCTGCCTGAACCTGAACTGACATGCTGAACAGGAGGAATCTAATGACCAGCCCCTGGATCGCCACAAAGGTCTGGACCACAAGTTCTCACCCAAAGTGCTGAGGTAACAGAGCCTCTTTTAACCTCTTTTGATTTTATGGTGACCCACTTGCCTGGACCTGTTTTTAACTTTTTGTATGTCTTTGTAGAGCCAACCAGCCCCCCTCTGGTGACTGAAGGCTTTGCTGTCGCCATCTGCAGTGCAGTCTGAAAGTGCTTTTCACTATTTTAAATAAATTGTGCTTTACTTCTTTTAATCTGTGGTTCTCTGTGTCTGGTTTTTGGTCTGATGTGGCTTCCAACTGGTCCAGTTTTTAGAATTTGGTGTAACAAAATCAGAATCGGCTTTATTCGCCAAGTACGTGTGTACATATACAAAATATATACAATGTACAAGGATGCAGTGTTCTAAAGCGCCTACCAGAGAGGAGTAGTTTAAACAGATTGTGTCCGAGGTGTGAGGGGTCTGTTGTGATGTTTCCTGCCTGTTTCGTGACCCTTGACCTGTACAGGTCCTCAATGGAGGGAAGATCAGTACCAATAATCCTCTCTGCACACCTGATTGTCCTTTTCAGTCTGTTCCTGTCCAGTTTGGTGGCAGATCCAAACCAGATGGTGATGGATGTGCAGAGAACAGACTGGATTATGGCTGTGTAGAACATGATCAGCAGTTCCTGGGACAGGTTGAGCTTCCTGAGCTGTCGCAGGAAGTACAGCCTCTGCTGGGCCTTTTTTTCTGGACAGTGTCTATGTGGGAGGTCCACTTCAGGTCCCGAGAGATTGTGGTCCACAGTAGACACTGCGCTGTTGAGGATGGTGAGGCGGGGCAGTGTTGGGGGGCTTCTCCTGAAGTCCACTGTCATCTCCACAGTCTTGAGCGGTATAGAAAATAGTCCCACCTGGGCGGAGCTCACATGGCTCAACCTAACAGGCCTCACCTGAAGTGATAAATCCTCAGTCAGCCTCTGCTTGGCCTCTTTCCTTTGTTTGCTGGAGCATGCTGCATGGATGTGGAGCTGCCAGTTTTCCAGTCAATTGTCAACCTTGGATGCATTATTTTGAGAGTTTGTTGTTTCCTTATATATATTGAAGTACCTTATTTTCTGACAGATGATTTATTCCTGTATGTTAATTTATAATTCCCCTCATTTATTTTTAGTAATCAAATCGACTGAAGAAATAAATGCACTTCTCTGGTCCTCATTTTGACTGATATGCCAATGCAGAGGCTATGGGCCGGATCTACTAAGATCCCAATTTGCCTGTACTAGTTTGCCTGCGCAATCTAGAATTTTGCGTGTGGGGCTGAACCGCGGTTTGCGGGTGATTTACTAAGAGTGATTGCGTAAATGACAAGAGGTGCAAACGTGTTGGAGACACCCTATTTAAATGAGGGTTTTGTGTGTTTTATGGTTTGCAGTGTTGGAGTCAACACATTAGGTCTCACACGGCGGCACCAAATATGTTGGGATTTAATTGACTATCGTAAATACTTAATTATTAATAGTTAATAACTGTTAAATAATGTGACTTAATTAACATTAAATCACCTCGTGGGGCACCATTCCTGTAAAGGGAAAAATGATAGCCAGTTAAAGATATCAGTCTCATAAAATATGCTAAACTATTAATTTGGAGTTTTGATTAATAATTAAATTAATGACAACAACCAAAATTAACGGTAATGCCTGAAGGATTTCGGAGTTCTTGACGCAGCAGAGGTTGACTATTCATTCACTCTTGTGCAACATTAAACAGACAGCAGGTATGATTCCAAAGAATTATATTTATTCACAAACTAGCAAATCAAACCAAAACACACAAATTCTAACTAACTATATACAAGCTTAGTGTGTATATGTGTGTTGTGTGTGCGTGAGAGAGAAAGAAAGAAGAGAAAGACAAAGGCGGGTGTGGTGATCAAAGAGCCATTTGGCCTACAAAACAAAATGGCTGACAACAGAGAACTTCCAAAATGGCCGAATCAAGGCTGCTTCAGGTCGGGGGAGGTGGTTGCCTGACCGTGTGGTCAGGACAAAGACAAAGGAAAAGAAGCGGGAACTTTGAGATGCCTGTTTGGGTGTAGCTCTGGTGAAAGCCTATTTGTTAATGAGTCTGTGTCAATGTGACGTGTGTTGCAAACGGTCTGAATTAGTGTAGAGATTGTTTAGTTTTATGCAAGAATCTGTTTGTGAACAATATTAGCAAACTAAACACAAGCCAAATAATCAATGACCTAACTGCAATCTATCACAACAATAACTCAGTAAACAGCATCAAATCACGTACAACAAGTTAAACAGTCTTGCTTAGCCTGTAAAGCTGTGATAAGCTATGCCCAGTTGTTACGTTACCGATCCTTGAGTGGATGGGAGAAAAAGTCACTTGGTGGTGTGCTGCTTTGTTAGCTGGCAGAAGAAGGCTGGGAAGATGGTTCCAGCTGCAGTCTTTGTTGGGTCCTTTGTTCCAAAGGTGAAACTCAGAGGAAGCTGGTCGCTCAGGGTTTCGCAGAGTTAGACGCTGGGTGCTAACTCACTTAGTTCCTTGTTGCTGGAAAGCTAGTTGCAAACCTTGTGTTTGCAAGTGAGTCTGTGATCAGTTGCCCTCCCTTTAGTGGTTTGGGGCTATGGAGCAGGGGTCTGGGCCTCTGTGCTGTTCCAAGCCCAGCCGGAAAGAGGTGTGCACTGCTACGCAGCTGTAGAGCAAGAGAGAGATCTGTGGAAGGGAGCACAGATCTACAGATGCCTGTGACATCAGAGTCACATGTCACTGTAAAGGTCTTGTCCAATCAAATTTTGGGACTTGAGTCTCACTGAGGCGTGAGGTGAGATCTCCTGTGGAAACGGGTGTCGCATAGCTCTCTTTGTTTGAAGACAAAGAGCATCCAGAGGAAAAAGCCTTTAAATGCCCAGTGATGATTTTACCAAATGATAAATCATCTGTGGTCCTGTGAATCCCAACAGCAGCATGGCGAGTTTGGAGAGAAAGCGCAAAGTGAAATTTGACCCTATGGAATTAGAGGTGTTGGTAGATGAGGCCAATAAACACTTAAATGAGTTACAGCAAAGAAACCTGACTGTCTCACAAAGGAACGCTATATGGGAAGAAATCTCTGACCAACAGCCAGGGACCGAAGAGGGAGGAGAGGTGCGCATGGCGGGCAAGTTCCACCTGCGTAAAAGGAAACACAAATAATACACTCAACTGTCACGTTTAAGTTTTCTTATATTGGCTGTGAATATTCATTTTGTGTAAAATAGGCTATACGATAAAAAACTGTTTAGTTTTGTTTTTTTGCCACGATAGATGTTAGAGCTATAGCCTAATATATTTTGTCACTGAAACAATGTGTCTTTGATATGATGTTGCGTGGCTCAACATAATTAGACGTTAATGAGACTGTGTTTTTTGTTTGATAATAATGTTTGGAATCTAGAAAGTGATTTCAATCATCTTTTTTTCAGTAAATGTTAATTTGCTTAACTTTGCAATGATTTGCAGTTTATTTCGTCACACTAGCACTCGTATTCTAATCTACAGCATTATGTTTAACACTAGAACCGCCACAACGGTCTGTTTGGGTCATTATAATGCAAATAACTCTGTTTAGATAAAACCAACAAGCTTCTCTTCCTATGACTTTTCCTAAAAATGTGTCTTGTATGTTTTCTGAAGCCTATAAGTTACAAAAATGAAACACACTAGACTTCTGAGCATTTTACCTCCAACCGCTGCTGAAAATTACACATTTTGATACATACAGTTGGCTGTACATATTGCGAAACTGATTGAAAGATGCAACCCTTTGTGCGCACTGTTAGTAAATCAGTTTGTACATTTTTTTGCGTGTGCAATGAGTTTGCACACGTTTTTATACACGCAAACCTTTAGTAGATCTGGCCCTATATGCGTAATCCAGCTACCAACAGCAATCAAGTTTTTACATGGTCCTTCAAGCCGGAGTGCTTAGGCATTGGATATGGACCAGAGAGAGCACCATGGTGAGGATCAAATCAGGCGGGGAGAGCGACAGAGGACAGCACCTTCATATCTTCAAGATTATGAGCATTATCACGTTCCTCCCCCTCCCTCTTCAAACCAAGCACATTCTCATGCTGCTGAAGTCATGAATGAAGAACAGTCTTGCCTATCCCCCATACATGATCAAGTTGAGCAAATTAGAGATATGGTCATGCAGCTTCTCAGCAGGCAGGATGCACTCGAGAGGAAGCAAGACTCATACAGATCCTATCACTCAGGCTATTCTAGTGGTGAGTCTGAGACAGACTGTGAAGCTTGTGAGCCCATCCTTCCACAGTGTAAGCACACCCAAACACACTCACATAGTGCACTATTACCAATACATCAGTGTGATGAATACATGTCCAACCTCTCTGAGAAAGCATGTTCAGAACCTGCACTGCAGGGGTCCTCTATGCCCCCCCATCAACAAGTGCCTCTCCTACTCCAGGTGCTCCCCGCACTTTCCTCCCAACAAGTGCCTCCTCCACTCCAGGTGCCCCCCGCACCTTCCTCCCAACAAGTGCCTCCCCCACTCCAGTGGCCTCCAGCGCCCCCTCCTCAAGCGCCTCCCCCACTCCAGTGGCCTTCAGCGCCCCCTCCTCAAGCGCCTCCCCCACTCCAGTGGCCTTCAGCGCCCCCTCCTCAAGGGCCTCCCCCACTCCAGCACTCAGCAAGTGCCCCTTCATCGTCAATGGCCCCCAATTCCGGCACCATCGCCAACCCCCATCTCTCCTCCTCATCAGCAGAACCAGGAACCAGAACACGAATATGCCAATACTGCAAATCCACTGATCATTCAATAATCAAATGTTAAGGATTGAAGGACCAGAAGATGGAGGACATAATAGCATGGATTAAGCGGGAAAGGAGATGTTGGAGATGTGCTGGCCCACATATGGCAATAAACTGTAATCTTAAAAAGCCATGTCCCCTTTGTAACAGGAAACATCTATCCATTCTCCACCAAGTGAACCAAAGAGAGACCGACTCCAAAGTTCTATATCTGAATCCTCAGTCTGGCTCCGCCAAAGTCCTTTTGAAGGTGGTTAAAGTGATCTTATGGAATAAACATCACACCTTAGACACTTATGCCATCTTAGACGATGGCTCTCAGTGTACAATGCTCCTTTCAGCAGCTTGCAAACAGTTAGATCTTGAAGGGCCTATGGAACACCTTGCTGTCCGCACCATCGGACAAAGAACTGAAGGCCTAGATGGAGCCACAGTAAGTTTTGAGATTTCCCCCGCCCTAAACCCACACAAAACATTCACTATTAAAGATGCATTCACATCTGATAAGCTGTCATTGGTAGAACAGAGTTATCCAGTAGATAAGCTTCAAGAGTGCTATCGCCACCTACAGGGCCTTCCCTTCCACTCCTTCTCTAAGGTGCAGCCTCTTTTGGTAGGAGCAGATAATTCTCATCTCATAACCCCAACAAAGAGAGTCTGCTTAGGTCCACTAGGGGCACCAGTAGCCATCCATACCTGATTAGGTTGGACGCTGCAGGGGCCAACCTTCTTGCATGAGCGATCAGATACCACCCAAGCTCTCTTTACCACCTCAATTGGCACCCCCTATGCAGACTTCCGCTGACATGTGGAGAGATTATGGCAAAAAGATATTCTCCCTTTTAAAAATGAGAAGTTAATCACCAGATCCAAACAAGACAAGGAGGCTATGAAATTGTTGGAGGCCAAAACCATCAGGGTCAATATGGATGGCACAGAACGCTATGCAACACCGCTACTCCGTATGCGCAATGCCCCAACCCTACACGCACCCAGGGAGTCAGTTATGCCCCTCTTGTGCCAGACTGAACGCCGCCTAGTAAAAAACCCAGAGTTGGCCCAAACCTACACTAAAGGAGGAGCAAAGGAACTCAGTGATGCGTTTGAGGCCTTGAATCCAGTACTAAAGGAGCAGCTGGGTAAGAGGAGGATACAGTTCAAGTTTAACCCTCCAAATGCCCCCCACTTTGGAGGAATGTGGGAGAGGGAGGTGAGATCTATCAAAACAGCATTACAAGTGACATTGGGGGCACAAACTGTTACAGAGGAAGTACTCAACACTGTTTTGACAGAAATCGAAGGTATCCTCAACTCAAAACCCCTGGGGTATGTGTCATCAGACCTGGCTGATCCCAACACTGTGACCCCAAATTTGCTCCTCATGGGGCGGCAAGATGCTTCCCTTCCCCAGGCAGTGTATGGTGATTCAGACCTTATTGGTCGCAGAAGATGGAGACACAGCCAGATTCTAGCAGACCACTTCTGGAAGCGCTTCATTAAAGACTACTTACCCAGCCCTCAAACACGCCAGAAGTGGCAAAGGGAAAATATCAACCTAGCAGTGTCTGATGTAGTCATGGTAATAGACCCACAGCTGCTCAGAGGACTCTGGCCTATTGGGAAGGTAACCCGCCTTATCCCCAGTAAAGATGGGCGCATCTGTACAGTGGAGGTGAGCATCAAAAGGAAACTGTACATACGACCTGTTGCAAAACTAATCCCTCTCCCCCTGATAGCGGATCCTGAACCCACTCAGTCTGCTAAAGACTAATGTTATTATCAAATATGTTATCATATTTGAGGGGCGGCTGTAGAAAATACTCCCACCTGCCTAGGCCTGGGTGGGCGGAGCTCACATGGCTCAACCTAACAGGCCTCACTTGAGGTGATAAATCCTCAGTCAGCTTCTGCTCAGCCTCTTTCCTTTGTTTGCTGGAGCATGCTGCATGGATGTGGAGCTGCCAGTTTTCCAGTCAATTGTCAACCTTGGATGCATTATTTTGAGTGAGTTTATGTTGTTTCCTTATATATAATGAAGTACCTTATTTTCTGACAGATGATTTATTCCTGTATGTTAATTTATAATTCCTCTCATTTATTTTTAGTAATCAAATCATCTGTGTAATGCAATCGACTGAATGAAGAAATAAGTGGAAGAAATGCACTTCTCTGGTCCTCATATTTTGACTGATATGCCAATGTAGAGGCTGTATGCGTAATCCAGCTACCAACAGCAATCAAGTTTTTACAAGCGGGTTCAGCTCTAGGTGGTTCTGACTGCACCAGAGGACCAGCTGCTCCACCTCCTTTCTGTATGCAGACTCATCACAGTCCCGTAACAGACGTTACCTCAAGTGAGGCCTGATGACCGTGGTGTCGTCCTCAAATTTCAGGAGTCTCACATGCTGCCTCCTGTCAGTCAAGAAGCTGGTAATCCACTGACAGGTGGAGGCAGACACCGTGAGCTGGATGAGGTTCATCTTCTAACCGCTTCATCCTCTTGAGGGTCGCGGGGGGGCTGAAGCCTATCCCAGCTGACATCGGGCGAGAAGCAGGGTACACCCTGGACAGGTCGCCAGACTATCTGACACATAGAGACAAACAACCATTCACGCTCACATTCACACCTACGGACAATTTAGAGTTATCAATTAACCTAGTCCCCAATCTGCATGTCTTTGGACTGTGGGAGGAAGCCAGAGTGCCCGGAGAGAACCCACGCTGACACGGGGAGAACATGCAAACTCCGCACAGAAGGGCTCCCACACCCGGGATCGAACCAGCAACCCTCTTGCTGTGAGGCAAGCTGCTAACCACCACACCACCGTGCCGCCCCTGGATGAGGTTCTTGTGGAGTATTTCAGGGATGATGGTGTTGAAAGCCCAGCTGAAGTCCATACACAGGAGCATTGTCTAAGTCCCTGGGGAGTCGAGGCGGTGCAGGATGTAGTGCAGTCCCATGTTAACTGTATCATCCACTGACCTGTTTGCCCGGTAGGCAAACTGCAGGGGGTCCAGCAGTGGGCCTGTGATGTCCTTCAGGTGGCGCAGCAGCAGTCTTTCAAAGGATTTCATGACCACAGGTGTCAGGGTGACAGGCCTGTATTCATTTAATCCTGTGATGGAGGGCTTCTTGGGGACCGGGATGATGGTGGAGCGTTTGAAGCAGGAGGGTACTTCACACAGCTCCAGCGATCGGTTGAAAATCTGAGTGAAGATAGGGACCAGCTGGTCTGAGCAGACTTTCAAGCAGGAGGGAGACACACCATCAGGTCCCGGAGCATTCCTTGTCTTCAGTCTCTGGAAGAGCAGACACACATCCTCTTCACAGACCTTTAATGCAGGTGGGGGGTTAGAGGAGCTGGGGGTGCAGGTAATCCCTTTGTGTGGTTGGAACATGTGAAAAGGGCCTTTTCAAACCTGCAGTAGAAAATGTTCAGGTTGTCTGCACGCTGGAGGTTTTCCACAGGGTGGGGGAATGGTCTCCTGTAGTTGGTAATGTCCTGCAGGCCTCTCCAAACTGACGCAGGGTGGTTTACTGAGAAGCTATTTTTTTAGCTTCTCACTGTAGCCCCTCTTGGCTACCCTGATCTCTTTTGTCAGCTTGTTTCTGACCTGCTTGTACAGGGCCCGATCCTTGCTCCTATAGGTCTCCTCCTTGGCCTGGCGCATCTGCCTGAGTTTGGGTGTGAACCAGGGTTTGTTGTTGTTCTATGTGCAGAAGGTCTTGGTCTGCACACACATATCCTCACAAAAAATGATGTAAGATGTCACAGTGTCAGTCAGTTAATTTAGGTCAGTGGCACTCCAATCTGTGCAGTCAAAGCAGGCCTGTAGCTCCAGCTTTGACTCCTCAGTCCACTTCCTTACCATACAGGCTTAGAAGTTTTTAATTTCTGCCTGTAGGGCGGGATGGGATGGAGCAGACAGTGATCCAAGAGCCCCACAGCTGCATGGGGGACAGAGCGATAAGTGTGTAGCAGTGGTCCAGTGTGTTGGAGTCCCTGGTGGGGCATTTTATGTGCTGTTTGTATCTGGGAAGTTCGTGAGAGAGATTTGCTCTGTTAAAATCCCCTAGGATGATGAGCAGGGAGTCTGGATGTTTTTTCTCCATGTCTGTTACCTGGACAGCCAGGTGTTGCCTCCGTTACACATGCCTGAGGTGGAATGTAAACACCGACCTATTTATGATGAGAGTCTCTAAGTGAGGGCTGCATGACCTCTTCAACACTGTGACATCTGTACTCCAACCTTCGTTTATGTAAAAGCACGTTCCGCCTCCCTTCGTTTTCCCCGAGAGCTCCATTATGCGGTCCACTCGGAAAAGTTGGAATCCCAGCAGCTGTAATGCGCTGCCCAGGATGTGTTCACTGAGCCAGGTTTCAGTGAAACACAGGGCGGCAGATGTGCTTAAGTCTGAATTTTTATGAGTGAGCAGCAGCAACTCATCCATCTTATTTGCCAGAGAGCAGACATTCGCCATGTGTATAGATGGGAGCAAAGCGTGTAATCCCCGGTGTTGTAGCCTCACTAGCGCTTGCCCCATCTCCGTCCCTGGCGAATCCCAAGGAGAGCTGCTGCACCTCCGACCAAAATCTCTGCAAAACTTGCTGGGTCATTGAAGACCGGCAACAAATTTCCAGTGCAGGACTGACCAATGTGTAGGAGTTCCTCTCTGGTAAAGGTGACCAGAGAGGGGGAGCAGAAAGCTAAATAAACCAAAAAAACAGAAGTAGGAGAGATTGAAGTCCTGAGGCGGCCATCCACGGCGCCATCTTGAAAGTAGTGTAATAAGTAAGTTATTACTCTAAACAAACAGTAATATTGTAAAGTGCCTTATTACTTTGAAATGAAGACAACTATTAATATATAATGTTTTGAGAGTAACTTGCTTAATCTTGTAGTAACTATGACAACAATAAAACCAGACACAATGTTTATTGTACCCAACTCAAGCAAGTTTCAATCTCTGCAAGTTGATTTTTATCCTGAATGGAAACCAGTGACAAAAAACATAAAACATCCTGCAAGAGGCTCTGGAAGAAATTTGGTAACAAAGTTAAAATCCAGTTTTCTGTCTTTCAGCCACATCTGAGTCTCTATCAGTGGATGGAGTTTTCCCAGTTGTTGTCAGTTGTTTTGGGGGGGAGCTTTTGTTGCCGTAAAGGTCCAGTGTGTAGGATTTAGGGGCACCTCTTGATAGAAATGGAATATATTCATGACTATGTTTTCATTAGTGTATAATCACCTGAAACTAAGAACTATGTTTTTGTTACCTTAATTGAGCCATTTATATCTATATACGGAGAGGGTCCTCATCTACAGAGATCGAGAACAGGCAAACCAAACACTGGCTGTAAATACGGCAATTTGCATTTCTGTGTCTGCTGCAGTAGTTCTCTTACACATTTGGCACATGAAAGAAGTTTTAATTTTGCAAGCTCACCACTAGATGCCACTTAATCCTACACACTAGATCAAGGGTCGGCAACCTTTACTATTAAAAGAGACATTATTGACCAAAAAGTGGAAAAAAAAAAACAAACTGTCTTGAACAACAAATATTATTTAAATAAAGTCTTAATTAGCCCATCAACATTACGAGTAGGTCTTAATGTGCATCCATTAATATGATTTACTACAAGGTGGCTCCTCTGCAGTTGGCTATTTATAATTATTTAGCACTTTAACTTTGCAGCGTAAGTTGTGAAAGCAAATGCATCTGTCCAAACATTATTAAATCTTTTATTTTTCTCCAAGATTCTTCCTTTTTTGGATTTAGAATCCATAGCTAGCCTTCTTCCACACTAGCCACCGCTACTGAAGTTCAGCAAAATTTTGAGAAAAAGGCCAAGGTCATAGACATATGACGCACATTTTAGTTGATGAAGCGTTAAAACATTTTAAAATTCCATGCATAGGCTACACATTTTTACAGTTGTAGAATGCAATAATCACCCTCGGCCCACAGCAATGACAAATGAAAATCTGAATGTTAAAAAAGCAGTTATTTATTTCTATATGATTTTATGTCAAAGCCACGGGGAGCCAATGGAGAGGGTCTGAAGAGCCACACGTAGCTCTGGAGCCACAGGTTGCCTACCCCTGCACTACACCTTAAATTGGGGACAGCTGCAGAGTTAAAATAAGAGAGGGTAGAGAGAGGGGATGACACACAGCAAAGGGCCAAGGGTTGAATTCAAAACTGCTGCCAAGGACTCAGCCTACATGGGGAGCACGCTCTACCAGGTGAGCTAGAGGTCGCGCTCCATATCTGAGGACTCTTGTCATGTTACTTAAGTTTCCCACTAGTGTCAGGTGAGCTGAACTGAACACCTTTTGCTAATGAAGGCCATAAGCACTGCTTTAAAGTCCTGGAAAAAGCTTGTAAGTGATCCTTGAGTGAAGATTTGTAACTATGCTTTTCCAAAGGTCTAAAATGATCAAGATAAACTCAATTGGCTACAGTATGCAAAACATTTTATGATGGAAACACACACACACACACACACACACACACACACACACACACACACATTCGATTAATGAAATGCAATATAAGTAATGAGTTGCTCCCAGTCAAGCATGATTAACACTGCACTACTGGTGACAATGAACACATTATAGACCACATTCCAGAAATCTCTATCCTGTCAAGATATTTCTGTCTAAACACCTTATACTAACTAAAACGAGAAGGGAAGAAAATCTGCCAGTGCAGTAACATTTCAGATCAACTTATTTTAAGAGTTCAACTTTTTTAAGAGTTTAAGGTGGATGAGTGTCTGTCTAAATGAGGCAGGTTAAACTAACAAAAATCAAAT
Organism: Epinephelus lanceolatus; assembly: GCF_041903045.1. Taxonomy (NCBI): domain Eukaryota; kingdom Metazoa; phylum Chordata; class Actinopteri; order Perciformes; family Serranidae; genus Epinephelus; species Epinephelus lanceolatus. Next base: position 47,014,039 of record NC_135741.1, read on the forward strand.
GTGATTTTTGAAAATAGGCTGAAATATTCTTATAACCAGTATTAGTCATTGTCAAAAAAACAACATAGAACTTGTTGAATAGTCAGTGATTATCATAAGGTCGACATCAACAATATCAAACAAAGAATCCTAAAAGCCTGTCACCTCAATAACATGTCACCTCCAAACAAAAACTACCTGAATTATTCCTAAAGCTTTCTACAGCCTGCAATTCTTTCTTTCCTACCCTCTTCTGACCTTATTCAAACAGGGTCTAGTCCACTTACCAGCTGTTAGACTGAGAGTGTGAGCAGAGAGGAGAAGGCAGCAGAGCGCTAAAGGACCAGTCATCCTGCTGGGTGCTGCTGCTCACAACCAAGGATGCCCCATCTGTCATCAGCGCGCAGGACGACGTTTGATCTCCCATCCTTCACACTGAGGCTGCCTCACTCTGCTGCTCGGCTTTATAGTCAGAGGATTACAGAAGCTGTCTCTCTCTCTCTCTCTCTCGCTCTCTCTCTCATTCTCTCTCTCTCCCTCTCTCTGTCTCTGTCTCTGCCCCTGACAGTACTGTTATTTCCCTCTCTCTTTAGCTTGGGCCCAGATTGGTCTCTTCTTCTCTTTTTCTGCTGCAATATTTTAACACACCCTTGAGCACAGAGTGCTCAAATAATGACATTTTCTGTAGACTGAGCATCTCCCTGGTTCCCTCCTCAAAAAGCCTATGGGATTTTTCCAAAGGCTTTTTGGCTGAGCCACGCCAAACACAGCTTGACTGCCTTGTTATAGTAGTTGCACTCAAGTCATGCAACCGTAGTAGAGTTCACTTATAGCCTAACATAAGCTTTTTACTTGTGGTGATTGCATTTAGGCTTCAGTAATAATGAAAATGGTGTTCATTTGTGAAGATTACCTTCCTGAAAAAAACATTTAAAGAGGCAACAGATAGGATTCGGGTTTTTTTTTAGCTTGACCAGGTCAGAGATAATAAATAACATGACTCTATTAGACTCTCTAAATTAAATAAAATGTGGGCTGTAAAGTCACCAGTATACCTCTATGCATATGTAGAATGAGAAGGTGTGTGGACACTAAATAAATGGGTAAAGAGACCGAGAAACAATTATCAGATTTATCTGGAGAAAAAACAAATAGTAATGCAAATAATTATACCAGAATGCCCAGTACCAGTACAAACAACTCACAGTAAATTATACCAATATGTACAGTATCAGTACAAACAACAGTAGACACAATGGAATTATATCAATATGTAAGGGATAATGTATAGTGAGCGTGTCAGGGTTCCATTCCCCTGTCGGGAGTTATCAACTGTCACCGGCTCACTATACAATATTCCGCTTAGAACATGGCTTACTACTAAAACATTCAAATGTTACAACTGGCATCAATATTATTAAATTGCTGGCAGAGTCTATTGACAGAGGAGAGGCGTTCACCAGACAAACGGGAGCGGAGGAGAGGATTTTACTCCACTTCTCCCAGTCGGAGATGCTGGGTGCCCAGTAGCTGCGAAGGCTGCCCTCACATTTATGGCCAGTGACCAACATGATCTCCCTGCTCTCCAGGCCAGCTTGGGAGAGCTGTGTGGACTGACGTTAACTGATTTTTGATGCTCCTCAATCTAAGGCTGTTGCTATGGCGACCCTAGCAACGGAGCAACGGAGCAGCAGAGCAGCGGTGATACCTCAAGAAATAAACACCACAGAATTTTGTTGATTGACCAAAAAAAGTTCAGTGTTCACTTAGCTGGGTGTAACTTAGCTGGGGAGATGTCCGTCGATAGCTGCCTCCGTGAGAAGAGAACAGAAGGAAGGGAGAGGGATTTGCGATGCTGACCAGCTAGGAATGAACTAGCAGCCAGTACAGTACAGTCCTCTCTCATCTAGCTAACATTTAGTCATGTTACTTACTGATCCATTAGAAAGAAAGCTAGCTGGACATCGGTTTTGAAGCCTCTTTGGTCACGGAGCTCCCTCCATCTCTTGAACGCCTGACTGAGGTTTACTCTTGTTTTTCCTCTTCTTTTATCACTCTCCTTTTTGCTCTTCTTTGCCTCCTCAGACAGAGGAGCTCGTTTTCTTTCTCTAGGCTGTTTTTCACTTGTCTCCAAACTTTGTCCATCTGCCATTGTGCTCGTGACTCAACTGTCTCATGCCCAACTCCTCATAAGGACCAGCTCCAGTCCCTGATTGGCTGACTGACCAGTTTCGCAATACATGACGCGTTTCCTGCCGTAAAGCAGATTTTTTCCGTGAAATTTCACCCCCAGCAGCAGAAGCTTATTACAAAGATTGCAAAGCCACTAAGTAACCTATGTAAACGCTGATAGTCTGATTTTACTGTGTCCACTACCCTGTGCAACCCACAATATTTTCATAATGATATATTTAGGAAAATATGCTATCTGTTGCCTCTTTAAGTATCATAAACATTTCTTTGCAACAGAGCTTATTTTCAGCAATAATCCAAAAATCCAATGGAAAAATCCTAGGACTTTTGATGAGAGAACCAGTGTGGTTGCTAACTTCTGCGTCAGCCTACAGAAAAATGTTATCCCTAGCGCACTCTATTAGAGTCCAAAATATAAATGTTGGATGAAACAATCAAGATACTGATGATGTGTCTATGCAAGGTAATTTTTGTCCTGAATGTGCCACTACATAACAGTTCATCTGAGGAGCATGAATGTGTTTGAAAAATTCTGTTTAAATCAATATATATGTTTTTGCCTTTTGTTTACACTGGGGTTATAAATTTAGTCAGAATTTTAATTACCAACAAGTAATATAGAGTTTTTTTGCAGACACTAGTACCACCTTGTGTTCTCCAGCAGTTGTGATTTTTTGGTACCAATAAACATTACTATAATTTGATTGCAATAGCTGTGGACAGGCACTTAAAAAGTTTTATCACTTCAGTTTCAAAAGCCTAACCCCCAAATTCCGTTTCAATTCTAGTTGATGTATGTGCTTCCACCGGCTGCGGCTGTGCTGCATCCTGCCTCCGTCACAGCTGCGGCGCTTCGGAGCCCTCCACAACAGATACACAGGACTTCTATTTTTGCCGGACACTGAAGCACAATGCAGCAATTCAGCACAGAGCAGATCGTGCGGGGCAGGAAGTTGTGCACGGAAGCAAGATAAAACATCCAGTTAATTTTCAAAATACAATACACAGTGTTCACGGCGGATCATATTTCCCTGCACTACACCTTGAAAATGTCATAATGGGTGGAGGCAGGCCTGAAGTCAACAGGTCAGACGTCATTTCACCCCAGTGACACCAAGGACGAAGAGATATTAATCATGGAGGTGCACCGAGATGTCTTTCAGCGGAGCTGCACTGCTCCGCACAGCAAACGCAGCCGGTGGGTGTTGATGGACGGTGGCGCACGCAGCGGATAACCAGCACTGCCGTTCCGCAACGGACACGCATCCAGTGGAATTCCGGCGTAAGGCCTGGTCACACCAGCATTTAGGGAAACAGCATCCAAAAAGTAGGTAGCTTTCACAGTTTGAGCTGTGTGTTAGCATCCAGTTTAACGGAACCTTCTCTGTCAAAGTTTAACCTGACCCACAACAGAGACATGGTTTAGACAAAGTTATGCTGTATTCACACTATGAGCAACACAGCAACAGGCTACAGGTCAATTTCAATGGAAGCCGGTGACTTGAAGATAACTAAAACCAAAACTTGTTGCTGCGAACTTGCATGATGGATTACAAATAAAAGTTGAGCTGGCCTTAATGCTGTGTTTACACTGCAACTGACAGAAGCACTTGTTAATGTAGTTTTGTTGTCTTGGGCTTGTGTGTATCTTCTACTTACAACAAAGCACCTTGACTGAACATCATCTATAGTTTGTATTCAGTCATAAACACAACCTGATGTCACAGAAATACATGAAATGACCACGACCTCTAAACACCCCATTCCGTGGTGGCAGCAAGTAATGGTTTAAAATTACACAGAAACAATGCCAATGTAAAGTCGATTATGATCCTTTGTGGTGGACACACGAATTCCCTGGATCAACAACGTCATATTGTAATTGTAATTTCATTTTCTTTGTGTATTCTTTGTGTTTTCAACTACTTTAGATGTCTAGACCTCTTAACCTCCCACCCAGATACAAAATCCTGCAGGATACACCAGGTGTGAAACACACCCTAGGGGATCGGAGCCAATACTTGCAGCAACAAAAGAGTGTAAAAACACTGGGTAGGGGCACCGCTCCCTGCCGCAGACAGAAGGGTGTGAAACACATCTTAAGAGGCTTTCTTCATTCTGACTGCTCGTGTGCTGATTTACCTTTTCTTTGCAAAGAAAATAAAAACCTTGTCGGCCGGCAGAAGTCTCTTTTTCATTATTCACCAGCAGCAGAGAATTTCCACAACAATTTGGTGTCAGAAGTGGGATCCCTCGAGTGATCGTCTGGGATGAAGCGTGGACAGTGACAGGCCATCCTGGAAGGAAAAAGATTTCCAGCCTCCAACCTCAAATCCTCTTCTGAGAAGGGAGAACTGACCACAGATGTTCCAGATCGTTGCCACTGGCATTCCACAAACGCAATTCAGGGAAATTCATCTGGTAAGCACTGAAATATTGACATTTAAATTGTTTTTTTTTTTTTTTGGGTTTTTAATTTGGCATAACATTTCCATTTCTCATACTATCCACAATTGACTTGCTTTTTGTCGCTTGTGTCAGGCCGGGACTCCAGGCAGGACTCAGACGCAGAGATCACTTGGTTTAAATTGACTTTATTTTCAAAACTAACATTCTCTAAACCAAGTGACAAAATAAAACAGTGACTATGAAATTTACCTAGGTTTTTTTTTAAAAAAGGAAGGTAACAAAAAAAAAATGCTCCAAATGGAGGAAAACCAGACGAGACTCAATATAAGCTCACTCCTAAAAAACGGAGGATCTAAGGTAAACTATGGACATTAACAACAAAATCAATATCGCTCCAGAGGGGGAAAATCAGATTAAACTCAAAATAAACTTTCTCCTAAAAAGGAAGACTTAAGTTAAGCTATGAACAACAAAATCAAAGTCGCTCCAAAGGAGGAAAACAAACAACTATGAAAAATAATCCTGAGCTAAGGCAAGAAGCTAAGCTATAAAAGTTACAAACAATAATCACTCGTTTAGAGGAACAACGGCTTACGTGAGGCAACACTGTGGCTGTGGAACAAGGCTTGGAGATGAGCTCGGGTGATCAGACGAAGACACTCTGGCACAAGACAAGGGAGACACAGACTATTTAAACACACGGAGGTAATGGGGAACAGGTGGAGACAATTGGTAATCAGGGTAAACACACAGATGACACATGAGGAAGGGCAAGTGCTCTGAAACGAGAGGAGAGTAAGGCCTTCAAAATAAAACAGGAAATGACAAGACCAAAATCCCAAGACAAGACAAACCTCACCGCGGTGTGACAGCTTGTAGCCTAAACGAAGTGACCGGGTTTTTATCGCTTGTAGCCTAAACAAAGTGATCTGCTTTTGTCTCTTGTAGCATAAATGGAGTGACCTTGTGGCCTAAACGAAGTGATCCTTACAGAGACGTCTGTATTGTAATAGTCGTGCACGACCTCCACATTTGGAATGGGGAGTAAGATTTCCGTCAAGGTTGGACCTCCGGAGGGGCCTATTGTGGATGTTATGAGAAGGAAATATGGGGATAAAAGTCTAAAATATTTAAATGTCTGGACAGCTGAGTTTGTATTCCCATTAGGGGGATCCCTCAGTTTAAAAAAAACATATCAATATTAGAAGAAAAACTGAAGGGAAAAGAACAAGAAATAAAAAAAAAATGAGAAATTATGGAAGATCAAAAAAAATGTTTACAGATGTGGAAAGGAGAAGCAGAAACACGAAATAGGAAAACAATGCAGAAACAACTACCCTTTTCATGTGAAAAAGTTGAAACCAATGAAAAGCAAAATTCACACACGCAAAGAACAGCAGACTCGCAGATCTCCTCTTCTTTGTTACCCCATTTGGTGGCTTTGAAGCTGGATCCAGACCTCGACAGCAACCCACCGTTTTGTCCTTCAGCTCCACCACCATACAACTCCGCAACACCCAATGAGAGAAGATTGCCACAACAAAAAACAAGTTCAGAAGCAGTTCCACCACAAAACTCTACAGTAGACAAGTCGGACTGAAAATGGTTGAAAATGGTTGAGGGTTGTTGGAGAGGGAAGGACTCCTGCTGACAAGCCAAACCAACTTGTGGGGTCAGAAGAAGGTACTGCACCACGCTCACACACACATACTGAGCAGATTAATACACAAGCTATTGAGAATTCAGACAATAGATATGCAATTGCTCTAACATATTTTCAGTACGCATCTGATCATTTCAAGAAGTTTCCACAACATACATTGACCATAGCAGAACAAATGTTGTATTCTTAGTTGACTCAGGAGCCACACATTCTGTGATAAAAGCTTTAGAATTCACTAAAAAAACAAAATTAAGTGGAGATTATGTGTATGTGTGGATGAGTCAAATACAAGCTTCAAACATGCATTCTTGCTCTCTGAAGTCTGTCCCATTATCCTGATGGGTAGGGACTTGATGTGCAAATTAGGCCTTTGTCTGATCTCAACCCCAGAAAGTGTCAAAGTTCACAGACTATCTGATCTGGAACCAAATTTTTCACACTCCTTTGTCCACCACACCCCAAACCTGAGATATGCATATGAGTGGAAATTGCAACCATCAACAACCTCTGAGCTTGTTACAGAAGCTAGGAAAACAGTTTTAACAGCTTCAACAGATTTCAAGACACCAGAGGACCTGCATTGCACCTCTCATGTGTCACCAGGACCTGATGAGCCATATGAGGAAGGTTGGTTGAGGGAGAGATTTGACAAACTCACAATGACACACATTTATTGGACACAACACAAATGTGCTATATCAGTCTTTCTCACACCAGCTCAATGTGACATGTACACCATGGACCATTCAGTCCCACACATCACACTTGCAAAAAACACACATCAGATAACTATTATTTGAGTCACTGCCAGAAATGTGTCTGTTCATGTGCCAGCCGACATGTTGTTGTAGTCACCTAAAAGTGTCAGCAGATGGCAGGAGCTACATTTGAAGCGCCATATGTAAACTGTCAAGCTACTGTAACTTCCTGTGGAAGTTCTGACAAATGTTTCAGAATAAAAGTCTATTTAGAAAATGGAGGGATTCTCTCAGCCGAGGTTATGAGGGGCTTTTAATTTGAAACAAGTGTTGAGTTTGAAATGACGGTGCGATATGTTAAGTTTACAAAGACAATGGGGCGGATAAAAAGTAAATATATAAACACACAGAGGGATTAATGAATAATGGACCGTCTATAATGTAGTTTGTTTCAAATGAAACTGGGAGCCTCTGCAGTTGTGGTGAGTAAAAGCCCCGCCGCTATTTGTTAATGTTATTACTTTATGTTCGACCGTGAGGATGTACCATTGTTTGCTAGCTTGATGCTAATGACAGTAACATTAACTCAGCGGGTTGAGTTAATGTTACTGTCATTAGCATCAAGCTAGCAAACAATGGTGCTAATGACAGTAACATTAACTCAGCGGGTTGACAAAGTGCCTCTGCTGTTTCACACCATCATTTCCCCCTTTTACTGTGTGTGGTAACATCCCTAGAGGAAATATTAAAAATGCTGGGGTGTTGTTGTCATACAGTTGTCTACGGCAGCAGATCGTTCTGTGTTTCTACTGGTCAAAGTGACGGCTGTGATGGGAGAACTGGATCTCAGTGAAGGGCAAGTGGTCCATAACTTTAATTTTGGAGACAAAAAAATGTAGGCTTAGCGCCCTGTGGTCCATTGGCCAATAGGAAATGTAGAATACTCAAAAGTACTTTAAAAGTGCTTGAGTTACTTTTCTCAGGGAGTAACGTTGGAAGTACTTTTAAAGTAACTGAGTTACTTTACTCAGGGAGTAACGCAGTAAAGTAACTGGTTACTTTTTTAAAAAGTAACGCAGTAACGTACTTTGATTACTTTTAAAGTAACCCTTACCCAACACTGCCTAAGACACTGTGGGCTGTCCGTAAGTATGTTGTTGGCCTCATCAAAGACTGTGAACCTGTTGTCATCACTCCAAAATCAAACTTTAGACCTTGCAAGACTCAATATCCACTTAAACAAGAAGCCATCAACGGCATAACACCAGTCTTTGAGTCTCTTAAAGCAGCAGGAGTAATTGTTTCCTGTGATGACTCTCCAATGCGCATACCTTTGTTCCATTTTGCTCCCAAACTCAATTGCTGTTTGTAAATGCCTTGCTCATACTAATAACTCAGATTCTGTCTCTCTAGGAAACGCAAGAGGTGATGCCGCTGCAAAAAGAGCTGCACTCCAACCCACTATCCTTGATCCTTTGTTTGTTTCAACTCCAGTCTCTATTCCCAGCTCCCTTACAGCAATACAGTCCTTTGCCACACCACAAGAAAAGACGTTGTGGAGACGCTGCAGTGCCACACAAAAAGAAGCAGTGTGGCCGGGACCCAATGACAAATCTTGCCTGCCCAAACATTTCTTTCCTCACTTTGCACAATTGACACATGGATTGGACCATGTGTCAGAAGGGGGGATGTTGGATGCCATAACTCAACACTGGTTCACCAAAGGGTTTTCAGTCCATGCGCAGAAGTTTTGCCAATCATGTATGGTTTGTGCAACATATAATGCAGGTAAAACCAAAACAATCACACACGCCGCTCACCCACCACCAGACAGACCATTCCAACATTTGATGATGGATTTCATAGAAATACTGCTTGGTGATGGTTGACATGTGGTCAAAATGGGTTGAAGCATTTCCAGCAAAACACCAAAGCAGCCAAGTGGTAGCAAAGGCTCTGTTAACGGAAATCATTCCCAGATGGGGAATACCAACTAAACTGAGCAGCGATAATGGCTCACACTTTGTCAATTCTGCAATAACCCAAATCAGTGATTTTCTTGCCATTGACCTCAAACAACATTGTGCATACCACCTAGGCCAGTGGAGGTGCTGTCGAATGAGAAAGCTCTGCCTATTGTCCTAATGCATATGAGAATGAGAAAAAGGTCCAGAGTGAACATGAGTCCCTTTGAAATTCTTTTTGGCAGACCTCCATCCCTACGAGTGGAGCCTGTAACCAGGCCACTCCCCTCCACTGGCCTATGTGAGGATGACATGTTACAATATTGCAAAAACTTATCTTCCACTCTCTCTCTAATCTCTCAGCAGGTGAAATCAGCCCTTCCACCACCAGCTTCCACATCACTCCATGATTTCCAACCTGGTGACTGGGTGGTGATAAAGGACCTAAGAAGGAAACACTGGCACTCCAAACGCTGGCGAGGTCCATTCCAGGTGCTCCTGACAACGCATACTGCTGTGAAGATTGCTGAGAGAGCAACGTGGTTTCATGCCAGCCACTGCAGGAAGGACCCTGAGCCAACAGAGGAACTCAGCTGTCGACGCGAGGACGGACAACGCGAGGACGGACAACAGAGGACGGCACGAGGAATAACTCCGTGAATTCAACAGACACCAACTAGAGGTGCAAGACTAACAACGCAAACCTTTTCCCACCAGACTACACCATGCACCACCTGATCCTGACCCTATCATGTTTGGCGATGCTGATAGAGGCCTACACCTACATACCTGCTAAGACTGTCACTCTGACAGAAGGACAAAGTGCAACATTCACCTGTACTGTTCATCCCGAAATTTGGCAATCAGGTCAAATTCACACATATTATGAACGTTAACAATGACGATCGAAATTCAGCCTCATTTCACATTCCTGATCCCCATCATTACCCCAGCTCAGACTCTGACTCTGATGATGACATTTCGTAAATAATGTTTTCCTTTTTTTATATACATATACATATTTTTTTTTGTTTATCTTTTTTTCTTTCTTTTCCTTCCTTTTTTTACTCTCTCTTTTCTTCTGCCATGATGATACATTTTAAAATCCATGTGAATTAATGTGTCGTATAATTAAGTTGTAACTATTTGTTTTATTTTCTTATATATATATTTTTTCTTTTCCTTTCTTTTTTTTGTTTTAGTGATTAATCAATAATCAAAAGGGGGGAATTGTAATTATAATTTCATTTTCTTTGTGTATTCTTTGTGTTTTCAACTACTTAAGATGTCTAGACCTCTTGACCTCCCACCCAGATACAAAATCCTGCAGGATACACCAGGTGTGAAACACACCCTAGAGCGTCGGAGCCAATACTTGCAGCGGACAAAGGAGTGTAAAAACACTGGGTAGGGGCACCGCTCCCTGCCGCAGACAGAAGGGTGTGAAACACATCTTAAGAGGCGGTCCTCAGGTATAAATGCTGTTTCCACAACACACGTCAACATCGTTTTCCTCAACGATATCTTTGTGTGATTCTTTCTGTATACACACAAAAACACGAAAGTGTCCTTGATGACTCAACAATATGACAGCTTAATGTTAAGAAGAAAGCAGGAAAAGCTCGCACACTGATCAGAAAAATGGGTTGTCCACTCCAGAGGTTGATGGATGTCAAGGTAGCATGTTTAATGGTCCATCAAAAATATATACAAAAATATATAACAAGTGCTACCATAGTGTGAAAAACAAAAGAAACAAAAGAAGACTGACCAGAAACGTTTCAGCTACACAGCCATCCTCAGTCTGCCTAAAGGGCAAATCACACACCTGTGCTCTATTTGTTGATTGGAGGCAGAGTCAATCAGTGCATGGATCCATACATGTTCCAGGGCCACAAGTACAGATACTCAAGGGATGATATCTAAAGCTATTATAGCATATTAAAGCAGCTGTGTGGAACTTTATGTTTTCCTTGATTATAGTGCCCCCTTTTGTCGAAGCGATATGACACCCACAGCCTGGTGTCGTAAAATTCCGACTGCAGCCAGCATCCGGCTTCATTTGTAAAATCTTGACTGCAACCAGCAATTACAGCATGCATTTCTTTTGGAGAGCGAGAGGAAAATCATAAATGTACTGGTGTAGCTCTGAATTTCTTATAAACTGAGGATAACTGCCTGCTGTATGTTTGTGTTCATGGGGGTCCATGTCACTGGTCCGACAGCCCATTGGTCCGACGTCCTGTTGTTCCGATATGTGATTATACTAGGCTATACTGTATTTGTGTACCATAGAGGATCAGCAAACGCAACAAAAGTAGGCTACTGGTCGAGATACAAGTGCCATAGAGAGAAGAGAGTGAAACATCATAACCTCCTGTTATTAACTCTGGGGTCGGGGTTGTGTGGGGAGCTCTCCATGGTGCTGAACAGCTCCCGGCGGGCGTATTTCGGCCTTGATGGTGCGCCGCGACCGGCTCTGGGTCAGCTGGGAAAGGCTTGAGGCGAAGCAGGCTCACGGCTTATGTGTTTGCCACTTTCTTTTTCATTTTAACCCACACCATGATCTTCTCCTAACCCTAACCAAGTGGTTTTTGTGCCTAAACCTAACCAGACCTTAATCACAGGGCATCATGATGATTTCAGAACAAAGGGACTTCGGAACAATGGGTTTAATATGGTCAGAACAATGGCATGTCGGACCGATGGGCTGTCTGACCAATGGGCAGACCCTGTTCATGGTCACAGTCACAGATAATTTTGTGGCGTTTGTTGTAACGTTACTAGACAAAAGAGGTTCACATCAGCTAATGTTACATTTAGCTTGCTTATAACTTCCATGTCGTCATACATTGAAGTGAAACAATGTCTAACAAGTTGCGGTATATTCTCTAAATAAAACAAAAATTACATACCTGTTGATTTGGAAAAGGGCCAACTCGGGATCAGTTTTAAAACCTTTTAAATCTCGCAGCTCTCTCCACTTGGTGAATGCCCGACCGAGGTTTACACACGTTTGGGCTCGAGCCCTATCACTGTCCCGTTTAGCCTTCTTCTGTTCTTCTGTTCTTTTTCTTTTAGATGGTGCTCCTTCTTTATCCGCCATGACATCGAAAGTACAACCAAGTCCTTATAGATACATCTGGTAAAACTGTTATGTGTTCAGCAGTGCCCGTTGTGTACCACTTACTCGACGAACACTCTCTGTAAACACGGCTCTTCTTCTTCTCTCAATTTATTGGCGGATCGCAAACAATTTCCACGTGCATACCACCACCTACTGTACAAGAGTGTGCAATGTGTCCGAAATCCTTCACTACTCCCTACTACATGTCATTTAGCCTGTTTCTTAAATCCCACTCGTAAACACGGCTCCTTCTTTTTCTGTGGATTAATGGCTGCGGGCCGCTGCGGGCGTGCAGACTTACTTCCGCCTTGGGTGCTGTATTCTGGTTTGCTGACTTCCGCTGTGTCCGACCCGGCCGAGGCTACGCTAAATAGCCATATAGAGAAAGGCTTTTTTGTCGCTGTTGGGTTCAAATAAATATGTGGATCCTCAAGGGGGGGGGGGGGTGATATGAATTAGGGACAGTTTTATGAATGGTAAAAAGTTCCGCACAGCTGCTTTAAAGCATAATCAGATTACTAACAGAAGAGGCCTAATTTTAGATCAACACTAACAGTTTCAAAACTAGCAATTACAAAATATGCAGAATATGTAGAAGGACAGAAAGACAGAAAAACACATTTCTCATCCCTGATCATGGCAGACAACATATACACACTACCCCACGGGTTCTAAAACAATTTAATACCATTTTTTGTTTAAACCTTTGGGTGGAGAGTTTGGAGATAAAATATCCATATACACTCTGCCTGTATGTGTCTGCCCTGACCAGGAAGTCCCTGATGTTTCTGGGTCTGTAATGACAAAACAGAGGTGGTTGAGCAAAGAGTTTTTCACATACATGATCAGAAGTTAACATATGCCAGTGTTTTTTGATAATTCCCTTGATTTCCTGACTCATGGAGGAATATGTTGTAACACACTTAATTGAATGCTGTTGTTGTTTATGTTTATCTCTGCTGTGTGCTGGTGGATTGTCATCATCATGGCGTACCTTATTAAGGGCTGTATCCAACCATGACTTAGGATATGAAGGAAGGAGGAAACGGTCATACATTTCCTTGGCCCTCTGTTCAAAATCAGAATTGTTAGAACAAATGTGTTTCAATCTTAGGAATTGTGAATATGGAAGGCCCCTCTACGGTCAGGTGGTTTAGTGTATAGAGTAGAAAATATGCAACCTGCATTTAGTGTTATTCTGGTGTCGAGAAATGCCACTTCAGTTTTCCTCACCTCTGCACTGAATTTGATAGAAGGTACTAGTGTGTTAATATACTCTAGAAAGTGATTGAATGTTTCCAGTGGGGCCTTCCATATTAAAAATATGTTGTTGAGATAACGGCGCCAGAACACAACATGATCAGAAAATGGATTATCATTCCAAATGTGCTTTTCCTCTAGAAAACCCATGAATAAGTTAGCATAGTCAGGAGAAAAAATTGAACCCATAGCTGCACCATGTTTCTGAAGGTAGAAATCAGACTCAAATAGGAAATAGTTCTTCTTCAATAATATAATTACAAGATCTACCAGAAAAGAAGTACATGGGATATCTTCAGATCTCTTGTCTAGAAAATGTCGTAATGCTTCCAGACGAGGCTTGTGCCAATTTCTGGTTTAACCAGTTTGGTCCGGTTTAAGAGCTCCACCCGGTTTAATTCACGTCAACCAGATAAACCGGGTGGTGGGTGGCTTTTCACATCAGCGGAGTGTCAAGGGACTATATTCAATTTATCTTGCATTGTAACATGCATTATGACAACTTAATAAGGTTTATGAATGTTTTTAAATGAAGTGGAGGAGCCTACAAGTGTTTTGTTTAGTTTGTCTCAGAGGCTTCAGAGGGACTCCGCAGCTCTGATCAGCTGTCTGCTGCTGCTGCTGCGAGAGAAGTGTCCTGCTGCTTCTTCTTCTTCTTCTTCTTGTGTAACCTTGTGTGTATTGGTGGTTAATACAGCATTATCGCCACCTAGTGGATTGGAGGCGCAGTACACCTATAATGGGCTTTTATTGGGAAAAATAGCTCAAATGCGACCCCCAGTGGTAAAATTAGGTACATAATTCAATATATCGGTTCGATTAGATATTTGGCTTTAAATCAAACCGGTTGGAAAATTTTCGAACCGGCACAAGCCTATTCCAGACCCTTCTCATATGGTACATTATTATATAGAGAGGTGATCTCCAATGTGATCAAATGATAGTCAGAGTCAAAGGGTTGCATTTGGACCTCAGACAGTTGTTTTAGAAAATTATAGTTTTTCTCAATTGCTAAAACACAATTTCTGAAACCTTGCTCCATTTTCTGAAAACATTAAACACAAAACCTCAGCTTCAAGCACTATTTACAAAACTTCTGACTCCTCGTGCAAGATGAAACTTTCGCCTCAAAACAGATTTACCTGTGCTCAAAACCAAACACTGCTCTCAAATCATAAACAAAGCGATCAAAATGATATACACTATCAAGCAGTCAGTGAACAATACACCAAAAAATAGAAAACACGTTGTTCAAAACATATAGTTCTCAGGGAGAAGTACATTTTTAATCTCAAAACAAATTTCATATTTTTCCGTCATTGTCTTTTGATGAATGAAAACATGTTCTATCATAGTAGCTCAACATTGATCAGAAATTATACTCTGCTTTGCTCTTGCTCCCGAGTGAATATAGCTGTCCTTTCACCTGCATGTGGCAGCCTTGCAATTCTACAAAAAGTAGATGTGCAGTTACAAAAAATATTCATGCAGTACAATACATACAGTGATGAACTTTACAAATGTCTATTGAAACAGCTGCATATAGTTTAGTACAGTAAATTTGCAATTACAAAAATACAGTAGTATACTGTACCTGTTCTCTTCTCTGAATGTCCTTACTATGGTGGACACAGAAAATCGGCTCAAATTGGGTTGCACTGCTTCCCTCATTGTCAGTCCATGGACAAGAACATGGTCAATGACTGTTGCTCGAATTTCATCAGATATTTCCACTCTTTGTCTTCCTCTTCCTCTTCCTCTTTGTCCTCCTCTTCCTCTTTCTTGCCCTCCTCCTCCTCTTACTCCTCGTCGCCCACCTCGCATATGCACTCGTCCTCGTCCTCTCACATTGTTTCTTCCATTCATTCTTAGACTTTCTCCGTCTCACCTTCAACAACCTGTTTGCTCTCTGAACTGGCTTATATTGGTTGTGTCACATGATTTGAAACAAGTGAAATCAATTTTCAGTGGTTGTGTTTAATCAATGGCATGTGTTCTCTATTTGTATTTGATTGTTGCCACTTGTGTTTACCAGTATGGATGACATGTGCATTAGAGTGCAGAATGTGTTTTGAGAATGAGAATGTGTTTAGAGTTCTGCTGAAAAGTCTAAGTGAGATCTGCAAATTGTGTTTTACCATGTGAAATGGTTTAAGGTATTGACAACAGACTGCACAATTAGCTAAATGAGTTCAGGCAACTGCGAACTTTGTTCAGCCAATGGGTTTTAGTGTTTTAGCAACTGAGAAAAACTGTAATAGTGTCTCTCAGATAAGAAGGTAATTGAACAACTAAAGGTCTTAAATGATGTGAGTTTTTCTTTGGACTTGTAGTAAGAGCGCAAACACCCTTGCTTTCTTTTCAGCTTAGTGTTAAGACCATAAAATAAAATAAATGTATTTTGTCAGCTTTTGATAGCATAAGGCTATAAGAGCATTGTGGGCAGATGTGGCGCGTTCGACTACTGTTTTGTATTGTTTGCCGTCTGTGGGCTTCATTCCATTTCAAATTGCGGCTGGTCTGACGTAACCCGAATCCAAACACCACTATCGCTGTTAAGAAAAGTTTGTGCGTGTGTGTGTGTGTGTGTGTGTGCATCAAATCTTGTACCATGGCAATATAAACAGGATGAAGTCGGGATGATCAAACTGGACTTTACATTTCACATCCCTCATTTAATCTCTGCACTTGTCACTTTCATATTCTTTCATCAAACTGGACTTAAGTTTGTGCATTGCATTCAACTTCCACTGTTATATAATTTAATCATTTATGCACATTGCTGCTCTTGTCAACATCATATGTTTCATACACTCCATTTCTTTGTCCATAGCGGAGACCATATTTCCTTTGTACAGTCAATATTTTATTTCACGTTTTATGTACCATTTCTGGACTATTAGGCTACTATTCCACTCTGTAAATAGATTTTAAAATTTCAATAAAATGTAATATTATTTTTGCTTATTTCATTATTGTTATTATTGGTTTACTTTTTAGTAGTATTGTATTCTCCAAGGATGACTCATTTTTAGTAACTATTTACAGTAAAAACAAGCAAACAAACAAACAAAAAAATTAATTTTATACACGGGGCCTTCAAAGTGCTCTCTGAAACTAGACCTGGCATGGCTTGTGTCCAAAAATGAAAAAATCAAACCTTTGTCATAGAGCTAAACCAAATACATCATTGGAAAGGTCTCAACCTGGAGAGTAACATATGCCAGTATGTCAAGATTCTACATGGCTCCTGCTTTACAATACAGACCTTTGAACCTTGACCTTGGTGCATGTTTGAAGGCTTATAATTCAGCAACAACAATAATAATTAGTTTAGTTTAGTTTATTTACTTTATTAATCCCCCTGAGGGGAAATTCAATGTTTTCACTCTTGCTTGTCAATTACACACAAGTCCGAAAGACACACACATGCACAAACAGGACCTATACATGCACTAAGTGGAGAGATGTCAGAGTGAGGGGGCTGCCCTTGGTGAGGTGCCCTGGGCGGTTGGGGGGTTCGGTGCCTTGCTCAGGGGCACCTCGGCAGTGCCCAGGAGGTGAACTGGCCCCTCTCCAGCCACCAGTCCACGCTCCATATTTTGGTCCGGACGGGGACTCGAGCAGGTGACCCTCCGGTTCCCAACCCAAGTCCCTATGGACTGAGCCACTGCCGCCCCAGCATTATTATTATTATTAATAATAATAATAATACATTTTATTTATAATGCCCTTTTCATCAAAAGATCTCAAAGTGCTACAGGTTAAAAACAAAGAAAGATAAAAAAGGAATGGAAGAGGATATAAACAAGATGAGCAGTTATTTAAAAGGTTTTAAACAAAAACATCTAAGGGGGACCAAAAGCTTTGCTAAAAAGAAATGTCTTAAGACCTTTTTTAAACAGTCAGTGAATTGTGGTGCCCCCCAACAAAAGGGGGTACAGACATGGGACCAACTGTTATAGAGAGCTCTTGACAATACAGAAATGTTAAAGATATCATTGAGGAAAACAATGTTGATGTGACGTAGTTGAACCAGGGAATTCATGTGTCCACCACGACAAAGGATCCTAATTGACTTTATATTGGCATTGTTTCCGTGGTACTGGCACCACGGAATGCGGTGTTAAGAGGTCGTGGTCATTTCATGTATTTCTGTGAGATCAGATTGCATAAAAATGTCTATCCTTTTGTTCAGTGTCTACGTTCCATTTTATCCACATTTTGCCACCCCATTGCCTCCCTGCGTGCGCTAAAATACATACAGTAGAAAACTAGCGTAGCATCAGCTAATTCAGCTAATCAAGCAGTGCCACAGGTAGAGAGAAAAACATATGATTGGTTGATGCTTCACTGCGTCATTGAGGCAGTGAAAAATGTTGAAGCCATCTCTACTTTGATTTGTAGAGCGTCAAGCCTGCCTGCAGCAACAAGTGCTGGGCATCAGTTTGTAGCTTCAAGTCACCATCTTCCATTGAAAATAAATTGTAGCCTGTAGTAGTGTGGCTTGCAGTATGAACACAGAATAACTTTTTTCAGTGCTCCAGGGACACAGCTAAGTGTCAGCCAATCATATTGTGGTGCTTGCAGCTCTGTCGCATAGCTGGCTAGCTTGCTAATTGATGAGGACACACAGAGGTTTAAGTTTAACCCATAGACTGTAAAAATAATGGATGTAGCCACCCATTGATTTGTGGACTGCTGTTTTGAAGCCTGGAGTTTGACACTTAGGCTGTCACTATCTTGGATTTCTGTAACCAGTCATGAACATTTTTGGACGAGAGGGCGGAGTTATGGAGGAGTGAAGGGCAGCCAGAGGACACTCTGCACGGCCACCTACACCGGCAACCTGACTGAATGCTGCACCATTGCACTATTGTAGCGTTAGCTGAAGTAAACCTTACTGTGTTTATGTTAATGGTAAAATGTGTGGTGTGGGGCATTGCTGGCTTAGTGGTAGAGCAAGTGCCCCATGTTCAAGGCTGTTGCTTTTGCCGCAGCAGCCTGGGTTCGACTCCAGCCTGTGGCCCTTTGCTGCATGTCACTCCCTCTCTCTCTCCCCCTTTTCACACTTGTCTGTCCTATCCATTAAGGGCTAAAAATGCCAAAAATTATCTTTAAAAAAAAAAAAAGTGTGGTGTGTAGTCAGCATAACTGCAGTGACTTGGTGGTTAACACATTAGGTGTCTTGGTGTACTGATAGCTCAAAAACCAGCAGATGAAATTTAGCTTATTGAACTCTGTTAACGTTACACCACAAAAACTGTTATTGATTAGTGTCTAGTATTCTCCAAGCTAACATTACAGTTAGTTAGTGTGTTAGTTAGTGAGTGTAGGTTAATAATAATGTTCTTTGGATAAGGTCAGTGTGTGTAGGCTATTTTTTGCATGAAGGTCCTGTATATTTCATTGTTGATGACAATCATCAAAAACATCCATTGGAATGAATTTTCTTTCTCTTTCAGAAAAGGTAACAATACGGAGTGCTGCATCACTTCATGTTCACCCACACAAAGCCACAGAAGTGAGTAATAGTTACTTTTCTATTACTGTTTAGTGTTCAAATAAACACAAGAAATTTGTGCTCCAGATAACGGATCAGCACTCAGTGAATAACCTCCTCAGTCAATTTCAATCAATTTTATTTATAAAGCCCAATATCACAAATGACAATTTGCCTCACAGGGCTTTACAGCATACGACATCCCTCTGTCCTTATGACCCTCACAGCTGATCAGGAAAAACTCCCCAAAAAACCCCCTTTAATGGGGGAAAAAAAAACATAGAAACCTCAGGAAGAGCAACTGAGGAGGGATCCCTCTTCCAGGACGGACAGACGAGCAATAGATGTCGTACAGAACAGATCAGCATAATAAATTAACAGTAATCCACATGACACAATGAGACAGAAAGAGAGACAGAGAGAGAGAGACAGGTAATGACAGTAGCTTACAACAACATTATTGAAAGTAATAATATTATAGTTATAGTTCTGGCTACTGTGGTACAATATGTTGAAAGTATGTATTAATATCTGGCAGTATACATGTGTGACAATAGTCATATGTGTATAATAACAGTAGAAGTATGACTAATGACTAATGATGGCAGCAGCAGCAGGAGGCATCTGGCAGGACCACGGCAGCAGCACAACCACACACGTCACGCTGTCCAGGCACCGCTGTGATATGAGTTAATCTGAGAGACAGTGGAGCACAAAGGCTCCGGAGAAGAAGCCGAGTTAGTGACATCCAGAATGGCCGAGTTAGCAAGATGCAGTAATAGAATACGAGAGAGAGAGAGAAAGAGAGAAGGAGAGAAGATGCCCGGTGTATTATAGGGGGGTCCTCCAGCAGACTAGGCCTAAGTCAACCTAACTAGGGGCTGGTACAGGGCAAGCCTGAGCCAGCCCTAACTATAAGCTTTATCAAAGAGGAAAGTCTTAAGTCTAGTCTTAAATGTGGAGACGGTGTCTGCCTCCCGGACCGTAACAGGAAGATGATTTCACAGGAGAGGAGCCTGATAGCTGAAGGCTCTGGCTCCTGATCTACTTTTGGAGACTTTAGGGACCACGAGTAACCCTGCGTTCTCAGAGTGCAGTGTTCTGGTGGGATAATATGGCACTATGAGCTCTCTAAGATATGATGGAGCTTGACCATTTAGAGCTTTATAAGTTAACAGTAGGATTTTAAATTCAGTTCTGGATTTTACAGGGAGCCAGTGCAGAGAAGCTAAAACAGGAGAAATATGATCTCATTTCCTAGTTCATGTTAGTACATGTGCTGCTGCATTCTGAAGTAGCTGGAGAGTTTTTAAGGACTTACTAGAGCGACCTGATAATAGAGAGTTACAGTAATCCAGCCTTGAGGTAACAAAAGCGTGGACCAATTTTTCTGTATCTTTTCGGGTCAGGATAGGCCTAATTTTCGCAATATTAAGCCCTAAGCCCTATTGTAAGTTATCATGGCAAGGCTTAACTATACAGACCAGTGAGCAGTGATAACTAACCCGTCTTTGGGGTCATCAGATGGGAACCTCCTTTTACCAGTGTTCCGTCTAGTTGGTCCCACGACACCTCCAGGAGGCTAGGCAGTGATCTCTGGCGTCCCAGAGACACTCTCCTAATGCCAGGTCTCACTGCTCCCCTCCCTGCACCAACCCAATAACCTCCTTTACCTTACTTACGCATGGCTTTCTCAGCCCAAACAGCACTGCCACCTTCAACAAACCCAGGCTCCGTTGATGCGAGCTCCAGATAGTGACCGTGCCAATACTACCTTTCCTAGCACATTCACCATACCCTACAACTGTTTTGTGTTTTGTTTTCATGGTACCACAGTATACGTTTTTATAATCTTTTTCATGATGTTTTAGTTGGTGTCTCACAACTCTTTTTTGAGTGGTCCCCAACACTTTTAATTTTGTCAAGGGGGAGGGGAATAAATTGTATTGAATACTGTATTTTTATAAACATATTCCCTCTGTACCCTCATGTATTTTTAATGTGTATTGTGGAGTGACAGCGAAATAAAGTTTATCTATCTATCTATCTACCCTATTTCACATGCTGCATATCATTACTCCAATATAAGCTAAAATTAAAGGAGATAGAGAAGACAAACTCACAGGCTTTCTCAGCCCAAACAGCACTGCCACCTTCAACAAACCCAGACTCCATTTATGCCAGCTCCAGGTACTGACCGTGCCGATACTACCTTTTCTAGCACATTCACCATACCCTATTTTACATGCTATGTATCATAACTTCAATATTAGCTAAAGTCGATTCAAATAGGTCACTCCCACACTTAAATAACCTTCCTTCTCCTGAGAGGACTGATTGGTGGATCTCTCCACCTGATCTCAAGGAGTTATGTACCCTGCTTAGTAGTTCCCCCTGCTGGCCCCCAGCTGACATTATTTCTTCTTATCCAAATCCACTGACTAGATCTAGCTGCTTCATCTGACATTTCCTTCACTGTCTTCCTCAAACTCTGTCCCCGCACTCCGAGTTCCCCCAGGTGCAAGACAGCTGATCTTGCTATGAATCCCCTACATCCCACTTCCACTGGACAAATCCTAGCCTTCCATCCTCGCTGCTCAGCTTCTGCTCCTAAGTCTGCATACCTAAGCTTTTTTCTTTCATAGGCTTCTTCCACTGAGTCTTCCCAAGGAACTGTCAGCTCAATGAAATAAACTATACGTTGACTTACTGACCACAACACTATGTCAGGCCTCTGATTGGTACAAACTATTTCCTGAGGAACAACAAGCTTTCCCCCTAAATCTACTTGCATCACTAACTTATCACTTCTGTATTTCTCCCCCTCACGGACAAACTGAATTGCTAAACTCCTATTCTTAAAACCTTCTGAATTTTCCTGTCTTTGTTTCCCTTCGATTCCTGGAGCTAATCTTTTCAACATGTTTTTTCTTCTGTTATTTTTCTCATGGGCCTACAATATTCCTCATTAGTACAATGTTTTTTTTTTCATCCACTGTCTGGATCACTGGAGACAGCTACGTCCGGCGTGGGGCTGAGAGAGCTACACAGACCCTGAGGAACAACCTTGGTGTTTATCTACATGTGTTGGCCACAACTGTAACAAATTAGAACTAGTTAAAAACAAAAAAATTGTTAACATGAAAAGACTTCAGAACAGCTACTTCCCCCGAACTGTGAGCCTGCTACATGCAAACTGTCTCACACACAAGGACTTATAATAAACTAGAGCACTCGGAGAGCGCAGACCTCCGCAAAGCAGCTCGGATTTTCCGCCATTTTATTATTTTATCCACTTCGCTTCAACCGAAATTTCACCAAAATCCGTTCAGAACTTTTTGAGTTATTTTGCAGACAATCAGACCAACCCCGGCAAAAACATAACCCCCTTTGCGGAGGTAATAATAATAGCTCCTGTACATTTTGCACCTTACTACCTTACTGCTGCAATAGCTTTTTCACTGACTGTTGCACTATCCTCACTTTAATTGTAAAGGCAGCTTTTATTCCTTCTCTCGTACCAGGATTTGGACTTCACCACAAAGTATGTTGCACATTCAAAAGCCTTATATCTATGGATTCCCTGAATGGAGATGCATAATGTGTGCATGGCCCTGCCCACTTAAGCCTAACCTGAATGAAAAATGGCACAAACTGCAAAATCTAATTTTTCGAACTCCTCCTAGAGATTTTGACTGCACTGCATGAAACCTGGCACCTAGAATCACAAGATAGACCTGATTTAAAGTTATCAGAAGAATTTTGCCGGGTCAAAAAATGTACGAATTATTGATGAACAAATTTTTGTAGCTAGCTATGAAAACGCCAACTGTTCCATATCTTTGTCATATTAAAAGCTATCAAACCCAAATCTAAGATCCTTAGTGAGTATGTGACTGTGAGGGTGTGACCCGAAGTTGGTGAACATTGGCCACTAGGGGGCTCTATAAACATGGGAAGTTTATATCTCATAAACAGCTATTTTTATGAAATTTGGTGGGTATGATGTGGGGCCATTCCTGAAGCCATATATTGAAAGTGGTCGTGACTGGTCGAAGTGGGCATGGCTTATTACAAGATAAAAAAACAAACATTTATTTCAGCTGAACTATTATACTAAGCGTTGTGAAATTTATAGAGTACATGTAGAATAGGACACAGACCTACCATACAAAAATTGCGCAGATACTCCACTAGGTGGCGCTATAACAGATGCAAACGCATTTTTTCCTGTTACTTCCACATTTTAAATCACATATTCATAAACGTTATATACCCATATTCCCTATATAGAGATGGATTTGCTGACATAGGCCCTGCCCACTTCCGCTGCACATTTTCTTTGCTAAGTTGCTACACATCCAAAACCTACTTTTTCGAACTCCTCCTACAGATTTTGTCCAAACTGCATGAAACTTGGCAAGTCAGCTCTTACGATGGACCTGATCCAAAGTTATCAAAAGAATTTTGCTCGACCAAAAAATGTACGAATTATTAACGACAAAAAAAAAAATTGCTAGCTAAAATATACATATTGTTGCATATTTTTGTCAGACTAAAGTATATCAACAAAACACTTAAGACACTTATTCCAGAAGTCGTTCAGGAGCTCGGTGTCAAATGTGGCCCAAATTGGCCACTAGTGGACGCTGTAAACCCAGAAATATCACGTTTCATAAAAGTTGATCGGATTTGTACGGAACTTGGTGAGCATGATGTGGGGTCAGTCCTGAGGCCAGCTGCAAAGTTTGGTAATGATTGGTCAAAGTGGCCGTCACTTATTGCAACAAACGCGAGGACCCTATTGAAATGCAAAGATTAGTTAGGGCCCGAGCGACGACGAAGTCCACGCCCGCTATTGTAATCGCGCTGTTTATTATTATTATTTTTATTATTATTATTATTATAATTAGGGCCCAAGCGACGATGAAATCGTCCGTGAGGACCCTATTGTAATCGTGCTGTTTATTATTGTTATTTATTATTATTAGGGCCCGAGCAATGACGAAGTCGTCCCTGAGGACCCTGTTGTAATCGCGCTGTTTATTATTATTAGGGCATGAGCGACGATGAAGTCGTCCGAGGATCCTATTGAAATTGTGCTGTTTATTAGGGCCAGAGTGATGATGAAGTCGTCCGTGAGGACCCTATTGTAATCGCACTGTTTGTTATTATTAGGGCCCGAGCAGGTCTCGACCTGCGAGGTCCCTATTGTTTTTCGAATGAGTATTAGGGCCCGAGCGACGATGAAGTCGTCTGAGGACCCTTTTGAAATCGCACTGTTTATTATTAGGGCCTGAGCGACGACGAAGTTGTCCGAGGACCCTATTCAAATCGGGCTGTTTATTATTATTATTATTATCATTATTATTATTATTATTATTAGGGCCCGAGCTGGGGCCTGTATCACGAAGCAGGATTAATGTCTTAGCGAGGTAACTTCAGGGTTAACTCTGGGTTTTCGGTCTCACAAAGCCGGTTCAGTTCTTATGGGGTAGATCACCATGGTAACTTACTCTGAACGGCTATCCTGCTCCGGAGCAGGGTAAGTTCAGGGTTGAATCTGATCCTATTAAAAGCACCACCCACTGGCCAATCAGCTGTTCAGAAAAAAATGACTCCGCTGACAGAAATGCAGCCCAGTCATGACGGGAAGTTTAATTCATTTGATTGATTTTGATTTGAAAGTTTATTTTGAACATTAAAAAAGAAAAGAAAGCAACAACAACAGACAATGAAAAGATTGTTCAAAAAGGAGTGGAAAGAAGTCGAAATGTCATAAGAAAGAAACTGATCATTTGCGGACACTTAATAGCACCATTAATTAGTGCCAACATTTTTTGTTGTTGGAGGAAATGATCCCTGTTAAAGATAATGGGCCTAATTGACAGCTTTGCTGCTGGAAATGTGGAAAGTAGCCTATCATGTCTACACTTCATGGTGTTTGAGGGATTTTCCTTTTTGTTTTTTAAAGAGGGACACTAGCTATATTTTTGTGCAGCTGTTAATTTCTAACACAGCTCAATATCAGGATGATTTTATTCAGACTATCAGTTTGGTGTTGATATGATTTAATTGTGGCGTCAGCTTTAAGCTTTATTGTAGCATATATAACGTTATGACAAAGAAGACCAATTTATCAGACGCAATGATGTTAGACGATAATTGTAATACACGCAATTCATCTGCGCAGCATTGATTTCATGGGATTCAAGGGTGTGATCAGTGTCAGATGCACAGGTACAGGTACTGTAGCTACTTGAACCAGTGATGAGTCATTTAACCTACACATCATTTTATTTGCTGCCTTGTTTTGTCTTGATTTTTCCCTCTCTCCTCCTCTATTTCTTCTTTCCTCACCCGTTTTTTTTTCTCTATTAAGTGATTTCATTGATGTTTTGACAGGGGAATTTCTCTTCTAACGTCTCCGACACTTTTCTTTTTTTAATCTTGTAAATGTTATACTGTCTGTTTTTAACATTATGTGCAAACAAACTAATCTAAACTAAAGCTAAACATTATTCATCCCGTTATGCGTTGCCACGCATGTTTCCTCCTCCTGCAGCTGCCACGGTGTTGGCCTTTTCTCTAATGTTGCTTTTCTCCTCCTCATATTTTAATAGAATTAATCTCTGATCCTCACGAGAAACACTTTTTTCCCCTCACATACGGCGCTCTGTGAGGACGCTCAGTGACGCTGCGCTTCTCTCATGATTGTGATTGGTCCGCTGCGTGCGCGTTCACGGCTCTTGATAAAGCAACACTGGGTTGAGTTACCGAGTTGATATCCAGCGTCGTGATACTGATTATCCTGATTGCCATTGTTAGGGTTAGTCAACCCAGGATAGGTCTGGGTAACCCAGGAAAGGTTGATCTCGCTTCGTGATACAGGCCCCAGGTCACAGACCTGCAAGGTCCTTATTGTTTTTCGAATGATTATTATTATTAGGGCCCAAGTGATGACGAAGTCGTCCGCAGAGGACCCTATTGAAATTGTGCTGTTTATTATTATTATTATTAGGGCCCAAGCAACGACGAAGTCGTCCGTGAGGACCCTATTGTAATCGCGCTGTTTATTATTATTAGGGCCCGAGCAGGTCACAGACCTGCGAGGTCCCTATTGTTTTTCTCCTGATTATTAGGGCCCGAGCGACGACAAACTCGTCCGAGGACCCTATTGAAATCTTGCTGTTTATTAGGGACCGAGCCCCTAGCGGTGCGAAGACCCTATTGAAATGCAAGGAATTTTTATTATTAGGGACCGAGCCTAGAGGCAGAGGACTGCTCACAGAGCAGTCCTCGCCGAAGGCAAGGACCCTATTGTTTTTGGTGCGTTTATTCTTTCTTTCTCCTGCTGCCTCTTTGAACTGGAATTTGACCCCCTAAACATGCTCAAAAACTCACCAAAATTGGCACGCACATCAGAACCGGTGAAAAATTTTAGAAAATCATGAAATTAACCCCTAAAGTGCCAAAATGGGCTCTCTAGTGCCACCTAGGCACACAAAAATGGCC
Source organism: Epinephelus lanceolatus (assembly GCF_041903045.1). Taxonomy (NCBI): domain Eukaryota; kingdom Metazoa; phylum Chordata; class Actinopteri; order Perciformes; family Serranidae; genus Epinephelus; species Epinephelus lanceolatus. The sequence goes on from NC_135741.1 coordinate 47,040,350, forward strand.
GCTACGGCCTGTAGGAACGTCGTAGAAACATGAAACCAAAACTGCCGTGTTCATCTCATGAAGACCTAAAAATCACGCGCTGACACCCCTGACCTAAATCCAACAGGAAGTGAGGTATTTGCCCTTTCAAACTAAGATTTTGCCTTAAAACTGCCTTTCCTAAAAAATCTTCTTCTCATACACCGCTTATCCAATCGGCTTCAAACTTGCACAGATGACAGATCAACTCGTTCTAATCAAATCTTATTTATAACTTTTTCATTACTCGATTAGTTTGGATTTTATGGCCTCCTAAAGGTGAGATGTCAGAAAAACGTCCTGGCGATCTTCGAAAGCTGTCCCATAGGAAATGAATGGCAGCAGGGGGGAGAAAGAGACCAATCTTAGGGTTTTTTCTAGCATTTACAGCGTCTCCATACTTTGTGCTACAGACTCCATTCCAACTCTCAAATGTTGCCACAGGTCTCATCTATTCACTCATGTTTTCATCTTTTTCATATCTTTTACCGTTTTTCATCTGTGCCTCTCAAAGTACCATGAGCAAAAGTGGAGAAATTGTCAGTGCGAGGACCCTATTGAAATGCAAGGAATTATTATTATTATTATTATTATTATTATTATTATTATTATTATTATTATTCCTCCAAATGAATTGCCTTTTTGGGAGGCTTAACATACCTGAAAACTTATGAAACTTTGCACACATCTCAGAACTGGTGAAAAATTTGATATTTTAAGGGTCTCATGCGCGGGTTCCAAAAAATGGCTCAGTTTATAGAGTGGAGAGGGCTCTAAAAATCGTCTAAAACTTTTGTTTTTAACTCGCTGCCATGGCCACAATTTTCACTGTACAGACACAATTTATACCACAAAACGTAGGAAAATTTGTCCAGCTCACAGATATGTTGACATGGAATCTCTCACACGTACACATTTTTGCTGAGTGGCTCCAAAGCGAAGGGAGCGCCTATTTTTTTCTCATCCACTCCCATGAAAACTCAGACTCACTTTATTTTCTTGATTGAACCAACGGTTTGGGTATGCGAAGCATTTGTTCGAGGAGTTCAAACCCATTATAAACAGCCTTTGCTGATCTGCTCTCTCATGAGCTCTGTGTGTGCACCTCACGTGCAGGCAAGTCATTAATCGCCATGACAACGGCTGCACACACAGACACAGCCACAGGGTTCTCTGGTCTGTGTGTCTCACAATCTTTAAAGGACAGATTACAGCAGCAGAAACTTCATTTGAAACAGAACACACACATTATTAACCCCTAAAGTGCCAAAATGGGCTCTCTAGCGCCACCTAGGTGCACTAAACTGGCCACTGCAGCCCATAGGAATGTCGTATCAAGATCAAACCAAAACTGGTGTGTTTGACTTACAAATCACGCGCTGACACCCATGACCTAAATCCAACAGGAAGTGAGCTACTTGACCTTTCAAAGTAAGATTTCACCTCAAACATGCTCTTAAAAAAACACATCTCCTCCTACACCGTTTATTGTATCGGCTTTAAAGACGCACACATGACAGCTCAACTGCTGCTAAACAGATCTTCTGTATAACTTTATCTCTCTCACCATCACGTTATTTTCATGATTGGACCAGCGGTTTGGGAATGGGAAGAACTTCTTCGAGGAGTTAAATCTCCACTACAACAGGTCTCTCTGTGTTCTGTCTGTCTCTCTCTGCTCTTCTCCCAGGTGCACTTACTTCATCACCATGGCAACCGCTGTCACACACAAACTCACAGAAACATGATGTGTGTGTGTGTCTAAATCTTACATGCAGACATGACAGGGGCACAATCTCCATTTTAACCCTTTAGGTGCCAGAGTTTATTGAGGAAAATATTCCATTTTCATTTCAACATTTCAAAAGACTGTGGCTTGAAAGTGGTGAGAGATAAAGGCATACTGTAAATGACAAAACTATTCATCATGACCCAAAGTTTGTCATGGGAGTAAATTAACTCATCTAATTTGCATATTGTGACGTCACTAGGCGGCAGCCATATTGGATTTCATACATCTCAGTAAAACAACATTTTGAACATATTTACACAGTAGATTTATTTTGTTTTGTGTTGTTTTTGTTGTCTCTTCCGCAAAATAAAGGACGAGGAATCTGATGGGAATAAATTTGCTCATCTAATTTGCATATTGTGACATCACTTGTACATACCTACAGCTACAGAAAGCATTCAAACATCAAAACGTTCAGCTCTGTAAGGATTTTCTGATGTTTGTGGCAACATGTTTGATATTTCTAAATAATTCACAGTGACGACATAAGCTGGGGGCTGAAACAGGCGCGAGTGCGAGGTCCTGCCAAACGCTGCTTGCAGCTTTAATTATTATTATTATTATTATTATTATTATTATTATTATTATTATTCCTCCAAATGAATTGCCTTTTTGGGAGGCTTAACATACCTGAAAACTCATGAAACTTTGCACACATCTCAGAACTGGTCAAAAATTTAATATTTTAAGGGTCTCGTGTGCGGGTTCCAAAAAATGGCTCAGTAGCGCCCCCTACAAAACTTTGAGGAAACAGCCCCTGAAGCTAGTTTAACCTACATGTATGAAACTCGGCAGGCTTATGTAACGCCCAGAGACGTACAAGAAAGCCTCTTGGAGGCATGCTCTAAACCCAACAGGAAGTCAGCCATTTTGAATTTACTGTGCAATTTTGATGCATTTTTGGCCATTTCCAGGGGTCATAAATGAACGAACTAGTCCTAGAGATTTCATCTGACTGACTTCAAACCTTGGTCTGTCCCATCCCAAGACCTTGAAGATGAAAAGTTATCAAAAGCTTGAGTTTTCGTCAATGCGTGTGACCGTGGGATGGCGTCAAAGTTAGGGGTCTCGCCACTAAACAGGAAGTAGTTTATAACTCCAGCATACATGGTCCAATCTTGCCCAAACTTCACAGGATTGATGACAGTCCCGCCCTGAACACATCTACATGTCAATAATTAGAGATAAACATAGCGCCCCCTACTGGCAATGGGAAATGTCATGTTTTAGACTTTAATGTACATCTCCTACAGACTTGACCAGATCCACTTCAAACTTGGTGAAAAAAGTCATAAGACGTTGATGATGCTTTATTGTGGAAACTGTGAGTTTTTGTCGAAGGGCGTGGCCATGGCCTGGCAACGAACTTTGATGTTTCGCCATGATGATAAACGTTGCTGTAACTTGACTCCATGTGGGAATATCTTGCCAAAACTTCACACATATGATGACAGTCCAGCCCTGAACACATCTACAGAGGAATTTTGAATCACCGCCATAGCGCCACCTACTGGCAACAGAAAGCTACTTTATACATTCTTTGATGTCCCGCTTCTAGCAGGTTAATCAGACCCACCTCAAACTTGCTGGTCTAAGTCCTTAGACCTTGATGATGCTTAAAAATGAAGCTTTTGAGTTTTCATCAAACGCTGTCACCGTGGCACCGCCTTGTTCGCCATCAAACACGATGTTGTTTTGAAGGGACAAGGGATGCTTGAAAACTCACCAAACGTGGCATACACATCACAGGTCACAAGTCCTGTTGTCTGATGTGATTTTTGTGCTTTGATGTACCAAGATGGCTCAACAGCGCCCCCTAGAATATTTCAATTAAGCAGCCCCCAAAGCTGCTTTGACCGGCATGTATGAAACTTGGTAGGCACCTGTAACACTCTATTACGTACAAAAAAGCCTCTTGGAGCCATGCTCCAAACCCAACAGGAAGTCCGCCATTTTGAATTTACTTGTGCCACTTTTGTGCATTTTTGCCCATTTCCAGGGCTTGTAAATTAACGAACTAGTCCTACAGATTTAATCAGATTGGCTCCAAACTTGGTGTATGTAAGTGTGACTATGTTGTGACCAAAAGTTATCACAGGATTTTCCCAATGTTGAATGGCGCGCCCGCTGCCGAGCGTTGAATCTTGAGGTCTCGCCATGAAAAATGAAATTGCTGTAGCTTTGGCATAAATGGTCCAATCTCCACCAAACTTGACATGATTCATATTAGTCCCGCCCTGAACACATTTATATGACAATATTCTGTGATAGTCATAGCGCCACCTAGTGGTGAAAGGAAGTACTTCTTACCAGACACTTATCTTTGGATTCACCTGAAATTTCAGTGCTGTGGTGTATTTTTGATGTACACAAACATGACATATCATTAGTGTCTACGTGTGCTGTAGAGGGTTTACTTTTGATGTCTCACTATGAAACAGGAAATTGCTATAAATTTGGAGTAAATGGTCCAATCTCCACCAAACTTCACATGATTCATATTAGTCCCGCCCTGAACACATTTTCATTACCATATTGCCTGCTACTCATAGACCCACCTAGTGGCAACAGGAAGTATGTCTCATCAAACACTTATCTTTCAATTTATCTGAAAGTTAAATGCTGTGGTGTATATTTGATGTACAAAAACATGAGATATACTTTGTGGTCTCTCCAACTCCCTCTAGTGGAAAGAGGAAGTGACACAAAATGTGAAATATGTCATTCCAGCACTGTATCAAGGATATGCCAAGTCACTCCTGCATGCGATGTCTAACTTTGACCGAAATGAATTGACACGTCAGAAGACGTCCTGCCAGCCGCCCCGAGTTGCGTGAAGGTGCGAGGGCCCGTTCATCCCTGCTTGCAGCTTTAATTATTGTTATTATTATTCTTCCCCCAAATGAATTGCCTTTTTGGGAGGCTTAACATACCCGAAAACTCATGAAACTTTGCACACATCTCAGAACTGGTGAAAAATTTGATATTTTAAGGGTCTCGTGTGCGGGTTCCAAAAAATGGCTCAGTAGCGCCCCCTACAAAAGTTTGAGGAAACAGCCCCTGAAGCCAGTTTAACCTACATGTATGAAACTCGGCAGGCTTATGTAACGCTCAGAGACGTACAAAAAAGCCTCTTGGAGGCATGCTCTAAACCCAACAGGAAGTCGGCCATTTTGAATTTACTGTGTAATTTTGATGCATTTTTGGCCATTTCCAGGGGTCATAAATGAACGAACTAGTCCTAGAGATTTCATCCGACTTCAAACCTTGGTCTGTCCCATCCCAAGACCTTGAAGATGAAAAGTTATCAAAAGCTTGAGTTTTCGTCAATGCGTGTGACCGTGGGATGGCGTCAAAGTTAGGGGTCTCGCCACTAAACAGGAAGTAGTTTATAACTCCAGCATACATGGTCCAATCTTGCCCAAACGTCACTGAATTGATGACAGTCCTGCCCTGAACACATCTACATGTCAATAATTAGAGATAAACATAGCGCCCCCTACTGGCAATGGGAAATGTCATGTTTTAGACTTTAATGTACATCTCCTACAGACTTGACCAGATCCACTTCAAACTTGGTGAAAAAAGTCATAAGACGTTGATGACGCTTTATTGTGGAAACTGTGAGTTTTCGTCGAAGGGCGTGGCCACGGCCTGGCGGCGAACTTTGATGTTTCGCCATGATGATAAACGTTGCTGTAACTTGACTCCACGTGGGAATATCTTGCCAAAACTTCACACATATGATGACAGTCCAGCCCTGAACACATCTACAGAGGAATTTTGAATCACCGCCATAGCGCCACCTACTGGCAACAGAAAGCTACTTTATACATTCTTTGATGTCCCGCTTCTAGCAGGTTAATCAGACCCACCTCAGACTTGCTGGTCTAAGTCCTTAGACCTTGATGATGCTTAAAAATGAAGCTTTAGAGTTTTCATCAAACGCTGTCACAGTGGCACCGCCTTGTTCGCCATCAAACACGATGTTGTTTTGAAGGGACAAGGGATGCTTGAAAACTCACCAAACGTGGCATACACATCACAGGTCACAAGTCCTGTTGTCTGATGTGATTTTTGTGCTTTGATGCACCAAGATGGCTCAACAGCGCCCCCTAGAATATTTCAATTAAGCAGCCCCCAAAGCTGCTTTGACCTGCATGTATGAAACTTGGTAGGCACCTGTAACACTCTATTATGTACAAAAAAGCCTCTTGGAGCCATGCTCCAAACCCAACAGGAAGTCCGCCATTTTGAATTTACTTGTGCCACTTTTGTGCATTTTTGCCCATTTCCAGGGCTTGTAAATTAAGGAGCTTGTCCTACAGATTTAATCAGATTGGCTCCAAACTTGGTGTATGTAAGCGTGATTACGTTGTGACCAAAAGTTATCACAGGATTTGCCCAATGTTGAATGGCGCGCCCGCTGCTGAGCGTTGAACCTTGAGGTCTCGCCATGAAAAACGAAATTGCTGTAGCTCTGGCATAAATGGTCCAATCTCCACCAAACTTCACGATTCATATTAGTCCCGCCCTGAACACATTTTCATAACCATATTTTCTGATACTCATAGTGTTAGCTAGTGGTGACAGGAAGTAGGTCTCAAACACTTATCTTTTGATTTATCTGAAAGTTAAATGCTGTGGTGTATATTTGATGTATAAAAACATGATGTATAATTACTGCGCTCTCCAACTCCCTCTAGTGGAAAGAGGAAGTGATACAAAATGTGAAATATGTCATTCCAGCACTGTATCAGGGATATGCCAAGTCACTCCAGCATGCGATGTCTAACTTTGACATAAATGAATTGATACGTCAGAAGACGTCCTGCCAGCCCCCCCGAGTTGCGTGAAGGTGGGAGGGCCCGTTCCTGTGGTTCCAAACAATACTCAAGTTATTAAATAACAACTTCCTGCAGATTTCGTTGTAAATGGGAAGTGCTGCATATCTCCACATTGGTGTATCCGAATGACATGAAACTCAGTTTACTACTTCCCCATGAGCCCCTGAGGCTCTGTGCAAATGTCAGGCGATGACCACCAGGTGGCGCTCTTCAAATTGAAGTATTTTATATCTCAACATCAGTTGGGCGGATTAACACGAAACTTGGTATAATTATTTTCAGTGCCCTCCTGAGGATATCTGACGAAAGACTAACCGATCTGCCACTAGGTGGCGCTGTGGTGGCCGTCTAATTTAATATTTGGCACTGTGCCAACTCCATAACACTCATGGAAATGAAATTGATAGGGGTGGTAAAGACTGACCCCTGTAATGCACACACCAAAAATGACCAGCAGGTGGCGCTATTTTCAATGCAAAAGCGTTTTTGGCTAATAACGCCCACATAATATGTCGCACATTGTTAAACCTTCTATTTACGTGTTCTCTGAATTTGGCTGAATTGTGTGGTGTAAGCTACGCCTACTTTCGCAGTAACTTTCCATTTGCTAAATCACGACAAATGAAAAACGTACTTTTTCGAACTCCTCCTAGGCGATTTGACTGATTTGCACCAAACTTTGCATGAAGCATCTGTGGACCCTTCTAACAAAAAGTTATTAAAAGAATTTTGATTGTCCAAAAAACACCCAAAATATAAAACAACAAATTCCTACACATTGTTTTCAAAACAGACAGTCTTTCATATCTTGACCAAATACAGTCGGATTACCACAACACTTTTGCTAATTGTGTTCCATGGCCTGATGAGGGTTTGTGCAAAATTCGGTGCAAATCAGCCAATAGGTGGCGCTCTGGTGGCAGTCTAATTAGTGTGAAGGAAGTAAATTGGAAAATCTTCAAATCCTCTTCAAAACTCATCGACTTTCAACCTCTTCTTGTCCCTCATACTTTGAGCTAGAGACACCATGTCAACTTTTAAAGAGTCAGAAGACCTTGAACGCATTAACTGTACATAATTATCTATCTTTATCTTTATTTCGGCCATGACCAATATTCTTTTGTTTATGAACACTGGTAGATAACTATCTTGGCACCAGGTGGTCTTTGGCTGCTCCTGACGCTACCGTCATAAAAACAAGAGACGAAGAAATCTGAGTATCTGATTGAAAATTGATACACAGGTCAAGAATGGCAAGCTCTTGATTCTGATACCTTTAAATGTCAGTGCCTGCTGTTTTTAGATCGGTGGGACAGAGCTGCCAGCTGAAATGGAGGTGATACAGCCCCCTCTCTCCCTCAAAACTAATCAACTACACCATCAAATGACTCCAAAACGCTCTAGTGGAAAACACGCGGCTTGTGCATTCCCCACGCTATGAAATAATAATGTATAATTAAGTAACATTACGATACATGAAGCAAATACTCGGAACTACTTTCTTCAGTAAATCACTGGGCGGAGTGACACAGTTCGTACCTGAGACAGTGCCGTAGTTATTGCTTGCAGCCTTGCATTTGCAGTATCGTCAGCTCAACGCAGCAGAAAGTTTGAGAAAAGTTTACAGAGTGCCGTTGTAAATCAAGGTTCACACATCTATTGTAAAAGGTTGCGGTAACTATGAAGATATATTTGTGTCTTTATTACGAGAAAATAAATGATATGAGAGGGGAAAAAATGTTTGAGAGAAAAAAAATATTTGAGAGAAAAAGTTTTCACACTGATAGCAAAAACTAATTATATTTGAGACTAAAAAAAGTTTTGAGATAAAGTATTTTGTCATAGAATATAAAAAAAATAATCTGAGATTTAAAAAATGATTTCCAAGAAAAAAAACTCTCGCAAAAACCTTGTTTTTACTATCAAATTTTTTTTTTTTTTTTTTGCTATCAGTGTGAAAACATTTTCTCTGAAAAAAAAAAAATTGTTTCAAAAACATTCCTCTCAAAACATTTTTCTTCTCTCTCTCAAAACCTAAGTCTTTGCTCTCCTCTCAGGATTTTGCGCTCACTGTGAAAATAATGTCATGGGCGGGGCCACGTTCCTATTGGCCAGTCTCAATCGAATTGACAGCTGGGTGAGGATCGTCTTGGGAGTTGAATTCAGCTGAATCATTCACTTCAGTGTTAATTTAGACGTTTTGAAATATTCCGAACAAATGTCGGGGGAATACGCCGCGAGGCCTATGACGCCTGGTTGACAGAGGACGGCAACAAGACCTTCACAAAAGGAGGGAACATGAGAGCAGCTGACAAACGCAAGATAACGGCTTACCGGCGACACACAAGCCCGTCTCCAGGTCCAGTAATTTCCTCTTTCGTTGGTATCATAACTGCCCAGTACCTGGACAACCGAGCAGTGGCGGCACACAGGTATGTGGCGTGTCAGAGGAGAAACGAGCCATTCACATTTCTCTCTTTGTGTCAGTAACGGCCCACAAACATCACCGCACTTTAGGGACTGTTCGTTACTTGTCAGGGGAGGAGGGTGGCTGGTTGATTTTCATTTTATTTTTTGATTTTATTTTGATCCCCCCTACCCTATGGGCCTGAACAACGCATAGTGCATCCAAATTCACACCTGTTCTTCTCTATTGATTTTCTCCGCGACCGTGCGTCATAGCAAGAAGCCACTATCACGTGAAACAGCGGAATTGAAGCTTTCCGACAAGGCCAAGCACTTGTCGGTAGTCCAATGTTTTCACAGCGAAAAAAAATGATAAAATTACACTAAAATGATGTATAACAGAGCTTTCATACAGCTCTGCATACACATTACTGTTGGATGGATTACTCGCGAATGCAGGCTTGCACAGAAATGCCACGCATATCACATGACAGCAGAGCTTTCCTGTGATACCACACACATCATTGTACTGTCATCCCATCACGCTATAAATACAGATTAATTATCTACAAAATAAAAACCTGACGAATTTCTTTACAATCCATTATACAGATCTTGTTATCAGTCACTTCATATAGTGAGGAATATCGTATCTTACCACGTCTTAGGCTTGCGTGTGTTTCTCCCTGTCTATCCACATTTGTAGTCCAGCTTTCAAGATGCAAATATCTCCATATTGTCCAGTTGACACTACATCAAACTTTGTATGACAAGACCAGCCACTTCACCTTTGCGCACCCAGACAACTGTAGCCTAATTATGCATGCATGACAGGGCCGTAGTCACCATATACATTGAGGGGGACATGTGTTCCCCCCCCATGCCCAAATTTTTTTTTAACTGCAAACAAAGTGGCAAATATTATCTTGGAGGACATCATTGCACTTGGTTGACTATTTTTCTATGTTCTTAGATGTAAATATTGCATGTTTCTTTCAGATAAAACACATTTTTGACTTGTGAATGAGTCAATGGAATTTCTTGCAATAATGAAAAAATACTGGCAATCATGTCCGCCTGGCACAAACCACATGTTTTGGACAGCTGTGAAGTGACAGAATGTCCCACCATCATGGTTCTTATATTGCCAGATTCCAGAGAGTCTCCCCTCTTCATATATGGCAGAATATGTCTTTTTCCAACTTGCTATGCTGAGATACGTGTAAAAATGTAAGAATTTAGTAACACGGATTTGTTTTTTTCATTGATATAAAAATTAATATAAAATACAGGCACATAGAAGGACATGAAATGATGGCAAATCTGGATAGCTCACATTGTCCTGAAAAAAAACAAGATATAGCATGTGTATGTAGCCTTTATAATGACTGTGATATGAGCTTAAAAGTAAAGGCAGTAAAAATACCCCAAAAACGCCTAGGGCCCATAGGGTTAAAACTAGCCAGGACCGCCTCTGGCACTGATATTTTTACCGTAACCATCGTGCAGTCCAGTACACCAACACCACCCACTACGACCTCAATAATAAAGTAGAATAATCACCTTTCTGACAAAAGCTGAAAAAGTAAAAGCTTTGTAAACGTACAATGTGTGGCAGAGCTGTTGTATTGGATTGTATTAGATTGCACAGGTGTACCTAATAAAGTGGCCAGTAAGCCCCACATTTACACCACCAATCCATGCCTGCTCTGGATCTCCCTGCAGCCCCTGGTTGCTCAACAGCCTCAGCCCCTGAGACCATGCTGATCAAAAGTTATTAAAAGCTTTTATCTATGTCAAGGGGTGTGGCTACTATGACGTTGCCATCGCCACCAAATCAGTTGGCTTTTTGATGGCTTCAGCGACATCATATCCTCACGAAATTGATACACAGGTCAAGAATGGCGAGCTCTTACATCTGATAGGGCCGTTGCCCATGGGGGGGACAAAATGCCTCTATAGTCCCCCTTGAAATTTTCAAAAACCCCTTCCCATAGGGATTTTCTTGGAGTAGGAAGATGAAACGTCACACCACATCAGGGTTAACTTACTCTGAGTTTGCACATAACTGCTTCAGTGATGCGCGCTGCTGGCCCCCCGTGGTGGCGCGGGAGAGCGAGGGCCTGATCACAGCTGCTTGCAGCTTTAATTATTATTATTCTTTCTCCCACCATCCACTAAAACCCAAATTTGATCCCCTAAACATGCTCACCTAAATTGGCATGCATGTCAGGACTGGCGAAAAATTTGATAAAATGAAATAATTAACCCCAAAAGTGACAAAATGGGCTCTCTAGCGCCACCTAGGCACGCTAAAATGGCCGCTGCGGCCCGTAGGAACGTCGTAGAAAGATCAATCCAAAACTGACTTGTTCGTCTCATTGAGCCCTACAAATCGCGCACTGACACCACTGACCTAAACTTAAGAGGAAGTGAGCTATTTGCCCTTTCAAAGTAAGATTTTGCCTCAAAATGCTCTCTTTTTAAAAAAATTATCTTCTCCTGGATCCTTTATCGTATTGGCTTCAAACATGCACACATGCCAGGCCAACTCCTGCTGAACAGATCTTCTTCATAACTTTGTAATTACTTAAACAGTATGGATTTTTTGGCCTCTTCAAGATGAAGTGCTGCAAAACCTCTTGACGATCTTCGTGCCACCTAGACACACAAAAATGGCCACTGCAGCCCGTAGAAATGTCGTAGAAAGATTAAACCAAAACTGGCTTGTTCGTCTCATCAAGACATACAAATCACACCCTGACACCCCTGACCTAAATCCAACAGGAAGTGAGCTAGTGCCTCTGAAAGTAACATGAGCAAATGTGGAAAAATTCTCAGCTGTGAGCTAGAGTGGAGAGGATTTCCAAAATTGTCTACTGACACCCATGACCTAAACCCAACAGAAAGTGAGCCATTTGCCCTTTCAAAGTAAGATTTCGCCTCAAAAATGCTCTTTTTCAAACTTTTTCAAAAAACATCTTCTCCTACACCGTTTATCGTATCGGCTTCAAACTTGCAACCACGACAGATCAACCCCTGGGGAACATATCTTCTGAACAACTTTGTCATTACTCGAACGGTTTGGATTTTATGGGCTCCTAAAGGTGACGTTCCACAAAACCTCCTGACAATTTTCGCGCCACCTAGACACACTAAAATGGCCACAGCTGCCCGTAGGAATGTCGTAGAAAGATCAAACCAAATCTGGCTTATTCGTCTCATCAAGACCTAAAAATCACGACCCCTGACCTTAATCCAACAGGCAGTGAGCTAGGGCCTCTAACATGAGTAACATGAGCAAATGTGGAGAAGTTGTCAGCTGTGAGCTAGGGTGGAGAGGAGTCTAAAATCGTCTAGCAGCTTTTAATTACTAAACTTTCAGTATGTTGCATTGGAAATTCAACTACCTCTTTTCATTTTGGCAGTTGTTTAAATTATACTATTGTAATAACGCGAAAACACGGCGATGACTTTGCTAGAACTTGTAATTAATTACAGGGCTGATAGAACAAATGTAGCCATCCTTAAACATCTGACAATGAAGGATAGACAACAGATATTAAGTTTGTGCTTTCAGGTATATCTTTTCTGACATTTATTATGACACTGAAAATCCCTAATTCACCAAAGTGTCCTTTTGAATTCATTACAAGGCATATGGTGAATCTGAAATAAACCAGACAAGAGTGTTCTGTAGTTACTGAAAAATGCACTCAGTGCTGTTTAATCACAGGGGGATATCATCAGAAGTTACAAAGGCATTAAACACTTAAGTTATAATAACTGCTTGCATAATTGTAGTTATGAATAAAACTAATGTACATAAGCTGTAGAACACTGACATGTTGTGTGCCTTGATCAAATGAAAAAAAAAATACAAGGACATGCGATGTAAGTTACTAGACCCAAATGCTTTGAAATTAAAATCTAATTGTCAAATCTTTACACACAACAGAGTTTGTATGCCTAATGAATACTCTGTACACATCTATTACAGGTTTGGCCATTTCCAGCTGTTTCCTAATAAAGACCCTTAGAAATACCTAAGAAATACCTTCACCTGTGTAGGTGGTGACTGATATAGTTGATTCATAACTAAATTCCAGTTTCAAAATCTTATTAAAACATTAAAATTTAAAGGATACTACTTCCATCAGCTATCTAACAACAGCAGAAAATAAGTCAACGTTAAGAAACTGATGTTCTCAATACTAAGGAAAGAGAATATCAAACAAACTTGTAAAACTTGGTTTGTCCTTTTTTCAGTGTTATAGGAGTCCAGTCTATTACTGTAAGCTACTGAGAAGTTTGACCCGCGACAAACCTGGTTGACACGCTTCGCTTCATCCATTTATTGCTGTTCAAGTCCAGTTTCATACAAAGGCCAAAAACACACAGCGTCCAACCTGATACAACTTTGCGCCACAGCCGTCAAAAACCCTTTGCCCTTCCGGGGTCAAAACACCTGACGTCAACAATGTGTCATTACCCATATAACTGTAGACAGCCTCACCAACACATATAGCGCCACCCAATGAACATAACAGTAAATTACAACACAACACCCCTTAGTTATTCACATAGCATATTTGGCACCTACACACCGGCCCCTAATTGTTAATGCAGGCAAACATAACAATTCAAACAAAATACAAAGGGCCAAATATGGGACAGTACACACAGCAAGTGTAGCACAGACAAGCAAATTTACACTCCATGTACCAAACAAAGTTTTGTCACCGGCCTCTCAATGGTGTTGGACTTAGTCTGCAATCTCACAGAGTGCACAAGCCCCTGTTTGTCGGGAAAGACTTCCAGCACCTTGCCGAGTGGCCTGGAACCACGAGGAGCTGAAGAATCCATTATCACCACAATATCTCCAGCAACCAAACTCCTCTTCTTCTGGTTCCATTTTTGCCTCTTGTGGAGTAAAGGTAGGTACTCCCGCATCCATTTCCAGAAAACATCTGAGAGATACTGCACTTACCTCCATCTTCTTTTCATATAGAGGTCATGAGGTTCAAACACTCCAGGTGGAAAAGCTGGTTTAGCCTTCAGGAGAAGAAGATGGTTCAGTATGAGTGGTTCCAAATCAATGGGATCACCTGACAGTTTGGTGATTGGCCGATCATTCAAAATGGCCTCCACTTCACAGATCACAGTATGCAGCCCGTCATCATCCAATGTCTGCTGCCGTAGGACAGAACTGAGAACTCTTCTCACTAGGCGGATCATCCATTCCCACACCCCACCATGGTGTGAACCTGCCGGTGGATTGAAACTCCAGCGAATCTCAGCCTGTGGCAACACTCCCTGGATCCTGTCATGATCAACAGCAGCAAGAGCCTCTTTCAGTTCCCTTTCTGCCCTGGTGAAGTTGTTCCCATTATCAGACCTTAGATGTTCCGCTTTTCCTCTTCTGCTGATAAAACGCAAGTCGCAATGCACTGATGCACTCATCCATTTCCAGCGAAGCTGCTACCTCCAGATGTATGGCCCTGCTCGCCATACAAGTAAAGATAATGCCAAATTGCTTACAAGTTGCTCTTTCCTTCTGTACTTTGACAGGTCCAAAGTAATCCACTCCTGTGTTAGTGAATGGTGGTAAATCAGGGAGGATTCTCACCTCCGGAAGGTCTGCCATTTTTTGTTCCACCGCTTTTCCATTGTAGCGTCTACAAAAACTGCAATCAGCAACGATCTTCCTGACAGCTGCATTGGCGCTAGTGATTCAAAACCTCTTCCTCACTTTAGACAGTGTATGAGTCCTTCCACCATGGCCTATGCTCTGGTGCACATCCTTGAGAATGAGCATAGCAACATGCTGGTCCTTGGAGAAGATGAGCAGATGCTTAGCTTCCTCAGGCATTGCTCATCTGCTCAGTCTTCCCCCAACTCTTATGAGGTCATCCTCCAAAACTGGGTCCAGCTTGTATATCGGGCTTTGCCGACTCACTGCTGCCTTCCTGGATGACAGAGCAGAAATCTCCTCCCTAAACCTCGGTCGCTGGCAATAGTGAATGATGGCAATCTCCCCTTCCAACAGATCATCCACTGTCAACCTGTAACTCCTGGAGTCCACTGTGACCCTTGGTCTTTCAGCTTGCCTCAAGCTGCCCTGCCTGGTGTCTTCTGGCTCAGCTGCAGGAGCCTCGGCCTGCTGTCTCAAGAGACTCTGAGCCAACAATCTAGTTTTTAACCTCAGGAACCAGGCGACTGCTCTCTTCAGCCTCCTCCAGTCTGAAAAGTAGGCAATGAGTTGGTCACTAGGTCTGCCCATCATGTCACATGCACTAATGGCATTCACTGTCGCCTCCTTTCTGACCTCCTGGTCATTTGAGTCCAGTGCCACTTCCACCACAGATATGGGCCAGTTCTCCTGTCACCAAAGAAATGCTGGACCTTCAAGCCACCTGCTGTTCTTCAGAAAGTCAGAGACCTTCATTCCTCTTGATGCACCATCAGCTGGGTTTTCTTTGGAACTGACATGTCTCCACTGTGAGGGTTCAGATGTTTCTCTGATGGTCGAGATTCTGTTGGCCACAAATGTATGAAAGTGCGTGTCTTCATTGTTAAGGTACTTCAACACTGCAGTGCTGTCTGTCCAAAACACAGAATCCTCCAACTGGAAATATAATTCAAGTGTCAAGTTTCAAGTTTATGTCATTTATATAGCACCTTAAAAAGCAAAGAGCATTTGCACTAAAGTGCTTCACAGGCAACATGTCGTATACACATAGGCATAAAGACGTGAAATACAATAATTCTGCTTTCAGCATGGAATCCACCCTTATAGCAAGGACGGCCGCTGTCAACTCCAGCCGGGGAATGGTTATAGCCTTTAGTGGTGTGACTCTAGCTTTACTGAGCAGGAAGGTGACTTGGATGTGATTTTCTTTGTTCAACATCCGCATGTATGTTACAGTTCCCTATCTAGCTTCACTTGCATTGGCAAAATGGTGTAGTTAGGCATGTCTGACCTTTCCAAACTCCACCGGCTTGATGCACCTGTCCACACTAAATGCAACCAGCATCTCCAAGTCATCCAAACACCATTTCCATGGCTGCAAGATGTCCTGTGGCAAAGCATCATCCCAGCCACAACCTCTCCTGCAGAGCTCTTGTTGCATCATTTAGGCAAGCAAAGTGACTGGTGCCAGGAAACCCAGAGGATTGTACGCAGAGCTGGTAACTGACAACATACCACGTCTAATGAGAGGCTGTGGTTTCATCTCCAACTTGAACCTGAAAGAGTCTGTCTCCACACACCACAGTAGACCCAGAGCTCTTTCCACCGGAAGTTTCTCTCGATCCAAATCCAGCTCCTTTAGGTCCTTGGCCCTTTGGTCCTCTGTGATGGTTTGCAAAGCAATACCGCTGTTGCTGACCCATTTCTCCAAGATGAAACCACCATTTCGACACAGAGCAACGAGATCCCTTATGGTCTGGGTAGCTTTTCCTTCCGTGGCTGAGCTCTTCAAACAGTCATCGACGTAAAAATTCTGCTTTATGGATTGTATCACCTCAGATGAGAACTCAGACCGATTGTCATCTGCCGTTTTCCTTAGTGCATAGCTCGCACAACTGGGAGAGGACACAACGCCAAACAGACGCACAGTCATTCGGTACTCCATAAGGTCCTTGGGGACATCCCCATCTGGCCACCAGAGAAAGCAAAGAAAATCTCTGTCCTCTTCAGCAACCTTAACCTGATGAAACGTGGCTTGAAGGTCACCCATGCATGCCACAGGTTCCAGTCTGAATCGTACAAGAACTCCCAGGAGTGAGCTGGTGAGATTAGGACCCTGCAAGAGCTTGCTGTTCAAAGATGCTCCCTGAAATGTGGCCCCACAATCAAACACCACATGAAGGGATCCTTTCCTCGGATTGTGGACACCTTGGTGAGGAATGTACCACACCTACCCATCCCCACACTGCAGCTGTTGATGAGGGACTTGTTCTGCATAGGTTTTCCTAATGAGCTCATTCATGTTAGCTGCATACTCCTCATGAAAATGTCATTTATTAAGGAACCTCTTTTTCAGGCCTTGGATCCGTTGTTTAGCCACGACAAAGTTATTTGGCAGAGAGACCTCCTTGCTCTTAAAGGGCAACTTCAAACAGTACTTCCCCTCCTGAAACACTGCTGAGTGCTCCACAGTCTCCAGAAACTTAAGATCCACTCTAGACATTTCTTTCTCCTTTCTACTCCTTTCGTTGAACTCATGGTTGTATTGATTGGTCAGCATTTCCTCCAGCTTACACACAGAAATCCTGTTCACCATAGCAGAGGGAAGCTCCTCCTCCAAAGCACCACCATTTCCATTCAGTGGTCCATTAATGACCCATCCCAGCACAGTCCTAATAGCTTACGGGCCATTCCCACAGCTATTGATGACCTCCCAAGGCTCCAACAATTTGGGAACATTAGTCCCAATCAGCAGGTCGACGTTTGCATTTATCCTCGGGATGTGTACCTTTGACAAGTACGGCCATCTAGACAGGTCTTCAGAAGTCACCATGTTTTCAATAGTGACTGGCATTTTCTTCTGGGTGAGAATGTCTGGAAGAAGGTAGAAGTCATTGCTGTCCAAATCAGATACCTCCAAACCACTCAAGGAGTAGGCAGTGGTAACCGCCTTTTGCCCTATTGTGCGCAACAGGAAATCTGTTCGTTTGCCTGTGACATTCAGCCTCTGCATTAGATGTTCCGAGCAGAACGTGGCTGAACTTCCAGGATCCAGAAAGGCGCATGTCTTTATGATGCGATTTCCTTTTGCAGATTTCCCCTTTACAGGGAGAATGGATAGAAGACACCGGTCGTTACAGGCCCCTGTAAGTCCACATGTTTGGGGAGGAGTCAGCTGATTGTCAACTGGTTCCTTTGCCTGTTCTAGAGATGCTGTTTGCCTTTTGATATGAAGCACAGTGGAACGGGTCTGATGGCACACTTTGCATGTCAAGCGCCTTTCGCAATCCCGATTCATGTGACCATCACATAGACATGCAAAGCAAACTCCCTTTTCCCTCAAAAAGTGTTTTTTTTCTTTGTGCTTTTTCCCATTGAACTGTTTGTAGTCCTCCAACAAGTGCTTATGTGCACAACAAAGGCATCCAACCTTTTCAGCCTTCCCTGGATCTGGTGTCGGCTCCTTGGCTCCTTTAGGCCAGCCCATAGATGTCAGTGTGGTGGCAACAACACTTCCTTTTACCCTGTTCCTGGGCTCTGACTTAAACCTGGTGAGAGTCTTTGCCCCAGCAGCAACAGAAAATGGCTCCTGTTGTATGTCACCAAACAGGGGGTCAGAAAGAATTTTCATGAACATGACCATGTCTGTGAAATGAGCTCTGTTATTAGTTGTCTCCATTATGTCATGAGCTGTGGTCCTCCATTGCTATATTATTTTGAATGGCAACTTGGAAATAATGGTTCTCATTTTAACAGGCATATCCAGTTCCTCCATGTACTGAAGCTCCTCCATTACATTGCAGCAGCCACGCAAGAATAAGGAGTAAGTCTTGAGTGCTTTTACGTCCTCTGATTTTATTGGCTGCCAGGACAAAGCCTTTTCCATGTAAGCAGTTGCGATTTTGAGCTGATTTCCAAAATGTTCCTGTAATAGCTCCTTTGCTACTGTGTAGCCACGTTCCGGAGCCATATGTTGCCAGCTACGCACCAGTTCTTGTGGCTGCCCTCTGGTGAACTGCTCCAAATAGTATCGACAATCTGCTCTTCCTGCCCTTTGCTCCACTCCTTGCTCAAAGGCCTTGATAAATGCTCGATATTGGAGAGGATCCCCTTCAAATATGGGAATATCCCATGGTGGCAGAGACAATGAACGCTGCTGCTCCACCAGAGCAGCTGTTACTGTATTTCATTTTGTCTGTGCATGATGGTAAGTATGTCTCCTGGTGGACTTTGTCTGATTTCATGGTGATATGCAGGCTGCCTGTCTTCATCATTGGGACAGCATCTATTTATTGAAGCAGTTTGGCACCATTGCTCAATCTCCTTTGGTCGCACGTCCATATCTTTATCAGGTGGTAATGGCCAATTTGTCATGTCATTTTGTTGTGTTGATTTCCATGGTCTAGGCCTGTATTCCTTTGCTGTGGGATTTAAAACACTGACAGACTCCTTTTTCCTTTTCAAAATAGGAACTCATGCCATTGGAGGGTGCTTGAGAAAAACCTTTCTGACCAAAAGCCTGTAATATTGCCAACTTAGAAGCAGATGCAGCTAATTCAGCCTCCAAATCAAGCTGCTCTCTTTTTCTCCTCAGCTGCTGCTCCTGCTCCTCCAAAGCATGTCTGGCCTTTAATGCTGCTTGGCGTGCAACAAGTGCAGCTCTGTCTGCTTCAGCTTTAACCCGTGCAGAGGATGTCGTACTCGATTTACCACTTTTATTAGTCCTTTGACTTGAGTGTTTACTTTCCACATTAGAAACACTGTCATTTGGATTGATATCATCATCATCACCATCATTACCTTTTTCTAGTGGACAACCTTCATTGCATAAAAAACACTTTTTTACATCAGCAAAACACTCATTGTTAGACAGCATTTTTGCTTTAAACCATGTTTTATGGTTTTCCCTTTCATCACATGGCAATAGACACAACAGTGATTCATGCATTGCTTTAGCTTCATCACACACTTGGATCAACCCATCAAGAGCATTTTGAACCTCAGTTTTATCATGCTTCAACATTAAACCTCACAGTGATTTTTTTATTGTGCTTGCTTTGTTTAGCTTAGCTTTTCTAGCGTTTTGCAACCTTTCTAATCTATCAGCAAACGCTTTAGCAGTGAGAGTAACCACCCATTTTGCAGTTTGTGTTTAATTATAATATTATTATTTTCATTAATGTTGTTGTAAGCTACTGTCATTACCGTCTGGCCTGCATCTCTCTCTGTCTCTGTCTCATTGTGTCATACGAATTACTGTTAATTTATTATGTTGATCTGTATGACATCTATTGCACATCTGTCCGTCCTGGAAGAGGGATCCCTCCTCAGTTGCTCTTCCTGAGGTTTCTACCGGTTTTTTTCCCTGTTAAAGGTTTTTTGGGGAGTTTTTCCTTATCCACTGTGAGGGTCATAAGGACAGAGAGATGTTGTATGCTGTAAAGCCCTGTGAGGCAAATTGTGATTTGTGATATTGGGCTTTATAAATAAAATTGATTGATTGATTGACCAGTCTCAGTAGTTAGTCCGCCGCCTCGTGCATCTCCATGATAAATCAGTCGGTCTGCAAACAGTTCGCTACGACAGTCAATGCAAAGTCTAATGTCCGTCAGAGCCCGCTTCAGCAACTAGTGCATTGGATTTATGCCCCGAGCGGTGATCCAGTGGTCCAACGCTCCACAGCCAGCTTTAGCATTAGTCCCAAAGCTCCTTCGTCTAGATACCTCCAAGCGTAGCTGAAATTCTAACAGCTCCCGCAGCTCTCCTCGTCCACCCTTGTCATCTCCAAACAACATCCAAACATGCCGAAAAGTCTGAGCTTTACACAAAGATCCAACTGAGGCAGGGTTTTTGACTTATGTTATAGGAGCCCAGGAGAAGTTTGACCCGCGGCTAACCTTGAAGCCCTGAGCTTCATTGCTGTCATACAATCTAACTCACTGTGTATTTTCACTCCACATAGAATCTGCAGACTCTCCATAAGTTGCAAGTAAACATCCATTTAGTGCTGTTCAAGTCCAGTTTCATACAAAGGCCAAAAACACACAGCGCCCAACCTGATACAACTTTGCATCACAGCAGTCAAAAACCCTTTGCCCTTCCGGGTTCAAAACACCTGTCGTCAACAATGTGTCATTACCCATATAACTGTAGACAGCCTCACCAACACATATAGCGCCACCCAATGAACATAACAGTAAATTACAACACAACACCCCTTAGTTATTCACAAGCTGAACTTGAAGTGGCTTTCTGGCATTATATCACAACCCATTTGAGATGTTGTCCATGCAGTCTCCTTTCTCCACAGTCCAGATGAATGGCACCAAATACAGCGCTCCATACATGAGGTCCTTCTTTTGTTGGCACTGGTCATTCTGGTTTCACAGTGTGGATACCTTTTGAATTACAGTAAAAGACAAACACTTTTGTTAAGAAACACACACACACACATATGTGCACACACACACACAGATGAGCACACTCCCACCAGCGGACAGAGAGCGTGCGTCAGAAAATATGTCACGTCAACCACCTGAAAGGCAGACAAAAATATCTGCGTTTTTTTAAACACTCTCAGGGTTAGTGAAGATGGTGAAGAAGAAATGTTCCAATGATAGTTCAGTGTACAGTTCAAATAATTGTTCAGCTGTTATATTGACTGCTGTTATTAAAAGAAACACATGAACACCATGGTTCCGATTAGTGTTCGTGTCGGTGTCCATCTGCCCCCCTCCAAAGCTGTAAACCTCGGGGATATACTGGGATTATCCTTTAAATATCTTTGATTTTATTTTATATGTAAAATGTATGACTGAATACTGAGACCAGCTGCTTCCAGCACGGCTACAATATTTCTGCCATGAAAGTGAAGCAACACAGATGAAATAAACACTTTACCTGGATCTGTCCAGTTTTCCGCAATTACAACAAATTAAGCACTAGCGAAAGTTCAGTCAGGAAGACAAAACTTTTCATGCTTAATCTGTAACTTTCTTCCTCAACCCGCTATTCACTCCTCGCACGCATGCTCACTCGTTATTCTCTGGCTGTCAGTGTTCGGGGCTGTCAATTGAGTCATCAGCTGTTCTACAATTAACCAATAGCACAGTGACACACCTTCTCCATCAGCCTATGATCTCACTGCTCCTCAATTTAAATATGGTTCTTTTTCTGCCCGTAGTCCTTTCATGCTTCTGCCGTGCATACCCACATGCTGCCACTGTGAGTGCAACGCTGCTCTCATTCAGTCAAATGACAAACGTTCTCTTCATCCTCTCAATTCTCATTGTAGTTGCAAGCTATCGTCCAATCCCTCAGCCAGAAGAGAATATTAATGTGTCGGCATCGTATTTTCGTCAGAAGCTCCTTCGCAATTGTCATCCTATGCTTATCCATTTTTAAGTCACATTTCAAGCTACACTTTCAGATCCCGGCTGCTTTACCTTATGTTCCATCAAGACAATATGTTAGTCATCAAACTTGGCTAGTTTATTAGAGGTGGAGACAGACCGAATTGAAGGCTGTTAGGCTTCTACTGCTCCTACGAAAACTACTGCAACTTTCAAGACCAAACCACTCTGGGCTGTGACGGTACATTTTATCCTTTAAAGCTCTTCATGCATTAATATTTCTAAACAGCAGTGGCAAACATCCCCCAGCCTAGCAGGCCAAGCAGCACCACATTCACAGCATGCATTCCTAGTCTGGCAGGCTAAGCAGCATCACATTCACGGCAATCAGCCCCAGCCTCGCAGGCAAAGCAGCATCACATTCGCAGCATTCAGCCCTCAGCCTCACAGGCTAGGCAGCATAAAGTCCAAAAAAAAAATTAAAAAAAATAATAAGATCAGCAGATCATTTAATTATGTTTGTTTTGTCAGTCAGTCAATCAATTTTATTTATAAAGCCCAACATCACAAATCACAAATTGACCTTTCTTCCAAGTGGCAAACTCCGAGGCTGAAAAATGAAGCAAACACTGAAGTGCCACAAACTGCAGTTCCTCTAATGTCCACTTGAGGCTGGCTCCAAGAGTGAGTCAATCCCCATAGACCCCCATGTTAAAATGTCCAACTTTACAAGAGACATAAACATGTTTACAACTTCACTCAAAAAACAGTTTTGGTGTCTAAAGCTAATTTCAGCATTCATGAAAACTGTACGGGGGCTAAACTTTTATAGAACTCATCTTTTTAGGCTTAAAGTTACGTATAAATAAAGGCAAGCCTCTTTGAGTGACAGGCTGACTGCTGATAGAGTCTTCAGCTTCTTAGTCTGATCCACCCCCCACTCCTTCAATCAATCAATCAATCAATCAATCAATCAATCAATCAATCAATTTTATTTGTAAAGCCCAATATCACAAATAACAATTTGCCTCACAGGGCTTTACAGCATATGACATCCCTCTGTCCTTTGGACCCTCACAGCGGATAAGGAAAAACTCCCCAAAATAAAACCTTTAACGGGGGAAAAACATAGACTTTCCACTGATCGGATCGGCTGATATTTCACATTTTTTTCAATTTTTCTGACCGGCCCTAAAGTCTTCATTCACCGATCCGATCAATGACGTCAACCTCGGAGTAATATTTGATCAAGATTTGTCTTTTAATTCTCATTTAAAACAAACCTCACGGACTGCATTTTTTCATCTGCGTAATATTGCGAAAATTAGGCCTATCCTGACCCGAAAAGATGCAGAAAAATTGGTCCACGCTTTTGTTACCTCTAGGCTGGATTA
The DNA here is from genome assembly GCF_041903045.1 of Epinephelus lanceolatus. Lineage (NCBI taxonomy): Eukaryota > Metazoa > Chordata > Actinopteri > Perciformes > Serranidae > Epinephelus > Epinephelus lanceolatus. The sequence continues at coordinate 47,063,851 of NC_135741.1, forward strand.
CTGTAACTCTCTATTATCAGGTAGCTCTAGTAAGTCCTTAAAAACTCTCCAGCTAATTCAGAATGGAGCAGCACGTGTACTAACAGGAACTAAGAAACGAGATCATATTTCTCCTGTTTTAGCTTCTCTGCACTGGCTCCCTGTAAAATCCAGAATTGAATTTAAAATCCTACTGTTAACTTATAAAGCTCTAAATGGTCAAGCTCCATCATATCTTAGAGAGCTCATAGTGCCATATTATCCCACCAGAACACTGCGCTCTGAGAATGCAGGGTTACTCGTGGTCCCTAAAGTCTCCAAAAGTAGATCAGGAGCCAGAGCCTTCAGCTATCAGGCTCCTCTCCTGTGGAATCATCTTCCTGTTACGGTCCGGGAGGCAGACACCATCTCCACATTTAAGACTAGACTTAAGACTTTCCTCTTTGATAAAGCTTATAGTTAGGGCTGGCTCAGGCTTGCCCTGTACCAGCCCCTAGTTAGGCTGACTTAGGCCTAGTCTGTCGGAGGACCCCCCTATAATACACCGGGCACCTTCTCACCTTCTCTCTCTCTCTCTCTCTCTCTCTCTCTCTCTCTCTCTCTCTCTCTCGTATTCTATTACTGCATCTTGCTAACTCGGCCATTCTGGATGTCACTAACTCGGCTTCTTCTCCGGAGCCTTTGTGCTCCACTGTCTCTCAGATTAACTCATATCGCAGCGGTGCCTGGACAGCGTGACGTGTGTGGTTGTGCTGCTGCCGTGGTCCTGCCAGATGCCTCCTGCTGCTGCCATCATTAGTCATTAGTCATACTTCTACTGTTATTATACACATATGACTATTGTCACACATGTATACTGCCAGATATTAATACATACTTTCAACATATTGTACCACAGTAGCCAGAACTATAACTATAATATTATTACTTTCAATAATGTTGTTATAAGCTACTGTTATTACCTGCATCTCTCTCTCTGTCTCTCTCTCTTTGTCTCTCTCTCTGTCTGTCTCTCTCTGTCTCTCTCTGTCTCTCTTTCTGTCTCATTGTGTCATACAGATTACTGTTAATTTATTATACTGATCTGTTCTGTACGACATCTATTGCACGTCTGTCCGTCCTGGAAGAGGGATCCCTCCTCAGTTGCTCTTCCTGAGGTTTCTACCATTTTTTTTCCCCGTTAAAGGGTTTTTCTGGGGAGTTTTCCTTATCTGCTGTGAGGGTCCAAAGGACAGAGGGATGTCGTATGCTGTAAAGCCCTGTGAGGCAAATTGTGATTTGTGATATTGGGCTTTATAAATAAAATTGAATTGATTGATTGATTGATTGTCATTTTGAAACTGCTCCTGTTGCAGCTGGCTTGTGATCTGTTTCAACTGCACTGTGACTGCACCATTTGCTAGTGACGCTGTTGATTCAAATTTCAAAAAACTTTATTGTCTGTCCGTCACATAGTAACAGAGCTCAAAACATAAACGCCGCAAAGACGTAAAACACTCATTCACACCGATTAAACTTTTTTCTTTCTCAAAGCAAAATAGACACGTCTCACTAGTTTAAATGTGTTTTTATGTCTTTGTGGTGTTTATGTTTTGAACTCTGTCACTATGTGCTGGACAATAAAATTTTTAGAATCCAGAATATGCCGCACGTAAAACCCTCTTTGGCACATTGACGTCGGTTGCAAACAAAGTAAACAAACATGTCGGCGGTATGGAATTTTTTCACCATGAACCAGAGCGATACAACAAAAGCTGTCTGCAACCTGTGTAAAGTTTTAGTACATCATGGAGGAAACTCTGCTAAAGCTTTGCACAACGAATTTAATTCGGCACTTAGAGAAAGAACACAAGGAGGAGCATGCTGATTTCAAAAAGCGGAGTGCAGAAAAGGAAAAAGAGACACCCAGGCGGCTACAGCAAACGACTTTGGACCGTGTCCAGCCGTATAGCCGTGACAGCGAGAAGGCAAATGGGGGTACAAGAAAGCTGATGGAGTTTATTGTGCTGGCCTACCTGAAATTTAATATAGTTGAGAACCCCGCATTCCAACGCTTGCTGGCGTACTTCGATCCGCGCTATCTCCTCCCAGGGCACTCATACTGTGGCGATACTGGACTAAACGAGCTGCACCAGGTTGTTCATTCTCACGTCAAGGGCCTTCTGAGAGAACACAGTCCCTCGATTAGTTTGACTACTGATATTTGGTCATCAGATGTGAGCCCCATGTCACTGCTTAGTTTAACCGCCCAGTGGATTGACCCAGATTTCAAACTCCACGCGGCAGTACTACACGCCCAGGAATTCCGTGGCTCACACACTGCTGCAGCGCCGGTGACGAAATACAACAACATGCTCCAGGTGTGGCAGATTCCGAGAGAGAGGGTTCATGTAGTACTGCGAGACAATGCCGCAAACATGGCAAAAGCCATGCGAGAAGGAGGACTGCCGACCTTACCGTGCATGGTGCACACACTCCAGCTGGCTGTCCTTGACGGGCTGCTGGCACAGCGCATGGTGTCAGACATCCTTGCTACGGGGAGACGTATCATCGGGCACTTCAAATGCTCCCCTCAAGCGTACTGTGCGTTCCACGACGTGCAGCTGCAGCTGGGCCAGGATGTCAAAAAATTCCAGCAAGACGTTGCCACCTGGTGGAACAGCAGCTATTACATGCTCCAAAGTCTGCTGCAGCAAAAACGGGCACTTGCTGCTTTTGGAGCCGAGCATGAAGTTCCTGCTTCCTTCAATTCCAACCAGTGGGGTCTGATAGAAAACATCCTAAAAATCCTGGAACCATTTGAGGAGCTCACAAGGGCAATAAGCACATCCACTGCATCTGCCGCTGATGTGATCCCATCTGTGATGGCCTTAAAACGGTTCCTGAGCAGAGATTCCCCATCAGATCATGGTGTGGGCACCACGAAAGCCGAACTGCTGAGAGCTGTAACCCGGAGATTTGATGGGATTGAAAACGAGCCCCTCTACACTTTGGCTACTCTATAAGACCCAAGGTGAGGAAAAACATTTAGCCTAAAATAATCTGCAAAATATAGTAAGTTAGTTGACTTAAGTTAAGTTGACTTAATAAAACAATGTTATTTATTAGCCTAACACTCACATTTAGAACAGCAAACATATGTTCTGTTAATTGAATAATATCTGTTCTATCTTATATATTTGGCTTTTACACAGGAAAACAGTTTTACACAGAAAAATCCTCAGTGTCAATGTAACTAATGGACCATTTGGTTACAGTTTTATTTTAAGTTGCTCTAAAAGAACAAATGCCCAGTTAAATTAATGTGATATTTTATTTATTATTTTTGTTTTAATAAAGGTACAAGGATCAATGCTTTTCTGCAGAGCTGAAGGCACACACACGGGGGCTGCTGTTAGATCTGCTGGCTACACAGACGGGCCCTGATGAAGGACAAGAACCTGGAGACAACAACAACACAGATGAGCCTGCTGAGAAGATGCCACGACCTGGTTCCTTGTCATCGATGTTGGGTGAGATCATGCAAGAAGAAAGGCCACAGCAGGCCACTGCAGCAATGTCTCAGTTGAATCTCTACCTGTCAGAGCCAGTCATCTCTCAAGATGCTGACCCACTGGCTTACTGGAGAGCCAATCAGGATCGCTTTTCTGCCCTCACCATTGCTGCAAGAGCTTACCTGTCAGCACCCTGCACAAGTGTGGACAGTGAACGCCTGTTCAGTGCTGCAGCCAACATCCTGGATGATCGAAGAAGCAGGCTTTCAGCCAAGAAAGCTGAGATGCTCCTCTCTGTTAGAAAGAACCTGCCATTGATGCATAAATAGGCATAGGCATTTATGTAGCCTAAGTAATATAGTAGCAAGTTTAAACCTCCTTTTCTGAATTTAAAATGTTTGTTTTGCCTGGGAGGGGGAGCATTGTTTACATTTTATTTAGTACATATACTTGGCTGCTACTTGTTTTATTTATTTTATTTAAGTGCTTCTATACAAACATTATATTTATTTTATTTGTTGGAAATATATGTGGCCTGGGTGCCGTGCCATATTTTCTGTTAACCTGAGTGCCATTTATGAATGTTTTGAGGGAGAATTACTGCCTTTTATTTGCACTACTGTGACTGTTTATTGGAGTTATATATACATGTATATATGAACGTTTTGAGGGAGCATTACTGCCTTCATTTGCACTACTGTGAATGTAAATAATTTTTATAGAGTTATATGAATGTTTGAGACAGATGACTGCCCTTTATTTGCAGTATACTTGAAAAGTAATTTAATTACATTAAAGTAATTTAATTACAGTAAGTTAAGTTATTGTGCCCATTATTTGTGTCTCAAATTGTTTTGGTTTGTCCTGATTAAACTTGAATGCCCATTAGAGGTTATTGATGTTTAACCTTTTCATCTCAGTCAGTTCAGGACAAAAAAATGTCAACAAAAATCATTTTTATGATACTCAGTAAACTGTATAAATACGGGTAAACAAGTTATTTAATTAGACACATTTGCTTCCTCACGTGATCGGATCGGTGATCGTTTTTTTAAACTCTCTGATCGGTGATCGGTGATCGGCCCCTAAAATCCTGATCGTGTAAAGCCTAGAAAAAAATGGTGGAAACCTCAGGAAGAGCAACTGAGGAGGGATCCCTCTTCCAGGATGGACAGACGTGCAATAGATGTCGTACAGAACAGAGCAACATAATAACTTATAGCTGCTGCGCAGCAACGGTCGGGGCCGGGCAATTTTAGGCAAAATTAGGCAATTCTGAGCAACACACACACTAAAACAAAGCATATCACAACATAGAAGTTACATCATATAATTTTGGCATGCCCTTCAAATTGTGGATGAGTAGCTGAAGTGATCAGACTCATAATATACAAAGGAAAGATAAAACTCAAGAACAAGAATAAGAATAACATTAACTGCTAGCAATTATGAACAAACTGGCCTGATCTAGCTTAAAGCTAAACATTATCCATGGTGACAAAGATGAAAACAGTTTTTAAAATGTAAAAGTAGCTGTTGGATAGACTCTGCATATTGACTGATAGCTAAGCCAAATAAACAGGGAAAAGAGACGAGGGATAACAGGGAAAAGTGTTGATAAAGAGTATTTGTCTCTCCACAAAAATGCCTGGATCATAATTATTTTAACCTTAGTAGTCTCTAATCCGCATAGCATGATGCCTGAACATAGGACTTTCACATTAGAATGTCCGCTCTGCCTTAGCTGAGGCTTGAACTCACAACTTCTGAGACTGAGGTCCGTCTTCTATCTCACTGAGCTAATTGGCAAGTGACAGTTCATGTGTGGCTTCACAAATTGACTAAGACAAGCATCAGGGTGCCAGACAACAGCCATCCATGCCATGGAAAAGCACATTTCAAAGTGAAAGTTCCAAAGCTGTAGCACATATGGTTGATTTGTTATGAATTTTCAAAGTTTTGAAATTTAGAGGCTGCTGTAGCGCCACCATCAGGACTATTGTCTTGTGTTTCCAGCTGAGGACATCTGGCATGGGACTGGACCTTTGTGCAAAGTTTGGTGATTTTTTGCGCATGGGAAGTAGGATTTCCTCGGAAGAAGAAGAAAGAAGAAGAAGATGCAGGATAACGATAGGGTCCTGGCAGCTTAGGCTGCCCGGACCCTAATTAACAGTAATCCGTATGACATAACAGAGATGAGAGATGAGAGGTGCAGGACAGACAGTAATGACAGTAGCTTATAACAACATTATTGAAAGTAATAATATTATAGTTATAGTTCTGGCTACTGTGGTACAATATGTTGAAAGTATGTATTAATATCTGATAGTATACATATGTGACAATAATCATATGTGTATAATAACAGTAGAAGTATGACTAATGACTAATGATGGCAGCAGCAGGAGGCATCTGGCAGGACCACGGCAGCAGCACAACCACACACGTCACACTGTCCAGGCACCGCTGTGATATGAGTTAATCTGAGAGACAGTGGAGCACAAAGGCTCCGGAGAAGAAGCCAAGTTAGTGACATGCAGTATGGTCGAGTTAGCAAGATGCAGTAACAGGACATGAGTGTAAGCAAAAGGGAGAGAGAGAGATCACAGCTTGTTCACTGCAGCTCCGTAAGTAAACATTCTTTGGGGGTAATTTTAGGCTGTGTTTTTTTCTGTTAGGCTTCTACTGCTTCTATGAAAACTACTGCGACTTTCAAGACCAAACAGTCTGGGCCATGACGGTAGGTTTTATTCTTTAAAGCTCTTACCTTGCTGCCACTGAAATGTCCCACGATTTCAAATAATCTCCCTGTGGTGTCTAAGCGCCAAAGACTTTGTTACAATCATATCAGCACAATCATCCGTTAATCTGTACACCTATATTTCACATTAAATTTGATCTTTATTCCTTTCTCCTGTTTCTCCTGATTTAAATGAATCTCTAGCGAAAGTTAAGTCAGGAAGACAATACTTTTCATGCTTAGTCTGTAACTTTCTTCCTCACCCCGCTATTCACTCCTCTCATGCATGTTCACACTCTATTCTCAAGCTGTCAGTGTTCGGGGCTATCAATTGAGTCATCAGCTGTTCTACAGCTGATCTACAATTAACCAATAGCACAGTGACACACCTTCTCCGTCAGCCTATCATCTCACTGCTCCTCATTTTAAATATGGATCTTTTTCTGCCCGCAGTCCTTTCATGCTGCTGCTGTGCATACCCTCCACCTCCCCATTACCACCTAGTGTCCTTGGATGCAACCTCATTTCGCCTCATCATTCATCTACCAAGTCATCAGCCACCACCCCCTCCACTGGTGTCTAGACTCAATGGGGGGATTTATCTCAAATAATCTCCCTGTGGTGTCTAAGCGCCAAAGACTTCATTGCAATCATATCAGCACAATCATCTAATAATTTGTACACCTATATTTCGCATTAAATTTGATCTTTATTCCTTACTTCTGTCTCTCCTGATTGAACTACTGTTACAACTCTTGTAATTTCCATCAAGTACACCAGGAACAACTGTGCCATCAAGGAAAAGATTTTTAAGTAAAATCCATTGTGTACTGTATGCAAAGTACTCTTTTGCAGGGTATTTAGAAAAATAAAAATATAGTGACAGTGCAATTTGTAAAGAAACTGTAGGAGAACTCCTGTGTTGCATAAAGTAAATCAAATACATGCTCATAAAGAGACATCAAGACATGGATGCCTTGCTTGCTTGAAAAAAGGCCTCAGCTCAATTTAAAAATGTAAATATTACATTGCTTGATAACAAAACCAACACATTAATAATGCAAACATATCTGTATTCTCCATGGCTGATTACTTCTAACACCTGGCATTTTCTGTAACTCCTCCACTATTTCAATAGCAGCGGACATTTGATTGCCATAGCGGTTCTCGAGCACCCAAAAGATGTCATCTGCACTGTTATCAGTTGTGAGGCAAAGGTCTCTTGAAATCTTGTCGTCAAGACTATCCAGCAATTGAACCTTTTTCACTTCTCCTGAACCGGTTGGCTCACCTTGCCTTTGGAGTGCTTCCCAGTCCTTCTTCCACCTATGAAAATCACGTTTGTTGCCAGTAAACTTGGGAAGAGCCATTGGTTTCAACTTTATAGTTGGTATTGGGTAATTGGAGGTAATCGCCGCCTGTGTCAGCCTTTCAGTGTCCTCCTTTATCCTTGCCTGTATAAAGTATGCTTTTCTGGAAACCAACTTAGGGATGGACAGTTCTAGTCCTTTTAGGTGTGTCTGAAAGCCACCCTGATCATCAGATGGGACCCATCGTTTCCACCAACTGTACACCTCTTTTGCTGTCTTTACCAGTCCTTGCAGGTGGTTGAGCATGAAGTCGTATGCCTCTTCATTCCCACTTGGTTGAACAGCAGCAGCATGCTCACACTCAGCCTCTGCTGCCTGTAGTGCTGTTGACAGCTCAACATTACCAAAGTTGGCCCAAAGAGTCTCCTGGATCAGGCTTTTGACCTCTTTCAGTTTCAACTCACACTCACTTGCACTTTTTACTAGGTCAGCTTTTTGCTGTTCAGTTAACACAGCTACTTCATCCGTGCCCAGCTCGGCCTCTAGTTCTGCAGTGAGTCCACGTCATCATTTGCTTCCATGACTTTTTCAGCTTCCATTGTGAGTTTACTGAAACTGTCTCGGAGCCCTTCTTCAGACATGTCTTTATAAGTCCTGGTAGTACTGTTGACCAGACGAGAGAATTGTCTCTTTGCTGTTGTCCTTTCCATCTTGAGTTGCTCAACTGACTTTCCAAGAGCCTTCTCTGCCATGTTTGATTCCAATTTACAGCTTGTCCACAGAGAAGGTTAGTATAACTTCAATTATTTTCTTTTTCCAGGATTCCAGGTTATTTCTGTTGCTGCTCCAGCTCAGCTCCCAGATTTCTGTTCTCAGGTTTTCCAGTTTCTTGGTCTGACGGTTTTTCACTGCCAAGTTATTTCAAACATGTGCAGCTTCCCCACTTGAAAGAGACTGATTCATCCACTGAAGATTTTAACTGGATTTCACTCAATGACCAAGCAGCTTTTCCTTTTCATCTTCTAACTGCTTCATCCTCTTCAGGGTCGCGGGGGGGCTGGAGCCTATCCCAGCTGACATCGGGCGAGAGGCAGGGTACACCCTGGACAGGTCGCCAGACTATCGCTGACACATAGAGACAAACAACCATTCACACTCACATTCACACCTACGGACAATTTAGAGTTATCAATTAACCTAGTCCCCAATCTGCATGTCTTTGGACTGTGGGAGGAAGCCGGAGTGCCCGGAGAGAACCCACGCTGACACTGGGAGAACATGCAAACTCCGCACAGAAGGGCTCCCACACCCGGGATCGAACCGGCAACCCTCTTGCTGTGAGGCAAGCTGCTAACCACCACACCACCGTGCCGCCCCCTTTTCCTTTTTTTCTCCTTTTATTTTGGCAGGTTTGATAGTTCATCAAGAAGTTCCATTTCTTCCATTAGTTATGAGGCATAATGTGCATAATGTGCTTAAGGTGCTTATGGTGAAAAACCTTTGAAAAAAACCCACAAAAATATATGTATATGTTATTATAAATAACTGTAAATGGCAACAAACAGAACACACACATTTGTAAATACTATAACATTAAGCATCAGCCTTAGTTTTTACTCATTTTACACATTTCTCCACAATAAATATAAATAAAGCTGTCACTGCTGTTTTAACTTTTTAGCTTAACATCAAATAATTAATGTATTTACATGTTTTTATTGCCTTTTAATATGAAATATTTTACTGAAATTTATATTTATTCAAAATAATGATTCAATCACGAAGTCATTTTAATCTTGTCTTTATCATGACCCCATATACCACTGAAAGTGCAACCAACAATACTAGACAAGCAAACACAGACAATAAAGAGTCAATTCGGCACATGTGAAGCGCTGTACGTAACCCACTGCTCAGCCCCAGTCATAAAGCTAATGCTAACCCAGCCAGCGGCAGCAGCAATCTCCCACAGGTAACCAGTCTCTCGATCATCTTCATAAACAGCATCTTACCGGCTGCCTCTTCGGACTGTGTGTGGATGATTCAGTCCTGCACAGTCTTTTCCGTTGCTTGCAGTACCGTTACGATGCCTCTTTGTCCAACTCCGCTTGCTAGCGTGGCTCGTTTACCTCCGGTTTACTCTCATCTGTGGCTGGGTGCACTGCTTTTAAAACTCTGGGTGGGAGCATGCCTATGTTCCCACAGCCCTATGTTCCCACAGCCCTGTGTTCCCACAGCCCTATGTTCCCACAGCTCTATGATCCCACATTTCCTTTTTCATAAATTTGTATCAGATTTTATCCCCCTTTCTCCCAATTTGGTAGCCAATTACACCCAACCTATTTTTGTATAAAGCAAGGCAGAATTTACTTCCAGGAAATATTCAAGAAATGTTTGGGGATAGAGATGGAGGGTACAACCTAAGAGGGAGAAGGAACTTAAAACAACCAAGTTTTCGTACCACATTGAAAAGTATGTGCATATCAGTCTATGGAGTGTCACTAGTCACTTGAAACAAATTTAGGATGATAGGAGGCGGGTTGAAATAAACTGAAATTTCCCTTTAAGCAAATAAAGTGCAACCAGTGCCAAAGTGCAAATGATTGATAAAATGCTATCAGTTCACAAGCCCAGTATGTGCCAGGGAACACCTTGAAATTTATCCATACTTCTCCTTCTCCGGAGGTCAGAAATTACCTGTTTGATTACTGTATTGCTGTCGATTACAGTCTGCTGTATTACCATATTACATCTTGTTTTGCATAATTTCAATCACACAACACTTACAATTAATTTTTATCTCTTCTGTATGTTTAGATGGCAATTATCTTCCTTCTGTTAATTGTAATGTCTTACACCTTTTACCTAATACGGTATTGCATGCCAATCTAGGCTTGCATTTATTTTCGATGGTGCCTTTTGAAATCCTGAAATGTATCAATTTTTTCCTCATCTCTAAGCCCGGAACCAGCATTGCTTCCCTTTGCAGCAAACCCAAGTTGGCATCAAGGACCCAACCACAGCTGATCTGCATCGGCAATCTGAAGAGCACAACACGGCAGTACATCATCGTCGCGAGAAATGATGGAGTGACCGTTCCTATAGATGAAGGCCTGACATGTGCTGTGGACAAGCTATTCAAGCTCTACTGGGTGTGCAACTTGTCCTATCCACCACAACTCAGCTCTGTGTTCACCTTCCTTGAATACATCTACAAAGTGCCCATCTCAACCAAAAGGAGAGCCAAGGTACTAGAGCTTATCTCTAAGCTTCAACCTGCACAGTAGATCACAAGAGAATGTACACATGTCCAAAGTGCAGACAGTCAATATCTACAGAAGTAAAGAAAGTCATTTGGCATCTATGCGAAATACATGCCTTATCAGATGGACAGGACTTGACTATTACCTGCAGCCAAGATGGTTGCCTAAGGACATACTATAACTTCAATTCATTTTCCAAACATCTTCACAGAGACCACCAGTCCACAACAACATTCATGGACTATGTGTCTTTTCAAGCTAATGCCCACAGTCCATCAGATACATCTGAGACAGGGTCGTCTAATATTGAGGACACACCAGAGTCTGTTCCATTTAAAACTACCATTCCTAGTGACTGTGTTGCTTCTTTTGTGGCAAAAATGTATTCTTCATCAAATACGACTTTAATGGATGTGACAAAAAGTGTTACTTGTACACAGGTTCTAGAAAGGACTGTAGAAAGTTTACAACATTCAACAACTACATTGTTGAATAATTCATTAGTGCGCATGCGCCACGGTGTATGCAGCCTGTTCCAGTCGCTCCTGCTTACTTTAACTTTGTTTTCTACTTTTTTCCTCTCTTCTTTATCTTACTTGTTCTGTTTTTACTTTAGTTATTTATTAAGCTACGTCCTCTCTAATCATGCTTGTGTGGAGAGTTTTTGTTGTTTTGCTTGTGGTGGAATCGCTCCTTTTACTCTGCCACTCGACCGTCACTCAGCAACACCGCATTGTTTACTCCAGGGATCAGCTGATGGAGCTGAAACTGGCCGGCTTGGCTACGGTGAGGGAGGATATCCCTGCTGAACTTTGGAGGAAAACACACTGGGGATGCAGAGGGAAAAGATCGCTACGGCGGCAGAAAGGAGCGAAACACCGGAGACCTATGGAGAGGAAGACATACAAGCCGTGTCTCCCATCTATCATCATGGGCAACGTGAGATCACTGGGGAATAAGATGGACGAGTTTACAGCGCTAACCCGGAGTCACCAGGAATACCAGGAGTGTAGTCTGATGATTTTCTCGGAGTCATGGCTACACACGGATGTTCCTGACCAAAATATTTCCACCGTGGGTTTCCACACTGTCCGGGCTGACAGGGACTGCACTAAGAGCGGTAAGCGTAAAGGAGGTGGGCTTGCTGTTTACGTGAACAACAGGTGGTGCAATCCTGGTCACATCACAGTCAAAGACCGCATCTGCAGCCCGGATATTGAACTGTTAGCTGTGGGCCTCCGTCCTTACTATTTACCCCGTGAATTCTCACGTGCTATTGTAGTGGCTGCGTATATTCCCCCGTCCGCTAACCCGACGTCGGCATGTGACGTCATCCACTCTACAATAGCCGGACTACAGACTGCACACCCGAGTGCTCTCATTATAATCTCGAGTGACTTCAACCATGTCTCTATTAAAAAGACACTCCCGAAATTCACCCAGTATGTGACCTGTAAAACCAGAGAGGAGAGGGGCCTGGGCCTGCTGTATGCTAATGTAAAGGACGCGTACACCTCCACATCCCTTCCCCCGCTGGGTAGATCAGATCACAACTTGGTGCTTCTCACCCCCTGCTATGTACCTCTAGTGAAGAGGCTGCCTGTGACCACAAAGACAGTGAGGACATGGTCAGAGGACTGCTATGAGGCACTGCAGGGCTGTTTTGAGCTGACTGACTGGAATGTACTTTGTGAGCCACATGGAGAGGACAGCTTACTGAGTGCATTACAGATTACATTAATTTCTGTGTGGACGGCATTGTCCCAGCAAGGACTGTGCGTTGTTACTCAAACAACAAGCCTTGGGTAACAAAGGACATCAAAGCCAACAACAGGGAGGAGCTGAGGGACATTCAGAGGGAGCTGAGTGCAAAGATCAAAGAGGCTAAGGACAGCTACAGGAGGAAGCTGGAGAGGAAACTCCAGCAGAGTAACATGAGGGAGGTCTGGAGTGGTATGAGGACCATCACCGGTTACAGACCAACTAGCAGTGGAGCTGATGGTAGTGTGGCTAGGGCCAATGAGTTAAATCTGTTCTTCAATAGGTTTGACACTGCTGCCCTGACCCCTGTTGGCTCTCCTGCTGACTGTCTCCAGCCACCACCACTTCTGACCCCCCCTCCTCCTCCTGATAGCACCGCATCCAACTTGGTGAGCCCCTCACACCCATCCCCCACTCCTCACACCTCCTCTGGCTCCCATGCTACCTGCCCTCCTCTCACTTTGGACTCCAACTCTCCCCCTCCTCAACCTGCACTCTTTACACCTCTACATGTTAGGAGACAGCTGAGCAAACTCCCCGCTGGTAAGGCTGCAGGCCCTGATGGTGTCAGCCCACCGGTTCTCAGAGCCTGCGCCGAACAGCTCTGTGGAGTGCTTCATCGTGTCTTCAACATGAGCCTGTGCCTCCAGAGGGTCCCTGTGATATGGAAGACGTCCTGCCTCATTTCAGTGCCAAAGACGCCGCAGCCCAGCGGTCTCTCGGACTACTGACCGGTGGCACTGACGTCACATATCATGAAGACCCTGGAGAGACTTGTCCTGGAGCAGCTCAGGCCTATGGTCAGGCCGCACCTGGATCCCGTCCAGTTTGCCTACCAGCCCCGGATTGGAGTTGAGGATGCCCTCATTTACCTGCTGAACCGCGTCTACGCCCACCTGGACAAGCCGGGGAGCACTGTGAGGGTCACGTTCTTTGACTTCTCCAGTGCTTTCAATCAGAATCAGAATCAGAATCAGAAATACTTTATTGATCCCCGAGGGGAAATTATTTATGTTACAGGTGCTCCTTGCAAGACAGGAAAGATACATGAAAATATAAGAAATTTAAACAATAGTATTAACAAATATATAGTTAAATAAACAGGAATTATTAACAAACATAAACGTAAATTATATATGTATATATATATATATATATATATATATATATATATATATACATACATATATATATATATTGTAAACAAAATTTACACAAACAGAATATATACAGTCAGGGTGAACGGGGTTATTGCACAAGTTAAATTAAGTTATTGCAGTGTGTGAAAGTCTCAGGGCCACTCAGAGGGAGGAGTTGTACAGTTTGATGGCCACAGGCAGGAATGATTTCCTGTGGCGCTCAGTGGTACATCTTGGTGGTATGAGTCTCCCACTGAAAGTACTCTTGTGCCTGACCAGCACATGGTGGAGTGGGTGTGAGACATTGTCCAAGATAGTTCGTAGCTTAGACAGCATCCTCCTCTTTGACACCACCATCAGAGAGTCACACTCCGTTCCCACAATGTCACTGGCCTTGCGGATCAGTTTGTTGAGTCTGTTGGCGTCCGCCACCCTCAGCCTGCTGCCCCAGCACACAACAGCATAGAGGATAGCACTGGCCACCACAGACTCATAGAAAATCCTCAGCATAGTCCGGCAGATGTTGAAGGACCTCAGTCGCCTCAGAAAATAGAGACGGCTCTGGCCCTTCCTGTAGAGAGCGTTAGTGTTCTTAACCCAGTCCAGTTTACTGTCAATGTGTACCCCCAGGTACTTATAGTCCTCTACAATGTCCACACTGACCCCCTGGATGGAAACAGGGGTCACCGGTGTCTTGGTCCTCCTCAGATCCACAGCCAGTTCCTTTGTCTTTGCCACGTTGAGCTGCAGATGGTTCTGCTCACACCATGTGACAAAGTTATCCACAACAGCCCTGTACTCATCCTCATCACCCTTGGTGATACATCCAACTATAGCAGAGTCATCAGAAAACTTCTGAAGATGGCAGGTCTCAGTGCAATAGCTGAAGTCCGTGGTGTAGAGGGTGAAGAGGAAGGGAGAGAGGACAGTCCCCTGCGGGGCCCCGGTATTGCTGACCACTGTGTCTGACACACAGCGTTGCAAGCGCACATACTGTGGTCTGCCAGTCAAGTAGTCTACAGTCCAGGACACCAGGGGGGCATCCACCTGCATTGCTGTCAGCTTGTGTAGAAGCAAAAAAGTCAAGGTCCCGAGCCGGGCCAGTTAGCTCGCGACCTCGCTCCTTTCCTCTCAAACGGACTTCTTTATCTTCCATTAGATATCAAAAACTCAAATACTCAGAGGTCAAAAAAAAATCACCGGAGACACGTAGAATCAGATGCAACTGAGTTTAATGTGCTCGCAGGCAACAAACACATCACAACCCAAATGAGCCAAGCTCCGGAGCAAGGCTGGAATTTCTTTGTTTGCGCTCGCTCTTTTATCGTAGAATTTCTGCTGAGTCATTTCTTTCCCTTAATCCTTCCCACTTGGCTCTGATCGTAACGATATCCCACCTCTGCTGAGTCACTTTTTCTCCACCATAATGGTGTCATATTTCTGCTGACTCAGCACTTTTTAGTCCTTCCCCCTCTAGGGTCATTCTCAGGACAAGCTGTAATTCCCCTAATTTTCCACTAGTGTTTTCTGAACCCATCCTCATGCTATTTTTAGAAATGATTGACAGTGAGTCCTAGGTACTTCTCCACCGCAATGCTTAAGTGCTCAATAAGTGTGTGTGTGTCATAAGAATACATGAAATATTAAACCAGTGTGTAATTTGTCAGTTGCACAGATTATATTGCTTCAACACATATCTTTTAAAGGTCAGCTAAAAGGTACAGTATATGTCTTCAGTAAATCAGTACATTACACTACACTTGTCACCCAGTAGAGCTGGACGGATGGTGTTGAATGCACTAGAGAAGTCAAAAAACATGACCCTCACAGTGCTCGCCGGCTTATCCAAATGGGCGTAGACGCGGTTGAGCAGGTAGATGATGGCGTCCTCAACTCCAAGTCGGGCCTGCTCTACTGGGTGACAAGCTGACGGCGATGCTGGTGAATCCCCCCCTTGTGTCCTGGATTGTAGACTACTTGACTGGCCGACCACAGTACGTGCGCTTGCGGCACTGTGTGTCAGACACAGTGGTCAGCAATACCGGGGCCCCACAAGGTACTGTCGTCTCTCCTTTCCTCTTCACCCTCTACACCACGGACTTCAGCTACCAGACAGAGTCTTGTCATCTTCAGAAGTTTTCTGATGACTCTGCTATAGTTGGATGTATCAGCAAGGGTGAGGAGGCTGAATACACGGCTGTGGTGAATAACTTTGTCTCATGGTGTGAGCTGAACCACCTGCAGCTCAACACAACAAAGACAAAAGAGCTGGTGGTGGATCTGAAGAGAACGAGGACACCAGTGACCCCAGTTTCCATCCTGGGGCAACACTACAAGTATCTGGGTGTGTTCATTGACAATAAACTGGACTGGACTAAGAACACTGAAGTCCTTTACAAGAAGGGACAGAGCTGCCTCTATTTTCTGAGGAGGCTCCGCTCCTTTAACATCTGCCGGACTATGCTGAGGATGTTTTATGAGTCTGTGGTGGCCAGTGCTATTCTGTTTGCTGTGGTGTGCTGGGGCAGCAGACTGAGAGTAGCCGATGCCAACAGACTCAACAAGCTGATCAGAAAGGCCAGTGACGTTGTGGGGGTGGAGCTGGACTCTTTGACAGCAGTGTCAGACAGGAGGATGCTGTCGAAGGTGCGGGCGATACTTCAGCATGGCTCTCACCCTCTCCACAACGCTCTGGTCGAACAGAGGAGCACCTTCAGCCAGAGACTGATTGCTCCTAAATGTACCACTGAGCGCCACAGGAAGTCATTCTTACCTGTGGCCATTAAACTGTACAACTCCTCCCTCTGATGATCGGACTCATTTGGCTATTTATAAAACAAAATACACAATATAATTACTCATTCTTATTTCATTTATAATGCTACAACCATTTCATTGTATATTGTATATATTTCAGATTGTCTACTTTACTATTTTATTATTTATTTTATTTTATTGTCTACTTTAATATTTTATTTTATTTTATTTTAATGTCTACTTTAATATTTTATTTTATTTTATTCTAATGTCTACTTTAATATTTTATTTTATTTATTTCATTGTCTATTTTAGTATCTTATTTATATCTTCATCTTTATCTCTTGTTTCCATTCATGCTGTATTTCTATTTCTACTTTGCACGGAGCATTGGAACAAAAACAATTTCCCCCCGGGGATTAATAAAGTATTCTGAATCTGAATCTGAAGTAATCTGCAAGTACCACTTGACAATGAGTCTGTCCAGTCATTAATGAGCGAATTTGAAAATGCTAAAACTATGTTTAAAGATGTAGACACGCCTTTCAAAATGAACAAATACTTTTCAGAGAAATTTGGTCTTGTGAAGCCAGAAGAAATATTTCTTGGTCATAGGGCAGACACTGGAAGAAAACAGGGACAAGTAAAACAAGTGTTGGCAGCAGACACATGTCAATATATATCAGTCATTGAGACAGTTAAATTTTTATTCAGTAATGAGCAGATGCAAAAAGTTTACCTCCAGGGTAAGAAACAAACTGAAGGCAAAATGCACAACTACTGTGATGGCTCTAAATTTTCATCTCATCCACTGTTTAAAACATTTCCTCAAGCCCTCCAGATACAGTTGTATTTGATGACTTAGAAACAACAAACCCCTTGGGCTCCAAAAGAAAAAATTCAGAAAATGGGTGCCGTTTATTTTGCCTTGAGGAATCTGCCACCGGAGTACAATTCATCACTTTCAAATATTCACTTGTGTCTTCTATTTAATTCTATGGACAGAGAGGTATATGGGTTCGGTAAAAATTTTGGAACCACTGCTAGAGGACATCAGACTCCTTGAAAGTTCTGGTGTACAGGTGGAGCTGCAAGGTCAAAATTATACTCTGTATGGAACAATCTGTGTCTTGACTGCAGACAATTTAGCTATCCATTCCCTTTGTGGATATGTAGAGAGCTTTTCAGCAAACAAGTTTTGTCACTTTTGCATGGTTGACCAAACAGTTGCTCAGTCTGTTTATGATGAAGATAAACTTGAGAAACGCACCAGAGAAAATTATCAGCAGCATGTGAGATTTAATGATCAAAGCTCAACTGGAGTTAAAGAGGACTCTTGTTTAAATAAGCTGCAGTATTTTCATGTTACTGAGAACACATGCGTTGACATTATGCATGATATCCTTGAGGGTGTAGCCCCTTTGGAAGTGAGACTAATGTTACACCACTTCATTTATGAACAAAAACTTTTCACCCTAGAACTGTTGAATCATAGAATTTCCAGTTTTGACTATGGGTATGGAAATGAGAAAAATAAGCCAAATGTTATTCTGTTATTGTGAGAACCGCTGACAATGCAATAAAACAGACTGCATCACAAATGTGGTGCCTTTTGCAGGTGTTACCTTTTTTAGTTGGCGATCTTATTGACATGAGAAGTAAACATTGGCATTTATTCATTATGCTGAGGGAAATATGCAGCATTGTCTTTGCACCCATTGTTACACACGGGCTTGCTGTATTCCTGAAACAACTCATTATAGAGCACCACACATTATTCAAGAAGCTCTATGATAGACCCTAACCCTAACCCCTAACCCTCCTAAACACCATTTTATGATTCACTATCCAAGGATGATGATTACGTTTGGACCTATTTCTCAGCTGTGGTGTATGAGATTTGAGGCAAAGCACAATCCATTAAAAAGACATGCTCATGTGGTTGGAAACTTCAAAAATATTTCTAAAACACTGAGTTATAAACACCAAGTTCAGCACATGTATAGCTTCAAGTTTGGTGACGCTCTTTCTGAGAAAATGAATGTGACAAATGCATACCCTGTTACCATCAGCTCGTTGAAGAAAGCAGATGTTGTGCTGGACAATCTGAGATCAACCTATGATGATGATGACTTGACTTTGAACAGCTCTGTCTATGTTGCCCACACTGTTAGTGTGCTTGGCCAGACTTACAGAACCGGCTGTGTACTGCCACTTAAAGTAGACAACAATGGAGAGCCTTTGTTTGGTGAAATAATTCATATTATACCACAGGCTGATGTATCCATTCTGATGTTTGTAAGAATTCTTACAGTTAAATACTCTGATGAGCATTTTTATGCTTATGCTGTACAAAAAACTAAAGAATATGAAATGATCAGTCTGACTGCTGCCGCAGATTTCAGACCTTTGGACATAATGTCTGGTTTCAATGCGGATGAACTATACTTAAACCCAAGGTATAAGATTGTCTAGCTTCTCAAGATTTGCTGAATCGTGGCAGCTCTACTTATGGATTTCATATAACCTTTTAGAGCAGACACCAACAAATCTACACATCTTGAAATTGTTGTCAATGACAATCACTCTTGAAATTACATTGTAAACTGGAATAAATGTGTTTGATGCCAGATTATATGTGTTCTATTAACATTTCTTAATGTAAAATTATCTTAAAGTAGGTTATCTGATTGCATCACTGAATTTGAGTAGTGAATTATGTTTTTGATTACAACTTCAAGAAGGAAATAAGAACAATCTGCAGTCTGGAAATCAGATAATTCACTACTCAAATTCAGTGATGCAATCAGATAACCTACTTTAAGATAATTTTACATTAAGAATATGTAAGCTGAGTTGATAAAATTGAATTTTAAAACATTTTGTTGTACTTTTAAATTGTTAATGTACTTTTGTGCACTTGTGCATTGTTCCATAGCATGTCAACATTTGACCATTTATTAAATGGCTAACATTTTCACATCTGTCTTTTTGTCCCTTTAATTTTATGCCTCATGTTTAACACATTAGGTTGCAATATTAACACATTAAGTAGTAGATTTTAGTCATTTTCAGTTACACATAATCAACATTTAACGTGTTGAAATTACACATTTTGTGTGTTAAATTATCTGACAATTTGTGTGTTAAAATGGCTCACATATCGATTGTGTAAACGTGTTGAAATCACACATTTTGTGTGTTAAATTATCTGACACAATTTGTGTGTTAAATTGGCTCACACATCTATTGTGTTAAATGTGACACAACATGTGTAGTCCCTGAGCACACTCGCTACGTGTTAAAATTCTGCACAACATGTGTCATTTTTAACACATCTGTTTTTGCTGTGTATGCATATATGTAGCATGTGATTGTATTACATGTGTATACCGTATGCGTATTTGTACTTACCTGGTTTTGTTTGTCTGACTTAAGGAAATGAAAACAACTATTTTTTCTTGTAACAATTGTGATTGTGACGATTTCTGCTGCTGCTGATCGAAATAAAATTACTCATTCATTCATTTACTATAAAGTGCTTCCAAAAAATTTTGTTGGAGAATAGGGCTTAAATTGAAGGGAAATGTAGGAACATAAGAGTTATTTTGAAAATGTCCTAGAAATGTGGGAACATAGGGCCTAATTTTGAGAAAAATCTTAGAAATGTGGGAACATAGGGCCTAATTTTGAGAAAAATCTTAGAAATGTGGGAACATAGGGCTGTGGGCGAGGCCGGTTCTACGCAGGGGCAAGAGGGGGCAATGCCCCCTTAAACAAATATCTTGCCCCCTCAAATCAAATCTGCCGAAAAAGGCACAAAACAGAAAAGTTTTCTCATCTGTCTCCATGCTGTGTGCCGGCTGTGTGTGATCTACTGTCTGCAGTCGGCAGAGACCCTCCCCCAGTAAACACCCAATCACTGTTTAGTATGCAAATGAGCCAAGATGCATCGGCGTCAGGTTTCTCAGTCTCAGTGAGGCAGAATGCAGCAGTAACGTGAAGCTCCGTTAAACTCGTTGTAGTGTCTCGTGAGATACTTAATATATAGTTAACAACAAAAAACAAAAGTAAATATAGCAGTGTGAGCATATAGTGTGAGCCTGTCAGTGCGAACGTTTCTTCAATCACACAAGCACAGCGAGAGATGAGTGCCTGGTGCATGTCACATACTGAGGACAAATGCCCTGTGTGTGCCAGACCCCTAAATAAAGCCCCACCCACCCTCTAGTTCTGCACGCTGTTCTTTGATAATCACAGCGATTTTTACAAAGCTTTTATTAACTTTTCACTCCTGCAGCTTTCAGCAGCTCAAAGGAGAGTAGCGTGAAGAGAAATCTGTTAAATTGCTAACAAAAAAAAAGACAAAAAAACAAAACAAAACAAAAAAGTATAAAATGTTCTGCTCTATCTATCTATCTGTTGTGTTTGTTAGTTCTGTTAGTTTGAGAAGTTTTTTTTATAAGACTAGCTTTGGTAAATACTGGCTATAGTGAGGTTATTGTAATTATTAGGTTCAAATTTATTTCATATGTCTAGATGCCTAATGGCCATCCAATGAGATAAATGTTAAGATGTTGGTTGTGCCTGGATGAAGGATATTTTTATTTTATGTTTTCTTAATTTTTATTTTATTTTTTGTTTATTTTATTTTTCAGTTTTCCTCCCTGAGGGATTGCCACCTTATTGTAGTCAGGGGGTTTGTGTGCCTCAGTGACCCTAAGAGCTATACCAGCAGGAGCTTAGTCTTCAGGTGGGACACCCAAGTTGGACAGGTCTTAGGGTAGAGGCCTGACAAAGTGCATTCCATTTCTTTAGGTTGGGGGTTGGACACACAGCTAACAACAACCCAATTCCATGTAGAAAACAGTTATCACCAACAAAACAAGCGGCGAGCACATGTGAGACCACGGTGCTTTGACACCCTCTATAGGGCACTCACACAGCGTCCCCACATCCTGCGAGTGAGTGAGTGAGTGAGTGAGTGACCTTTATTTGTCAGCTCTACCTATGGCAAAAATGTGCTGGAGCATGATGCCCCCTTCGCATTTATGACTGCCCCCTCTTATATGCCTGCCTAGAACCGGGCTTGTGGGACCATTGGGCTGTAGGAACATAGGGCTGACCCCCTCCGGGCAGCAAGGCTGGTTTCAGACTGGTTCTGCTTGGCTCCTCTTTGTTTGTTTGTTTGTTCGTTTGTTTATTTAATCGTTTAATACTAATTTTAATTCTCTCCTCTCTCCTTTCCTCACAGTAGGAACTCCCAGTTTGACTCGACACACGATTTTTCACCCTTCTCACCTGTGATGCCACACTTTGATTTCTTGACACAAACAAACTAATGTTTTACAGGAGAATGAGCAATTCATCTGTTGAGTTGTGTCTGAGTCTGGTTTGGATCTTTTGGTCTGTTTTGTAAGGGTCACTGTTAGAAAAAAATAGGGAAGCACAATATTGGATTTTTTGCCAATATGCCAATACATAACAATTCATTTGACCAATAATGGATACCAATATTGATATATCCACTTTTTTCCCTACCTCATTTTAGTGATCATCAAGTCTCTTCTGTAGTGGAATTAACATCATATTATGCATGCATAACTTTATCGTGATGGCCCAGCAGCAGATGGAGACATGAAATAAAATACTTTTCAATGTATGTAATATTCATTCATTGTGCAAGTTCAGAAAAAGCATGTTTGCCAATTCTGATAAAGTCAATTCAATTTAAAGCCAATATCGACCAGTACCAATGACATACCGATATTATCATGCATCCTTAGAAAAAAAAACAACATCCTAGAATGGGGTCATGATATTTTAAGACACAAAGTCCAAATGCTACAGCAATGAAGCTGGAATACATTACTACTTAGAAAACATTACAGCGTTTTCCTGAAAATATTCTGACTTAATTTTTGAGTTTTTAATTTTTGTGCCTCACAGTGCTCCTAAAATGGGTTTCACACAAAGGACACCCAGCAACAGTGGTGACATATATTATTGTCCTGCATCAGAAATCAAAACCCTTTGAACACAACTGTAAGTACCATTATTGCTTCATATTACAAAAACAAGTAGGCACATGATTATGAAAGGAGCATGTTAAGGTGCCTGTCTTAGTGCAGATTAACATTTGTATGCACACCAATATTGACAGACTGGTTATTACTATAATACATTTAAACACAAACACTAAACGCAAGTGATGTAATTTCTATAACAACTGAGCTCATGTAGATTTTTCAATGAAACTTTATAAGCAGTTAAGTTTTAGTTGAACTTTTTGCAACATTCCACTCACTGTTTCACTGTAAACTTAAAAGTGAGTTTCCTTGGTCTAACATCAAGATGTTTGTTGCACCAAAAGTGCTGGTTTTACTGTGTAAGTGGTCAATGTTGCCAGGATCACAGGCTCAGTGCTTCAGAAGGTGTTCATCAAAGGTTTAAAGAGCAGCTCCAACAAGTTGGAAAGTTTAGATGGCAGCAAAGCAGGATGTTCACTCAGTGTATAGTACCTGTCTAAATACATTTCATCCAACATCCAACGACACTTTGTACCTGACATGAAGCAAAAGACTTGGGGACATATTTGCTAAGAACATGGCGCAGCTCACATGCTGTTTTTAGCCTAGCTTAGCATAAAGACTGGAAGCAGGGGGAAACAGCTTGCCTGACTCTGTCCAAAGTTCACCTACTGACACCTTCATAGCTTATAAATGAACATGTTGTATGTCATTTGTTGAATCCATACACAAACAGAAATAAAGATAATTCTCATTTTAGGCAAAGTTGCATGCTGGAACTATTTCTTGACAACAGTTTATCCATATGCCCAGCACTTCTGCGCAGTGGCTTTGGTTATAGTGCAGGTTTTGGTTTGTATACAGATTCGATCAGGGTACCTACAGCTTAAGGCAAGTTTGATTTAACACTTTAAGCCTTTTTTAATGCCAAATGGAATGAATCTGAGACCAATTCAGCATATCATTTTACAACAACTAAAATTGATGAAAAAAACAAAACAAAACATGAACCAACATCAGTTAGGGGTAAGGACAATTTTGCCCAAATGAACAGAAGTGGGAAATACCTGGCATTTGTTGGCAGGCTTTCTGGGTGATTTTAATGAAGTTATTATAAGTATGGTTCAGAAACAAGACTATGCTTCTCTCTCCTAATTCAAATCATCTGCACCTCACTAATTCAACAACTTGAGCCTCATCACTTCAACCACCTGCCGTAACCTATATAGGTGTGTCTAACCCTTTCTCCTGTTTGTCTCAGTTCTCACAACCCTAACCCCAAACCCTGTTCTTCTCCTCTCTTCCCTCTCAGCAGGACAGCAAAGTGGCTCAGCCGCTAGCACCGTTGCCTCACAACAAGATGTTACTTGATATGAACTCTGAGGGGATTACGCAGCACAGAGCTCATCAAGACGTGGCCCCCACCCTTAGTTCCGGCCCCTGGGTTCATAAATGCTTTAGCCTCACCACAACTCCATCCGACCCCATCCATCCAAAAGACTTTGAAAGATTGATATTGAAGATAGAAGATTTTTTTAATACCAATTAAGGCCTTGTTGTTAAATTAATGAATTCAATGCCTTTGAAGACTTTTTAAGGATGACGATAGTAATGGAAACCTCACTGTGAGGACAAGACATCAGGAAGCTGTAGATGACTGACTCGAGTCATACTTCATACTCACTTAATGATGCGAATAATAATGATCTTCTACACTCACTCTAAAAAAACACATTACCCACAGTGTTGCAGTATTCCTTATAATAAATATCCAATCAGGAGAGGGATGCACAAAAACCATGTGTACAGCCTGTTTGAAAAACACGTTGATCCTGCGTCAGAATGCATCACATCTGTGAAAAACAGGTTAAAAACTAGTCTGACATGATGCGACAGGCAGAAATGCAAACTAGGTCCAGTGTGAAGAATGAATTTCAAGGAGCTGATGATTGTTGGTCTTCTTGAGTATGAACATTAGTGGAGGTAGCTGCTGACTTGCATATTTTGCATCACAAGTAATGTTACCTTTAATGTTAGCTTGCTAACATTACTTGCTGAAGGTGTTCACCTGTCACAACCAAAGCACTGATATTAAAAACATCGAAGTGTCACAGGTGATGTGTCTTTGGCTCCTTTGACTGCAGATCAGATGTTGAGTCTAGTTGAAACATTGAGAAGTAAGCTGGTTTACCTATAACCACATTAAATGAGGAAACGGATTGCTGTCATCTGTTATTGGCTGAGAGTGAGCGGGAGCTGCCACACCAGCATTGTGTTTTCACCAGAACCTGAGCAGCTTCCTATCCTGCGGTATCCTCTGCCACCAGAGAAGATGGCTGTAGAGGTGACTTTGTTGCGCCTGGCCTCCCCCTCTTTCCACTCCACGGGCTGCCCCCGAACCCACACATCAGGGTCCTCACTCACTTCATAGATGGAGCCATCCTCTGGGCTGTGCTCCAGGGAGTCAGGGGAAGACCTGAGGCTCCCCTGTTCAGGCTGGGCGGTCAGCAGCTTGCCAGGCAGCTGGCAGGTAGAGTGGAGGCGATACTGCAGCAGGAGACGCTTGGGCTTCTCCTCCCTCTGTGGAGGGGATTCTGAGTCCTGGGGGTAGCCACTCTGCTCCAACCTCTGCCTTCCTTCATCTCCTACCCCATCACCTTTACCTCCCCCTCCTCTGCTGGCACCCTCCTCGCTGCCGTTGAGGATGGAGTCCCGTCTGAGCATGTCAGAAGCCAGAGTGCTGGAGGTTGACACCAGGAAGTCCACCGGACCACAGTGAGCATTTAGAGACGTCATCCCCTTACCTGAGAGGTACAAGAGTTCTGAATGAATCCACATGGCAATACACACACACACACTAGTGTTGTCACGATACCAAAATCTTTGTTTCGGTACCAATACCAATATGAATTTCGATACTTTTCGATACTCTTCGGTACTTTTCCTAAGGAAAAGTCCTTTTGGATACAAACCTTTAGAACAATAAATAGTAGGGGTGTAACGGTACCAAAAAAAACATGGTTCGGTAAGTACCTCGGTACGGACATCACGGTTTGGTAACTCAAATGTTCCACCAAGTTTGGGTTGTCTCCCTTTGCGAGGCAGACTTTCTCTTGTCTTTTTTCACATGCGCCAGCTGCGAATGTTGATACAGGTGTTGTCATACACACCACTTGTGCAATCTGTGCTCCAATAGGAACAAGAAAGGCGTTTGTGTGCATAATTGAGTAAAATAAATTAACTAAATTAATGAATTCAATCAATTTCAAAGTACCGGTATTTTCCAAATGCAATATAGTATCGTTTGGAATACTCTAGTACCGCGGTACTATTTTAGTACCAGTATACCGTGCAACACTAACACACACACACACACACACACACACACACACACACACATAAGTGCTGTACTTGCCGTTTGATATGAATATTTGACGATTTCCATATAAAATGATTAAATTTGAACGCAGCTCAGCAGCACTAAAGCATTTCACATTTTCACATGTCTTGTGTGTCATTTATCCTGGCTTCATATGAGAAAGTATGTAGAGAAAAGCTCCGCTTAGGCTAATTTATACAATTTAAAATGCCATAGCCTTAACCTTAGCACATTGGATTTGTGTGGAACCCATATCTACCATAAGACAATTAATTTGTCGGTGAACCTTGTGAGTTCAGTCTCGTCATCATTGAAAATGAGGCCAAGCCCTCAATGATTCTTCAAGAATAAATAAAGGTTGAATAAATGAATGAATTAATGAATGAGTGTAATTGAGCCAAATATTCTAACGTTACCTTTGTTCAATGTTGCTGTTGTTCCTGGCTTCATACTTCATATATGTATAGGTATAGATAAATATCATGTTGTGTTTTATGCTGCAGTCAGGAGGTGAGTAGAAGAGCTACTGTACTCCGTACTGACCTGTAATCTTGGGGATGCCCTCCAGGGTGGGCACAGGGAAGGTGATGATGATGCCTTGGCTGGTTCCCACCCACAGCAGGCCCTGGCAGATCAGTAAGCTAGAGACACA
Source organism: Epinephelus lanceolatus (assembly GCF_041903045.1). Classification (NCBI taxonomy): domain Eukaryota; kingdom Metazoa; phylum Chordata; class Actinopteri; order Perciformes; family Serranidae; genus Epinephelus; species Epinephelus lanceolatus. The sequence continues at coordinate 47,090,354 of NC_135741.1, forward strand.
AACTTTACCTGGAATACAAAGAGACATTTAACCAACAGGACTACCATTGCTGCTATCACAACAGTATACAGTCCATGTTTCACAGTGGTTCAGCCCTGATCCAGGACCTAGTACCTGTCAACATCCTGGATCGCCAACTCCCAAAACCTGCACATATCAGTCACTGAGCAACTCAAGAGATGGTATTTGTCTCAGTGATTTATAAGTGAAAGAGAATGACATACAGAAGGTGCAAAGTAACAAAAATGATTTACACTGACCACAAAAGCTCCCCCTACTGAAGTCAACACAAACCATGAAACTAGGGTGCATGCTATTTTATTTTTTCCGATATCTGATATGCTGATATGTGACAACTCATCTGACTGATAACCGATACCGATGTATCCACTTTTTTCTCCACCTAATTTTAGTGAATATCAAGTCTCCTCTGCAGTGAAATTCACATCATATTACGCATGCATACTCTTATCGTGATGGCCCACCAGCAGATGGAGATATGAAATACAATTCTTTCCAATGTAAGCCAATATCGTCCAATACCGATGACATGCTGATATTATTGTGCCTCCCCACATGGAACATCAAAGATTCTTCCTCATTCACTGACTGAATGAACTTCTGTCTCCTTTACATACCTTTTGGCTACTAGTCACAGCACTGAGTGCTCTGCTGCTGAGCTGCACTACAGTCACTAAATACAGCTTCATTATCTCTATTTGCTTGAGATGTAAAATAGCATTCATACAGGTAACTTATATACTTTATGTGTCATTTTGTCTGATTGAGCATGGCACTCTCAAGTGAGCAACAATGACTGTTCCAGGGTTGCTTCAATACAGTACTATAATTAGCACTATACACTCCACATATTCATCTGATTCTGGGTGTTAACATTTTGTCTGGCCTTGCCTGGTGTCAGATGGGCAGTGCGGGTGGAGATGTTGACTTCCTGTAGTGGTTCCAAGGTCTCTGTGTGAAACAGGTGAATGGTGGAGCCCTGGGTGAAGGCCATCCAAACCCCCCCACCTGAACGAACCATGTGGCTAACACTGCAGCCTGGATCAGAGTGGGCTTTAAAACTCTGAGGAGAGACGCAGAGAGATGGTCACAGTCTATAGGTCATCTGTCAGCAGTAACTCAAGGTCAAATAAGATTCTATGCATTCATATTTGTATCATATGTAAGAGGGGCCATTGAGGACTGTATTTACAATTACCATACACATACTTTTGCTCTCACATACACATACACATACACATACTGTCAGAGTCAGGTATAGCCTGTTAGGCTGTGTATACTAGGGTATTTAGAAAACGATAGGATTTTCAATAGCATCATATACCATATACCCGGGTGAAATGTCAGGAAGGTATTATGGTATGAAAATAAAGATACCACCCAAGCCTCATCTGTGTTATTGTTGTACACATTTTTTTGGTCACTTATGATGACTAGGTCACATGATATTGGAAGTGGTAGCTAAAGGAATTATACCTATTCACCAGTTACTTTTGTCAACGATAGGAGAGGGGGTGATAGAGGAAGCCTTATTTTTTGCTGATCACCGTTTATAGTTGATGATCACCTTTTGTATGCCTTTGAACCATTTTTTAACCATCTTTGGATAAGTTGTATCTTATAACTAGAGTTCAGTCAGGACCACTTTGTCAAAGAAAACTTTAATTTCATGCAGTATTATATTTGGCAGTATGGCTCTGTTCTAGGGCCTCTCTGCCTTTCCTTAGGCCTACGCAGATAGCCTAACGCTGAAAGAGCACACCTCCCTGCCTTTTGCGTGCCTATGTGGACAGCCTTAAGGAGAAGAGAGCACACCTCTCTGCCCTTCCACATGCATAAAAGGAAAGAAGTTGAAGTTGCAAATATGTTGGAAAAATTGAGCAAAGCATTAGTTCAGGCAGGACATGAAGTCAAGCTCTGCTCAGCTACCAGCTACATCAGCTGATCGCAAGCAGCTCAATCAACTGATGGATCAGCTGATTGGTGGAGGGGAGTCAGCCGATAGATCACATGATTCCTTTCTATGCAACCAATTGGCAAATCTCATTCAGGACACCCTATTTAAATTGCTTCGCCCTGCCTACTGCTGCTACTTCCTCTGCAAGCCGCTTTGCAAACCACCTCCACCCCAGCTCCTCCTTTTCATGCTGTCTGACTTATTAGTGACATTTCTGTTTGTCATTGATGCTTGCTCTGTTCTGTTCCCCGGGGGGGTCTTTACTGCTGCTCTCCCTGCCTAATTCTTTTCATGTTGGCACATGGAAGGTCAGGGGGGTTTGCTCTCTCTCTGCCTCAGGCTATCCTCATTTGTGCATGGAAGGGTGGAGAGGTGTGCTCTCTCCACCTTAGGTTTTCCACAAAGGTGTGTGGAAGAGCAGATTGGTGTACTCTCTCTGCCTTTCCTCAGGCTTACGCAGAACAGAGCCACACTGCCAAATATAATACTTCAAATGGAAATAAAATTTTCTTGGACTAAAGTGGTCCTGACTGAAATGCTTATAATGATGTTCTACATAAGCAAATGCAATGAGTCCGTGAAAGCCTAACATTGTGTGTACCACAAGCTATGAAGTAAATTGTCACTAAGTCCAGGAGGTGTGTTTTTGTCTTTTCTTTAATTTCATCCACTCAGCAGCTTTTCCATTTTAGGGCTTATTCATATTTCAGCAGTTTTCCAAACCTAACAGTAGAAAGGTGACATGCTCAACAAAAGCACAAGGGCAAATACTCATGCATACACCAGTGAGTGAACACAGAAACACATTTTTTAAAATTCAAGTTTCCATCCTTCCCCACAGAGACTGAGCTGCTGTCACCAGCGAGGAGACAGAGGGAGGGGAGTTGCACTGCGTCTGGCAACCTGCTCCAGAGCTCACACACAAGAGTTAAGAGTCCCTGTGGATTCAGAGCAGCACAAGTAAGACACCTGCCATGTACAACACAGGTCTAACTGTGTACAACTCCATAACATTTGACATTCATGGTGAGCAGTCAAAGTTCTGGGAAAGGGAAACTACGTACTGAGTTGATCACTGCTGGGACAAGCATATGAAATGTTTGACTTTACAAAATGATTTGAATATGGTTTAGTTAAACCAAATGAATATTCAGGTTCTGTGGAAAATTAGGACAGCTGTACGCTGTCAGCCAGCAGCCAGCAGATTCTGGCACATGGTGTTGCATGTTAATTTAATTCTAAATCAACATAATGCAGCATATAAGATCTTTTTACTGCAGAGGCATTTGATTACATGTGAAATAGTGGTATGGTATTCAAAATTGCCTATGTGAGCCAATCAGAGTTAATCATCGGGCCCAGTATTTCAAAACTTGTAATCTGGGTCAGAATAATCCGGATGATGAAATCCTTCTTCTCTCAGTCAGGGATCAAGGTGATCCTGCTGACTTTATCTGGGTATTTCAAAACATTGGCAGGGTGGATCACTTTGATCCCAATCTGACTGGATAGGGATTGCCAAATGTCACAACTCCGCCCCCAGATCTGAAACATGGAGGACTACTTGGAGCAGTTGGTAGCACAGCTTTCACATCAAAATGTAAGTATACCGTTGTCTAATGTGTAGCGTTTTTAAGACCATATGAAGGCCACTCACCATCTCATGTAAGCTAGCTATTTGAATTGTCACTTACTTAAAACGTGGGCGTACCGATCTCTAATTGAGCCGAGGTCATGCTAACGGTAGCTAACGCGGCTCCATTGACTTGCATGTTAAGTAGCTAGCAGGCTAGCGAGGTAGCTGGCTTTGTTGATGTATTTTGCGGTCTATGGTTTAATTTAAAAGGTAATTAATCTGAAGTACGTCATACATGAACTCAAGAGGGCGGTGAGACAAATCGAATTGGCTGACGAGCAGCTCAAGCTGATGCTGCTTCAGCAGAAAGAGACTGAATTGAAGATAAAACTTATGGAAAAGAAGCTCACCTCAAACCTGTGAGCAGTCTTTAGGTTCTGTGCCACTATTTTGATTTACAGTTTGTTTCTAATTGCTTTTTTAATACTTTGTTTGAATGGCCAAACAATATTTTTCTATTGTAATAACAAAGCCTCAGCTCCACTTCTCCTAGATATTGATACTCAAGATGTTCATTACACTTCATCTAAATTAGTGTTTTAGTTGTAAGTAATTTCAAGCATAGAAAAATATTGTTTGGCCATACTTCCTGAAACTGCTGTAAATAAGAGTAACAAATACAGACCTATATCTCAACGTCTAGTTTCACCTAATATTATAATCTGTACCAAAACATCCAACATATGTTTGTGGTCAGACAAAGGCAAGGAAATGCAATGCAAAGCAAATTTATTTGTATAGCACATTCTTTTCTTTACATAGAGTGCAAGAAACAACACAGGGATTAACATAGTAAGCACATGGCAATTCAAAGTATTAAAAAAGTAATTAGAAACTAAACGTAAATCAAAATAGTGAACTGCATAATTCATACTAGTACTGTGTATTTTTCCTATACTGCAGCAGTCTGCTCTGCACACATGTAAAAAATAAATAAATAAATTAAAAAAATTAAAGTCCGCTGTGTTGGCAATAACATAACGTTAAACTTTAAACAGGTTGTTGTTTAAAGAGTTGATATATGATGTACTTCTGATTAATTACCTTTTAAATTAAACCGTAGACCGCAAAATACATCAACAAAGCCAGCTACCTCGCTAGCCTGCTAGCTACTTAACATGCAAGTCAATGGAGCCACGTTAGCTACCGTTAGCATGACCTCGGCTCAATTAGAGATCGGTACGCCCACGTTTTAAGTAGGTGACAATTCAAATAGCTGGCTCACATGAGATGGTGAGTGGCCTTCATATGGTCTTAAAAACGCTACACATTAGACAACGGTATACTTACATTTTGATGTGAAAGCTGTGCTACCAACTGCTCCAAGTAGTCCGCCATGTTTCAGATCTGGGGGCGGAGTTGTGACATTTGGCAATCCCTATCCAGTCAGATTGGGATCAAAGTGATCCACCCTGCCAATGCTTTGAAATACCCAGATAAAGTCAGCAGGATCACCTTGATCCCTGACTGAGAGAAGAAGGATTTCATTATCCGGATTATTCTGATCCGGATTACAAGTTTTGAAATACTGGGCCCAGGGTCTCATAGTGTCTTTTAGCCAAAGCCAGCCAAAGGTTGTATATGATGATGACCAATGTGGAACACATTAAAATGTACCTGTGTGTTGAGGCTGGATCCTTGGATGACAGTGACTTGGTTGGCACAGCTGGCCCATACAGTGTCTTCAAGCGTCAGCAGACTGCAGACTGGCTCAGAGCCCAGAGGCACCAGCCTGCACGAGTCCACATTCCACAGTCTCTCTGAGAGGAACAATGGTCCATGGTTAAGCACTTTATCAGGACTCTTTGGTCAAGCAGTTATACTGCAGTGTAACATTGTGAATCTGTCTGGACCACAGTCTCTTTCCTCTGACATGCAAACCAGCATAAGGTCAGTGTGATAAGTGTTCTTCAGTGAGTACTCACCGCCAGTCTTTCTGTGGTACACAGCTACTTTGCCATTGGCCAGTCCAGCGAAGAGGAAAGATAGTGAGTGTTTGAGGCAGAGAACTGGACAGCTGTCAGGGTTCACCAAGGTCAACAGGCACTGAACAGCTGTGTCCACACTGCTGTACACATAGATGCTGGGAAGACAGGGAAACACATTAGATTGAAAAGTCAAATACTACACATAAAATGAAAGACAAGCTTAAAGGAATATTGTAGTTTAACACTTTGGGAGAGTGAGATGGACTGATGGATATTCATCTCATGTCTGTGTGTTAAATACAGAGCTGGAATCAGAATGTGGTTAACCTAGCTTAAGGTGTGTTCACACCGGACTTGTTTTTTTTCCCGCTAGAGACGAGTTTACATACAAAGTCAATGCAAATGGGCGATTGAGCATATATTCGCCCGAGAGAAAAATTGCTCGGGCTCCGAGCGACAGCGACAGAGTGAGAGAGTGAAATTTCGCTCGTCGCTTGAGATGAGAAATCCCAGCTGGAGCTGTATTTCGCTGGGTCCTGTCGCTTGCAGCTCAACGCTGATTGGCTGCCGTAATCCCGGAATCCCGAGGGGATTCTTGACTGTCATGACATGTCAGCTTTATTAAAAGTATAGCTGCAAATTAAAAGCAACAATAGATGTAAAAACACACAGAGACAATACATCTGTGATCAGCTCCCTAATTTAATTTTAACAATTTTTTCAATCTTCTCCAATTTCTTGTTTTATTTTATGGAGGTGATCAATGTACGTGCACTTGTCCTAGAGCCGCCACAACAGTTATAATGCAAATAACTCTGTTTAGATAAAAACTACAAGCTTCTCTTCCTATGACTTTCACTAAAAATGTGTCTTGTATGTTTTCTGAAGCCTTTAAGTTACAAAAATGAAACACACTACACTTCTGAGCATTTATACCTCCGACCGTGGTAGACTGCTAAAGACGGGACTCTACCTACACCGACTGAAAACTTTTAAGGAGATGAAATAACTTTTTTTTTTGTGTACAGCTAACTGACTGGACCAGATAAAAAGTGAAAATATGTGTGCCCTGAATCAGTTTGTGTCTACAGACTTAAAGTCCATTCTCACTGAGGGCGAATATCCGCGCGGATTATTCTCGCGGAAAAATATAAAAGTTGAATTTATGGGTTCTTATGGAAGTTTGCACACCGGGGCGGAACTTTCGTGCGGTCAAAAAGTTTCCACCCAGACTTTGACCCCCCGCGGAATTCGCCAGCGGAACTACACAGCTGGGCCAATTAAATTGTTTGTTTAGAGTGCCGAAGTCACGCCCCTTCCGGTGAAGCTCATGGGACCTTAGATCGGAAAAATATGATTGGCAGTGAATGAGGAGAGAAATATTATCTTTTGGTCCCGTTTGAGTTGTGACATGAAATCCAAATATGTCATTAATTAATTTAAAACATAAATTTTAAGGTCAAGAAAGTCATACTTTGTGGTAAAACTGTTGAGATATAAGCTTTTGAAAAAAACGTAATTAGAAAAACTACACAGGAGGCGGTCGCGTATGTGACGTCATAGCTTTCGCTCACTTCCTGCAGCTTGGAGTGACTGCAACCTGGCACAAAACACACAGACATCTTCAATCATAAATCGATTAATCATAAAACAGTGGAATTTCAGCGGGGAGGCCAAGCTGCAGGAAGCGAGCGAAAGCTATGATGACGTCACATACGCGACCTCCTCCTGTGTACTCTTGAGTCTTTCTAATTCAAAAGCTTATATCATATCAGTTTTACCACAAAGTATGACTTTCTTGACCTTAAAATGTATGTTTTAATTCATTAACAACATATTTAGATGTCGCAACTCAAACGGGAACAAAACATAATATTGCTCTCCCCATTCACTGCCATTCATATTTTTTCCGATCCGAGGTCCCATGAGCTCTACTGGAAGGGGCGTGACTTCGGCACTCTATAGTCGCACAGATCGGGAGTAGCGAGTCCGAAATCCAGTCAGGCAGGGCAGTATGGGAGAAAGGTTGACAGCAGTTCACAGCACCCCGTCCTTTTTGATAAAAGACGGGATGATTTTCATTCATTCATTCATTCATTCATTCATCTTCTAACTGCTTCATCCTCTTGAGGGTTGCGGGGGGGCAGGAGCCTATCCCAGCTGACATTGGGCGAGAGGCAGGGTTCACCCTGGACAGGTCGCCAGACTATCGCAGGGCTGACACATAGAGACAAACAACCATTCACGCTCACATTCACACCTACGGACAATTTAGAGTTATCAATTAACCTAGCCCCCAATCTGCATGTCTTTGGACTGTGGGAGGAAGCCGGAGTGCCCGGAGAGAACCCACGCTGACACGGGGAGAACATGCAAACTCCGCACAGAAGGGCTCCCATGCCCGGGATTGAACCGGCAACCCTCTTGCTGTGAGGCGAGAGTGCTAACCACCACACCACCTTGCCGCCCCGGGATGATTTTATGAACAATGAATTAAAGGACAACGTCTGGCAGTCCATTGTCCAGCTTGGTGGCTGTGGTGAGAGTGGTAAGTGCTAAAGAAAGTTGATGTTGATGCTTGATGAACGTTAGCTTGCTAGCTCGCTGCCACCGCTGCCGCTGCTGCTGCTTCTACTCTTGTCCATGTTCATCCACACCCGTTCACGCAGCGCAAATTCGCGCGTCGAGATTACATACAAAGTCAATGCAAAGATGCGATTAGACGCAAATTCGCGCCAGGTGGCCAATGGCTCGCTAGTCGCGCGACTGACACGATAACGCGAATTAACAAAACTGTCCGGCGTCCAAACTCGTGCGTAATTTGCTTCACTCACGCCTGGTGTGAACGCACAGTAAATGTGCGTTGCACAGTAAATGTGCGTTCACACAGAGTGCGAGTGAAGTGAATTACTCGCGAGTAACGCACCGCGCGTAACGCGTGAGTTTGGCGCCTGACCATTTTGTTAATTCGCGTTATCGCGCCAGTCGCGCGAGTAGCGAGCCCGCCCATTTTCACTAGATAACAACATCTTGCCCGCCATTCTCTCCTCAACCATGGCTGAGATAACCACCATCGCTGCTTTGTACCTGCTCTGGAAGTCCCAGATGCGTTAGAGGGCCAAACGCCGTCGTTTTCGGGTTCACCCTATCCTGCAGAAGAGCATCCAACTCTGCGAGTTTCACCACCTCCTCCAGGAACTCCGTCTGGATGATAGCCGCTTTCAGCAGTACTTCAGGCTGACTGGGGCCTAGTTTGAGTACCTGTTGGCGAGGGTTGGCGCCAGGATCTCCCGGCAGGACACCAACTACAGGCGCTCCATTTCAGCTGCGGAGCGCCTGTCCATCTGTCTCCGGTGAGTAGCAGTTTATTGTTGTCAACAACTGGACGTCAGGGCGTCAAGACGTCACTGACGTCGGGAGAATCTCAATGCTGATTGGCTTTCGCGGCACAGCGTCACGCAAATTCGCCTCAAAAGTTCAATATTTTCAACTCGAGCAATGAAGCACGAATTTGCGTCTAATTGCGTCTTTGCATTTACTTTGTATGTAATCTTGACGCGCAAATTTGCGAATTCTCGTTTGGTGTGAACGCAGCATTAGGCGGTGAGCTGGTTCCAACGACTGACCTGCCATCCTGCAGGCCAACACAGATGATGTTTCCTATCTTGGCTGCAGTCTGGACCTTCTCAGCCTCTCTCGCCTCTTTTCTGGGACACAGCTCCTTCACATAGTCCAGACAGAGGACTGGGGCCCTCAGTGGGACAGTCTTGACCAGACGAGGAGTGGTTCGGTTCAGGGAGAAGATCTCCACTTGGCCATGGTTGAAGTTGCCTCCTCCAGCAGCAACCTGAACTCCAGTGGAAAAAGGCTTATCTAGGTAAATACACGCCAATACAACATACATCCTCAAGATTTAATCAAACGTCATGAATTAAATTATATGAAAATTTCTTAAAAAAAAAAAAAAAAGTCAAGAAGCATTTGATGATGTGTACTTTGTTATCCCAGATTAGTACACCACGATATCTGATGGAACACTGGCCATGTTTTCTCTTTTTATAAGGAGGAGGAAGATGGCCATGGAAGATATCATGAGAAATGAAATTGAGAATTAAATTTGAAGAAGTTACTGAAAGATGATAGCAAAGAAAGAAATATCCACTTATCTGCTTTACACACACACACACACACACACACACAGATATATATATATATATATATATATATACTAGTCTATACCCATTGAGTGCACAGTTGCCCACGTACAGTTTCACATGGTGTGTGTTTGGGACACACGTCATAGGAAGTTGCAGACTAGATAGTCAACTGAACCCATTAGAGCAATGTATTCAGACAGAGTTTTTGAAAAACGTGGGATAGACAGAATGACTGAGTGACAGAATGACACACTGACAGTTTCCATGATTATGTACAGCATACCATACCATGACTTAGTCATAACAAAAATTAGAAAAAAAAACCCCAAACACTCGGCCACAGGGGGAGCCACAGCGATCGGTCGCATTTTAGCCATTTTTAAGTATTTTTCTGTTGTTATAGCGCCACCCAGTTGCCAATTAGAGTTAAATTTCTCCAGTCACCTTGAGGCGTCCTGTTCTACATATCTACAAAGTTGCATGGTGATTGGTGAAACTCTTGAGATGTTATACACCTTTATGTGATGAGCCATACCCTCCGCAATATTCATTGCCTTATAGAAGCTCAGTTTTAGTAAGTTTTCCAACTTTTGCCAAGAGGGAACTTTAGATATTGGCCCCTAGATTATGTTCACCGAGTTTCATGCAGATCACTCAAATTTCCTAGGAAGAGATCGATTTTAAATGTTTTTCAAAAAATTCAAAATGGCAGAAAATCTATATAACCGGAAGTTATGGGTTTTTGAGGCAAATTTGTTCCTCATGAGGAGAGGCATCTATGTTTCATGTCTCTACCACATACGGGGCATGAGATATGGCCATTCAAAGTTTGCAATTTCAATCGGTTAATATAGCGTCCCCCTTTGGCCAATTGATGTAATATTGCTTCATTTGCATCCTCCCATGACCCTCTACCACTGTGCCAAATTTCACATGGATTGACCAAGTCAGTGAGGAGAAGCACGTGGAACAGACACACCCACACACAGAGTTTTCGTCATTATATAGTAAGATATATATATATATATATATATATATATATATATATATATATTTATCAGATAAGTGGATATAAATATATATTCATTCATTCATTCATTCATTTCCATAAGTGCTTATCCAAGCTTTTTGTGATCATCATTTTTTTTTTTTTATTATTTTCATTTTCATTGAGTTCAAACAGAAATATTTCAGGGGATACAATGTTATTAGAATGGATTCAGAGAGAAAGACAGTTAGCCCAGGACAAAAGAACGTGTCATGGGTAGTATTGATGATAATAATAATAATAATACAAAATAGTAATAATAATAACAATAATAATAATAATAATAATAATAATAATAACAATAACAATAATAATAATAAATAAAATATAAAAGTACAAATAAAATTACATACATAATCTACATAAATACACACAAACACACACAGACTCACAAACATATTGACAAGACAGAGGGGACTTGACATCTAGAGGCACTAAGGTGAGAGAGCCAAACTGCTTATCCAAGCTGACATTGGGCAAGAGGTGGGTTATACAGAACTGGTTATATATATATATATATATATATATATATATATATATATATATACATATATATATATACACACACACATATATATATATATATGCACATATATACAGTACAGGCCAAAAGTTTGGACACACCTTCTCATTCAATGCGTTTTCTTTATTTTCATGACTATTTACATTGTAGATTCTCACTGAAGGCATCAAAACTATGAATGAACACATGTGGAGTTATGTACTTAACAAAAAAAGGTGAAATAACTGAAAACATGTTTTATATTCTAGTTTCTTCAAAATAGCCACCCTTTGCTCTGATTACTGCTTTGCACACTCTTGGCATTCTCTCCATGAGCTTCAAGAGGTAGTCACCTGAAATGGTTTCCACTTCACAGGTGTGCCTTATCAGGGTTAATTAGTGGAATTTCTTGCTTTATCAATGGGGTTGGGACCATCAGTTGTGTTGTGCAGAAGTCAGGTTAATACACAGCCGACAGCCCTATTGGACAACTGTTAAAATTCATATTATGGCAAGAACCAATCAGCTAACTAAAGAAAAACGAGTGGCCATCATTACTTTAAGAAATGAAGGTCAGTCAGTCCGGAAAATTGCAAAAACTTTAAATGTGTCCCCAAGTGGAGTCGCAAAAACCATCAAGCGCTACAACGAAACTGGCACACATGAGGACCGACCCAGGAAAGGAAGACCAAGAGTCACCTCTGCTTCTGAGGATAAGTTCATCCCAGTCACCAGCCTCAGAAATCACAAGTTAACAGCAGCTCAGATCAGAGACCAGATGAATGCCACACAGAGTTCTAGCAGCAGACCATCTCTAGAACAACTGTTAAGAGGAGACTGCGCCAATCAGGCCTTCATGGTCAAATAGCTGCTAGGAAACCACTGCTAAGGAGAGGCAACAAGCAGAAGAGATTTGTTTGGGCCAAGAAACACAAGGAATGGACATTAGACCAGTGGAAATCTGTGCTTTGGTCTGATGAGTCCAAATTTGAGATCTTTGGTTCCAACCGCCGTGTCTTTGTGAGACGCAGAAAAGGTGAACGGATGGATTCCACATGCCTGGTTCCCACTGTGAAGCATGGAGGAGGAGGTGTGATGGTGTGGGGGTGTTTTGCTGGTGACACTGTTGGGGATTTATTCAAAATTGAAGGCACACTGAACCAGCATGGCTACCACAGCATCCTGCAGCGACATGCCATCCCATCTGGTTTGCGTTTAGTTGGACGATCATTTATTTTTCAACAGGACAATGACCCCAAACACACCTCCAGGCTGTGTAAGGGCTATTTGACCAAGAAGGAGAGTGATGGAGTGCTGCGGCAGATGACCTGGCCTCCACAGTCACCGGACCTGAACCCAATCGAGATGGTTTGGGGTGAGCTGGACCGCAGAGTGAAGGCAAAGGGGCCAACAAGTGCTAAACACCTCTGGGAACTCCTTCAAGACTGTTGGAAAACCATTTCAGGTGACTACCTCTTGAAGCTCATGGAGAGAATGCCAAGAGTGTGCAAAGCAGTAATCAGAGCAAAGGGTGGCTATTTTGAAGAAACTAGAATATAAAACATGTTTTCAGTTATTTCACCTTTTTTTGTTAAGTACATAACTCCACATGTGTTCATTCATAGTTTTGATGCCTTCAGTGAGAATCTACAATGTAAATAGTCATGAAAATAAAGAAAACACATTGAATGAGAAGGTGTGTCCAAACTTTTGGCCTGTACTGTAAATATATATATGTATATATGTATAAAACCATATATATATACACATATATACATATATTTATTTTAAGATTAAGGTCCAAATATGACTATGATTTTTTAATCATGGTTTACATGCTGCTATTTTGTCCTGTAGAGGCACCTTTTCTTGTAGTCAAGCTGCTGTAACAGCTTCCAACTGCTGTTGTGATGGATATTAACACCACTGAGCTTTTGAGTTGCTCTTTTTACCTTAAAAAACTTGCAGATGGCTCAGTGGACAGGTCCAAAGTAATATGCACCTTTTATCAAACAGAATTAAAATACCAACCAAATATTTTGAGTTTGAGATTCCACCTAAGATCTGAGCATACAGGTATCAGATGTCAGCTGGGAACCGCATCACCAAAGCCAGCAAAGCACTATTTTGGAGTAAGCAAGTCGCCACAGACTTGTGGATGAAATTAAATTAAAAAAAACTATGGCAAGCAGCCGAGAGAAAGACAATGAGGATGGCGTTATTTATTCTGGAATAAATCAGCAGTGTGGAAATAATTTCAATTTCAGAGAAAATAGGGGTCAACAGACAAAGTACACGCCGTATGTAAACAAGCCGTAATGAGAAAAAACACAACATAACATTACCTGCCTGGATGGCATCTCATTCTGCTGACTTCTCACTTCTCTACAATTTTGGCCTGAAAAAACGTGCATGCTGACTGAAATTCAACCGAGCTGTTCTGTCAGGAGATGCAGAGACTTATACCAACGGTGAGTAAGAAAAATAACTTAAGTGACTTTTTTAAGCTATGAGTAGAGGAAAAAAGTCTGCCAGCTGCAAGGCTAATTTATGCAATGTAAACATGCTAAAGCTAATAATGAGTCGTGAGCAAAAAACAATTGTTTTGTCAATAAACTTTGAAAGTTAATACTGAGCTGAATTTCATACTTTTTTTTTTTTTTTTTTTTTTTTGTAGTAAAGTAAACTTTACTGCAATTTTTATGTGTTGTTTTTATCTTTCATGGTCTAAAGTAAAGCCCATTTCAGACCAAAGAATTCCGGCAAGATGAGTTGAAACAGGAAACTACTTGCAAGGCACGGTTAAGTAATGTTCTAAACACCTGCCAGTTCACACCAATGCAACTAGAAATGGTAAAAAATAGAAACAAAACAAGCATCAGATGGACTGTATTCATAATAAATAGGTGACAATAATACAAATAGCCCCAATTAATCAGTCAGTGAGAATGTGTGTGTGGTGTTGGCGGGGAATAAGCACGTACATCAAGGAGCAGCAGCAACCCACCGTCTGTAAACAGTCGCAAGTATATGTTTAAAACTGTACAATGACCAAAGGAATCTGGCAGATGCCTCTGGAACTCAAGAGGGAGAGAGAAAGGACAGTGAGTATGTTCTGCTTGAGTTTGAGGAGGAAATGCTCCCAGAGAAAGAAAAGTGACATTAGTGTTGGGATTCACAGGACCACAGATGATTTATCATTTGGTAAAATCATCACTGATTTCAAGGCTTTTTCCTCTGCATGCTCTTTAGGCCCGTTTCCACTGCAGGAACTTTGGGGTAATTCTACGGGGCCGGGGCCGTTGGTGCGTGTCTCCACCGCAGGAACCACCCCCGAGGGACAGAGTTCTGGAACTTTTATGGGGGCTAAACAAGTCCCTGCCTTGGGGTAGGTACTCAGAACGGCCCCGAAAGACTCCTGGCTGGGGCCTGGGGAGTACTTGGTGCTGATTGGATATACTCAAGGAGGGATGTGACGTCAACAGAAAGCTACAAAATAGCCGGCATTTTTAAAACTCAGCAGACGAGGGTTAGCTTGTTCATATAGCTTTCGCCGCCATGTAAAAAAACCCTCACTAAATGGCTCGTGAAAAAATTATTCTTTCCAGCAGATATCTTAGTTACAACATGATTGAGCTAGCAAAGCAGTTTTGTGTTGCTATGTGTGGTATTTATTCAGTTTTGGGAAATCACGATGTCTAGAAAGCATCAGTGGCTGCAGCTGACAGGGACAGCTAACAGCAGCAGCAAAGCTAACATCAGGACGTCATCTGTTAAAAGTCTCCCGTTGTCGGATACGACATGAAACTACTCCAGTTAGCTCAATCATGTTGTAACTAAGACATCCGCTGGAAAAAATATTTTTTTCACAGGCCATTTAGTGAGTTATTACAGACACCGCTATCGGCTAATGGCGTCCCTAAGTCGCCCCGGTCAAAATGGTCGCGCAACGATTACGTCACATCCAGAGGCAGCCCGCAACTTTACAGGAACCTTCCTCGTACTCCGCTCTCTCAGTGGAGACACGGTGGTTGAGAGGGCCGAACGAGAGGACGTTCTTGTAGTAGTTCCTGCCCCCCAAATAGTACCAGGAACTTCTTCAGTGGAAACGGGCCTTTTGTCTTCAAACAAAGAGAGCTAAGTGGCACCCCTCTCCACAGGAGGTCTCACCCCACACCTCAGTGAGACTCAAGTCCCAAAACTTGATTGGACCTTTAGTGACATGTGACTCTGATGTCACAGGCACCTGTAGAATTGTGCTCCCTTCTAACAGATTCCTTCCTCTCTTTACTCCAGCTGCTTCAGCAGCTAACGTCTCTTTCCGTTTGGGCCTGGACAGCAGAGGCCCGAACCCCTGCTCCATAGCCCAAACCACTAAAGGGAGGGCAACTGATCACAGACTCTCTGGCAAACACAAGGTTTGCAAACCAGCTTTCCAGCAACAAGGAACTAAGTGAGTTAGCACCCAGCGTCTAACTCTGCAAGGACCCCGAGCGACCACCTTCCTCGGATCAGAACCTTTGGAACAAAGGACCCAACAAAGACTGCAGCTGGAACCATCTTCCCAGCCTTCTTCTGCCGGCTAACAAAGCAGCACACCACCAAGTGACTTTTTCTCCCATCCATTCAAGGATCGGTAACGTAACAACTGGGCATAGCTTATCACAGCTTTACAGGCTAAGCAAGACTGTTTAACTTGTTGTATGTGATTTGATGCTGTTTACTGACTTATTGTTGTGATAGATTGCAGTTAGGTCACTGATTAGCTGGCTTTGCCAAAGCTAAGTGTTTAGTTTGCTAATACTGTTCACAAACAGATTCTTGCACACAACTAAACAATCTCTGCACTAATTCAGACCGTTTGCAACACAAATCCCATTGACATAGACTCACTGACAAATAGGCTTTCACCAGAGCTACACCCAAACAGGCATCTCAAAGTTCCCGCTTCTTTTCCTTTGTCCTGACCACACGGTCAGACAAATACCTTGACTGGAAGCCAGCCTTGATTCGGCCATTTTGGTAGTTCTCTGTTCTGGTTGGCCAAACGGCTACTTGATCACCACACCCGCCTTTATCTTTCTTTCTCTTTTCTCTCTCTCTCTCTCTCTCTCTCTCGCACACACACACACACACACACACACACACATATATACACACCAAGCTTGTATATAGTTAGTTAGAATTTGTGTGTTTTGGTTTGCTTTGCTAATTTGTGAATAAATATAATTCTTTGGAATCATCCCTGCTGTCTGTTTAATGTTGCACAAGGGTGAATGAATAGTCAACCTCTGCGGCGTAAGAACTCCGAAATCCTTCAGGCATTACCGTTAATTTTGGTTGTTGTCATTAATTTAATTATTAATCAAACTCCAAATTAATAGTTTAGCCTATTTTATGAGACTGATATCTTTAACTGGCTATCATTTTTCCCTTTACGGTAATGGGGCTCCACGAGGTGATTTAATGTTAATTAAGTCACATTATTTAACATAATTATTAATTATTAATAATAATTATTAATTATTTCCAATAGCCAATTTAACCCCAACATATTTGATACCTCCGTGTGAAGCCTAGTGTGTTGACCCCAACATATTTGGTGCCATCGTGTGAGGTAAAATATATGTTGATTCCCAACATTAGGCTTCATGAGTTATAGTGTAAGAGAGTATGTCCCAAAACCAATGAGATGTTAAAACTGTCAGAGGTTTGGTCATATTGCTAAGACATGTAAAGGCAGAAGACGATGTACAAGATGTGGTGAGGACCATGAATATGGACAATACAAGCATGAGCCAAAGTGATGTTACTGTGGTGGAAATCACACTGTGGCTTATGGAGGATGTGAGGTGATGAAAAGGGAGGTGGAAATACAGCAAGTGAGAACCCAGATTAAGATCACATATGCAGAGGCTGTGAAGATGGTGAATCAGATGGGAGGAAATGTTGAAAGAAGTAGAGCAGGAAAACAATTACAAATAATTGCAAAAGCAGCAGTTCATCATCTAAATATCAGTGAGCTGTGGTGGGAGGAGGTAAGAAATGATCTCTGTGTCCAAGCTTGCCAGGAACAAGCATGGGTTGGATAGCATTAGTTTATAATGTTCCTCCTGCTACAATGGAATGTCAGTTTATTAGCTAACGGACAGGAATTTAAAAAGCACATAGATGAATTATCCAGCAAAGCAGATGTAATCTGTGTACAGGAGACATGGTTGAGACCAAATGTGGATTTTAGGACAGTTGGTTATGTTTCTGTTACACGTGATAGGAGGGATGGAGTGGGGGAGGATTTGCAACTTCTATTAGAGAAGATATGTCATTTAGAGAGGTAAGTGTAGGTAATGATCAATAACTGAACTATGTAACTGTTGAGATACAGACACATAAGAGAGAGTTCGTATTTGTTAACTATTATAATCCTCATAAGAAACTTGAGTTGAATAAACTAAGACAACTTGAAGGGATGGAGGGTAAGAAGGTGGTGGTATGTGGAGACTTTAATGTGCATAGCACACTATGGAGAGGACTAAGAAGAAGCCCCGACTTAAAAGTTGTTTGGAAAAACCTCATTTGAACTCTGTTTTTAGCCTCATTGTAGTCTCGCCACCAGACAATCAGAGATCTCCGCCTCCTGATAGTCTGGGGACACTCCTTTCTAAAGTGTGTTTAACACACCGGTGAAAACGGCCGGCAACAAAGCAACACCTCTTGCATTTTTGAAAAGGACACGCCTTCTCGGAAATGTGCGCTCCTCCTTTTCTCGTCCGCAAGGAAACAAACACACAGAGAGCTTGAAAATGGATGCCGAGAGATTTAACTCCGTTTTATCAAACGTGTGCTCATCCGTGAAGAAAATATTTTTTCCAGCAGATGTCTTAGTTACAACATGACTGAGCTAACTGGAGTAGTTTCATGTCGTATCCGACAACGGGAGGCTTTTAACAGATGACGTCCTGATGTTAGCTTTGCTGCTAGTGTTAGCTGTCCCTGTCAGCTGCAGCCACTGATGCTTTCTAGACATCGTGATTTCCCAAAACTGAATAAATACCACACATAGCAACACAAAACTGCTTTGCTAGCTCAATCATGTTGTAACTAAGATATCCGCTGGAAAAGATTTTTTTTTCACGGACCGTTTAATGAGTTATTACCTATTACAGACACTACTAACGGCTAACAGGGCTAACAGCTAACGGTTAGCCCAGCTAAACGTGCACACAGAAATAGTAATGTTTGTTCAATCATTGTGTTTATAGACTTTACAAACATCGGATTAGTCCAAACGGTGATACAGTGATGTGAAAAATGTGATATATAGGCTATATATATATATATATATATATATATATATATATATATATATATATATATATATATATATGTATATATATATATATATATATATATATATATAGCTAAAAGCTCTGCTGGTTTTCTACCCGGAAGTATTGGTAAACAACAAGGCGATTCCCTCTATAGTCCGGCCAGACGGATGAGTCATGGCCTTGTAAAAGATTATGTTTGTTTCTTTTAGTTGGCGAGAATGTGTCGCCGCAAATGCATGTGTGTGTGTGTGCATACACTGTACAGTACAGCGAAGCTGTCATAAGTGCAGTTTATTTGCTTCTCAGTGGGTGACAATCAGGAGGTCCACTGGCTGTTAGCAGTACTGTAGCTAACTGCACTCACCCAGAGGTATCCCTGTGGTAAGGACGTACTGGTAGTGCAGAAACCAAGCAGGCTGGACTGAGACGGACTGTGAAGAGCTGCCGCCAGCTGTACATACAGAAAGAGAGAGGTTTCATTTACTGTAGGTCTCCTGGACTCCCAAAAGTTCATTTTCACACATGTACAGTAAGAGTCATATAATATGCCCTGGGACCAGATGGAAACCTTTTTTCGTCCAAGATAACTTTCATTGTTGTGATCATATCATACAGAATGACTGCACAGTTTTCAAAAACAAAAGGGGAGAGATGAGGAATACATGCAACACTGATCCAACGTAGGATTCAAAGCAAGAATGTTCTGATGACACCCTATAGAAGCATGTATGACAACTGAAAATACTTACTGATCAATACATTCTGAAATTAATATATATTTTAATTCATAAATACAACCAATACAAATATAACAGCTGAGAAATATTTTAGAATTAATAAATAAACACAGTAATTGTCACATTCTGCTCTTGAATGCACCTCAGTCTCTCCCTGCCAATCACCCACACCTGCTGTCACTCTCCTGATCACCCACACCTGCAGCTCATCCCCCGCAATCAAGCCAGCATAAAAGCCTCAGTCCCACACTCACCAGTTGCCAGATTGTTCTTTGTCATGCGAGACTTTCCAGTGGTTTCCTGCCTGACTCTACAGTTCCGACCCTGTTTATTCCCGACCTGCCTGCTCTGTCTGATCCCCGGTAAACCACCTTAGCCTTCTGTCCTTGACCAGGAGTTTTTGCCTTGTCCTCCTGGTTTCTGTCTGCCCGGCTGGTGGATGTCCGTCGTGATCTCTGATCTGCAGTGAGTTTTCTGCTCTTCCGTCTGCCTGTGTGTTCCCTGTACGGGCATGTCTGTGTCTCACAGGATTCTGAACTGTGCCCTCGTCCAGCCTGCTTTTTCAGAGACTGTCTTAAGTTCTCACCAGAGAGATCATTCTTCCGCCATCTTAAAGATAGGGTTGGGTCAGTATGAGGGGGGGAAAAAACAAAAAAACAAAAAAACGCATTAAGCCGGTAATACCAGATTTTCGCCACTTGGGGGCGCAATTGACTCATTTAAAATAAAAAAAAAATGACCTTAGGACAACAGAGTGACAGTAACAATTTAACAAATTGTGCAGCTTACTCAATCAGTGCAAACAAGGGTTGCCTCCTTCGTCTGGCTCAAAGCCAAAGTGTTGCCATAGTGGCGCATTCCTTGATTTCGTCGAGACTAAACTGTCCGCCATTAGCGACTCCCCGTCACTATTAAACAAACTCCAGGCTACAGTAGAGGCGCATGCGCACTCGCACTTCCTAGCTCAGTCCCCGCCCCACTCCCCTCTCTCTCCTGCTTGCTGTGCGCTTGGTGAAGAGGCAGACACAGGTGCTCACAGACTCGGGCTTACTATAAGCGGAGCGGACTACTTGTAAAAATGACCGTGAAAAATCCCTGCGATGTGAAAAATACATGCCGAACAGTCTTTTGTGTGACACTGGTGCACAGAGCGAAGTCCGCGCGGTCGTGCTTTGCGCGCACAGGGTTTGCGGACGTCCACTTTTACTGGGTGGACCTCCGCGGCGTCCGCTCCGCGTACGTTCTGCCCAAGTATGCGGTCCAGTCGGTCTCTTTAATAATAAAAAAAAAAAACAAACGGTCCAAGACGGAGTACCGAACCGAATTGGTATTACCGAGAACCAACCCAACCCTACTTAAAGACTCAGTGAACTGTGCTCTAGTCAGACTATTCTCTGCTGTCTGCCCTGAAACCTGACTGTGTGCTGAAAATAAAAGAAGCTGTGACTGAACTGATTCTGTGGTCCTATGTACTGCTTTTGGGTTCATACCACCCTGCTAACAGTAATACAAATACTATTACAAAAATAATTACCAGCTGAAATAAACACACAAATAAACGGTTAAATCAATATTAAATGAATAAATAACTTTAAGTTAGTAGCTCATCAGGAAAAAAAATATATATTTCCAAATATCTGAGTCTATATCTTGATGAGACTGGCAGTACTAATCTCACTGCAGAGAAAAAAAATGGAAATGACAAATTCCCCCCATTGTGGCGGAAATGTCTTTAAAGGGAAGGAAAACAAAATTCATGTATCAGATGAAAATTAAAATATAAAAGTAAAATGCTGTGACCTGAATTTTCCTTGGGGAGGAGACCCAGAGCCACTGCTGCTCAATAGGTTTCACCCCAACTATAAAACAAAACCTATGATCTATAAACCCAGCTCTGTCTGTTATCACTATCTCTAACCAGCAGCAGCAGCACTCACCTTCACTGTGTTTGTTTTGAAGACAGGAAGTTTGCAGGTCAACAGTGGAAAACTAAATGAGGCTTTTTTCTTCCCATCTTCTTCAGCACATTCCCACCCCGGAGTGTTTTCCTGTCCTGAGCAGACAGACCACGCACACACACACACATTTTAGACACAAAGTCAGTTTGAAGAGCTTTCTCGCCTTGATTGTAACCTGTCTTGGAATGTCCATGTGAACTCTGTGTGTGTAGCAGGATCCAGCAACAACTCCATTTCTTAAGAAGGCTCGGTGTTTGGAGTAGGACAGAAGATAATGATGCTATTCTATACAACTGTGATAGAGAGCGTATTGCGATATGCGATTTGCTGCTTGGTTTGGAAACTTAAATGTCTCGGTGAAAGCAGAACTAAACAGGCTGGTTCGCACAGCAATGAAAGTGATGGGGGTGAGAGAATACCCTCCCATCCAAAAGATTTTGCAGATAGTGTAATTAGACAAGCAAAGAGGATTACTGCTGATCCCTCCCACATCCTGTATGCAGAGTATGATCTGCTCCTGTCAGGGAGGTGTTACAGGGTCCCCATCAAAAACAAAAAAAGATACCTTGATAGATATAAGAACTCATTCATTCCCATATCTGTGAATCTCCTCAACTCAGGTCATATGTAGGGTGGGTGTATGAATTGACCATACACATATCGTAGTGGATTCTTGCAAATGCCATTAGAAGCACTCTGAAGAGGCAGAGGAACATCTTTTTAACAAATTATCTGCTTTATGTACTGAAATATTCATTGTTTTTTCAGTGCACTAGATAGTGCTGATATTTTTTTCCTGGTGAGGTCAGCAGAGGTCTCAGTCACCAGCATTTGGCAGGAAGTTCATCCAAACAAAGAGAGGCACTGGAGAAAGCAATAATGCATGGGCATTTAAATCAAACGTCTGGACTTATTTTGGACATTTTAAAACAGACAAAAAGGAGGACTTGGATATGACACGTATGATTTGCAAGCAATGTCATATGAGAATAAAATACTCAGGGATTACTATGAACATGAGGGCTCACCTAACACTCTACGATACAGACATAGCGCTAGCTGCTGATGGAAAAGCTAAGGTTAAACCCGCTCTGCCGAAAAATCAAATAACACCGGACTCACTTAGCTTGACAAAACTACCATCCAACTCTGACAGAGCTAAGAAAATAACATAATCCATCACTTACTTCATGTGCAAAGATCTGCGTCTACACAGAGTTGTCAAAAACAAAGGCTTTTGTTACTTGCTAAAAACACTGGAACCCAGGTATGTGAGGTGTACCCAGACTCTATACAGAAGTGAAGCATAAAGTTGAGGAATCAGAGTATAGCAGGAAGGGTGGCATTAACTTGTGACGCCTGGACTTCAAGATCAGTGGATTCATATGCGACTATGATGGCACATTATCTCACAGAGGACTGGTGATTGCTGTCTCACATTGTCCATACTAGAGCAGTACACCAAAGTCACACTGGAGCAAACACTGCACACTGAAGCACAAGGATGGGGGATTGGTCGTAACAGACAACGCTTCCAACATGGGTGTTGCCATTCAGTTAGCAAGATACCTGCACGTGAAGTGTTATGCTCACATGCTCTGTCTTCGCAGAGGGTGTTAAATCTGCCAATAGTTCAGTCAGGTGTATGCCGCATTTCTGACTGGTTTCATGACAGCGTTGGTTAGTCTGTCTGCATCACATTTTGCCCCAATAGAAATTATTATATGAACAGACTGAAAACTTTATCTTAAGAGGTAAAATTGATGCTGACAAAGTTTCCTTTGAGAAAAAAAAATGCAGTTGGAAAAAAGGTAATAAATCACAATACATCCACATGTATTTTATCACAATACTCAGCATGTTGCAATATCACAATAATATTGTATCGTGACCTAAGTATCGTGATAATATCATATCATGGGCCCTCTGGTGATTCCCAACCCTAGAAAACAGTGTGTAGGAGTGTAGGTCTTGTTAAACCAATATTGATAACCTGTCTCTTATTTTACTTTCTATGCATATACTACTCAGGCTACAAGTGGAGACTATGTTCCTGATACCAAAATCATTTCCCATTGCCTACAGATTCTGCCTACAAAGTCAGCTCAACCTACACAAAATTACACATGGGACAGCTGCTTGCATGCATAAATAAACAGAAAGGGAGATGTAATTCCTGAATGCTTTATAGTCACAATGGTCACAGAAGGTTTCAAATAACTCATTACTGAAACAAAAAGGGAGAGAAAAAACCAGCCAGGTTGTCACCGGCCAATAACTTCTCAGAAACAAGACGTCAAACACAAGGCTCAGCATGAATAAGCTTTCAGTATCATTTTCAATTTGATGCAAATGGATAAGCTTCAGTATTCACCTAGTTTCCACAAAATCTGGAACATGGATATGATGTTTTAGTGTCCTAGAGTCTCCCATGCTGTGTCAATGGCTTTTCATTATGCTCACAATAAAAGTCTGAAAAATGTACACAAAATCTACAAGTGGGCTTGGGTTGTATCACGGTATTAAGGTTTGCCAGGGTATTAGGTAATCCAGATGGTATAATTTTCTATACTGTCAAAAATACAGGCGCTCCTTTTTATACTAAACTCATTGTATGTAATGCACAGCATATGCCACCAGAGGTAAGTCCTCACAACACTTGCGGAGATCCATAGGAAGAGTGGGTAGCAACACAACTCCACCTAATGGAGGCTTACGGCCCCCCCAGATTCAGACGTCCAAAAACACATAATTGAAACCATAAAATATCTCCATACTGCTCGTCCGTAGTGATCCAAGTGTCCTGAAGCCCCGACATAAAAAGTTGTTTGGAAAAACATCATTTGAACTCTGTTTTAAGCCTCATTGTAGCCTGTAGCTCTAACTGCCTCTCTGTGCACCATATTCAAATAAACACAAGAAGTTTGTGCTCTAGAGAAAGGATCAACACTCAGTGAAAAACCTAAGCCCTATGATAAGCTAATATGGCAAGGCTTAACTATACAAACCAATGAGCAGTGATAACTAGCATGTCTTTGGGGTCATCGGGTGGGAACCTCCTTTCACCAGTGTTTCGTCTAGTTGGTCCCACGACACCTCCAGGAGGCTAGACAGTGATCTCTAGCGTCCCAGAGACACTCCCCTAATGCCAGGTCTCACTGCTCCCCTCCCTGCACCAACCCAATAACCTCCTTTACCTTACTTACGCATGGCTTTCTCAGCCCAAACAGCACTGCCACCTTCAACAAACCCAGGCTCCGTACATGCGAGCTCCAGGTAGAAGCAGGGCTGATACTACCTTTCCTGGCACAGTCACCATACTCTATTTCACACGCTACATAGCATAACTACAATATAAGCTAAAGTTAAAGGATCAGCAAACACACTCACCTTGCCGCATGGCCTCAAACAAAATGGATTCCAATAGGCCACTCCCACACTTAAATACTTCCTCTTCCTGGATTTCCTCCTGAGAGGAAATGGATCTCTCCACCTGATCTCAAGGAGTTATGTACCCTGTTTAGTAGTTCCCCCTGCTGGCCCCCAACTGACATTATTTCTTCTCTTATAGATGAACTGGCTACATTTAATTGCTTCATCTGACATTTCCCTCACTGTCTTCCTCAAACTCTGTCCCCGCACTCCGAGTTCCCCCAGGAGTGAGACAGCTGATCTTGCTATGAATCCCCTACACCCCACTTCCACTGGACAAATCCTAGTCTTCCATCCTCGCTGCTCAGCTTCTGCTCCTAAGTCTGCATATCTAAGCTTTTTTCTTTCATAGGCTTCTTCCACTGAGTCTTCCCAAGGAACTGTCAGCTCAATGAAATAAACTATCCGTTGACTCACTGACCACAACACTAAGTCAGGCCTCTGCCTGGTACAAACTATTTCCTGGGGAACAACAAGCTTTCCCCCTAAATCTACTTGCATTTCCCAATCACAAGCACCTTCTAGGCGGCCACACCCTTGCCTCTTCACTAACTTATCTCTTCTGTGTTTCTCTCCCTCAGGGACAAACTGACTTACTAAACTCCTATCCTTAACACCTTCTGAATTCACCTGTCTTCATTTCCCTTCGATGTCTGCAGCTAAACATTTCAACACCTGGTTATGTTGCCATGTATATCGGCCTTGTGACAAGCTAACTTTACAGCCTGACAAAATATGCTTTAAGGTTGCGGTACGTGAACACAATGGGCATGATGGGTCCTCATTTACCCCCAGTTTTAGGTTCTGGGGGGTTGGTAACACATTGTATGTAGCCCCTACCAGGAATCTAATACGATTCTCCTCCATACTCCACAGGTCCCTCCAACTAAGCTTACTCTTCTCTACACTTTCCCAATTCAACCACTGTCCCTGTTTAGCCTGGGCCACTACCTTTGCACCCCTTACTATCTCTTCCTGTCTGCGTATCTGTTCTACAACCAGCTTTCTTTTATCTTTGAGACCTGCTGTATTCCATACCGGTTTGCCTGGGCCAAGCCCCAGGCCTCCCCGGCCAAACTGAACATTACCTACAATCTCTGCATGCCTAAGAGCTGCCTCTGCCTCCTGAACTGCTGATCTTGGGTTCCACTTCCTCCCCTTGGTTGGATTTGGAACCACGCTCCTAACTACCACGTCTTTACTCCCTGATAACAAGAGCTCTGTCCTGACCTTGGTACATTTAAATTCCTCTGTTAAACTAGATACTGGCAGCTGAAGTATCCCTTTTCCATACAATGCAACACTACTTAGGCACCTAGGAGCGCCCAACCACTTCCTAATATAGGAGCTAACCGACCTTTCAATTCTCTCCACTACGGATAATGGAATTTCATAAATTGACAATGGCCACATTAACCTAGGATATAGCCCAAATTGCAAACACCACAACTTCAACTTTCTTGGAAGTTCGGATTTATCTATTATATCAATCCTTCTGCCACATCTTTCCTAAATTTCACCACCTGTTCCTCATCATTCAACTCCACATTGTACCACCTACCTAAGCTCTTTACTGACTTTTCCCTAATTGTTGGGATTTCCTCATCATCTGTGACAAACTTCCTATCACTTAACTTCCCTCTACGTATCGAGATGCTTCTAGATTTACTAGGCTTGATCTTCATGCTGGCCCACTTGAGGTTCTTATTTACCTTCTCTAGTAGCCTCTTTGTACATGGCATTGTTGTGGTCACCAGTGTCATGTCATCCATGTAAGCCCTAACTGGTGGAAAATGCAACCCATTCTGTTGTCTCTCTCCACCTACCACCCACCTAGAAGCCCTGATGATTACTTCCATTGCCATAGTAAATGCTAATGGAGAAATTGTACACCCTGCCATGATGCCTATTTCTAGCCTCTGCCAACCTGTTGTGAAACCTGCTGTAAATAGACACAACCTAATATCCTGAAAATATGCTTTCACTAAGTTAACAACTACCTGTGGCACTCTGAAGTAGTCAAACGCACTCCAAATGAGGCTATACGGTACTGAACCAAACGCATTTGCAAGATCTAAAAATACTACATGCAGGTCCCTTTTCTTAATCTTCGCTGCCTGAATCTGGTGCCAGATCATGCTAGTATGCTCTAAACACCCTGAAAAACCTGGTATTCCTGCCTTCTGCACCATTGTATCTATTAAGCTATTCCTTTCTAAGTAGCTAGCTAATCTCTGCGCTACTACACTAAAGAAAATCTTCCCCTCTACATTCAAGAGAGAAATCATCTGGAACTGGCTAAGGTCCACAGAATCCTTTTCCTTAGGAATGAGGACACCCCCTGCCCTACGCCATGCTCTTGGTATAATTTGCTTCTCCCAAACTATTCTTAGCTGTTTCCATAAAAATTTAAGGGTATCAGGCGCACTTTTATAAACCTGGTAGGGGACTCCATTAGGCCCTGGGGCCAAAGAAGCCTTTGCACGCCTGACCACCTCCTGAACTTCCTTCCACCTAGGTGGTCTGACATCCATCTCATGCTCTATCCCTTCTAATGGAGGGATATCGGGTGGGAAACCTACTATCCTAATCTTCTCCAAATCTGAATATGTATTTCTCAAATATTCTTCAACCTCTAGCCTTTCTGCTTTGAGCTGCCCTCCCTTTTCCTGGCTGAACAATCCTTTAACAAACTTAAAAGGGTCCCTGAAAAAACCTGTCCTAGCATATTCCTTCTTCCTCCTCTTTTTCCTGAGATGCTCTGCCCTTCTAAGAACTGCTAGCCTGCTTCTCAACTCCTCTTGCAACACCTTAATTCCCTCCCTTTCTTCTTCTGTAGCCTTTCTCCACACCTTTCTTAACTGTCTCCTTTCCTTGACTAGCTCCTCTATTTCTCTTTGCCGCCTAGATTTACCTGACTGTACCCTCTCACTCCTCTTTCTCTCATGCACCCCAAACCTCTCTACACCATATGAGTAAATTATATCTCCCATCTTTTCTAACCTTTCTATTGCATTTCCTCTAAGCCTACTCAAGATTACTGACAAGTCTCTATTAACTATCTCCCATTCTTTACTGTCATTTGCTCTAGGCCATCTAACTCTAGCCTTTTGCTCCATGGTTCTCTCTCTGACTGGCACACTGGCCTCATTGTCACCTGCATCCTCTCTTACTACCCCCTCCTCCTCAGTGGCAGCGTTACTGATATCCTGCGAATTGTGGTTTTCTACCTGCCGCTGGACTTCATCCGACTGACTCGACTGACTTCTTAGGAAGTACTGATCAATGCGGCTACTTTGCCCTTTCTTTGCCACACACTTCTTCTTTCTTTGATGAGTTCTGAGGCCTTTTACTGATGTTACTTTCTGCCAGCCACAAGGACAAACCTGAAGCATCTTGTTCTCAACTGTGCTACTTTTATCCTCTACAGATGCGCTCGCCTTGCCCTGAGTGCTGCTAATTCTAGCCCTGGTGGATAGTTCCATGCCCCTATCCTTCACTGAGTCACAGATCCAATGCATAGTCGTGTCCGTTCCAATGTCTGTTATTGTGTAATCAACCTGTGAGTCATCTTCCACCCCTGCTCTTGCTGACTCTTGGGGTATTTTTCCTATGTTGGCTGTAGGCTAAAGCCTCTCTGTGCACCATATTCACTTGTGTGCGCTTGCGCGAGACCGTGAGACATGGGCACCACTTTCATGTGTGTTCACGTTTACGTTCACGGTCTTGGATCACTACGGACAAGCAGTATGGAGACATTTTGTGGTTTCAATTATGTGATTTTGGACACTGGAATCTGGGGCGCCATCAGCCTCCATTAGGTGGAGTTGTGTTGCTACCTCCTCTCCCCTTGGATCTCCACAAGTGTTGTGAGGACTCTAAAACTTCACCTGAGCCTCCACTGACATATGGTAGATAATGGATGAATTTTCATTTTTGGGTGCACTATCCCTTTAAAGACACCGCGACACCAAGTGGTGGAGTGGTTTCAGTCTCAATGGGACTTCCTGGTTAAATAAAGGTTAAATAAATCAATAAAAATAAATAAAATAAATTTAGTTTGTGGGGTATAGCACCGCACACTCACCTTCATATACCATTTACTTCAGGAAGGTATGAAAAATTAGCTACTGCCCAAGCCTATATGCAAGGGTTGGCAAATCTGTAGAAATAAATGATCATGTTGATTTGTAGTGTCTTTTCTCCTTATCTGCTGAAATACATGGGGCACAGAGGCGGTTTGTCAAGTAGGCGGAGCAGGGCTTTTTACCTGCTTCTCAGACCCCATCTCTGCAGGGTGTGGTTGCTGCCAGCCTCACTGTGTATGTACTGAGTTTTGCCAAACAATAATGCAGTTGGTTATGGAGGGTCTGTAAGTGTATAGACTGTATCAACTTACTGTATTTATGAACTGCATCATTTTAACATCAGGATGCATCCGTTTCATTTATTTTAATGTGAAATGTAAGAACACACACAAGGCTGCTCTGCTGCTTTGCACTGCCTCTGCTACGAGTAGGTATTACTCTGTATCTTTTTTAAACAGATTGTGCTCATTTTCTACACAGTTCTATGTGGTTTTTACCTGTTGGAGGGCCATGACACACACAAACAGGAAAAAATAGACCAGCCGCGCAAAATAGAGTTGAGCAGTGTGGTGCCGAAGCAAGCACAGCTTCCTAATTTAGTCTAGCAGCCTCAGTTGATTATAATGGTTGTAATGATTTGGGCATACCATGGCTGGCATGTTGCGCCACACCCGTGTCCCATGTATTTTGGCTGTAACCCCAGGTTCACACTGGACATGTAGGCACCGCTGCTCGCCTGCGTTAAGCAATGGGGCTGTTCACACTTGATGTGCCTTAGCCCCAAATTCTGCAGCCACCTCGCAATCTGCAGAGATAGTTTCAGTGTCTGGTCCATTTTTTCTGTGAGCCATGAGCGAATCTGGCAAGAAAAAACACTGATAATCTATACAAACAATATAAAGGATATATTAGATATAATGTAAATGATCTGATGATAATAAAATATGAACCCCATGCTTCCACATATTTGTCAGTTGTGTCTAAACAGGTTGAGGGAGACAGGCGGACACACACAGACACACAGACAGAGTCAGAGTTCTACATATAATTAGAAAAGAGCAGAGCAGAAATACATCAATTGCACAACAAGTGGCATATCACGGCACTTCTGCATCCAGTCTGAACATGGCATTACACTGCATGAACTTCAGTGACACACCACATACTGTTGGAAGTTATTCTCAGTCCATGTTCACTCACTCACTCACTCACTCACTCACTCACTCACTCTCACACACACACACTCACACAAACGTATCAGCGAACACACACAGTGCATTCACTGCATACTTGATAGGTGTACACTGTGTGTGCAACCATCACCGTGTACTTGCTTCGCATGCACTGTGTGTGCATTCACCGTGTACTTGTTACACATGCATTGCGCATGCATTCACCGTGTACTTGTTACACATGCAATGTGCGTGCAATGCCTGCACACGCCTAGACGTGTGGTTATTAGACGTGCGTGCGTTGACACGTCATGTGATTGCAGGGGTCAAAAGTGTCAGCTCGAAGCAACAGCGCGTCGTGCGACAGGTAGCATGTCATACAAAAATTATTAGGAATTTCAATAGAACAAACTTGCCTGATTAACTGAAAACAATTATACAGTAATGAAAAAAATAATAGCCTATCGAAAATATAAAAATAATAAAATAATAAAATAATATCTGAAAAAAGCCCATTTTACTGCGCTGAGACTCAGAGCGAGCAATTGACACTGAAGTGTCCCAAAATGCGTGTGACAGATCATCTGTTATAATACTTGCAGCTTTATATCAAAGAAAAAATGTGTCCCATGAAATTGTTATATTTTTAATGTAAACTGTAAATGTATGTCTATTTAACGTTTAGAGTGATTCCAGCAGGTAGTCTGAGTAGACTGTTAGCATTGTGACTGAAAATATTTCCCCATAATTTACATGGAGTATTAGATTTTTAAAAGGTATCACACTATTTGAATGCATTGCAGAGTAGAGAGTTTCACCCTCCTGGTCACAGGCTGAGGCGGATTAAAATGAGGTGTGTTAATTCAGCACCATGGACAGTTCTATGGATTTATCATTAAACAGCGACCTGCTCCACCTCAACCTGTGATATCCACGGATTTGAGTCATTCAATTTTAATCATTAATTAATAGCGTAATAGGGTACGGGCGGATTAAAACCAGCGGACTTCTGTGTTATACTTTCCCAAACTATAGGCTTTATTGTGTGTAGAACCACTTTCTACAGGCGGCGGATGGCTTCAGTCTTAACTCGCGTGATCAATAATGCGCTGAGAAAATGTCCAAAAAAAGAAATTTATTACAAAAAAAAGGTCAAATTATATTTTGTTCAAACGAAATCTTCAATATGACACCTTATCTTTGGTTGCTTTTCTGTCAAACATTTTTTTTTAAAGATGTGCACTCCACAGACAGAAAGCACTGCACGGAGCGAGGTTTTTGAGCACACTCGGCTTTCAGTTATAACTGAAAGGACTGCAAATATAACACAAACACTTAAGATGTCATACTTTAAAACAAACTCTTAACTGGCCGGATCAACAAGATCCTCCCCCGGGGTCTAGGCTTGTGGCCTGCATGCAGTGGAGGTTCCAGCGCTGGAACACCGAGCGGCTGACAGCGTGACAGACGCCTGCATACACAAAGCTGGAAAGCGGGAGGTAACTAACCTCCATCCTACCCCCGGAACTTCTCCACCTACACTGGCTGTCTTCGCCCCCCTCCTGGCCGTGAATGCAATAAAGGTGGCTTCGTCGGGCACTTTACAGCAGCTCCACTTCCCAGAGCCAAACTGTTGCTTGCTCGGATCTCCTTTCTCAGTTCGTGCCCTGCAATCAAGTCCAGCTGTGTATGATCAGTCTAGAGTCTCTGTCAGATCCACAGGTGAACGCACTGTCTTTGATTACTTGTCGCCATGGCAACCGGTCCACTCAACCCCAGTTCATTAGCCTACAATATGAATAAATATTGGACAGTGATTAGAAATTCCTCCAACATGGTGCAGGGAAACTATTTTTCGGATCGACCCAGGAGAGAGAGACTAGGATGCGGACTTAAAAGCAAAGAAAGGCAACCCTACACATATGGATTTATGAGAAATAAGAAGAAAAAAAGATGCGCCCATGTGTACACGCATTGTGCAAGTGCTGGGGTCAAAGATGTCAGTTGTGAAGCACACACACACACACGCCTGCCTGCCTGCACGTGTAAACTATGGAGACAGACAGTTTGCCAAAGTAATTTGACGCGTTCAGGTGTTAATTATGTGTACATGCACTGTGTGTGTGCGAGATTCACACGCACACGCAGGTGTAGTGTATGTGTGGCGTTTGTAACGCACTGTGCACGCGCCCTGAAAAGATGTGTGAGCGCGTCATGTGAGTGGAGCAAACAACGCCTGCGCGTCATGTAGCGGGCGTGCGTGTAACACTCGTGTCTCCATAGTAACCCTATGTAAAATGTAGGCGTGCGCTCACGCGGTTTGATTAGATCTGATGTGTCCTAAGTAGGCGCAAGTGACGCGTTGTAGTGTGGTTGGGTGAAACGTTTGACCCCTCATACACACACACACACACACATACACACACACACACACACACACACACACACACACACACACACACACACACACACACACAGTGTTGAACTTACCCTGAGCAATCTTGGCAAGGTGAAGACTGTTCACCCAGGAGATCTTACTGAGGGGACTGGGAGTGTTGAAGACGACACTGATGCTTACTGGACGCCCAGACCTGGGAACAAAATGTATAGTGGACATGAAATCACATGGACATTTGAACATACTTGACACATCTAACCAGCTGAGCCTCACTGTCCTTGCTGTGAGCCTGTCCCATGAGAACCTCCTGACACTCACTTGTCAGGTTTGCCTGGTACAGAGAGACGCAGGCGACACTTGTTGGCATTCTGAATCTCCTCCTCCTTCAGGCGGATCAGCCTCTGCAGAGCCAGACACCAGTCCTTAGACACTGTGGTGTTCAGATTCTGACACAAAGACACAACAAGGGAAAGAGGGGGTGAATCAGTTAGACTGGCCTTTACTTCATGAATGGAGAATGGTGATTATGCGCTCCTGTTTTTGTCATGGCCATGGTATAAACCCAGCATACTCATGTTATTCGTACATTAATAACTTTTCTAATGACTTCAGTAAATGGTCAGGTGTAATTAGTGTAGCTCATATCCATAAATGGTCCAAGAGGAGAGCAACAGCTGTATCTGACTGCTGAGTGTTTACAGCTTGGCTGCACATCAGGACACATAGAGGTAATAAGGAGTCCTACAACTGTTAATATAGTATATTTGCAAATCTGGCTTAATGCCCTGCGTCACGCATCAAATGCCCTGGCTTTTCACTAATCAAATGTGGTAACCCTACAGTGACCTTGACCTTTGCCTCTTGACCACCAAAATCTAATTATGCCTCAAGGCATTCTTGAGATATTACATCCACAAGAATGGGACAGACAGATGGACGGACGGACAGACTGACAGATGGACGGAAAACATAATGCCTCTGGCCACAGCTATCCCTGGCACGGAGGCATAACAACAAATGTATGAACAAAGATGTGCTCTGATTTGTTTTAGACAAAAGTTAAATCATGGTTTAGGGTCATTTAAACATTCTGTTAGTTCCACAGAATATGAATGCAGTAATTGTATTCTAATTAGAACGGACACCTTCTGTGTGACATTAACTGAGACCAATAAGCACTGTTACCTGGTAGGTTCCATGTAGTGTGCCCACCAGCTGTGAGACTTTCTCCACCACAGCCAAGTCATGCTCCAGCTCTTCCAGCTCTTGGTACAGTATAGGAGGACCCAGAAACACTTTACCTGAAACACAGGAAGTCATATTCAGCTTCTATATCAGCCTAAACATCTGTAATTACGACCAAATTAGCACCCATGTGACTAAAAAATCAGATCTGAAATCATGTGGTGTAGTGTGGTGTGTGTGTGTGTTGGTGGGCTGAGCTGTGGACTGTGGCTCTACCAGAGGTGCTGGAGGTGGAGCTGTGGCGTCTAGCTGTTATGATATTGTCCCTGCTCTGCAGACCCTCCTGTCGCACCTCCACCACCTGTGTCTGCAGCAGGGGGACACACCACTTCACTGTGTACTTTGGACCAACAGGAACCAGGCTGCTGATGTCAGGGGGACCCCTGGTGGACATAGGAGGAATACTGTGTTCAAACCTAGCTGTCTCATTAGTCTAAATCACAGCAGCCCATCCCCACAGACCCCCACACCCCATGACATCACTACGTTTTGTTCAGTGTTACAACAGAGCTGAAACTTGGTAACTCTTGAGTACAGACTCACTGCACCCAGAGGCTGTTGGTTAAGAAACAGTTGCTTGAGTATTAAGATTCATTCTTGACCTTGGGAGCACATATCTGAGCAAGTTCTATTGGCCAAAGTAGGCTGTGAGATATATCACAGTATTGTAATGTCATGCAAAGTGATCCGAACTTCTATTCATTTTTACATTTATTTTTTAAGCAGCACAATAAAACATTACAACATGGAAATAATCCCAACCATCACACCTACGGTATCTGAGACAACAGAAGCTTCTGGAGCTCAAACAGCAGCTTCAGGGTCTCAGAGGTACTTACTTCAGGTTAACATTGGCACAGATCAGGGTGTCGTTGAGGAGGAAGACCTTTCGTTGCTTGGACTTGAGAACTTGACCTTTATCACCATAGACAATTTCAGTGAGCAGTTCACACTGAATTAGCTGCCTCTGCTCCGAGGTCAGCAGCTGAAAGCACAAAGCAGTTGACTGGTTAAAGCAGATCCCTTTTCTACACTTTCACTGAAGTATAGAAATCGGTAAATGAGTTTCTGTAGAGTCTGCCTGCAAGGAAACCTGGCAGGATTTTTTGCTAAATGACAGTACTGTTCCAACCCAACGACAATTCACACTTCATGATCTACAAATTGAGAAAATGACAAATTAACTAGACAAAGGCTAGTTCATGAATGAATCTGTTTGGTTGTTGATTTGTTTGGATGGTTAAAGCTGGGCCCTGACCAGCTGCTGCACTAAAGACTATGCCTTTGTCCATGGGAGGTGCACTCTAACCGCTGAGCTACTGGGCGCCCCCTGTCATAATAGTTTTAGCAATGTGTGGACTAGTCAACTTTTTGAGCCAATTTATCATGTTGGATCGGCGGCTGAATCAGCATGAGAAGAGAAATGGAAGTGAGGAAAGCAAAGAAATATCTAGGGTATGAGATCGAAACAAACTTGTTATATGAGGTAAGATGATTCTTTTTTTAGCACGTAATTATCAATTGTGTGTCCCCATTAAATCAGACCAAATATGCCAGGTTGAAAACATGTGTTTTCAGATGGGATTTGAAAGTGGAAAGGGAGTCAATATTGCAAATGTCATGGGGGAAAGAGTTCTAAAGGAAAGGGGCAGAATGGCTGAAGGATCTAAAAGTCATGGCGGGCAAGGGGGCAGAGGGTGATGTGAGTTGGATTGCAGAAGAGGATATAAGAGTACGGGAAGGTGTGTAGATATGAAGGAGTTCAGACAGGTTGGAAGGGGCTTGATTATGACAGGCCTTAAAGGTGAAAAGCTGAATTATTGAAATTGATGTGATATCAGGAAGCCAGTAAAGCTCCTGGAGAACAGGAGTGATATGATCTATGGAGGGGCTTCTAGTAATGATACAGGTGGCTGAATTCTGGACCAGTTGGAGTTTGTGAAGACACTTGAGAGGAAGACCAAAGAGGACAGAACTGCAATAATCAGTATGGAATCTGTAATACACTGATGTGTGAGTGACGGGTGAAGACAATTAATATAACATAGATGAAAGTATGCAACCAAGTAACATTATTGATGTGTGCATCAATTTTACCCACTGGCCACTAGCGATATTACATTGAATGAATTAAATTACATCCCCTGCGGCCTAAAACATCCCCATAGACCACCATTATAAAAGCCACTTCTGTAAAACTGTTGACAGGACACCTCAAACCACAAGCAAGGTCAATTATTACTCTTTCTATTATGAATTTCAACCCATGGAGGTTTATACTTGAAAAACTTTCCTTGAGCCAAGAAAATAGCTTTTTTAAAAAAACGTGACATCATCACAATATTAAGATTGTGAGCCGAGTGGGAACTCGCAGGTAGGACCAGCAAGAGAAACACTACTACGCATATTTAGTGGGCCTCATACCACAGAAGTTAACCCAGGTGCTAGAAACCTGGAGTATGCCCCAGACAAGCAATTCCATTGGAATGACTAGGCGCAATCTTCGTCTGGTATCGAGATATCACTATACCTCTATGGCATAAGGCCAAAATAGTTCAATTTCTGTGTGTAAAATAAACAAGATCTTTGGCATTATTGGGCCCACAGAGCAGGTGCAGTACAGACTAATGCTGGCTACTTCTGGTTTAGCCCTCTGCTTACTTGAATGGGGATAAAATGATTCCGTTTGTGCAGCTCTTCTAGACTTCCCAATAGTTAATAGAGTAATTCCGCTGGGTTGTGGCGCTTAAAAAAATGTATCCACTGATTTACAGATATCTGTTTCACAATGTAATTCTATGGGAAAAGCTTTGTGGACCCCATAGCATCACGTGACAGATGTAAATCCTCAGTTTGGCCACTATGTCAAATTGGCCTAAAAGCCAAGTGCTGCTCCCAAAAAAAAAAACACCTACACCAACCCATGGGGTTTCCTGAATAGCCCAAGTTTATGTATTCTAATGCATCATGTGTCACCTTGTTGAAGCTGCGGCCCCCCACACTGTGTGCTAACTGCTGGATCTCAGCCTCCTGATCTGCCAGACGCTTCTGCTCATTGAGTTTCTCGGCCAGGGTCTCCAGCTCAGTGAGAGCCAGCTGCAGGGGCAGCCGGTCAGTGTGGGCCTTTGGAGTATTCTTCAACATGTCCTGATACACACAACAACAATGCAACACAGGGTATTAACTCACCTTAAGGTGAAGGGTAACATGATAATGTAAAGAGGGTGCACCACACGCTGCCCCTCTCACAAAGATTTACATTTCCTGTCTGCAAACGCTGGCAAGAATGTCAACCTTTTCAAACCTGTTGGGTCTGTGTCTGTGTTCTGTGTTTTTGTTTTGTCTGTCAGCTGGCTGAGGCGGGATCTTCTGTCATTCACGGCACCTGCTTCCACTACCCACCTGCTGTTCATCAACCTGATTGCCACTACTCACCTCCTCCAGTATTTAAACCCGGTTTGCTCATCCAGTCCTCGCCAGTTCGCCAGTTACTTTCAGTGGTAAACTACATCCCGGCCTCTAGTTGACTATCTATTTTTGCTGCATGTATATTTTGAATCTCTTCATTTGGACTAATTTACCTCTGTTTTCTCCCAGTACCATCCTGTCGCCTGCCTCCCCGCCTCGGCCAGCTCCATTCCCACATTCCTGGTTCCAGCTCTGGACTCCTGCTTTTCGTTTCCCTGTTTTTTGGACTCAGCTTGGTGAAAATAAACTCACTCTCCTTTTTTTTAACACAAGTCTGCATTGTAGATCCAGTTCTTTACTAAAACCTAACAAAACCAGGGATTCAGTCAGAACAGCTTCATTGATTTACTGTCAAACTAACATGTAAGTGAGCAGTCACTAGTTTGTTTCCCCATGTTTTGTGTCCAGGTGACTATTGGGAACAACAATTTTTGAAATTGGTCCAATATTAAGAGAGAAAACAAAACAAGCTGCAATGTAATCCCCACAGGCAAGTGTGCATCCACTAAAAGTGCTTTTTGTCACTGACAGGCTCAGATTGTTATTACAAGTGTCTGACAACATCATGGAAAGGATCTACAAAGGAATTAAATCTTTTCCTGACCTTTCGCTGAAATGGTCTGTTTGTTAGTATGTGTGACCAAGTCTTAGTCAAGGACAAGTCTCGCTCTTAAAACTTGGAAGAGGTGACTCAACAACAGTGGAAAGGTTCGTGAGAATTGGAGAGAGGAGATGCCGGGGAGAGTGTATTGGGTTGGAGCGTTATCTTACAGATTTTCAATGTCATGGTTGAATATTCAGCTGATTTTGATTTTTATTAAGAATGAGACTTGAGTGACACTAATAAACAGACCAGATTAGCAAAAGGTAATGAAAAAACATTTAATTTCTCTGTAGGGATCCTTTCCATAATGTTGAGACACATTTAAAGACACGCTAAGCACCGTTGGGCGTCACTTCTGTTTACGCTCAACAATGTTATCAAACACAACAGAGCTTGCCCGCCCCTCCCCCCCTCGTCCTCCGTGACTCTGTCATGAACGAGCGATAGCTGCTAGTTACCCTGGATTTACACACCTGTTCAAGGGATAGTGCACCCAACATGAAAATTCACCCATCACCCAAGGGGAGAGGAGGTAGCAACAAAACTCCATCTAATGGAGGCTTATGGTGCCCCAGATTCAAACTTCCAAAAACACATAACTGACCTATGGCTAAGCCACGCCCCCCTCCACTCACTCACAAACTATCAACATTCAGTGACCGGGCGCTATGGCAGGTGTCACAGTACATGGCATTTTGCAGGAGGGAATTGATTATTATTATTATTTTTTTTTTATATATATACTTTATTAATCCCCAAGGGGAAATTCAATTTTTCACTCTGTTTGTCAATTACACACAGGTCCGAACACACACGCACAAACTGGACCTATACATGCACTAAGTGGAGAGATGTCAGAGTGGGCTGCCCATGACAGGCGCTCCGAGCGGTTGGGGGGTTCGGTACCTTGCTCAGGTGCCCAGGAGGTGAACTGGCACCTCTCCAGCTACCAGTCCACGCACCATATTTTGGTCCGGACAGGGGATTGAACAGGCGACCCTCCGGTTCCCAACCCAAGTCCCTATGGACTGAGCTACTGCCGCCCCATGGCCTAATGACATAATGATCAGATGTCATTGAGAAGTAACCAAAAGGGCCTAAACTACGCATTGGAGGGATATATTGATAATTTTATTGTTGAGAAGGTCGATGAAAAGCTTAAATTACAAGCCAAAATTTACAGGTCACAGTGTACGCTTGTGAACCGCATCTGGTTGCCGTCACCATCAAAGACAACAAGTTAAAGTGCCACTGAAGTTAAGGTTTTTGGCTCAGAATATGAGAAAAGGATAACGGCCTTTTTACCATCTTTACCAAGAGTGTCTCTCCGTTAGTTTGGTGCTACAGTATTTACACTGAATCATTCAGCATAACGTTTGCCAACCTTTGTTATCTCTGCCATTACAGATAAGTTAATGAAGCTAAGCTCCAGAAGTTAATGTTAGCTTAACTAGAGCCCTTTGGACAACAGCTAACAATGATGTACGATCACCAAAGTACAAAACTAGAACAAAATAGGCTAATGAACTCCCAGCAAACAAGGTGACATGATGAACAACGCAGCTAGGAGCTAATGTTAGGCTAACTTTAGCTAACGTTAGCTAGAGATGTTAAAGATAACTTGCAAAGTGACAATATGTTGCCGCAAACACCAGGCAGAGAATGTCCGAGTGTATGGGAATGGCTCTAAGCACTGTGATTGGCTCATTGCATTTGAGGGTGGGGCTTAGCCATAGGTCAATTGAAACCATAAAATATGTGTCCTGAAGCCCCGACATAAAAAGTTGTTTGAAAAAACGTCATTTGAATACTGTTTTTAGCCTCATTGTAGCCTGTAGCTCTAACTGCCTCTCTGGGCACAGCGTTCACATGTGCGCGCTTGCACGAGACCGTGAGACATGGGCACCGCGTTCATGTGTGTGTGCTTGCTTTCGCTGGCCTTGCACTGGCTGGTTGGTGCAGCCTGGACCACAATGTTTTTGTTGCCATCTGCGGAGCCTTGGCTGCCTACAGAGACCGGACTTTTTCACAGCATATTCAGAGGACATGTAGCTAGCAGATCGTGAGGAGATGTTTGCTGTATGTGACAAAAACTGTTCAAGCTTAGGAAGATTTAGAGAGCTTTTAAAATAACAATCTGAGGCTGTCAGTGACAAAAAGAAGTGACAGTGCACAACTGCCTATAGGGATCACATTGCAGTCTGTTTTACAACTGCAGCTGCATCGGTCAATACTGGACCAATTTTAAAAGTTGCTGTCCCCATTAGTCACATGGAGCCAAAACACATGACAAAATAGGATGCAGATTGAAAAATACTGAAGTTTCCTTTTAATGTTTAGCTGGTTTAATGGAGGATCTGCAGAATGTGGAAACACAATGAATTGAAAGGGGACACCTTCAGTTATTGAGATAAAAGCTTGGTGTCCCCAGGTGGCACAGTGCAAGCCAGCTCTTTCTGAACGGTGGTATTCCTACTCTTGGAGCTCAACTAAGACAACTGATGTATAAATTCATGTCTCGCCTGGACAAGTCCAAGAATGCTATTATAGAGGCTATAACTAGCCCTGAGCAAAGCTGCTTTCAAAATACATCTGGACTTCATAAACACAGCCTCTATAGGAGCTTTTAAAATTGTTTGATTGTATTATTGTTTTTATTGTATGGGGGTTTTTTTGTCTTGTTTTGTGGCTCTATGGACCTGATCTGTGTCTGAAATAAAGTAAATATACATACATATATATATACATATATATATATATATATATATATATATATATATATATACATGCGTATATAAAGGTGTCCACCCGGGTTCCATCGTGGGGCCTATTCTATTTTCTGTTTTTATAAATGATTTGGGTAAAGACATTCAAGCAAAAATAAATTTATATACGGATGACACTGTCATTTAGATGCTCGCTCACAGCTGCTTGATGATTTTAACATTTTCACTTCTGACGGTAAATCACTTGAAAAGGTGCCCGCATACAAGTACCTGGGTAATGAACAGATGACAAGCTTTTATTTAATGTACATATTGCCACACTAGTTAGGCAGCTTAAATGGAAGATTGGCTTTTATTTTAGAAATAAATTTTGTCTTACTTGTGCTAAGAAAAAAACTAGCAGATGCTGCTTCTCTGTCTGACTGATTACGGTGACATTTTGTACATGCATCCATTCTATGTAGCCTTGATTCAGTGTATTTTATAACAAGTGCAACATCCCTTACTCGTCACTGCATTCTTTATGATTTGGTGGGCTGGACTTCATTGACCACTTGCAGACAATAGCTCTGGTACATTTTTTTTTTTATCTAAAAAGCAATATTGATCAAACTTCCAGCCTACCTATGCACCCTTCTGTGTGACAGCTCTGGTAATTACCAGCTA
Source organism: Epinephelus lanceolatus (assembly GCF_041903045.1). Lineage (NCBI taxonomy): Eukaryota > Metazoa > Chordata > Actinopteri > Perciformes > Serranidae > Epinephelus > Epinephelus lanceolatus. The sequence continues at coordinate 47,131,428 of NC_135741.1, forward strand.
CACTCCTCTAGGTGGTTGCCTTTGAATTTAACCCCAGGTTTTAACAGATCCGGGGAAAACTGCATTTTCCTACTCTGCACCATAGACATGGAACAATCTTCAAAAGCATCTAAAATTAGATACACTTACATCCACTGATTAATTTAAGGGCATCATAAAGAATGTGGTGACAGAGAGATGCACTTGTTTTTACTTGGGATGCCACTATGTTTGAATAGTGGTTGTTTTATTGTGGATTTTTGTTGTTATATATTGTACTTGTTGCATTTTAATGTTTTTGTTTGGCTGCTACCTCAGCCAGGTCTCTCCTGTGAAAGAGATTTTCAATCTCAATGGGACTTCCTGCTTAAATAAAGGTAAAATAAAATAAATTAATTAAAGTGTGGATATTTGTTATTTACAGATTTAAGACAATCACATCTTAAAGGTCCAGATGAAAAGTGTGCAGGTGTCCAGATGATGTTTTGTGTGTGTGTTTGTTTCATTTAAAACTGTTGCTTAAAACCATGGTTCAATATGTAATTCATGAGGATGAACATACAACTGCAGATGATGGAACAACACAGAGACATGCGGATGTGTGACTGATGTCAATCACTCACCTGCAGCAGTAGAATGAACTGAGGAAAGCGTTGGATAGGTTTGACCATCAGGCCATACAGAGTGATTCTGTCTGAACTGGATGCCTGCTTCTTCTAAAAGTCACGTGGAAAGGAGATTTTGTTAGTGCTTTGAAAATGTAACATTAAAACAGTCTCATGCACAGCCAAATAGCGTGCCTTGCACAATCAGGTACGCTACCCGTAGGTGGAAGTATTTTTATAGTGTAATGTCTCTGTGAAAAGTCACGTGTTTGGGAAGTACTGAGCATCCAACTGGATAAATGAGACTTTGATTATACTGCACAAGTTGTTTGAGAGTTTGTAAACCAATGTTTTGATATGGATTTCATGTTGTTAAGCATGGTCCCCATTAGGGTGGGCCATATCATCTCGTTCACAGTAATACTGGTATAGTTTTTAATATCATATGAAAAATTCACAGTGTGATGTTCGCGATATTTGGACTTGTTGACATATTGACGACATACTGTTTCACACGTCAACAACAAGCATGGCTGAAAGCAAAAAAAAAAAATTAGCGACTCCACAGAGTTTTCAAAAAATAGGAGCAGCATCAGTAATGTGGAAAAAACTGTGGCATCCTGAATGTTTCATAAACAGCTGCAGACTTCTCAGACTCTTTTAGTGAGTTACTGCGAGTTATCCCTCCGGCAGATGGTACTCTTTCAGCGAATCTGCTGACAGCAGAACAACATCTCTCCCTCTCCTCTCTCGCTGTGCGTTGGTGTTGTCAAGTGATTTTGTCATAAACCTTCGGTAATGTAAACCTGCCATTTCTCCTCTAATCATCACGCTGTAACCTGTGACAGGTTGTTATGCTACCGTAAGTATTTCAGATTCTCATATATGTAGTTTTTTGTCAAGCCACAAGCGTCATATAGAATTACATTACCAAAGGTTTACGACAGAATCACTTAACGACACCGACTCCCGTGTGCGCATGGCGAGAGAGGAGAGGGAGAGATGCTGTGCTGCTGCCAGAGGAGCCGCTGAAGGACTTTCCCCTTAGTGGTAAGACGCTGAAAGAGTCTGAGAAGTCCAGGGCTGTTCATAAAACATTCAGGATGCCACAGTTTATTCCACACTACTGAAGCTTGTATGCCTCTTTGCACCAGTCAAGTTTCTCTTCCACTTTACATCCATGTCTGTGAAAACATGGATGCTTCACACACATCTCCCCTCAGCAGCACAGAAAATCATACAATCAGCACAGTTTCAAGGTGGACACCCACGATTAGTGTCACCAATTTAGTATCTGACTAAAATCTCCCCTTCTGTCCTAAAATATGACACTAAGTAATGTACTGAAAAGTGTTATGATGTCACAGTGAAGCTGTTTTGTCATAATTAGAATTGAATTCTTGAGTTATGGCCAAAAACAGGATTTGTGAGGTCACAGTGTCCTTGACCTTTGACCACAAAGTTCTAATCTGTTTATTCTTCAGTCCAAGTGGACGTTTGTGTCAAATTTGAAGAAATTCCTTCGAGGTATTCTTGAGATATCAAGTTCACAAGAATGAGATAGATGAGGTCTTTTGACCTATGACCACCAAAATCTATTTAGCTCTTCATTGAGTCCAAGTGGACATTTGTGCCAAATTTGAAAAAAAAAAAAAAAAAAAACACCTTGAGGCGTTCTTGGGATATTTTGTTCACCAGAATGGGATGTACGGACTAACGGACATACAGACAAATTAAAAACATAGGGCCAGATCCACAAAGAATGGATTGCTCCTGCTAATAGCGCCATTATTTGCGCAGAATTAGCTCACGCAATCTGCCCTGTTTTAGCGCCTTATCCTCAAAAGAATTTGCTCTAATCATACGCCAGCGCTAACACGCCCACAAAGTTTGGCAGCTGAGCGCAATTTGCGGCACATGGCCCTGCTGATGGATGACTGTGAGAGCCCTGAGACGCCTGCAATGGGGTTCTGGAAAGAGCCAGATGCAAGAACCTGTAGTGTAGACACTAGAGATGCGCGGATGGCAGTTATAACCGCCAGGTTCATCGGGTGATAAAAATGAACAATCTGATTAATGGCGGATGGGTTATGGGCGGGTGAAAATAATAGCCTAATAATAACTTTTATTTAAATCGCACCCTTTAAAAACAAAGTTTACAAATTGCTTTGACAAACATTAATGAGAGGAAAATGTATTGCATGCTCTAAAATGTGAAATGAGCCTACTTGTGTCGTGTGCAATACAATAGGCCCTCTATATCATCATGCTTATATCCCGCTGATAAATAATGTATGATTGGCTGGGCAAGCATACTCTTTAAATGTGTCATGTGGAAGGGTTTATTTAACACAGTGATCCCCGCAGCAGCAGAAATGAGTGTCTCCTCATTAAGAGTGCCAATGTGCACCTTTACGCACGGAGTAACGGCGCCATTTTATTGATTATTTTAATGTCAGTCAGCTGACGGGATCGGTCAGGATCTAATCTTTCCTGATAATATAAACATGTGGGTGCGGGTGGATGCGGGTCTGTAATTACAGAAAATTAATTTGCTCGGATGGGTGGTGGATGGATGATTGATGGATAGATGCGGATTCGGGTGCCGTCAGAGCCCATCCGCGCATCACTAGTAGACACTAATTTGACAATGCCAGGTAAAGCATGGGATCTCTGGGTGGCAGGCTCAGTGTCATCCTTGATGTCATCTAGTAGCGCAAGGATCATGCGGCCTGGCAACCGGTATCTGCAAATGATTCCATTGTCACTTAAATCAAAAAGTGATACTCTCCTCCGATAAATCCTTTCTGGTGCGCGCCTGCCATTATGGTGCCTTCGCCTGGCTACAATCACTGCTGCCATGATTACCGGAGTCCTGGCATGACAGCCCTTATATAGGCTATGCTGAGGAAAGGAGGGGGGCTGGCTGTGTTTGTGAATGATAGATGGTGTAACTCTGGGCACATCACTATCAAGGCACAGCGTTGCTGCAGGGACATTGAGCTGCTGGCTGTTGGCATGAGACCATATTATCTACCCAGGGAGTTTTCTGACATCATGTATTACAGACTACGTAAACTTCTGTGTGGAAAGCATCATATCCACCAGGACTGTATGCTGCTTCTCCAACACCAAACCCTGGATTACTCCAGATTTAAAAGCTCTCCTGAAGGAGAAGCGGAGAGCTTTTAACTCTGGAAACAAGGAGGAGCTGAAGGCCGTGCAGAAGGAGCTATGGAGAAACATCAGGTGGGGAAAGGAAGGATATAAAAAGAAGATGGAGGAACAGCTGCAGCAGAGCGACGTCAGTGGAGTCTGGAGAGGTCTGAAAACCATTTCAGGACACAAACAACCAGACTCCCAGGCCAGAGGTGACCAGCAGTGGGTGAATGATCTGAATCTGTTCTTCAATAGATTTGATCAGTCTGCCCCTCCCCTGGCCCAGACATCACGGCTGCAACCCCCCTCATCCTCACCTGTACCTTCCCCCCCACCTACACTCCTGGCACACTGCTTTGACACCTCCCCCACTCCTGCTCCCCCGGACATCTCACCAACCCCCACTCCTCCCCCCACCTCATCACCCCCACCCCCCAGCACACAGCCCCCCTGCTCCAGCTTGTCCTTCACTACTACATACAATCACTTGCACTAGATGTGCTCCCTTTATCCACTGCTCATTTTCATTCACTGCTGCTCATTATTATCCACTTCCTATTATTTTCATTATTATTATTACTGTTATTGTTATTTATCGCCGACTCTTGGATTTTTGTACTTATTTGCATGCCTAGTTATTTAAGTTTTTTAAGTCTAATTTTGAAATCTTTAATCTGACTCTTTTTCCTTGACTGCTGTAACACTGGAATTTCTCAATTATGGGATCAATAAAGGTGTATCTTATCTTATCTTATCTTATTTAATACATGGGTCTCACTGGCGTTAAATAGCACCGCTTTACTGCCTGTGGCAATTAGCGCTGGTCTTTGTGGATTAGGTGGTATTTGCAATGAGGCTTATTTGCATAAGAAGGGGGCAATTTTGCGCAGAATTTATGAATATTCCCTAATTTACATGCATGCAAATTGGACCAGCACAGCTAGGAGTGGCAGTGCAGTTTGTGTTCAGTTTGCGTGCATTTCACCCTTTGCGTGTGCTTTGTGGATTGCACGCTATTTTTTTCTCTCATTTGCACAGGTTTAGCGGTCGCAAAAGCAGTGCAATCCTTTTGAGGATCTGGCCCTTAATGTCTCCGGCCACAAAAAACTAGCTCTCCAACAGGGCAAAACACCAGGACACACAACAATATGTAACACTTAAAGAATTTTTAACACATTTACAAAATTACACCACTGAACGGCATGCAGGGGACAGCTCGCTAACTGGCCAGTTAGCATAACAGTCTGTTAACAGCTGTCACTTCCATAATGTCACGTTTGAGATCAGAAAAGAGAAATGGAGGAAGAAAGACACCAAGAGACCGGAGAGGCTCTAGATGAACTTCTTCTCAAGAGAGGAGCTGTGTCTGCTGTTTGGAAGGTTTGTTGGTTTTAAAAAATCCAACTTGTATGCACCATAAGAAAAAAAGAACAACCTCCCGGCATACAGGTAACTTTAGCCTGCTGCTGCGCCTCTCCAGACTCCATGATTTTCTGTCAAAGTCGGAGATGACCAAGAAACAACAGAACTGGAAAATCGTCCAACTTCTCTGAATGTCGTAAAATGTTACCTTCCCTGTGAGTTATGTCAAGAATGAACGGATCTTGACAAAAACTACAGTCTGCAGGGTATGCTAGTGGAATGAAAAGGTCAAAATACCCTTTTGCAGGTGAGGACACTCAAACTCAAAACTGTTGTTTTTGTGTTTAATAGTTACTCAACTGACTGGGAAAATAAATTATTGTTATTTATTACATTTAAATAAATTGTTTAAATGTGAACTTGTGGCCAGTGGTAAATCCCCAACAAAAATTGGTGGGGGGGTAATTTAATTTGATAGAATGCAGTCTCTTTTTAAAAAAGAATTTGGAAACATAAAACAAAATCAGTTGTCAGGGCATAAAACCAATGATCTGTTGATCCTTACAAATCAACACCTGATAGTCCAACAATGGAATAGCTGTCAGCACTGGAAAAAAAAAATCAAATATTAAATCAAATCATGACCTTAAAATCAAAAATCTATATAAAGGGGAAATAAAATACTGTAATATAGACAGACAGAATCTCAAAAAATACCACAACACAAATTTTTGGTCGTACTACCCAGCACTACACTGGACTATGACTTAAACTAATTAAAAGACAAAATGTAAGCACCTTCAGAAAGTCCAGGAAAGCAGGTTTAGACATGCAGGCTTTCTTGATCAATGCCATGGCGTTGGTGAAGTTGTTGATGTAGTCACTGTACACGTTCAGCACCATGGACTTTGAAAACTGTGAAGGAAAGAGTGTGACATCATCGTACATGGCCACCAGTGATACAGTCCACTGTTTCTTCCCACACACACGCCAATTTAATACTGCCTCTGCAGAAACTTACTGCAGGCTTTTGATTTATTTTTTAAAGATTTCACCTAAAAGTAACAAGGAAACTGTTTTTTACCTCTTGAGCAACTGACCAACCAGAGGCTCAGTATGGATAAATACTTGGAGATGCCTTCTACTCTCACGCGCCTCTCTTTTGTGGGGTCCCCCAGGGGTCTATCCTGGGTCCCCTTCTATTTACTATATACAGTACAGGCCAAAAGTTTGGACACACCTTCTCATTCAATGCGTTTTCTTTATTTTCATGACTATTTACATTGTAGATTCTCACTGAAGGCATCAAAACTATGAATGAACACATGTGGAGTTATGTACTTAACAAAAAAAGGTGAAATAACTGAAAACATGTTTTATATTCTAGTTTCTTCAAAATAGCCACCCTTTGCTCTGATTACTGCTTTGCACACTCTTGGCATTCTCTCCATGAGCTTCAAGAGGTAGTCACCTGAAATGGTTTTCCAACAGTCTTGGAGGAGTTCCCAGAGGTGTTTAGCACTTGTTGGCCCCTTTGCCTTCACTCTGCGGTCCAGCTCACCCCAAACCATCTTGATTGGGTTCAGGTCCGGTGACTGTGGAGGCCAGGTCATCTGCCGCAGCACTCCATCACTCTCCTTCTTGGTCAAATAGCCCTTACACAGCCTGGAGGTGTGTTTGGGGTCATTGTCCTGTTGAAAAATAAATGATCGTCCAACTAAACGCAAACCGGATGGGATGGCATGTCGCTGCAGGATGCTGTGGTAGCCATGCTGGTTCAGTGTGCCTTCAATTTTGAATAAATCCCCAACAGTGTCACCAGCAAAACACCCCCACACCATCACACCTCCTCCTCCATGCTTCACAGTGGGAACCAGGCATGTGGAATCCATCCGTTCACCTTTTCTGCGTCTCACAAAGACACGGCGGTTGGAACCAAAGATCTCAAATTTGGACTCATCAGACCAAAGCACAGATTTCCACTGGTCTAATGTCCATTCCTTGTGTTTCTTGGCCCAAACAAATCTCTTCTGCTTGTTGCCTCTCCTTAGCAGTGGTTTCCTAGCAGCTATTTGACCATGAAGGCCTGATTGGCGCAGTCTCCTCTTAACAGTTGTTCTAGAGATGGGTCTGCTGCTAGAACTCTATGTGGCATTCATCTGGTCTCTGATCTGAGCTGCTGTTAACTTGCGATTTCTGAGGCTGGTGACTGGGATGAACTTATCCTCAGAAGCAGAGGTGACTCTTGGTCTTCCTTTCCTGGGTCGGTCCTCATGTGTGCCAGTTTCGTTGTAGCGCTTGATGGTTTTTGCGACTCCACTTGGGGACACATTTAAAGTTTTTGCAATTTTCCGGACTGACTGACCTTCATTTCTTAAAGTAATGATGGCCACTTGTTTTTCTTTAGTTAGCTGATTGGTTCTTGCCATAATATGAATTTTAACAGTTGTCCAATAGGGCTGTCGGCTGTGTATTAACCTGACTTCTACACAACACAACTGATGGTCCCAACCCCATTGATAAAGCAAGAAATTCCACTAATTAACCCTGATAAGGCACACCTGTGAAGTGGAAACCATTTCAGGTGACTACCTCTTGAAGCTCATGGAGAGAATGCCAAGAGTGTGCAAAGCAGTAATCAGAGCAAAGGGTGGCTATTTTGAAGAAACTAGAATATAAAACATGTTTTCAGTTATTTCACCTTTTTTTGTTAAGTACATAACTCCACATGTGTTCATTCATAGTTTTGATGCCTTCAGTGAGAATCTACAATATAAATAGTCATGAAAATAAAGAAAACGCATTGAATGAGAAGGTGTGTCCAAACTTTTGGCCTGTACTGTACATGTTACCCCTGGGGCTAATCATGTGTGAAAACAGTATAGATTTTCATTGCTACGTAGATGACACACAGCTGTATATCCCGCTAAAGCCTGGCACCACTGATGTTTTATGTCCCGCTTCACTGAAGTCATGAATTGGATGCTCAAAAATTTCCTGCAGCTGACTGACTCCAAAACAGAAATAAATATAATTGCCCCTTTTGTTCCCAGCACTACTACCATTAACAATATCTCTTGTCCTTAGAGTGCCTTATCTGATTACATGAAAAAAGAGGCCCATAACCTGGGAGTCATCTTTGAGTCAGTGCTGTCTTTGGATACCCAGGGGACTTAAGTGGTGCAGTCCTGCTCTGCCCAACTGAGATATTTAACAAAGATCAGGTCATTTCTTTGCTCTGCAGATTTAGAAAAGGTGATTCATGCTTTTTTCTCCTCCAGACTTGATTACTGCAAGGTCTTTTAGTCCGACATCAACGAGCAAAACATCTGAAGACTCCAACTCATACAATACACTGACACTGACAGACATTTAACTGGTACTTAGAGAAGCAACCACATCAAACTTGTCCTCTCTGCCCTTAACTGGTAACCTGTGAATTTTAAAATTGATTTAAATTTACTGCCTGTTTTTTAAGGCCCTAAATTGTCAGGCCCCCGCCTACATCTGTCATCTGTTAATTCCTTTTGTGCCTGATCACTGCTTGAGATCCTCCAACGAGGCTCCACTGATGGTTCCAAAATCTCGACTTGTCTCTAAAGGTGACTGAGCTTTTGCTGTCCAGGCCCCTCAACTGTGGAACTCCCTGCCTGAGATCAAACTCAGTGACCTCTTTCCAATCTCTTCTTAAAACTCATCTTTATCATTTGGTCTTTTCTTAACTGATGGTATTTGTTACTACTTTTTATACTGTTTTATCCTGTTTTATATCTTGTATGTTATGGCCTGCTTTTGTTGCATGTTTTGGTGGCGGCTCGGGTGTTTCTTCTGTGTTTTCCTGTTCTTCTTGGACCACCACGGGCGGCGAGGCACACCTGTTTTCCATCGCCACTAATCAACCCTCCATATAAGCCTGGTCATGACTCCACTCCTGTGCCAGATAATTCCGTCTCGTTCGGTAGTGCATCTCTCGTTAGAGCCTTTTGTCATCTTGTGAGTATTTTTGCCCTTTTCTCTCGTGGACCAACCCCACTGACTTGTGCTTTTTTCTCTGTTTTTGTAGTGTGTTGCCTCGCCGCCTTTTGGTCTCCGGAGCCCTTGCCTCCAGCCACCACTGGGCAGCTGTTTTCTCCCTGCAGCCGTTTTTTGTATTTAGCAGCTTGCAGCCATTTTTTGTGTCAAGCGGCTTTTTGTAATAAACTGTTAAGAACTTTCACTCCGCCTGTTTTCTGCAACTTGGGTCCCGTTGGTTTTCAAGCCGGTCCATAACATTGTATATGTTTTTCAGCCTTATAGTTGTTTTTATTGTGAAACACTTTGTAAATCTGTTTTGAAAGGTGCTATATAAATAAAGCAATAATAAAAAATGCTATAATAAAAATGATAATATAATAAAGTCAGAATATTTGGATCTGATGGAATGGACTTTAAGACTGGGGTTTGAATATTTCACTCAGTGTAAACATCCTATAGCTTCAACAAAGAGCTGACAATGAACAGCCAGAGAGAAACCCATAAGATTGAAACCCAGAGTGAAACCCATAAAAACAGAATGAATAGAAAGGACTCTGAACTGCTTGCTGTGTTTATTTGATGAGCTCAATAGAAAATGGTGATTGTTGTGAGTTGTCATGGTGACAACACATGTCAGTGGGTATGTCACACTCTCTGATTTGATAACTGTCTATTTCTAAACAGAAAAATACAACCATGGAGCAAAAAGTTATTCTCTGTCACCAAACTATGACTAATGTTAGTTTATTATCTGCCTTGTTAAGTCATCGTAAAACTCTATTTCATTGTCTTTCCACTGTTCCACCAATCACCAATTTTTGTTTAGTTGAAATAAACATGTCAAAACATGCTGATCTACATGCTGTTTATTCCTGCTGCCATTCAGCTGCCCACTGAGCAGTGCTTCTCACTCACTCCTCTGAAGCATAACATTACATCATGTTTCAACAAACATGCAATGAGGTTAGCCTGCTACAACAGTTGAAATGGCAACAATATACATAGAAATGGCTGCTGCTCTGACCATACTGATATGTTAATTTGAATGGGAATGTCCATTCTACTCTCATTCTATTTCTATGGAAGAACCATAAAACTAGTTAAGGGGAGATACAAGAGGAAAACTGGCTTTTAAGGGGATAAACATAGGCTTTGACTGATCACATAAATAACATAATTTACTATCATCTGTACTTGTGACTCAAATGTTTTACTTTGAAAGGAGAGCATTTTGTTATCTCCAGAGAGATGCTCTGTGTCAAGCAGAGGTCACTTCGCGTTCTCTGATGATGGTCCGACATACTGAGTGAAAAAAACTCTAAACACTCTACCCATTTTAAACATGGCAGTGAAGGAGCATGAGAAAATAATCATGACGGCTCAGAGACTACACATTTATAAGAGAAGGTGTGACTTTTAAAGACAACACCAGCTGGACACCTCCAACAAAGGGAAGGAAAGTGAGAAGGACAAAAATTAAGAAGGAATCAATGAAGGAAAGGGCTGAGTGACTGACCGAGGCGACAAACAGGTCTCCAATCCTCTCGCTGTGATCCCACTCAGCAATACGGGATGCCAGGGCGATCTGGAACATTGAGTGGCACTGATGGATCTCCTGCAGACGGTAAAAGATTTGACGCACCTTCTTGGGGTTTAGGGTCAAGTTCTGTGGCTCCAGCAAAGGCATCTGGTACTCCTAAGAGACAAAGAAAGGTCAGCTAGCATACTGAAGATCTATGGTTATGTTTCTTTCAGCCTCCACCAGTATTACACGACATACACAGTAGAGCTGCACAATACATAAATACATACTGGGTAGATGATTTTGTTGCTCTCTAAACTCAGCTCAAGATATGACATTTGCAGAATGTTTTGTACACAGTCTGAATATACAGATATATATATAAACATATGTGGTTTTGTAAATCAAGGTTTCAGACCTGGGATTTTATTTAACTTTCAGACCCATTTTCAACATACAGGAATATAACCATATTTAGAACTATAGAACAAATACCAGTTCAACACTACAATCTGTCAAAAAACACTAATTTTATTGGGGACCCACTCTAATCACCTCCTATGGGTCCAAACCTATCAACATTACGGCATATTATTTTAATTCAGTCTGCATAGGCTATTCATTGTCTGAGGTCTATGTTAGCAGCACGGACCTAAAGCAGAAAGACATTAATACTGTATGTTTCAATATTAATAAATCAACTGCCCACGCCTATGGCCCCCTCCTCCCCCACCACCACTCTCAGGGATGTCAACAGGCTCTTTAAGAGGCAGAACCCCCGCAAAGCAGCCAGACCAGACTCTGTCTCTCCGGCCACCTTGAAGCACTGCGCCGACCTGCTGTCTCCGGTGTTCACCTACATCTTCAACACCTCACTGGAGACATACCATGTGCCAGCCTGCTTCAAGGCTTCCACCATCATTCCCCAAAAAGCCAAGGACCACAGGACTTAATGACTACAGACCCATCGGCCTGACCTCTGTGGTAATGAAGTCCATTGAGCATCTTGTGCTGTCACACCTCAAGGCCATCACCGACCCTCTCCTGGACCCCCTGCAGTTCACCTACAGAGCCAACAGGTCTGTAGATGACGCTGTCAACATGGCTCTCCACTTCACCTCCAGCATCTGGACTCCCCAGGAACCTATGCCAGGATCCTGCTTGTGGACTTCAGCTCTGCCTTCAATACAATCATCCCGGCTCTGCTACAGGACAAGCTTTCCCAGCTGAGTGTGCCCGACTCCACTTGCAGGTGGATCACTGAATTCCTGTCCGACAGGAGGCAGCACGTGAAGCTGGGGAGACATGTTTCTGACACCCGGACTATCAACACTGGATCCCCCCCAAGGCTGTGTTCTTTCTCCTCTGCTCTTCTGCCTGTACACCAACAGCTACACCTCCAGTCATCAGTCCGTCAAGCTCCTGAAGTTCGCGGACGACACCACCCTCATTGGACTCATCTCCACCTACTCTGCCCCCCATCCCCCCTGTAACCAGCACACAGTCGGACATCTCTTCATCATCTTGGTCATTCACCTGTTATACACTGCATACAGTTAAACTTGCACAGCTGTACTTTTTACAACTGTTATTTGCACACTTGTGCACCCTATTCATATTTACAGTGTACATATTTTTGATATTACTATTATTATTGTTATTTGCACTCAGAATTTATTTTTATCTTATTATTATATCATATTTTATTTTATATTCTTTGTTACACCAAGCCAAATTCCTTGTATGTGAAATTTGGCAATAAAACCGATTCTGATTCTGATTCTGATATCGTCATCACAATATTCAACAATGTTATCACATATTGCATGTTTTCTTGATATCATGCAGCCCCAGTACACAGCATTTTTTTGAGAGAACACATTGTGTACTTTGCAAATAATTAGCTAAATACTAAGTTATAATCTCATTATTATCATAAATCACACAATGAGGAACCACAGAACATCTCCATCATCAATGATGGTTGTGCTGTTATGTTCACTGGCTCAAGATCTTTTCCACAGAAGAGGTGAAGAACGGACTCTTTAGGGAGAGTGAACAGACCAGAAATGACTGGAATCACAATCCTTTGAATATGTTCCATTCTATTCCTCTTATCTCCAATAGAAACAAAGCCTTTGCACACGGATATGTTGTGGTAGCCCTGATACCTGAGGAGACATGTGGCTCACCTGGAGGATTCTCTTGAGTGACTCCAGGTAGCTGCTTTCACTCTGAACGATGGAGCTGAGGATGAGACGCCGGACAACCTGGGAGAGGCAGAGAGAAACTGAGATGAACCAAAGCTGGCTTTCTAAGGTTATGTGGTCATTTGGATACACAGGCATTTGCACCTGGGCAATGAACAAGCATTAGTGTACAAACACTCGCATCCAAAACATACCTGCTGACTGCTGAGGCCCTCTGGCATGGGACACAGTTGGAGTGGAGGGTGCTTTAACTCACACACAGACACATCCATATAACCTGCATCATCCTGTCCATCACCTGCGAAGTCAAACACAACCACTTAATACACACAGAAACCAAAATAAAAACATGAATCTGTTTTGGTAGCATTGTTACAGATATTTACAGGACAATCATAGCTTTAATTGTGACTCAAGTTTTACTTGTTTCCATTCCTGTAAAGCTGTGGTGCAGTCATTGACAAACTCGAACAGTAAATACATTTGTCGTAACATCTCACTCCAGTGAAGTAAATACTGTTAAGCATCTTTGTCATTGCAAGCATTTACCAAATTGGTATTTTTCTTTGCATTGAAAACTTTTTCCAGTGTCTGTGTGTTTCAGTTCATTCTTGTATCTGTCTCTTGATATGCTGTTTTCGTGCCTGTAAATTATTGTACCCATGATTACATCTAGGGGGTTGTTTATTTGTGAATTGGAAGTGCAGCTCTGCACCACGGAAAATCACTCACTATCTGCTGTAGTTAGCCAGTCCCCTATAGCTGGCACAGAGCCACATAGTGTCGCTTCTACTAGCCATCCTCTGGCAACCCCTTTACAGCCAGGAGGCTGGGCGACTGTCTGAGAGAAGCGTAGTGCCAAGCTTAAGCCCATGGTTCACCACCAACCCGTTCACATTTCTAACCATTTTTCATTTGGATGGAGCTGCTCTCATTTCTAGAAACCTGACTGACTTTATTAGTAGTTCAAAACCATGACAACCCAGAGTTGAGACTAGGAAACAGAGTCACAGTCTTACAAGACTCTCTGGGCTTCCTCCACTGTAGTTACGCACCCATAATGTTATAAAAAAAGGTGTCTGTCCCCACCTAAACCACCTAAATGATTTAAATCTAAAGTTAACAAAAAGTAGGAGTTGTGTTGTGGTTTGAGAGATGTCATCTCTGTGTGCTGTGGGGAGGTGTGTATTGTGTTCCTTTTATTTTGGCAGAGGCTGGGTGGGGATCTTCAGGTGATTTGGGAGCTGACTGCCTCGCAGCTGGAGCTCATGTCTAATCAAGGACTGCTCTTAAGCAGTGAGCTGCAGAGGACCAGTGGCGGTTCTGGGGAGGGGCCAGCAGGGGCCAGTGCCCCTGTAACATTGAACCTGGACCCCCCTGTGGCCCCCCCACTCAGAATAAAAATTGATACAATAATGAAAATTGCATGTCCCGCCGATGCAAAAAAAAAAAAAATGTGTGTGGCATCTTTGTCCAGTCGGATCCTTTAGTGCGCTGCACCATAGCCAGACTGGCTTACAACGTGGATGACAACTTTTGAGCATGATGAAATATACCACTCGTGAAGAGACAGAAGAGTCAGTTACCAAGGAGATTAAAGGTAAGCGAAGCCGTTTTATACCTCTGACAGAAATGTTGTTAACTTATGTTACTAGCAGCAGCCAGCAGCCAGATGTAAGCACAAGGCTAACTGTTAGCTGCTAACGTTATCACGACACAAGAAAGCCAGCAACAGTTCAGTTGCCTGTTATATTTAATGTTATTTGCATTCTGAGTTGCTGACGTGTGGCGTATTCCTCTCCTTTGTTTAATAGTTCAAAATGAAGAGAAAAAAGCCAAAGGACATAACATCCTATTTCTGCCCATCAAAGAAAATCGTCAATGACGAGGCAGCTCATATTGAGACAGAGCCAGATGATTCTGGTGAGATAGCTGAAGAGAGGCGACAGGTGGTGGTTGAGGGCACCATAGAAAGAGAGACAGACACAGTGAACATTGAAGAAAGTGGTTTGTAAAGTGAGGGCACAGAGGAGGACAGAGAAACAAACGAAGATCCTGAGAGTGAAGAGGGGGACATACAAGCACAGAGTGAGACAGAGACAGAGGATCCATGTGCATCAACAAGCACTGGACCATCAGGTGTGTGTGTGTGTGTGTGTGTGTGTGTGCAGTTAAATGAATGTTCAGAACAGTTGCACAAGATAGAAGGGAAACATTAAATTCATGTGTGCATTAATATAACTATATAAAATATTATTTTTCTTGCATCTGTTTGAGCTTGTGTGTGTGTGTGTGTGTGTGTGTGCATGTTAAGCAGTGTATTGCAGTTTCTATGATGTGTTCATGTAGAATAAATGTTATTTACATATAGTCATAGTTTGTTCTTCTCCACAGATATCAGCAGATGTAGAGAGGACCCACCAATGTAGCCGAAATTAACATTCCCAAGGACCTTGATGGGGGACAGGAGGAGGAGCTTTAAGGCGGCCTGGTACCACATCCACCCGCAACATTTTTGTTAACATATTCAACTGGAGTATTGTGACTGTATGCCGGAACTTCATATTCTACCTCATGATTTAAACTAAAGATTTTGAATGCTCAAATGCCTGTCTTTGTCTCTTTTACCTCGGATTGAATGTGCCTCTTTGACAAAACTCTTGGCCCCAGGCTGGCCCCTCCAGTAAAATAGGTCTAGAATCGCCACTGCAGAGGACCCATCGCCAGATTGTCTCCACTGCTCTGTGGTAGTGTTGGCCGCTACTTCTATGTGGCTTTTGCATTTAGCGAGAGCTTCTAGTGATTTTGGATTCTCAAGTTTTCTCCACGTACTGATTGACGTTTTTGCTTTTGTGTGCCCCAGGTCCAGCTTGCTATCGTTCCGTGCTCCAGCGCCTAGCCACCAAGCTGCCTAGCCACCAAGCCGCCCAGCCTCGAGCCCTCCCCAGCCACCAGACACCAGGTCACGAGCCTCCCTGCCTCCGTTCTCCGGAGCCCCTCTCCACACGCTTCCCCCCTCTGTTTCAAGCTCCTGGATTCCTGTGTATGCCTGCGCCTCTATTCCCCTTCCTACACCACCAGCCTGCCTCGCCACCCGCCTTCTCCCCAACTCATCCAACCGACGCCGACACCCCTCTGTCCCTTGCCCCGTGCCACATCACTCAGCCCCTTGGACTGCTGCTCACCTCCCTCTCCCTGATTATCCCTTCAGTAAATCGCTTTTCATTATGTTTAAACTGTCTCTGTGTCTGCTTTTGGGTCCAATTTACCACCAAACATCACAAGTTGTACATAAAAAACTAATAAAAATGAACACCTCTTTTGTAGGAGACAGGAAAGTTAAATGTGGACCTTTAAACATCAGATTTTTGTTATTTATAGCAGTGTTAGCTATCTTTTTTTTTTTTTTTTCAAACCTGTCTGCATTGGTCTTCGTAGCTTAGCGCCACAAAAGGGTGTAAGCTTCTTATGAAGATTGATGCACTGTTAATCTTGCAGTCAAGTATTTTATACCCATACTGTGCGTGGTTGTGACCGTCACCCACCCTCCCTGGAGACTAGCCTATCAGCCTTTATTGGAAAAACTTCCTAATATGAGCCAGAGAGGGCCGTGATACACCAAAGTGTGTCAGGGGGAAAGTAAGGAACAAGCAGGGGGGATTGAGGGGCAGGTGCTTAAGTCCTGAGTTATATAGCGACAGTGCATGCGGAGAAGAAGGAGAAAACAAACAAACAAGCAAACAAACAAACATACAAACAAAACAAAACAAAAAAAAAAAACAGAGGAGAAACAGGCAGTGTAGCTGATATATTGTGGCCTTGAGGTTGTTGTGCTCCATACAGATTACAAAAAATAAACAAATAAATGTATAATAAAGAGAAAAAAAAAAAGAGAAGTCTATAATGAACACCAGAAATGTGAGAGTCCTGGTGGTGGAGGAAAGCCCGATTGTGGAGAAGAGTTGCCAGTGCGGTGTGGTAGGTTTGAGAAGCAACTGAGCCCCTTTGGAGTGATCCCATCGGTTCTTTGCGATGCGTCACGGGGCTGAAGTATCAAACATGCATGCGTGTATTTGAACCCTCCCAATGTGTTTGTGAAAACCATCACCAGGGACCAGGGCCAGCCCTGCGGGAGAAGGCGGACGGCGAGGCACCCCAAGGCCGCAGGAGCGCCCAGACCCCACACCCAGGGAGCCGCAGGACACCACGCAGGCCCTAAGACCCGGGGCGGCAATGGCCAGCACCCCCAGAGAGCCAGAGACACACCCCAGATGGGCCCCCCCATCTGCCACCAGGACGCACGGATGACGGGCCCCACCCAGCCCCCCGGACCCCGGCGCGCAGGAGCACAGGCCAACCCGCAACCCCACCAGTACCCCCCCAGACCGCCCCAGACCCAAAGCTGGACCCCCAGCCCGTCCGACCCATCCCCCAACGCCGGCTGCACACCAACGGGTAGGCCCACCCTGCGCGGCAGCAGAACACCCCCCCGAGGAGCGAGGGGCGCGGGGAGGAGGAGCCCCCCCACCCTGCACCACCAGGGACGGAAACAGCCCCCCAGGGCGGACCGGCCATACCGCCCCAGGCCCAGGGAACACAAGGAGACCCCGCCACCCCCAGGCACACAGGGCGAGGAGTCCAGACGCACCTGTCCCCCAGGGGAAACCGCCCGGATTCAAGGGAGAGAGGGTGCACTTAACACATGCTTAAGGCCTTGAGTCCTGATGAACCGCTGTGGTATATTGTGGTGAGAGAGATAGAGGGATTAGGGGTTACATCATTAACAGAAACACGTTACATATTACACAACAGTCTTTCTTGAGTTGAAATATTTATATGTACAGGTGGCATATGCTCACAGGCTGAGTGGCACTATACAGACAGGTTTAGTGAGTGGATAAATGGTGACCATTTTTCTGTAAAGTATGTTAATTGGTTTCTGTGGCCAGCAGATATTTTCTCCAGCGAAATATGTTCTGAAAGGAGATTCAGCCAGTGGTTGAGGGTCTGTTTATCTTTCCAATTGACTAGGATTGTTTTCTTGGCGATGGCGAGAGCTACAAGAAGAGAGTTGCAGTGGCTGTTTGGGAGGTCAATTGTCATCAGGTCACCAATTAAGCACAGGTTGGGAGATAATGGGATCCTGCAGTCCAAAATGGAGGAGAGTTTTTGAGTGACTGTTGACCAGAAGTGCTGGACGGGTGAACATAACCAGAGTGCATGAAAGTAGGTGTCTGCAGTGTTCTGAGTACACTGAGTGCATATGTCAGATTGACTAAGGCCCATTCTATTCATCTTTTGTTGGGTGATGTGTGTTCTGTGGAGTACTTTAAATTGGATAAGTTGTATATTAGTGTGTCTTGTCATTTTAAATGTATTTTTGCATATCTGAGTCCAGAAGTCAGGGTCCAGTGATACACCCAGTTCCTTTTCCCATTTCAAAATTGGTAAATGTATAGAACTGGTCTTTGACAGTAATTTATAAATCTTAGAAAGGTTCTTCTTATTACTCGGAGAAAGCTTTGTAATATGTTTGGCAAATTCTGGTGGCTGCAAAGTGTCCTGAGGCGCTGGAATTCTCCTCTTGATTGTTTTTATCAATTGTAAATATTGTAGAAAATTGCCATTTCTTATTTCAAAAGTTTGAAATAAGTTTGTGTATGTCATAAGTATATTGTCTTGGAAAAGGTGATGGAGATGAGTTACTCCCTTCATCTCCCATGTGCTAAAATGGAGAGGTCTTTTGTTAATTTCAAAATCCGGGTTGTGCCAAATTGGAGAGAGCAAGCAAGGTTCTATCTGAGAGTTTGTGATTTCTAGTGTTTTCCACCAGGCTGATAAGGTGGAAGCAATCATTGGGTTCTTAAAACAGTTATGACGTCTGAGTGTAGTGGTGATAAACGGGAGGTCAGAGAGTTTTATGTTGTTGCAGTCCGCCTGTTCTAGTTCGAGCCAGGAGTTGTAGTCTTCGTTAGGATATAACCATTTCAATAGGTATTGTAGCTGGTTAGCTAAATAGTAATGTGTAAAGTTAGGAGCGTCCAATCCCCCTTCCAATTTGTTTTTCTGAAGGGTGCTTAGGCTAATTTTTGCTGTTTTTTTCCTGATTTGTTACTGTGTTCAAAGTTATTATATCTTAGTTGTTGTATGATAAATTCAGTTTTCTTTGATAGAATATTGTCCAGTTGCGATTTTGTACACTGTAATTGGGTCCATACTTGATCACTTGGATTGTTTGCATATTCCTGTGTTAGTTGTTTAATTTTTTCCTCAATGTTTTTTTCTGCTTGCAATTCCTGTTTCTTCTTGTAGGAGGAGTATGATATAATTTTTCCTCTGATTACTGCCTTCCCAGTTTCCCATATTAAAGATGGAGATAAAGTTGGAGAGTCATTGTCTTCAAGAAAGTTTGCCCACTCCCGTCTCACCATTTTGTAAGTCTGGGTCTTTAAGTAAAGAGATATTAAAGCGCCATGTTGGGGGCCATTTATGGATGGTTTCTATTTGCAGATTGAGTGATATTGGTGCATGGTCGCTGATAATAATGGGTATTTGAGTCTCCAGCCATCGCCAAGCCCAATATCATCCATGTATTCCTGTATTACCTTAGCCGATTGTGATTGCTTTGTGTGTGCTGAGTTACTAGATCGGTCTAATGATGAATTTAGGACTGTGTTAAAGTCTCCTCCAATTATAGTTGTGGAGCTGTCTGATAGGTTAGATAGTAGAGAGAAGACTATGTGAAAGAAGGCTGGATCATCATTATTAGGGGCATACAGATTAACGATTGTATATAATTTGTTAAAGATTGTTGCCTGAACAATGATGTAGCGGCCTTCTGGGTCTGTTACCGTGCTGTTTAAGGTAAATGGTAGTCTCTTGTGGACCATGATAGAGACACCTCTTTGTCTGCTGTTACAGCAGGATGAAAAAATTTGATTAAAATTTAGATCTTGAAGAGATTTTTCTTCTGACTTTAGCAAGTGGGTTTCTTGTAGGAGAAAAATATCTGTTTTCAATTTTGTGACAAAGTCCATCACTTTAATTTTTTTCGCCTGTGAGCGGATGCCATGTACATTCCAGGAAACCAAGTTTAACTGTGACATTAACAAAGTGGGGGTTCTATCATATTGTGAGTATGTAGAATAATCTGTGTGTGTTTCTATGTGAGTTTCTATCTGCATGGATTTTGCATGAGTCGATGTAATTGATAAGTGTATGTATTACAGTCGACCGATGTGTCATGGTGAAGCACCGCAGTGTTAGCTATCAATTCAATATCAGATAATCATATTGATTTATTCTGTGTTACCGAAATCTGGCTGTGTCATGGTGGATATGTTAGTTTGTTTTACAATACACCTTTAACTGGGTCCTTAAAGAAGTTCTGGCAACAATTAATTCGTAGGCAACTGGACTTTGATTTTGTCTAGAAGACGTTTCGCCTCTTATCCAAGCGGCTTCATCAGTTCTCAACGCATCAGTCTGACTAGTCCTCACTAGTCTGACAAACAGTGGAGTAAGACTCAGGTTTTTAACCTCTGTGGAGGTGTACACCCACCACCCTCCTAAGACAATACTTCGTTAGTGGAGTTTCACTGGACCATTGTTTGGGTCAGGTGAGTCACACTAGTGAACGACGGTCGTTAGGAGTGGGTGGGGCCACTGGTGAGCAACAGTCGTTAGGCATGATGTGTGGTTACCAGTGAACAACTGTCGTTGTGTTTCTTTGAGCCACTTGAGGTTAGTTTCGGGCAGTCTTTGTTGTTCAGTCTCTTAGGTACAGCAGCAAGGGCCGCATTGTAAATGGAGGATAGGTGGTGTCTCAGGCCACCTCCCCTGTTTAGAGACGGTTTCTCTATTTTAACGTAGATGGATTCTTTCACCCCTCTTTCGAACCATCTGTCCTCTCTGTCCAAGATTTTCACATTGCTGTCCTCAAAAGAGTGAGCCTTCTCCTTTAGATGTAAATAAACAGCAGAAACTGGACCTGAGGAGTTTGCCCTTCTGTGTTGAGCCATGCGCTTGTTTAATGGTTGTTTGGTTTCACCAATGTATGAGTCCTTGCATTCCTCACTGCATTGGACAGCATATACCAAGTTATTTTTTTGAGTGTGTGGTACCCTGTCTTTGGGGTGTACCAGTTTTTGCCTGAATGTGTTACTTGGTTTGAAACACACAGGAATTTGGTGTTGGTTGAAAATTCTCCTGAGTTTCTCAGACACCCCGGACACATAGGGTATGACAATGTTCCTGCGCTTGTTTCCTTCCTCAGCCCTCTCTGAGTTATTGTTCTTGTTGGATCGTTTTCTCCTCAGGTCCAGTTTCTGCTGTTTATTTTCATCTAAAGGAGAAGGCTCACTCCTTTGAGGACAGCAATGTGAAAATCTTGGACAGAGAGGACAGATGGTTCGAAAGAGGGGTGAAAGAATCCATCTACGTTAAAATAGAGAAACTGTCTCTAAACAGGGGACGTGGCCTGAGACACCACCTATCCTCCATTTACAATGCGGCCCTTGCTGCTGTACCTAAGAGACTGAACAACAAAGACTGCCCGAAACTAACCTCAAGTGGCTCAAAGAAACACAACGACAGTCGTTCACTGGTAGCCACACATCATGCCTAACGACTGTTGCTCACCAGTGGCCCCACCCACTCCTAACGACCGTCGTTCACTAGTGTGACTCACCTGACCCAAACAATGGTCCAGTGAAACTCCACTAACGAAGTATTGTCTTATGAGGGTGGTGGGTGTACACCTCTACAGAGGTTAAAAACCTGAGTCTTACTCCACTGTTTGTCAGACTAGTGAGGACTAGTCAGACTGATGCGTTGAGAACTGATGAAGCCGCTTGGATAAGAGGCGAAACGTCTTCTAGACAAAATCAAAGTCCAGTTGCCTACGATTTAATTGTTGCCAGAATGGAATTGACCTGGATAAATGAGAATATCCACAGACTTAAAGTCCTTAAAGAAGATATCTCCCTTTTTTCCCATCGACGGTCTATGAAAAGTTTTCGAAATCTGAAGGGGCAGCATGGCTTGAATAATAGTGATTTTTATAGATTTCTTCAAGTTCAACACCATATTGACCAATTGATGAAGGTAAATAAACAAAAGTATGTGGATAATATAATACTAAAAGTCTTCAAAGAGGCTTATATTTTGAACTCAAATCAAAAAACCATCTCAAGACTTTAGAGGGGGCTACAACTAATGAAATGTAACTCATTGTATACAAATCAAAAAAAAGGGAAAAGGAAGTAAACCTAGGTATAACAGAAGAGGAATGGGAGGAGTTATGTGAACTACAATGGAAAACAGGTGAATTTTGGACCCATTAGCAACACCAGGGACAGGTGGAGCAGTTTATACTGAGCTTTAATACACCACTTCAACAATACAGGGACAGCAGACTGGCGAGGCAACAGAGTCAATGTTCAGGTTCAGAGCTCAGAATAGAAACAAAGCCTTCCGTGAGGAATGCTGAAGAAGCACACAGGTGAGGAGCCAGCGTCTGGCAGGCAGAGAGCATTGTCAGAAGAGCTGGCATTCCAAAGCCAGGAGAAAACAGTCTTTCTGATGTGAAGCCAGTCGTGGGTAGGGGAGAGCTTGTCAGCAGTGATGAAGCGTGGAATCCACAGTGCACACACAAAGGCAGAGTGTGCAGCCACATAGCGAAGCAATCCACAACACAGAAGATCACTGGTGACTGAATCGGTAAACTAACTTTGGATTAATGGTTTACTTTGGCGCAGACGAAGCAGAAGAGTCAGAGACAGGCAGGGTCGATAACGAGAAAGCAGTCAGGAAACAAATGCTGGAAAGTCTTGTGTGGAGGCAAAGAACAATCTGGCAGGGAGTGTCTCTGAAGCGGACATCGTTTTAGTGACAGGAGGCAATGATTCACAGGTGAGAGGCGTAATCCTGATGAGGTGGACGTGGTAGACCGGCAGGAGCGGGAAATGTGTGGACAGGTGATGGGCTGACTGGTAGGTGTGGTGACAAGGCAGGGTCAGTAGGAAATTATTGAGTGGGCTGAGGAGATGGCAGGTATGGTGACTGAAAAGTGCCACAAAGTAATGCAACATAAAGCTACAAGTTCAGCATCATGAAGAGAGTTTTGTTCTGTTCAAGAGAGTCACTATGTCAATTCTTCAAACTGCTGGAGACAATGTGGGTGCTCTGATGCCAACCACTATCACATATTCTGGTCTTGTCTGTCACAAATTTCTTTCTGGCAGGAGGTTCATGCAGTTTTGCAAAAAGTGTTCCAGGTGGACATTCCATTTAAACCCTGTATTGGGTATCTTGCCATTGGACAACGTATCCTCTCATGAAAGATACTTAATTCGGATTCTAAGTGCTGCCAGCAGGAAAACCATTACCAGAAAGTGGTTAAATCCAGCAATAACAACAGTGGATGATTGGCTTGACATTATATATGACATCTTTAAGATGTAAAGGACTAGTTTTTGTATTAGACTGCAACAGGACAAGTTTTTTTTTTTTTTTAAAAAAAAGGGAAAATTGGATGGTGTGCATTAAACTTGATCATTGTTTGTTTAAGGTGAATTTGTGTCATTTTGAGTTATTTTATTTTTTAATTGTTTTTTTTATCCTTGTTTGTAAAGTGATTCAAGTATCATGAAGACACACCCTAACATTCTGGTTCACATAGTTAAGTTTTTTTCTGTATTAGTTTTTCTATGTTCATACCTCTACTTACATTTACTTTATCCGTCCATTTTGACATCTCTATTACAAATAGTAACACACTTTAATGTTACTTTCTGCAGTAACTGTATCCTACAGAAGGCCCAGAA
The DNA here is from genome assembly GCF_041903045.1 of Epinephelus lanceolatus. Classification (NCBI taxonomy): domain Eukaryota; kingdom Metazoa; phylum Chordata; class Actinopteri; order Perciformes; family Serranidae; genus Epinephelus; species Epinephelus lanceolatus. The sequence goes on from NC_135741.1 coordinate 47,155,105, forward strand.
AGATAGGATTATAAGCCTTTTGTGTATAATGAAGCTGTCTGACTGGACCCTGAAATAACTAAATAAAAAGATAAATGAAAACAAAACAAAATGAAACAACAACAAAAAGACAAAACAAACAAAATATACCAAAACCATTAAATGTTAACAAGAGAAGGCAACTTTACATTGGTTAAATAATGAAATAATATGAATATGAAAACTTATGAAAAAACAAGATCTGGCTTTGAAAACATTATCTTCTAAACTCAATAGTGATAATATGTGCTTCATATTATACACAACTTATAGGTAATGCCAGAGATCACAATGTATCTCTTTTGAAACATTTAAACAAATTAACCAATAAATCAGACAGTCAAAAAGGAATTAAGGAATTGAAAAAAAAAAAGATTCCCTTGGGCTTGAACCCTTAATAAGACAGCACAGCTGACAGAGAGTCGCAGCTCCATTGGGTCTTGTATTCCTTTAGCCTTCAGCAGTAATGACTCTATGATTTTCTTAATGACAAAATTCTGACTATTAGAGACAAAATTCATCACCACCTGCCCTCGACTAGTACCAATCTGCCTTCAGACACAAGGACCTTAGACACAGCTGCAAGACCTGGTATAAATTTGGATTGCTTTTTTACCATCAATCTTAAACAACTAACCTCAACGATTTCCTCTTCTAAATCAACGTGTCTCTTAGACCCCACCCCTCCCCCCAAGTTAACACTTCTTTATTAGACCTGGCTATGTACCAGTCAATTAAGGTTGCTGTAATTAATCCTCTTCTAAAAAAGCTCGCCCTCTTCACAGGGTTGCACGATATGGCCCTAAAATAATATCACGATATTGCAGGGTATTTTTGCAATAACATTATTCTTGACAAATTAGGAAAATTTGAAAAATTAGGAAAAAAAGAATTACGTCTTTTTATAAATATATAACTAGCCCATACCCCTTGAGTGCACAGTTGCCCACATACAGTTTCACATGGTGTGTGTTTGGGATACAGGTCATAGGAAATTGCAGATTAAATAGTCAACTGAACCCATTAAGAAGAGCAATGTATTCAGACAGAGTTTTTGTGAATTTGATAGTACGATTGCTTTATTGAGAGTACAGTAGTACCATTGCCAATAGTGGGATAGTTAGTGGGCTAAAGTAGTAGTTGAGTAGTAGTAGTAAAGTAGTAGTTGAGGTAGCATGTTGAAAGGCAGATAATTAAAGTCATTGCCTTATAGAAGCTCAGTTTTACTAAGTTTCCCAACTTTTGCCAAGAAGGAACTTCAGATATTGGTCCCTAGATTATGTTCACTGAGTTACATGCAGATCGGTCAAAGGAAGTTCCTAGGAAGAGATCGATTTTAAGTGTTTTTCAAAAAATTCGAAATGGCGGAAAATCTATAAAACCGGAAGTTATGGTTTCTTGAGGCAAATTTGTTCCTCATGAGGAGAGGCATCTCTGTGCAAAGTTTCATGTCTCTACGACATACGGGGCATGAGATATGCCCATTCAAAGTTTGCCATTTCAATCGGTTGCTATAGCGCCCCCCTTTGGCCAATTGATGTAATATTGCTTCATTTGCATCCTCCCATGACCCTCTACCACTGTGTCAAATTTCACATGGATTGATCAAGTCAGTGAGGAGAAAAACGTGGAACAGACACACCCACACATACGCCCACAGACACAGTTTTCGTCATTATATAGTAAAATATAGTAAGATAAGCATACCTTTATTGGCTGCAGCTGAGATGATGTCTGTTTGAGGTGGATGCACATATTAACATGCATGCACAGTGTAATTCCACTGCTCGGCTACAGCTGATGTTCGTTTGAGGTTGGTCCAGGCCTCCCTTTCATTATAGTGTAGCTGGCTGTTCTGGTGTTTCTGTCGAGCGTGCTCGTCCCTGTGCGTCTCTGTTGGCATAACAACTGACCCCGCTTAACAACTGACCCTGGTCTCCCCTAGCTACACTCATGAGCACACAGACACACAAAGTTGAGGGCTGTGGGGCAACTTCCCATGCGCACATGCACCTACACAACATGGCAATTGGTTAGCATGTCAATGTGACATCAGTGTGCACGTTTTAGCAGTGTAAATGTAATTAAGTAATTAATAAGCCTACCTTTATCAGCTGCAGCTGAGATGATGTCTGTTTGAGGTGGATGCATATATTAATGCGCATGCACAGTGTAACTCCGCTGCTCGGCTACAGCTGCTGTTTGAGGTGGATGCATATCAACGCGCGTGTGCAGTAACTTGCGGGGTGAATGCTTCGACTTTGTCGAATATACTAATAATGCTGTGACTTTTTGAAAAAGTAGCTTTGTCACCTTCTACCTATGCCAATCCTCAATGCCTATGTGCAGTTTCACATAGACTGACCACGTCAGTGAGTAGAAAAACGTGGAACAGACACACCCACAGACAGACAGACAGAGTTTTCGTCATTATATAGATAAGCCCTTGGTATTTTTTGAGCTTCTCGTGTTCCTTCTTCCTGATGCTGCTGTCATTTGGGATTGCTACATCCATCACCACTGCCTTCTTCTGTTGTTTGTCAATCAATACAATGTCCAGTTGGTAAACCATCACCAGTTTGCTAGTCTGGATCTGGAAGTCCCACAGGATCTTAGCTCGGTAATTCTCAACTACTTTAGGAGGTGTCTTTAATTCTGACCTTGGGATTTCCAGCCCATACTCAGTGCAGATGTTCTTGTACACTATGCCAGCCACTTAGTAATGGCATTCCATGTACACTGTTCCTGCCTGCATCTTACACCCTGCTATTGCTTCTTTTCACACATCCCCTTAGAAGTGTTGTGAGGGTGGTGTGTTGGGACAGGGGACCAATGTGACACTGCAGGGTTTGAACTGGCAGGTTCAGTTGGTATGCCCTTGGCATTGGAACTGACAGCAAGCTATCTGTGTCAGCTTTCTGAGCTCATGCATGAATGGGGTACCCTTACATGTCATGAGTACAATGTGAGTATGTACACAAGGATGCAGATTACACAAGAACAAGGACTTGAAGGTTGGGTTTTCTTCTAAGCCCCGGGCATCTTGCCCTGAAAGTATGCGTATCTCAAATGTTTGTAATAATCTCTTGGATTCTCAGGAAGTGCATGTTTAATTTGGAGGGCTGCAACCATTGAACCAATCTTGTCAGCAGTAGAAGAAAATTCTTTTGTCAGTGCTTAATGACAGGCGAAACGTCTTCAAAAAACGCAAGCAAGTCCAGTTGCCTACGATATAGCACTTGTGATTACCATGACCTGGATGACTGAGAATCTTCACCGACAAGTTGACAGAGCTTTTTGTAGTTATTTCTTACACTGGGAGGCTGGCACTTGTCCAGTTCTCTAAAATGATCATTAATGTGTTGATCACAATTTTCTGAATCAAACAGTTCAATGTTACAACACTGCGTCATAGTCACAGCATCAACAAGTGCATACAGACAAGTATGTGGCAGATCGGGGGAGAGTTTGTCTGACTGTGCGTTCAGGATGAAGACAAAGGAAAAGAAGCAGGAACTTTGAACTGACTCTTTGGGTGTAGCTCTGTTGAAAGCAAATTCGTAAATGAGTAAGTGAATGTGATATGTGTTGCAAAGGGTCTGGATTAGTGCAGGGGATGTTTAGTTGCGTGCAAGACATCTGTGAACAACACTAGCAAACTAACCTCACTTAGCTTTGGCGAAGCCAACTAATCAATGACCTAACTGCAATAATCACAACAATGACTCAACAAACAGCATTAAATCACATTCAGTGAGTTAAACAGTCTTGCCTAGCCTGTACAACTGCGATGAAGATATGCCCAGTTGTTACATTACCAATCTTTGAATGGATGGAGGAAAAAGTTGCTTTGTCTTGTGTTGCTTTTGTTAGCCGGCAGAGAAAGGCTGGAAAGAGCTGTGATTCCTGAAGCAGTCTTTGTTGTGTCCTTGTTCCCAAGGTGCTGATCTGAGGAACCCAGTCGCTCAGGGTCCGTGCAGAGTTAGCGCTGGGTTACTAACTCAACTTCATTTTCCTTGTTGCTGGAAAGTTAGTTCCAAATCTTGTGTTTCTATAGTAATTTCTCTGGTTTCCAAGATTTGCTCCTGCTGCGAGCAAGGGCACGTTGTGGTCCAGGAGAAAGGGAGTCTGTGAGCAATTGCCCTCCCTTTAGAGATTCGGGGGCAAGGGCATGGGTCTGAGTTGGCAGCTCAGGAGGAAGGAGGCTGTCTGGGCCCAGGAGGAAAGAGGGAGAGACTGTGTGAGGGGAGCAGAACTCCTACAGCTGCCTGGTGACATCACAGAGTCACATGACACCATAAAAGTACTGTCCAATCAAGTTTTGAGACTTTAAGACTTTGAGACTCACTGAGGTGTGAGGTGGGGCATCCTGTGGAGATGGGTGTCATATAACTGTCCTCTGTTGAAGAGCAAAGAACCTGTGGTCTCTTACCATTTCAGATGGCAAGAGGAGAAGCCTTCACATGTCCAGTTTAGATTTTAACAAATGACAAATCATCTGTGGTCCAGTGAATCCTGACACTATTATGTGCTGAACTGTCTCAGGAGCATCTTTGCACAGCCTGCACCTGGGATTCTGTCTGGTGTTGTAGACCTCTGCTTCTACTGATCTTGTACTAAGTGCCTGTTCCTGCGCTACTATGATGAGTGATTCTGTGCTGTCTTTCAGTCCAGCCTTTTCCAGCCACTGGTAGGATTTCTCGATGTAGGCCACTTCTTCAATCTGTCAGTGGTACATGCCGTGCAGTGGCTTGTCCTCCCATGATGGTAAATGGTAAATGGCCCTGCATTTATATAGCGCCTTTCCAGTCATCTGACCACTCAAAGCGCTTTTTACACTATGAGCCACATTCAACCATTCACACGCACATTCATACACTGGTGGCCAAGGCTACCATACAAGGTGCCACCTGCTACTCAGTTTTTAACACACTCACACACCGATGGAACAGCCATCAGGAGCAATTTGAGATGCAGTATCTTGCTCAAGGATACTTCGGCATGCAGACAGGAGGAGCCCGGGACCGAACCGCTGATCTTTCGATTGGTGGACGACCCGCTCTACCTCTGAGCCACAGCCACCCCAATGGTTCGTCCTCCTGTTCTGCATTCTCGGTTTTCTGCTGCCTGAGCTATTCACTTAGCAGCTCATCTTTGGGGGCCATCTTCCTAATGTATTCCTGGATCTTGGTTGTTTCGTTCTGGAGAGTGGCTCTGATGCTCACCAGTCCTCGGCCCCCCTCACTACGCTTAATGTACAGTTTCAGGGTGCTAGACTTGGGATGAAACCCTCCATTTATTGTGAGAAGCTTCCTTGTCTTGATATCAGTGGCCTCTATCTCCTCCTTTGGCAAGCTTACTATACCAGCACGGTATCTGATGACTGGCAGGGTGTACGTGTTGATGGCTCAGCCCTTGTTTTTGCATGACCTGCCTTGCTCTGTGTACCTCTGGATGTCTCACTCACTACTAGCATACAGCTTGATGTCATCCATGTAGAGGAGGTGACTGATAGCTGCTCCCAGGCCTGGAGTGGCTGATCGGGAGGACCGGGACAATTCCCGGTGGGCCAGTCTGACATTTGGGCCGCGAGGGCCGGTGTTCAGTTATTATTGGGCCGGTGTTCAGTCATGGCACTGGGTATCATGTATGCTGCTACCGCTGTCCCTGGGCCGCCTCCACTAGCAGCTCTTTTTTTTTTTTTTGTTTTGCAGACACACCCTGACGTGTGTGTGCATGGGGGGGGGGGGGGGGGGGTGTTCAGATGTATAGTCTTTTGTGCACACAAACCCACTTTCAGTGTAGATGCGCGTCATTCACGCTCACAACCCAAATCGATGTTGTAGCGGTGCACATTCGGTTTTTTTGTCCAGCGCACGGACCTGCTTCTCCCTCTGGTGTTGTGTCAGGTCCCGGTTCCCCCTTGGGCTGCGACTCTCCTACTGTTTCCCACAGAGCTCTGCCCCGTTTGAAAGGTGAAGGAAGCCCGTATGTGGAAAGAAGTCGCCTCCGAGATGTAGAATGTGTATTATAGAGGAGAAACACACATTTCAGGACCGCTGACTTGTAGGGCTGTCAACGAATATTCTAAATTCGAATTTAAATTCGAATTTGAAAAAAAAAAAAAATGGACCTTCGAATGTGAAAATTGATATTCGATTGTGGTGAAAAAAAAAAAAAACACCACCACAGCTGTCCTCTTTGCGAGTGGGCGTTGGCCTGGGCCACTGCACTGAATGCACTGCATAGGCCACACTGCCCGCGGTGAGAGGTCCGTGTCGTTTATAACATAATGTTATAGATAAATATTTTATTTGTTTTAATGTGTAGGTATGTAAACGTTTTCAAAAACGTTTATGTTGAAATAAAAATACCTACAAGTAGTTAAGCTTCCTTGTATTAATACATATACAAGTATGTTTCCTTGTATTAGTTTGCCCTCTTGTGGACAAAAAAAAAATTTGAATGGTTCAAACCTATGAGTTATTTTTAGAAGGAATATTCAAATGTCATTTTTGAGCAATTTTGACAGCCCTATCAGAACAGACATGTCCTGTGATTTTCAAGAGTGTAAAGCCACCTTGGTCTTGGAAAAAACCCAGGGAAAATCCTGAGAGACAGTGTTATTAGAGAGTGCAACACTTTTTATTTTATTGTTTTCAAATTTAATATTTAATATTTTTATTTATTCTTTTATTTCATTTTTAAGGTTTGGATATCTGTGAACACTTATTTGAACAGAATATAGTTTCTGATATTGTTGAAAAGGATGTTGTGTTGTAAAGAATAATGTTGGAGATGTGCACTCATGTTGAAATAAATCTACATTGTGAAGCAACCCTTACTTGAACTGAAATGGAAATATTTTAGAAAAATACACTGAATTACAAGGCTTTTAGAGAATAGTGCGCTATTGTAGACTTAACATGTAAGGTTATAATAGGTCGTGATCTAAAGTGGGCCGGTCTGAGGAATGAAACTCCAGGGCTGAAGATGAGTCCCACTCTGTAGCCACTCTTGGTGATGAGTTGGCTGAGGGGGGTTCAGACCTATGCAGAACAGTAGCCTTGGTATATGCCGCACTTGATGGTAAATTGTGTAATTGGCTTTGAGTTGCCCAGAGTCATTTTCCACAGCCCCCTTGAGTTCTTGATGAAGGCTCTTAGTGTCCTGTTGATTTTGTACATTTCCAAGCATTCCAGTATCCATGTGTGTGGCATTGAGTCGCAGGCTTTCTAATAGTCAATCCAGGGACACAGGTTAAGACTAGACTTAAGACATTCCTCTTTGATAAAGCTTATAGTTAGGGCTGGATCAGGCTGGCCTTGGTCCAGCCCCTAGTTGAGCTGATATAGGTTTAGTCTGCTGGGGCACTTCCTATAACACACTGAGCTCCCTCTGTCGTGCTCAGATTCTGAAAAGTTGGTTCTTCTTCATTTGCTAACATTCATGTCCAAATACTGCATGTCACTTACTCAGCTTCTTTTCCACAGCCTTTGTGCTCCACTGTCTCACAGGTTCGCCTGAATCACGTCATATGTCATATGTATTATTGTTATTTTATTATGTTGATCTGTTTTGAACAATCGAGATCTATTGCACGTCTGATCCTTTCTCAGTTGCTCTTCCCGAGGTTTCTACCATTATTTCCCTGTTAAACTTTTTTGGGGGGAGTTTTTCCTTGTCTGCTGTGAGGGTCCAGGGACAGAAGGATGTCGTGCGCTGTAAATCCCTCTGAGGCAAATTCAACCTGATCTCACAGAAATACGTGAAATGACCATGACCTCTTAACACCGCATTCTGTGGTGGCAGCACATAATGGGTTGAAATTACGTGCCGGCACCACGGAAACAATGCCAATGTAAAGTCAATTAGGATCCTTTGTCATGGTGTCCACACGGATTCCCTGATTCAACAATGCCCTGTATACACACAAAAACACAAAAGTGTTCTTGATATTAAAACGGCAAATATATTTCTCTGTTATAATTTCCCACCAACAATAATAATAATAATAATAATGATAATAACGTGATAGTTCGGCTGTACTAGATATTTGATATAGGCCTATTCAAATATTCAGTCCCAAAAACGCCGTTTCTAGAGAACTTGCTAAAATATCTGAAATTAACCATCACCCTTACTTTTTCTTAACATATTTCATCTAGGTGCAGTGTCATTACTAGTTTGGCTTTACTATACATTTGATATATTCAGTAGATGTATCTTTTTACGACTCAATTTTACAACAAGCCGCAAAAAAACTACCGTCCCAAAAACGCCGTTTATAGAGTACTATCTAAAATATCTGAAATTAGCCGACATCCTTGCTTTTTTTCTTAACCCTTTGATGCACAACATGGGTCTAAAGTGACCCGACTGAGTTTTTATGTTCTATATCTTTGCAATAAATTAATTTCATCATTCAGTATTCCAAGTTTTCCTCAATTAACTTGTTTTTGATCATTATACATCCTTATTTTATGTTTTCCTTTCTTACTTTTTTAATAAAAACCCTTTTTGTATCACTACCCTTCTAATGCACAACATGGGTCTAAAATGACCCATATTCTATTTACTCTATATATGCTTCCTTTAGGTAACATCATTAGAAATCACTCTATAAATTTCCATTGTTATGCGGATGATACACAGTTGTATTTATCGATGAAGCCAGAAGAAAGTAATCAATTAACTAAACTTCATAATTGCCTTAAAGACATAAAAACCTGGATCAGCACCAATTTCCTTATATTAAATTCAGACAAAACTGAAATTATTGTTCTTGGCCCCAAACAACTCAGAGACTCTTTATCTGATGACATAGTTTCTCTAGATGGCATTGCTCTGGCCTCTAGCACTACCGTAAGAAACCTCGAAGTAACATTTGATCAAGATTTGTCTTTTAATTCTCATTTAAAACAAACCTCACGGACTGCATTTTTTCATCTGCATAATATTGCAAAAATTAGGCCTATCCTGACCCGAAAAGATGCAGAAAAATTGGTCCACGCTTTTGTTACCTCAAGGCTGGATTACTGTAACTCTCTATTATCAGGTAGCTCTACTAAGTCCTTAAAAACTCTCCAGCTAATTCAGAATGCAGCAGCTCGTGTACTAACAGGAACTAAGAAACAAGATCATATTTCTCCTGTTTTAGCTTCTCTGCACTGGCTCCCTGTAAAATCCAGAATTGAATTTAAAATCCTACTGTTAACTTATAAAGCTCTAAATGGTCAAGCTCCATCATATCTTAGAGAGCTCATAGTGCCATATTATCCCACCAGAACACTGCGCTCTGAGAACGCAGGGTTACTCGTGGTCCCTAAAGTCTCCAAAAGTAGATCAGGAGCCAGAGCCTTCAGCTATCAGGCTCCTCTCCTGTGGAATCATCTTCCTGTTACGGTCCGGGAGGCAGACACCGTCTCCACATTTAAGACTAGACTTAAGACTTTCCTCTTTGATAAAGCTTATAGTTAGGGCTGGCTCAGGCTTGCCCTGTACCAGCCCCTAGTTAGGCTGACTTAGGCCTAGTCTCCTGGAGGACCCCCTATAATACACCGGGCACCTTCTCTCCTTCTCTCTCTCTCTCTCTCTCTCTCTCTCTCTCTCTCGTATTCTATTACTGCATCTTGCTAACTTGGCCATTCTGGATGTCACTAACTCGGCTTCTTCTCCGGAGCCTTTGTGCTCCACTGTCTCTCAGATTAACTCATATCACAGCGGTGCCTGGACAGCGTGACGTGTGTGCTTGTGCTGCTGCCGTGGTCCTGCCAGATGCCTCCTGCTGCTGCTGCCATCATTAGTCATACTTCTACTGTTATTATACACATATGACTATTGTCACACATGTATACTGCCAGATATTAATATATACTTTCAACATATTGTACCACAGTAGCCAGAACTATAACGATAATATTATTACTTTCATTAATGTTGCTGTAAGCTACTGTCATTACCTGCATCTCTCTCTCTCTCTCTCTCTCTCTCTCTCTCTGTCTCTCTTTCTGTCTCATTGTGTCATACGGATTACTGTTAATTTATTATGCTGATCTGTTCTATACGACATCTATTGCTCGTCTGTCCGTCCTGGAAGAGGGATCCCTCCTCAGTTGCTCTTCCTGAGGTTTCTACCGTTTTTTGTTTTTTTTTGATTGATTGATTGATTGATTGATTGATATCCTTTTTCTATGTTATTTCATGTATGGCTGAGTGTTTCTATGATATATCTTTGAAATACAGTAAATGTATTTTATCATTTATTATTCCAAGTAATCAGTAAATATCTTGTTTTTGTTTAGCACAAATCATCATTTTTATTTTTTCCTTTCTTATTTTATGAACAAGCACAGCTTTTGTATTTCTACATCAAGTTTGCACACATGGGTCAGCATTTGGCGGGAACCTGTGAAAGTTGTTTGTTTGCAAGTAGGAACATACTTACCTCGGACAACTACAGTATTCACAGCTCAGCACAGCTCCCTTTGCACATCTGATACATGTTAGTCTTGTTTTATAATTGTTCAAACATTACCCTAAGAAAATATTTGATGATAATTGTGAAATATAGCTGTACATTATATTTGATTAGGTTTAGGTTACCTTGAGAGTGAGTACATTACTTGTAAGTAATTACTGTTAGCTAGCTAGCTGCTGACATATTCTATTTTAGTTCTTTGTAGTTAGCTAACTATTGTAATTAGCTAAACTAACTACTTAGTTTAGCTAACTACAATAGTTAAGCCCTACGCTATCAAATGCTGGCATAATACATTTATTTTGTTTTATGGCCTTGACATTAACCTGTCATATTGTTGAGTTATCAAGAACACTTCCGTGTTTTTGTGTGTGTACAGGAATGTTAAAGATATCATTGAGGAAAACGAGGTTGACGTGACGTGATTGAATCAGGATTCAATCAAAAGGATCCTAATTGACTTTACATTGGCATTGTTTCTGTGGTACCGGCACGTAATTTCAACCCATTACGTGCTGCCACCACGGAATGCGGTGTTAAGAGGACGTGGTCATTTCACGTATTTCTGTGAGATCAGGTTGGGCAAATTGCGATTTGTGATAAGGGGCTTTAAAAATAAAATTGAATTTGATTGGCCTGGTCAGGAGTGGTTCTAAATGCCTGCACAATTTGTGATGTAGGCACAGAGAAATTGATAGTCTTCATTCTTGATGCTGAAAGATACTAAAAAGATGATTTTCACAAACTGAACAGATTAGGTGAATTTGTGAGGTGAGTCTCTGTACCTGTGGAATGTTTTCTCTGTAGGAATGACACTCTGCGAATCATGGCTAACTTTGTCTTTTCTAAACCGTCCTTGGTACCGCTCCTCGCTGCTTTCATCAACTGCTGCACCTGGAAAACACAATGTAAGAATAACTTTGGTTATTGCAAATTATGCAATCAGATAAAAACATACAACAAACAAAATTTGATAAAATGAAATGATTTTGTTTGACCTTTTTAATCTTCATAATCAGCCCTCATTTGTACACATTACTCTGTCGATTAATCCCAGGTTTTCTCTTAAAATTACCAGCCCTGGGGCCTCATTTATAAACATGGCGTATGCACAGAAGACGGCGTACGCCACTTTCTACGCAAACTTTGGAATTTATAAAAAAAACCGAACTTGACGAGCAAATGTGCGGTCCTCCATGGGAGCTCTGACCCATGCGTACACACAAAAACTGTAGACATGAGAAAATGCGACCCCTGTTGCCAGTGTTAATTTTGTCAACTAAAACTTAAACGAAAACTTTTCATTGACGACCCTTTATTCCGTGACTAATTTGTGAGGAGAACGTAAATTTAATAAGTACTGACAACAAAAACTAAAACGAAATCTCTGTTCATTATGAAGTGACGAGTAAAAACGTGACGAAAAAGCTGACGCTGGCCGGCTGGACAATCTGGATTACAACCATCCTCAATGCCTTGACTGTTTTTTTTTTAACCAATTAATTATCTAAACTCAAATTCAAACTCTCAGTCTATCTTTCTGATTGGATGACCTCCCCCCGCCCTCCGCGCGGTGGCGGTGCACGTCCAGTTTTGCCACACAGAAGCCTTGGCTCCACAGCGGGAAGCCGGGAACAACAACGCCTGTAAAATTCTGTAAAAGTACACCAAAGCATACATTTTCATTTCCAAATATTTATTTGAAAACAAAACCATTCATACTGTCAATAAAACAACATTTTGTTAATAATAAAAAACAAATGTTATCTCAACAGTGACCACGCCAGCTGGCGGGACTTCGGCTGAACCGCTTCCAATGTTCATTCATTCATTTAATCGCGTGTTCAGTGTGTGTGTGTGTGTGTGTGTGTGTGTGTTAGTATGTCAGAGAGGAGGAGTATCAATAAAAAAAAAAAGTTTCCACTAATTATTTCGGTGCTTATTTCTTTTATTTTTAATATAGCCAACAATATTACAGACCAAAAGTTAATCTAATTTATTATTGTAGAATGTATTTAGCAAATCACAACTTTCAACTGGAGACACGGCACAGCATGCAAAAAAATAACAAATAAAATAAAAGGCATTATAAAAAGCTGACAAATAGTGTTAATTAACTGACATGAGACATTGGAGAGGTTGTCAGTCCTATTCTATAGTCTGTAATATTTTTTTTATTTTATCATAACTTCTCGGAAATTACTCAAAAATGCACTTTTTGTGTGCTTCTGAGCACACGGGCAGCATAAACAATGAAGTTACTATAACCGTTGTGGCCCTTGGAGGTGCACTGTAATCCTGGCGGTCCTAGTGTTAACAAACACTGAATTAAAATGGGCATATGATTAAATGTGTTGGCTAGGTTTTGATGCCCTTGTAAGAAAATACTAAATTAAAATGGGCATAACAGTTAAGCTGTTATGATCTTCTTTTGATGTCTTAAGAGGATTGGAGCTTTATTCTTGCAGGTTGTAAGTCATTTATTGTAAAAATATACAGAAAATAAATAAGAACCTGTGAAAGACATGATTATGTATTGCACTTTTTCTAACAAGCCTTAGACATTCATTTTTATTATACAAGAGTAATATGATACATTCTTAGTTTAAATGACTAAACACACAGTTAAAGGTATGCTAACAATGGAGTTTTTACTACCATGACAAACATCCTTTTGCAAAATCTGTTACAGTATAACAAAACTGTCAAATTACATCAAAAGACTAAAATGAGACTAAAACTAAAACTGATTTCCACTGAATTAGTTTTGTTTTGTTTTAGTTAAAGACTAAAATGTGACTTTAACTAAATCCAGTCTTTGGTGAGTGACTAAGACTTAAATGAAATTAGAAATTCTTGTCAAAATTAACACTGCCTGTGGCAGAAAGATGAAAAGGAAGAAAAGTGAGAAAAACCTCTCACGTTTTATATATGAAGGGTGCACTTACAAAAGTGGATAAACATGAATAAAGAGCAAACATGTCTTTGACTGATATGTGCAACTGAGTTAGGAAACTAAATACAAGCAGATATCTTAATTTTAAAATAACTCCTAAAATAAGTACTGTAATCATTAAATAATCTTATGAATATAAGTCTGTGACATAATGATGTGAACAGTTGGACAAATCAATTGTACACTGCTGCCGTTTTCGATGCCGTAGTCAGGCGGAAAGGAGTGCAGCGTGTCACTGTTATCATCTATGAGGCAATATATTGTGTTGTATAATTTCTTTATTTTTTTATGGCTTTTGGTGTGTTTTATCACTGGGTTTAATGTGTTATTTGCCATTGTAAAGTGCTGTGTCACTGTTAGAAAAAGTGTAAACAAATAACGTGTACAATCGTCACTATTAATATTTATCTCACGTGTTCACTGGCCAAAATTCCCTCAATTATAATCAGGGAATACCCCACACACATGTAGCTTTCCAGGTGCAATCAATCAACTGATGTGTAGGTATAAATAGCAGAAATCACAGTGCGTAAAGACGCACAATGGCTTATTTGGCACCATTATAAGATGCTGCGCATGGGAGACTCCGGAAGGAGCGGATCTTCAGGGACCAGCAAGACCCTCTGACTCAAAATGATGAGTGGCTCATAAGCCAGTTCTGACTGCCACAAGCTGCTGGATCTCTGTGCTGTGCTGGGCCCGGTGTTACAAAGGAGCAACCGCAGGAACTGAGCTGTGCTGGTCCCCCTTCAAGTGCTGACAACACTGGGGTTTCTGGCCACCAGCACCTTTCAGGGGGAATTGGCTGACAGGTCACAGCCAACCTTTAGCCATATTATGTCAGACATGTTAGAAGGTATCACTGGGTTGTCACAGTGGTACCTAGAGTTTCCTTACACAGTGAGTGAAGAAGCCAATAAAAAAGCGCAATTTGCAGCAAAGTCCGGTTTCCCTAATGTAATCGGTGCTATTGACTGCACTCATGTTGCTATAAGGACGCCTAGTGAGAATGAATTTGCTTTCATTAATCGCAAGCATCTTCATTCTCTAAATGTTCAAATTATATGTGATGCTGACATGTTGCTCACAAATGTAGTGGTTCGGTGGCCTGGGTCAACACATGATTCCTTCATATTGAGACATAGCAGTGTAGGGCGCCGACTGGAGACTGGAGCTGTGCATGATGGCTGGCTTCTAGGTAGGAATAATTAGAATGTATTTATTCAGCATTTCATCCACGAGGCATTGTATTTTTTCTCTACTGCAGTGTCTAATCCATTCACTAATATTACAGGTGATAGTGGGTATCCTCTCAAACGGTGGCTGCTCACCCCTGTCCCCAACCCACAGAGTGCTGAGGAGTTCAATTACAACGTGCACCATGGCCAGGCACACGCTGTTGTGGAGCGGACCATCGGGCTACTGAAGGGCAGATGGTGTTGCCTGGATGCCACAGGAGGGAGACTGTCTTACAGGCCCGAAAAGGTCTGCAAAATTGTCAGGGCACAATGCACAATGTGGCACAACTAAAAAACATGCCACTACCACCTGACACGGATGTTGTCCTCAAACCTGAGCCCTATCCCCAGGCATTTGGTCCAAATGCTGCTGCTGTGCGCCAGCGTCTGGATGTCATGCATCACTTAACACAAGAGGTATATTAAGAAAGTCAAGAAAATCAGATTGTCAAACAGCGCTATGGCACAGGAAGTAATTAGGAGGTGAAGGTCCACACCACATTGGCCATTTAATGATCTCAAAAGGAGAAACTGATGAGCAGTCAGCTCAAAAGGTCCCTCAGTTTTCTGTCTAAATTAATCACATGGGAACACAAATTTGAGTTGCACTTTCTCGTGTACCCACACTACCACTGTTTGAAGTAAAATTAATTAATGAATCCTTGGTTGCATGGCGTTTTGTCTGGGTGAATTTGGTAAATGATAAAGATACGTGTAGGAAAAGGAAATGTGGAAAAACCCATTACTGAGAGAATCATACAAATATATAGGGATAGCTGATCTACTGGGTAAAGTTTGCTACTGCAGGAAGTCATTTAAATGGAATACATAAAGAATACAAACAGAGACAAATGGGCTACTGATTGAAACAAACACTCTTTATTTACCATCAGTTTAAGTTAAGTTTCAGTGTGCAATGTCAGACAATACTGCCTTTATATCTCCTAACTCCCTGGCCACCTCCTTGATTGACTGTATGGTTTCTCATTGGATCTGCAGGACTGAATCAGTGAGGACACATCCACTGCTGCTGGATGGCTGAGGTGCACGAGGTGCAGGGCGCACTCTGCTGGGCTGCATCACCAACCTCACTACGAGAGAAATTTTGAAGGAAGTAAATTGTTTTGGATAACATTGTTTGTACTTGAGTGTTTCAATACAACTTCAGTGCACATGGTTTACTCATTTCAAGCGAGAATCAAATTACGTACCTGAGTCATTTGGTGTGTCAGCCACACCTGTATCCCCCTCCACCTCTATGACCATTCCACTCAGGAGGGAACTGCCTATAATCCCCGCTAGTTTCTCATTCAGGGGTGTGAGCTCCGGTGTCCTCTTTCCCCAGCCGGTGGCGCACACACTCTGCCTGTGTAAGGCTATGCACTTTTTGGCCTCTACCTTGATATCGGACCACCACTTCTTCACCTCTGTCAGTCTGACCTTCTGAGGCTACAGCATTTACAGCATCTGCCACCAGCTGCCACTCTGCTGCCTTTTTAGCATTGGTAATGCCCATATTGAGCCCACCAAACAACATTGTCTTTTTCTTTTCAACTTCTCCAACAAGAACTTCTACCTCACACTGTGTAAAGTTTCCTTTTTACCTACTCTCGCAGCATTTGCCATGATCTTCCTTGTGCCGTATCTTGATGATGAATATTAATTCAGGGTGTTTCACTGGCCATTTATAGTCACCTATGGGTGTGGCTAGACCCTTGTTCACCTGCGCCAAATGTCAAGTTGATTGTGATTTATAAAGGGAAACAGGCATGCGCACTGTCTTATAAATCAGGATATTTGTTTGTTTAAGCACTTTCTGTGCTTTGTTCGCACGTCACCTTTAGTCACCATTCCTGCGCACAGTTTAATAAATGAGGCCCCTGGACTGGTTTTCCTCATATCTTTTGGAGAGGAGTTTTGCTGTGTTGCATGGTCCCTACAGGTCTGATACTGCTGCTCTGGTGTACCTCAGGGTTCCAGCTTGGGTCCTATACCATTTGCTTCATATATGCTTCCACAAGGGCACATTATTAATAAAATCAGAGGTATATCTTATCACTGTGCAGCTGACAAAATTCAGCTGGATGTCTCCTTTAAGCCTGATAGAACCGACAAACTCTTGGTTTTGCACAACTGTCTGATTGCCATTAAGGACAGGATGTCCAACAAGTAAGTATTGGGTCCCTTTCCTAAATTATACAGTAAAATTTAAGAAATCTTTCGATCACCATATTAAATCATTGACCAATACTTGTTTTTCACAAATAACAAATACTGCAGTGCTCAGGTCTACTGTGTCACAACCTAAACTGGAGATGATTCCGCATGTTTTTGTGTCCTCCTGACTGGACTACTGGGATTTCCTTTTCACATGTCTTAGCAAATCATCTCTGAACCATCTGCAATTAACCCAGATTGCTGCTGCCGGGCTGTGAAATAGATCCAGCAGGACAACACACATTACACCCATTTTTCTTTCTTTACACTGGCTTCCCATCAGGTTTAATTTTAAGGGCCTTGTTCTCACGTACAGAGCCCTTAATGCTCAGGTACCTGAATACATCTGTGACCTCCTCCATTCCCATATCACCAGTAGGTCTCTTAGGTCCTCTGAACAGGACCTACTGGCTGTCCTACGCTCTAGACTGAAAACAAAAGGTGATCATCCCTTTGAATTAGTGGCTCCAACACTATGGAACTGTCTTCCATTAGGTTTACAGTCTGCAGTCTCCATAGAAACCTTTAAAACACAACTGAAGACCCATCTTTTCAAATTGACCTTTGCTGTTTCTTGGTGTATTTCTTTTGGAGTCTTCAATTGCCTGTATTTAGTCCATGTTTTTTTGGCCGTGTTATTTACTTTTATTTTGTGGCTTATGTTTGTGTTGTTGCAGTGCCTTTTTTATTGTTTGCATGTTTTATAGTCTTCTTTTGTGAAGCAATTTTTGAATTACATTTCTGTGAAAGGTGCTATAACAAATAAATGTATTATTATTTTTCCCTCAAATGAAAGTTACGAATGTAACTACGGTTCTATGAATCCGGAATGACCGCCAGAGGCGGTGCTTTAAGCACTGAATATTCCCCTTTGTGCATGAGCAGTTCGAGTATGTAACAATGTCACCTGTGACCCCTGGATGACCCGGTGACATCAGAGGATAATTTCCTACAGAATCTTCTCACGAGAACACGAGGATTCTGAGTGACAGAGTGCTCTGGCGGTCATTCAGGATTCATAGAACCGTAGTTACATTTGTAATTTTTGTTCTATTTCATCCCTGCTAACTGCCAGAGGCGGTGCTTTAAGCACTGAATGACTCATACCAGCAAAGTCACAAGGAATCCAGATTACAAACCTCAATGAGTAGAATCAGAGGATTCTGGTAAAAGGACGAAGCCCAGTGGATGTGGAGAGAGCACAACCCTTGCTAGGGCCACCATAGCAGAGGAAGAGCTGTTCCGACCGTCAAATGCCTGTGGTAGCTGCAATATATGCTCTTAGGGCTAACCACTTCAGACCTTGTCACTCCACTCTCCTGACGGAGGGTCAAACCATGCAACCCTTATAGGCTGGTTGAGGTGCTAGCGTGACAGCACCTTAAGGAGGAACGCTGGGTTCGGCCACAGAGTGACCCCTTATCCATCTGAGTTCCACCTCGGACATGAGTCACTGACAGACAGAGCGTGCAGCTCACTGACATGCTTCGCCGAGGGAATGGCAAAGAGGAATGCGGCCTTATATGACACCAACTTCAGCTCTGTCTGTGCCAAGGGTTCAAAGGGAGGCCTGCATAGTGCATCCAGCACCAGGGAAGATCCAATGCTGGGGGTCTCGTGGCTCTTGGAGGAAGTACCCTCCAAGCCCCCTTCAAGAAGAGGGACACCAGACTGTGGCTCCCCACTGTGCCGTTGTCAACCCTAGCATGTCGACACAATGTGGCCACCACATACACCTTCAGAGTAGAAGAAGAGTGACCACTGTCGAGGAGGGACTGCAAAAATTCAAGAATTGTAAGTACAGAGCAATGCATTGGGTCTTCACTCCGACCCATACACCAGTTGGAAAATAGCTTCCATCTGTTGTCGTACTGCAAACGAGTGGATGGCGCTCTGGCATTCATTATGGTATGCCTGACGGGTTCCACACAGCTGCTCAGCAGCCGTTCAGGCCCTCCAGCAGCCACACACACAGTTGGAGGCGTTGGGGATTGGGATGTCAGATCCGACCCCCTAGCTGGGACAGGAGATCTCTCCTGTTGGGGAGCTGCCACAGCGCGCCGCAACAGAGTCTGTGCAGCAGAGGAAACCATGTCCTCCTCAGCCAGAAGGGGGCCACCAGCAGAATTCTGTGACCCTCCAGAGGAACCCTCTTAAGTACTGGCCGAATCAGAGGAATCGGTGGGAAGGCATATAGTAGACCCTCTGGCCAAGGATGGCCAGAGCATCCTGCCCTAGAGGGCTGGTCGTCTCTGCCAAGGAGGACCACAGAGGGCAGTGGGTTGACGCACAAAGAGGTCCACCTTTGCTCTGCCAAAGAGGTTCCAGATGGTGTGCACCACCTCCGGGTGGAGGCGCCACTCCCCTGATGGAGGCCTTTGACGGGAGAGGAAGTCTACAAGGTGGTTCTGCTCTCCTGGTAGATATATTGCCCATAGGCTGATCAAGCGGGGGGCTGCCCAGGTCAGGAGATGCTGTGACACCTCCAGCAACTGTGCAGACTTGGCTCCACCCTGATGGTTGATATGATATATGGTTGAGGTGCTGTCTGACCGTATGAGGACATGCTTGTCTCTCAGGTACGGCAGGAAGTGCTCGAGAGCTCGGTGCACCGCTCGCAACTCCAGCACATTGATGTGCTCGGCGCGGTCGCCCACAGACCACCGCCCGTGAGCCGTCCTGCTCTGCCACACTGCACCCCATCCCGAGGGGCAGGCATCTGGAGTGACAGTCTCCCTGCGAGATGGAATGGAGCCCATAGGGACACCCCTTGTCATGTCAATGTCAATGTCAATGTCAGCTTTATTTATATAGCACCTTTAAAACAGCCAACGGCCAACCAAAGTGCTGTACAGTTAAAATAAGCAAGAACAACAACACACAAAAAACATTTATAAAGTGAAATATAACAAAGGTAAAATACCAAATAGAGGTGACTGTACTCAACCAAAGGCCAAGGTGAACAAGTGAGTCTTGAGCAGTGATTTAAAAGTGGAGGTCATGTAGGCCCTGTCCCTCCACGGGGCCAGGGGGAGGAGACACTGCTGCGACACCCTGAGCTTCCTGTGCCTGTGCCGCCTGGCATCCAAGTGGAAGCTGTTCAACGACCTCTGCAGGGGGCGCAGCCATAGCAAGCCCAGCAGAACAACAGCTGAAACGGATGTTGGTTTGCCCAAAAGACGAAGAAGTGTGACCAAGGGCAACAGACGTCCCTTTTGGAATAGGGGAAGAAGGTGCAGGATGTTGGCCACACAGTGGGGGGACAGACAACCTGTCATAGTTACAGTGTTCAGTTCTACACCAATGAAAATTGTGGTCTGAGATGGTTCCAGACTCTTCTCCATATTTACCTTGAGCCCTAGGTGGGCCACGTGGGACAGGAGATGCTCTGTATCTTGGGACACCTGAGTGCGGGATGGGGCACAGCTCAGCCAATCGTCTAGGTACGGAAGAACCTTCATGCCCCGAGACTGCAGAGGCGCAAAGGCCTCTGCCACACATCTTGTGAACACCCTTGGGGAGAGGGAGAGCCCGAATGTTAGCACCCTGAAGTGCCAGTGGCAGCCTCGATTGGCAAAACGCAGAAATTGCCGGTGTTGATGGGCAATGGGAACATGAAAATAAGCGTCCTTCATGATGTTCATAAACCTGTTCAGTCCCCTCAGATCCAAGACTGGACAAAATCCGCGGGTCTTTTTTGACACAAGGAAGTATGTTGAGTAGAACCCCCTGGGGTGTGACGGGGTCTACAGCCTCGATGGCGCCCTTGGCCAGGAGGGCCAATGCTGGGGCTTTTACCGGGTCACTGATGATGGTCATTCTGATCTGGCTGGATGTAGGGGGTCGGCGTCAATGCTGAAGCTTGTACCCGTGGGTGGTTGCCACCTTAACCCACAGGTCTGAAGTGTGAGCAGCCCAGTAATTGAGCTGCAGATGGGAGAAATACCCGACAGCCAGCCCCGAGGCCTCAGTTCATGGCCCCCCAGCCCCTGTCACTACCGTCAAATTCGACTGTGAAAGCCAGACTTGGCGACGAGTTTGAATTATGGTGGACATCATCCGTTCGAATTACCTGGACTGAAGGCCAAATGCTTCTAGCAACGCATCACAAAAAGTGATGGCAGCCATGTGCACGATATCACGCATGGAGCTGTCTTCTGTAGTGTAATATTTACTATAGTGTTCGTACTGCACCTTGAAACTGACCTTTAAAAGATACGTGTTGACGCAATATAATCTGTGCAACTGACAAATTACACACTGGTTTAATATTTCATGTATTCTTATGACACACACACACTCATTGAGCACTTAAGCATTGCGGTGGAGAAGTACCTAGGACTCACTGTGAATCATTTCTAAAAATAGCATGAGGATGGGTTCAGAAAACACTAGTGGAAAGTTAGGGGAATTGCAGTTTGTCCTGATAATGACCCTAGAGGGGGAAGGACTAAAAAAGTACAAACTCAGCAGAAATGTGACACCGATATGGTGGGAAGGACTAAAAAAGTGCAAACTCAGCAGAAATGTGACACCTTTATGATCAGCGCCCAGTGGAAAAGTTTAAGGAAAAGAGATGACTCAGCAGAAATTCTACGATAAAAGAGCGAGCGCAAACAAAGAAATTTCAGTCTTGCTCCGGAGCTTGACTCATTGAGTTGTGATGTGTTTGTTGCCTGCGAGCACATTAAACTCAGTTGCATCTGATTCTACGTGTCTCCGGTGATTTTTTTTTGACCTCTGAGTATTTGAGTTTTTGATATCTAATGGAAGACAAAGAAAGTCCGTTTGAGAAGAGAAGAGCAAGGTCGCGAGCTTTCTGGCACGGCTCGGGACCTTGACTTTTTTGCTTCAACATTATTTGGCGAGCCAGCGTACGAGGACGAGGAGGTCGGATCCTGAGATCGGGGGCACTTGGCTGCGCATCAGACGTACAGGTGGCCACCAGATAAGGCAAGCAGAGCCTTTTTTCTGCCTAAACCGGGTGCGTCTGAGGTGCAGTTGGGAGCCGCCCAGGTCGGAGGTATTTGACAAATTCCTCTCCTAAAGAATCTAAAATGTGATGTAAAAATTACGAACTAATAACACAACATTGGAACATAGCTGATATATTGCTGGAGACAACTGAATCTAGTGCAACACAGTGTGTGTGTGTGTGTGTGTGTGTGTGTGTGTAAGTTAGAGAGATAAACATGGAGAGTGAATGTGGGAGTGAGTGACTGTGTGTATGTATGTGTGTGTGTGCAATGTGGGGGAGTGAGCTAGAGTAACCAAGCAGGCAAACTAAAGAGTGAATGTGTGTGTGCTGAATGTACAGTAACAAATGTAGTGAGGAATGTAGTAAGAGTAAAGTATTTAAAGTATTAAGAAGACAAACAAGAATAAGAAGTGCACAAGAGAAAAAGAAACCTGTAAGAGTTAAAACAGGGAAGAGAAAAAGAAACCGGTAATAAGAGTTGAAAAAGCAAAAGAGAAACAGAGATATATAAAAGCATATCCGTGGATACCACTGCCTATCCTTTCAGCGCAGCTTTAAGTCTGTAGGGGCAGGTGTGCTGTGTTGGACGGTGGGACTGCACAGACGGGATGCTAAGTGAGATATAGAGAATTAAAGAGACATAAAGCTTCTGTGGATACCGCTGTTTAAAGGGTGATCTCTCAGCCAAGAGGGCAGGGGAGTCGCCATAGACAAACAGGTCTGAACGGGCAAAACGCTGAAAAAGTCGCAAGCAAAGAGATAAAGAAATAAGAAAAAAGAAAAAACAGTAAACAGATCGATCAAAAGTGTAAATGTATGTAAAAAGTTAACTGTAAGCTATAAAGTTGTTGTGCATACACTGTAATATATTTAGTAGCCTCGGAATTAACTATAGTGAGCACAATATAACCTGCCTAAAAAAGTTATGCATGAAGTGTTGTATTAAGTGTTGTAAATACAGTGAAGTGTTGAATAAAATGTAACTGTAAAAAGACTGACAAATCACTGGGAGACTGACTTAACAGAGAGTACAAAGGGAGACGGTGAGGAATGCAGCCAGCACAGAGTGAGGAACACAGCCAACAGAAGTGGGCTTATACAAAAAACAAAGCTTTGTTAAAATTTGATAGTTTGGTTCTGACCTCTATTGGGTTAAAGGTCATTACAAAGAAAAAAGACATTTTGGGGCCTGAATGTATTATCATAATCTGGTATCTGTGTGTTTGTTTTATGTGATTTGTTTCAAAGTTTTGTTACGTGAGGTAGTTATTAACAGTGTCTCAGTGAAACAAAACCAGACAAGGATAACCTAACGGTGTCAACAAATTGTCTGGGGACTGGAAACCTAACGGTGCCAACGAAAAGTCCACATGTTTCACTGATTGAACCAGTTGCTCGGGTGAACTCCATACAAACTGGTTGGCTGTTAAGGGGAGAATAAAAAAGAAATATCTGTTATTTTAATTTAATTTTATAGATAAATAAAATAAGTGATAAGTATAATTTCATAAATAAATAGAATAAGTAATAAAATTATAAGTAAATTATAAATGATAAGTATAGTTTTATAATAAATAAAATAAGTAATAAAATAAAGAAAAAAGAAGTTGAGATCAAGCTGTTAAGAGCTGGGTGGAAGAGGGTGACAGCAGTAGTGATGAAAATTGGGCTGAGGAACATTGCATGACCGATGGCTTAGTAGATACTAGAGGCATAAAGAACACATTTTGGGTTAGAAAGAACCTACATAGACAACGAGGGTGAGAAGCAGTGGCAAGACGAGCAAGACATTCGATTAAAACTTTGGATAGTTAGTAAATTTACCAATTGAAACAAGTGAAGGAAGAATTTCAGGTATACAGTGGGAGATGATTTTAAATAATTTGTGGACTCCCCACTCATTAGATCCACTGCTGCAATATTTGTGTGATGATTATAAAAACAGACCCGTAGCTTCACTTCCTCTGAACCAGGTAATATTGCAAGATTTAGAGAACGGAGTGGAATTTAATCCAAGATTGCAGATTGTTGTCGTGCCTAGAAAAGTTGATTTGGGAAGAGACGGGTCACATAAATTAGAATATAACCTCTGAAGAAAAATAATACAAAACTGCCTTCACAGTAGGGAAATTACTAGCACTGATACACACAAAAGAAACAGACAAGCAACCACAAATTCCAAGAGCGAGTAAAGTTAACAAGGCTTCATGGGAGCCAGCCAAGGAAAGATGGAAAGAGGGGTTCTGACACCCATAGAGATAGTGATGACATAACATCCAGGTCGGAGAAACTGAATCCAACGCTGTGTGACTAAATGGCACAAAAGAACATCAGGGAAAAACTGTTGGCCTAAAGATGGAACCTTCAGCCTGGCATGTTGCGACGAGGTGGAGATAGAACTAAGACACATTGAGGCAAAAGACACGAAGTTAAGTTAAGGCGAGTTATAAAAAAGAACAAAAGGGTTAAAGAAAGGGAGGTATTAGGGTGGTTTAGACAGACAGGGGGTGGGAAGCAAATGGTGCAAGCAGAGCACAGCAAGGACCCACAGGACCCACAGGTACCGACGGGTGTGATACCCCCAGCCCCACCCCTACCAGCATCACCACCATACCCACAAGACACATCACCATCAGAGACGGGACAATACCCACTACGCTCAGTAGGGGAGGCAAGAGCAGCAACAACAATGGAAGGCCAAGTGGAGGTAAGGTTCACAGTGACCTTGGCCAGGGATACGAAGACCGAGAGCAGATGAAAGAAGACGCTCCCCACATGCAGAACACTGACAATGCAATGCCTCACATTACCACTACTGTTATCCACAATGAGCAGGTGGAAACAACGATAGCCAGAGGTCCCAAGGGGGCGGGGTCGAGGCAAACCTAGGGGAGGACCAGCAGGCCGAGGAGGATGGAGAAGGGGACCGAACTTTCCTCCAGGACCCCAGCCACCGCAACAGCAAACCTATCAGCGAGCCGCACCCTATCAGCAATCAGGCTCCCAGGAAATGAACACAGGATTTCCAGGAGTGAATCCTGCAGCACCTAACAAGCTGTGCTGGGGTTGTTACCAGCCCGGCCACCGACGCAGGGAGTGTCCAGTCAACCCATGGGAAGGTCCAGCAGAAAATTGGCCAAAAACGAGACAGGGTGCCCATGATAGGGCTGCCCGGAGAAGCCTGAGGGGGAAGTAAAGTCACCAGTCATTTCATTACAGCCACACAACGAACCAACTATACCTGTTGTCATCCACGAACAAGCATATCCCTTTATGGTGGACACAGGGGCTACATATTCATGTGTTGGAAAAGAAGACTCTACACACCCCCTCTCTAAGTCATCCATCAAGACCATAGGCTTCTCTGGGAAATCACAAGTCATACCAATGACAGAGCCTGTTCCAATGCTCATCGCCGGTAAAATCATATTTGCACCCCTACTCTACTCAGCTCATACGCCAGTGAACCTTCTAGGCAGAGATATATTGTGCCCTCTCAAAACTAAGATCATGAGTACTCAAGATGGACTATATTTAGACTTCTCTGACGACCCCCCACAAAGCATGATGCCACAGCTGCCCGGGAACGCCACAGAGACATCACAGGCGTTGGTCTACTGGCTCCAACTGACCAGAAGAGTCTCACCTCAAACAGACATGGATTCAGTGGGAACCATGGGTCAGGTTACATTTTGACACAGCACATACTCCCATTCTGCCACTGCATTGCACGTTCATGTATGACGCAGACCAGACTCATGTAGATTGTAAAGAATGCAGGGACACAGTGCTCAAAAAAAAAAAAGTAAAAAATAAAAAATAAATAAATAAATAAATAAAAAACATAAAAACCATGCCTGATCATTAGTGAAGACATATATTTAGGACCTCAAGGTGTGGGGGCAACCGTCCGCCTCCCAGAAGAATTAGCAGGATGGTTTCAGGTGCCAAATTCTGCACCACACGTTACACTGATGATAGCAGAAGGTTATGAGTCTCATCATCTGGGTCCAATGGTCAGACGTGCACTGCAGGTGCAAGAGTGGTTACCCACCGAGAATAAATACATCCACATTTCAGATGACAAACAATACATTAGAATCTCTACTAAGACAGGTGATGAAGCAGTCGCAGACAAGGTACTTGTAGATGGTACTACTCCCACACAGGTAGCAGTCACAGAAGAACACGCACAGTTGTTGAGTAAAGTTCCACCACAGCTATGGACAGCACATAAAACAGACGTAGGCTTGATAAAATCAGCGCAACCTGTTCGCATCACACTAAAACCACATGCTAGCCTACCATATCAGAGGCAGTATCCTCTCCAGCAGCATGCCATTGATGGTATCTGACCCACAATTGAGGGCTTGGTAAAGGCCGGAGTTCTGGTCAAAACTAGAAGTCCGTGCAAAACGCTCATTTTTCCAATCAAGAAACTAACTTCTTCAGAATAGTAGCTAATGCAGTGGTGGAAAACAGAGACGCCACATGTGCCAGATTCACACACGCTGCTTTCAGACATACCACCCGACACACAGGGGTATACAGTCATTTATTTCTGTTCTGTTTTTTTTTCAGTGTACCGCTACACCCAGACTCTCAATATTTGTTTGTGTTCACTTATGAATGTCAGCATTATGACCTAGCTAATTTGAACGTGCCAAGCACTGTATTACAATATACAGATGATTTGCTTGTCTGTAGCTCTTCAAAAGAATAATGTCAAAAGATTCAATTGCAGTGCTCATAGCATTAGCAGAGGGGGGACACAAGGTCAGTAAAGACAAATTGCAGTTCTGCCAGCAGTCTGTAGAGTACTTGGGCAGACAGTTGAGTGGGGATAAAAAGTGCATTGCCCCATCTCAGATAGAGGCAGTAAGGATACAGTCGGCCATGGATTTATGACTAAAAAAACTGCTCCACTCAGAGTTTTAGTAAGAGCAGCAGGACAGACAAACAACACAGCACAGCTGTCCTGGACGGAGGAAGCAGAAGGTGCGTTCCAAGCTTTAAAAATAGACATGCAGTCTGCTCCAGCGTTAGGCACTCCTAACTACTCCAAGCCTTTTCATCTTTACGTAGCAAAGAAATCTGGGTTTGCGCGTGCCGTCCCGATGCAAGACACACCCACAGGTAAACAACCATTAGCATATTATAGCACTCAGCTTGATAACATAGAAGCCGGTTTGCCTCCCTGTTATCAGGGGCTAGCCGCAGCTGTCTTTGCATTTCAAAAAGCATCCTCGTTAACAATGGGACATCCTGTAACTTTGTACACCTCTCACCAGCTTCATGCCCTGCTGACAAGTCCCAGATTCGTTTTGACACAGGCCAGACGCACAGGATATGAGGTTATCCTGTCCACTCCTGAGCTCGACATTCAACGTTGTACCATCATTAATCCAGCCACCAAAATGGTTCTACCCACAGAAGGTACACCACGACTGTCTTCATGACACAGACAAATTTATGCACGCTCGAGAAGATTTACATACTCAGCCCATTTTAGCTGATCTCACGTTGTTCGTTGATGGCTCCTGTTTTCAGGATGCCACAGGTAGTCATGCAGGCTATGGAATTGTACAGCTCAATAACGATCAGAATTTTGTGACTATACGATCATGTAAACTTGCTCAGCCCTGCTCCGCCCAGCTTGCAGAGATAAAAGCTCTAACAGCAGCATGTAGATTAGCAAAGGGAAAGTCACTGAATGTATATACAGATTCAGCGTATGCATATGGAGTGTGCCTCATCCAAGCAAACATTTGGAAACAGAGAGGGTTTCATAGAGCAGACGGCACCCCAGCTACACATGGGGAGGCCATTGTTGACTTGTGGGAGGCTATGCTCCTCCCCAAAGCCCCAGCTATAATCAAATGTCCAGCCCACCAAAAGACTGATTCACTGATAGCCAAAGATAATAACCTAGCTGATAGCTAGCAAGATAGCAGCCAAACAGGCAGCAATGGGTGCAGTAATGGCACCCATGTTAACCATCCAAGATTGTGAAACCCTCGCTACCATGCCTTCTCTTGTAGCCACGCAAAACAGAGTAAGTGAGGCTGAAAAACGACTGTGGATCAAGCGTGGTGCTATCAGAACACAAGCACAGGGGCCAACAAATGGTCTCTGGCAAGATAGTCATGGCAATTTTGTACTACCGACCCTGTTGCTGCGACATGCTATAATTTGGGCGTATGGTAATGACCATTGCGCAAGGGGGGGGATCCTACGGAAATTGCAAGCAACATGGTGGTCACCATTCATTCATGGCAGCCACGGTAGATAGAGTACTAGTACTAGGCGAATGCGAGATCTGCGCAAGATACAACATCAGGAGAGTTTTTACAGCCCCACTGGCACATATACCACCTCCAGACGGTCCTTTCAGACACCTCACGTTAGACTACATAGACATGGGAGCACAATCCAGAGTAAGAAGAATGAGATACGTCTTGGTGGTCATATGCAGATACAGCCGATGGGTAGAAGTAACAGCTACAGCCGATCAGATCATAGAACACTACAACACTTTGTATCTAATGTAATACAAGAAACACTGAAGCGACTAGGCATCAAACAAAAGTTTGGCTGTGTCTACCAGCAAATGGGATCCTGAAAACAAAAATAGCAAAAATAGTAGTAGATAGTGGGGACAAGCTTAACTGGGTGGATGCTTTACCGCTTGCACTAATGTCAATGCGCTCACAAGCTAGCAGAATCACGGATCTAACACCGCATGAAATGCTGACGGGTTCACCCATGCCAATACCATATTTGAGGGGTCCCTACGAAGGGCCCCCATTGGAGCAACTGCAAAATGAAATGTTCGACTGTTTACAAAGTCTAACCCGTATCCACAGGGCTGTGTTCCAGCAGGTGAAAGGCACCACCGAGGACAGAAGGGTCGAAATCCAAGAAGACCTTCAACGCATACTTCCTGGAGAGTGGGCGTATGTCAAGGTGTTCAAAAGGAAGTGGGACCAGCCACGCAGAGAAGGTCCATACAAGGTCATATTAGCTACACCAACTGCCTTGAAAGTTGAAGGTAAGGACGTTTGGTTCCATCTTAACCACTGCTGCAGCGCTAACAACCCAGAGAGGGTGTCGACAGAGAGCACCTCAGAGGAAAACACCCCATCCTCAGTGGCTGACGATGAACCTCATGAGTCGCCACCTAGTAGCCGCAGGGCTGATGATGAGGGCCCAAGCGCAGAGAGAACAGAGAGAGGAGAGAGAGCAGAGGCAGAAAGAGAGCAGGGAGAAGAAAGCAGCAGCTCAGAAACAGGTGAAGCTAGAAGCACAGAAAGGTCAGACGCAGACACAGGAGACTCAGACAGAAGCAGCACAGACTCAGGAGACTCAGACCCCAGAGAAGGAACAGCCCAGGGAACAGCCCCCCAATAGACCAGCACAGGGAAAGGTTGAGAACACAGGCAACATGGGGGGAGGAATTAAAGTGGGAATAATAATGCTACTAAGCCTACTGCTTATTCTGGTAGGAGTAAAACAGAGTGAAGGGGCAGAACCAGACAGACAAGCCAGGCACAACTAGGCGAGTGTGCAGTAGCACTAGGGACCATGGCCGCAAAATAGGGCAAGATACCAGCTGACTTACTATAAGTCACATGCTTATGATGATGTGTTAGTGGAAGGTCCAGGAAATGTTAGGTTGCATGGCCGGTCTATAGGACCATAATGTAATGTAGAAGGGATGGTGACAGCAAGAGTCTGGTGTGATAATGAAAAATGTGCCAATGTAGACACCTGGCACACAGTACCCGTAGAACTGGCTTAGCAATGGCTCAAACTAAAACCGAAACCCCCATAGAAGAACCAGAAATACACCGGTACGAGACACCGAACTAATTAGAAGTACCACATGGAGATCTAATATGTCTTATCAGTGGTTAGAGTACTCTGCCAAGCAGGTAACTAACAGCTCGTGCATAGCCTGCCACAGAAAATTAGGCCTACCTAGAGTTAGGTCCCTCCCGGGTATAGAGGATTGTGAACAACGAGACACCTGTTTTGCGCAGTGTACTATGTGGATGGCGGCAGGGAAAAACAATTATGCCAGTAATAGGGAAATCTGCCCAATAAGTCTTAAGGGGGCTCCTGAGCAAATTAAAAAATAATTTCAAGTACCACCAGTAGTGCATTTGGCTCAAGATATTGTATTTCCCTTTTGTGTAGCCCGAGGTGATATCGAATATTGGTTAGAGAACTCCACTAGTAGCAACAACACGCTCAAGGCGGAACAACTGATCCAATGCCGGTGGGAAAGTGCCACCCATAAGTAAACTAATCAGACTTGGATTGCAAAAGTGTGTCAGACCATAGAACAAACTAGGATACAATGTCACCAGATGGTGAACTGTTTGTGGTACAATCAACAGAAGTCCGTAAATTGGTCTATAACAGCACTGGAAGGTGTGAGTGAACAGTTGCATGCTACATCTCCAATGGCTGTGAAGAACAGACTTGTCATCGAAACAACGTTAGCTCCGGACCAAGGTGTCTGTGATGTAATAGGGGAAGAATGCTGTACAGCCATCCCCATGAATACAGGCGAAGACGACAACCTGACTTTAGCTTTAGAAAACATACGTAGATTAAGAGACCACCAAGTACAACACTCTAATTGGAACACTAAAACCCCATCAATTCTTGACTGGTTAGAAAAGTTCTCTGTTGGAAAAATCTTATGGACTATAGAAGTAATATTTAGACTTGTTCTATTGACTATTCTCTTGATAATCTATTGATAGTCCTTCCCCTAGTACAGATCCTGATAAGAAGGGCCATGAGAACGGCCACGGGACAATTTATTATGCTGATACAACAGCAGGAAAAGCTCCCCGAGAAAGGCGAATTGTGGAAACTAGATAAACCGTGGGTAAGATCCTATGCATCCAAAAGATTGAACAACGATTTATATGAAACCGCGATTGACAGTACGGACGTATGTGAGAATATGGCTGACAATATAAACTTATATGAGCCAATGAAGGGGAACCTGGAAGGGGAATACGAGGTTGTATAGAGGGAGAGCCGATTCAGGGTAAGAAATAACCAAATAATTGGCAATAGATTCAGGAAAAACCTTGCTGTTACCAAACCCATACTAACAATCGACTGGTTAACATATATAGGTTATCTATCCCACGGGGCAATTAGGAGGAAAAGGAGGGAAGTGAATTGAACTAAACAATGTCCTTTCCAACACACAGATTGGTGCAGAGCATGGCCAGCATGTGGAGATCCCTGTATCCAAAGCAGCAGAATCCAGGGTTGGCCTACCAAGAGCGCCCAGCCATGTCAGAGGACCAGCCCCATTTGAGCCCAGGCTAGGGATGACCTACAGCGACAACTGGTCAACCACCATGAGCTGCAACAGGAGATCGAGATGCTGAGGGACCAGGTGGCGGCCTACCGGTCCGCTGCCACCCTGCCAGCTCTCCTGGGCACTTACCTGTGCCCGTGGATTGCTGTCAACAGTTTACTCACACACAACATGTCAACCTCCCAACCCATAACAAAGACCACAAACTGGACTTAATCTGCTGCACTGACATCACTCCCACTAACCTTGCTGTCACCGATTTCCCCATTTCTGACCACAAAGCTTTACTTTTTGACATTCACACCCAATTACACAAAGCCAAAGAACAACGGACCATCTCCTTCAGAAACACCAAACACATCAACATCACAGATCTCTCCACCCTGATCAGCTCCTACCCCAGCCCT
The DNA here is from genome assembly GCF_041903045.1 of Epinephelus lanceolatus. Classification (NCBI taxonomy): domain Eukaryota; kingdom Metazoa; phylum Chordata; class Actinopteri; order Perciformes; family Serranidae; genus Epinephelus; species Epinephelus lanceolatus. The sequence goes on from NC_135741.1 coordinate 47,186,748, forward strand.
CCCCCAACCTCCTCCCCTGCTGACCTGGTGACTCATTATAACAACTGTCTCTCCTCGTCCCTCACCACCCTGGCTCCCCTGAAAACTCGCTCAGTTTCATTCACACACACTGCTCTCTGGTTCACCCCTGACCTCCGCCAGCTCAAAGCCACAGGCCATCGACTGGAGCGACTGTACAAAAAGACTGGACTCACTGTACACAACCAAATGTATTCGGACCACCTTCACCACTACAAGAACGCCCTCACCACTGCCAAATCTTCATACTACTCCAACCTCATCACCACTGGTACAGGTAACAACAGAGTCCTCTTCTTCAGTCAGCCACCTACTTCAGCCTCCTAAAACCCTCCCTCCAGACATTTCCACTGATCAGTGCACTGCCTTCCTGGACTTCTTCAGCTCCAAAATCAACACCATTCACCAACAACTGGCCTCATCTTGTTTCTGTCCAAAACACAGCACTCAAACAGCCCTGGTCAAAATCACCAACGACCTCCTCCGTGCAGCTGACTCCGGACTACTCACCATTCTCATCCTCCTGGACCTCAGCGCAGCATTTGACACCATCTCCCACCCACTACTCCTGGACCACCTGGCTGGCATTGGGAACACTGGTGTTGCACTCTCCTGGTTCACATCATACCTCACCGACCGTCAACAATTTGTGCAATTAAGGAACCACAAGTCTGGGTGTTTGGGTGTTTCACTGGGTGTCCCCCAGGGGTCAGTCTTGGGTCCACTTCTGTTCATCATCTACCTCCTCCCCGTGGGCACAATCCTCCGTCACCATGGGGTCCATTTTCACTGCTACAGCGACGACACACAGGTCTACATCTCCTCCAAACTAGTGCTGCGTGATTTGAGAAAAATGTGCGATTGCGATTTGAGTGGACAATATCGCAATTTGCGGTTGCGATTACAATATAATAAATAAATGGTATCATGAGTCTTCTCGCTTGATTCAGTGTTTCCCCTACATTAGATTAGGGGGGCACTGACCTGACCTGACATAGTTATTGTTATGGGCAGACAGTGTGTAAATGACCATCAACAGACTGAGCACAGTCAAACACGCTGCTCACACAGCAGCGCAGCACGGCACTGTACACAGCGGAGCGAGCCTGTGTTGCGTTCAGGCGTTGTCACGTAAATGACAAATTCCAGCACCATAGCACAACACAGCAGCATGTCAAGTGGGCCGAACCCAAGCAAAATTGCTCAGTTTTTCATTTGTTATTATATAGTTTGTTATGGAGTCCGTGATTTCCCCGTGACACTCACAAATGTTTGCGTAACTGTGCTTGGATGTTGATTTATGAGGCTCTGGCGGCTTTCAGCTGTCTCTTTGTCTTTAACGTTACACGGCGGCTTGGCTTTCTCTCGCATGCATTCCTCCTACTTTTCTCTGTGCTGTCTCAAGTGCTGATATAAATTTGTCGTGTTGTCGTGGGATGTGGCGACTTTAACTTTTAAACTTTTACACAACACGTCTTTCTGTTAAACGTCGCCATACCTGAATCCAAAGTATCCCCATGTAATAGATGTTGCATTTTTTTCGCCACCAACTCAGCCTGTTCTTGGTCGTGCTCATGCTCTTCTTCAGCATCTATGGTGGTCACTGCTGCACGCCGGCTGCACACACCAGGATAGCTTGTGGGCGTGATGTCAACAAACTTCACACACTACAGGAGAGGTAGTCACGTTCACAGGCACACATGTTAACATTTATTTACATTAAATCGCAAATCGCAGGCTTTTATGCGGTTATGTAATCACACAGCCTGACATTGCGATTGCGATTGCGATTAGATTAATTGTGCAGCACTACTCCAAACCCACCACTGCCATCCCTCCCACCTCCCTCACCACCTATCTTGAAGACATCTGGAGCTGGATGAGCAGGAACTTCCTGAAGCTAAACGGCAATAAAACCGAGGCCCTGCTCATCGGCTCCAAATCCACCCTCTCCAAGTCACAACACACCCCAGCTCCACCCATCATCATCGACGGATTCCCTGTACCCTTCTCCTCCCAAGTCAAGAGCCTCGCCGTCTTTCTGGACAGCACCCTCTCATTTGCACCTCATATTCAAAACATCACCTGGACTGCTTTCTTCCACCTCCGCAACATCTCCAGACTCCGCCCATCACTGTCCCAGTCCAGCACTGAAATCCTGGTTCACTCATTTGTCACATCCCGCATCAACTACTGCAACGCCCTCCTCACTGGCCTCCCACCAAACTCATCAACAGACTGCAAATCATTCAGAACTCGGCCGCCCGGATCACCGCCTGCACCAAATCATCTGACCACATCACCCCTGTTCTCATCCAACTTCACTGGCTCCCTGTACAATACTGCATCCACTACAAAAACCTTCTCCTCACCTACAAAGCTCTCCACAATCTAGCCCCCACTTACCTCTGTGACCTCCTTCAGGAATATATCCCCTCCCGCACCCTCCGCTCAACCTCCCCACCTCACGCCTCAGTACCATGGGTGCCCGAGCCTTCAGCTGCTCTGGAACTCCCTCCCCCCACACATAAGACAGTCAGACTCCATCACATCATTCAAATCCCAATTCAAAACCATCCATCCATCCATCCATCCATCTTCTAACCGCTTCATCCTCTTGAGGGTCGCGGGGGGGCTGGAGCCTATCCCAGCTGACATTGGGTGAGAGGCAGGGTACACCCTGGACAGGTCGCCAGACTATCACAGGGGCACATAGAGACAGACAACCATTCATGCTCACATTCACACCTATGGACAATTTAGAGTTATCAATTAACCTAATCCCCAATCTGCATGTCTTTGGACTGTGGGAGGAAGCCGGAGTGCCCGGAGAGAACCCACGCTGACACGGGGAGAACATGCAAACTCCGCACAGAAGGGCTCCCACACCCGGGATCGAACCGGCAACCCTCTTGCTGTGAGGCAACAGTGCTAACCACCACACCACCGTGCCGCCCTCCAACTCAAAACCCACCTGTTCAAACTGGCATATTCACCCTAACTGAACACTGTGCACTACACTTGTTTTTATGTTGATGTTTTGTTTTAATGATGTCTTTTATCTTCTACGCTCTGTAAGGTGACCTTGGGTGACTTGAAAGGCGCCTCCAAATAAAATGCAGTATTATTAATATTATTATTATTATTATTATTATTACATACTCGAACTGCGCATGCGCGAAGGGGAATATTCAATGCTTAAAGCACCGCCTCTGGCAGTCAGCAGGGATGAAACAGAACACTCAGGGAGCATCTTTATAAAGAGGAAGGGGACAGAGTCCTACCTTAGTGTCACAGCTCTGTCTGATGTTGGCAACATGAGGTGCACTGAGACGCACAGCAAACTCCTTCCTGGTAACAGCACAACGCTCCTTCAGCCTCAGCACATCTGCAGGCAACTACAGAACAGAAACAGTGTTGATAATTAAAGGTCCCATGTTGTAATAAATTTGATTTTTTTTAAATAAAGCAGGTGTTCTATAAATACTATAAAAGTATCACAACGCTCAATCCACAGAGAAATGCACACTGAAAGGGAAACTTATCTTTGCTCTCTTCAAAGCCAGACTCCAGTATTACATTTTGTTTTTGTTTTTTTCTTTTAAGCAAAAATGCATGTGTTTAGGAAGTCCTGAGCATCCCACTGGATGAATGAGACTTGGATTATACTGCAGGAGTTGTGTGAGAGTTGATAAACTTGTGTTTTGATATAGTTTTGCTGTTTTTAACGTGGCCCTCAATCAATCAATAAATCAATATGTTCACCGATTACTGTGGAGCCTTGGGAGTATGTTTTCTTCACAAATTCAAGGTAACATGACATGACTATATGATTTAAAAATGATCCTTTTTTAAAGACTGAATTTATACCACATGCGTATGTTCTAAAAACAATTCACTGAAGTCCACTAAAAACTTTTTTCAAATCTGTTAAAAACTGCCAGAAAATATTAGAAATACACTGTTGATTCCTGAGAGGGAAATGGTGATGCGTTATGTAGTATGTAGTGATGTCACCCGATACAGCATCAAACTGCTGGATTTCTTCCTATGCAGTTTTATTTCTGTCTGTGGTGTATGATCATTATTATTTCCTTCTGGCTTCTTATTTTATATTATTGCCTTTTTATCATGTTTTCAGGACATGTATCATTGATCGTTGACAGTGATCTATTATGGTGTTTCTTACATCATACCTTCCTTACATCATATTATTGTTGTTATGCCTGTTGCTGAAGGTGATCCTTTTTGAGTCCTATAAAGTTTTAACTTTATCCCTACTGTGATGTCCTTTTGTGAGTTATGAGTTAAACTCTTTATGAATATTCCAACCATATAAACTCTATTAGTTAGTTGTCTGTCCACACTTGTACCTGTTGTTTATTGCCTTTGTCATATTTTTCATTTTCTGCCACTTAATGTGCAGGTTTGTCACAGTATCAATTCCTATTTGAATCCACTGTTGTTTTCTTTCTTTTTATTTTGGATTGAACTCTTTTTCTTGCTACGGGATATGTGAGTTACTCATGGTATACATTTACCTCATTTTCATTTGTAACTTTTTTCAATGTTTTTCTCTAGTGGGTTATGCCAATATATCATGTGACCTGTGTCACGTGACCTCTACATGATTTCTTAAATTGCACACCTGTTACCAAAGCATTTTATACCCTGATGAAGACTCTCCAGTCGAAACGCATTGGTTTATCCATGCATTTATATAGAATTTCACCGACAGTCAGCGTGCCTTGGATGTTTTTGTGGACTGCTTGTCTGTACCATGGACTTTTACACTGAGTGAGCTGGCCAGATGTCGTTTTTTACCTTTATGTGATACATTACAGTTGCTCTGATGTATAGTACAGAGCAGTGGTTCCTAACTGCTGGGTTGTGGTCCAAAATTGGGTCGCGGGTCCATTCTGAATGGACCTCAAGCGACTTGCGAACATGTCAAGTTTGTAAAAAACACAATTTATTTTTAAGTACAGTGAATTTCCAGCACAGATCTTTTATTTTGACGTGCCGCTTCCTGCTGTGGAGTGAGTGACTAATGGACAGCTACTTGATAGAGACAACAAACTCACTCAGTGACGTGGCCAAACGTAAGTATGACGCTGAAAAACGTAAGTATTACGCTGAAAAACGTAAGTATTACGCTGAATATATGAAACTGAATGGACTTTGAACAAATGACTTCTGGAGCCTGTGGCTGGACCACTGAGATAAAGAATTATGAGAAAATAGAAATAAGATATATGAAAATAAGAAGTATGTAAAAAATATAAAAAATATGTGCCTTATGAAACATTGCAATGTATAAAACTAGTTTGTAAAGTTCTTAAAATATAAAAATGCTCTCTCTCTGTCTCTCAATAAAATATATAAGAAAGAAAGATAGAAAATATGTAAAATATGTCAATATGTTTGTTCTGCCCTCCAGGCAGTGTTCCTTATGTTTAACTGTTTGGGGCCACCTTCTGGTGAGATGTTGTGTTTATATAGAGAAACAGGAAATGAGAGAAACAGGAAATGAGACGCAGCTAGTAGCCTATGCTAAAACATGTGAGCAGCCAAGCATGGTGTAGCCTACATCATCTGTTGTAATCCTCTGATTCTGCCATTGCCAGCATTGCCTTTAAGTATTAGACTTATTATTTACAAGTTTATCTTTCTGTTTCATGAAGAATTTGTTGCAGATGCGATCTAGTTTATGTAAATATTAGATGATTTCAAGTACTTAGCTGTTGTACTAGCTATTTCTTTTAGTGATTCCTTGCACTATGTAGTTACTTTAGTAAGCCTAACGCAATCTGTATTTTGTTATTATTGCAGTTTTACACCTTGATGTATCAGCATGCTTCAAGTCTAAAGTAAAGTGGAGCTCAGTAAGCTACATCCCGACTCTCGTGCTGATTATTTGGGAGTTTGGCTGGCTGTCAACTTATGGTTAAAGAAGACACCAGTAATTGGACAGTACAGTAAAAAGGCAAGTGATAGGATGGCACAGCGTCAACCATTGCAACAGATCAAACAGACCATATGAAAATTGCATTATGTCAGCTAAAGAGAACGAAGAGAAGAATAGAGCCTCTGACCATTCTGGCGTAACTAGCACATCTGCATCCTCAGCTACCGCAGCAGCAAGGGCCCAAGCAAAGGCAGAGGCAGCACGTGTATGTGCGTCATTTGCAGACAGAGAAATCAAGCTGAAATTAGAGCTAGCTGAGAGAGAGGCAAGACAAAAATGGAAGAGGCACAGAAAGCTTTAGAAAAAACAAGACTACAGACTGAATTGGAAGCTTTGGCTATCCAGAGAGAGACAGCTGCTGCCATAGTATAGGCAGACATCTTAGAGGCAGCTGAAGAGCAGGCTAGCCCACCTGGCAGCAAGGACAGTCAGAGTCCTTTAGAGGAAGAGATTGAAAACCGCACATCTGCATATGTAAAACAACAAAATGACCTACTCTCTTCATGAAAAACTTACACCTCCACCCATCGAACAAGAGCACAACCTAGTCACATGGGGGACTGCATACGGGTTTTTTTCAGATGAACACTCATCTCAGCAGCCTATCAAATCTGAGCCTGCCCAGCTTTGTGACCCAAGGTCTTCCAAACCGTCTCATCACTTCAAAAAGGTCTCGCCACACCTTGAGCCACCTATCCAAAGTATGAACCCTTCAGCTCAACCATTTACTCCTCATCACACCACGCCAGCTGACCCCGTGCTAAACCCTGCCATGACAGACTTTGTTAGGTACTTACCCCGAGAGCTTTAGGGCGTGGCAGTCATCCTTCCTCAGCGTAAGCAACGGCCTAAACATTTCAGCCAGTGAGGAATTGGATCTCTTGACCAAACGGCTAGGCAAAGAGTCATCCCAACATGTCAAGAGAATTCGACAAGTGCACGTCAACCATCCTGAGGCAGCACTCAGAAAATCATGGGAGAGATTAATGGAGTGTTATGCTGCACCGGAAGTGATCACACATTTCCGAGGATCTCCAATAAAGACTACATCAAACTCAGAGAGCTTGGAGATCTTCTCATGGAGCTTCTGTCTGCAAAGGAGGATGGATATCTGCCTGGGCTAGCCTTCCTGGACACTGCTCGTGGGATTAATCCTATAATAGAAAAACTCCCACACACACTTCAGGAGAAATGGATAACGAGAGGTTCCAAGTTCAAAGAGGAACTTCACTGCTTTCCCCCGTTCTCCTTCTTCGTGGAGTTTATCCACCATGAAGCAGGCACCAGGAACGACCCAAGCTTCGCAGTAACAACAGCCCCCCTGTAAGAGAGAAATATTGCCAGGGGAGAACCGCAGTGTCAGTCCATAAGACAGACATCTCCACCAACGGTGAACAAGACACAACCGTCTCTCCAAAGCAAGATGAGAATCCAGGAAAGAGCTACCCTATCCATCAAAAACCTCACCCGTTAAGGAAGTGTCGTGGATTCAGAACGAAAGCAATTGATGAGAAGAAGACCTTCCTCCATGACAACAAGATATGTTACAGGTGCTGTGCATCCATCTCTCATGTAGCCAGAGACTGTAAAGCTCCTGTAAAATGCAGTGACAGTGTGACAGTAACTGCCATATCACGGCAGTGCATCCTGGCCCGGCACCTCAGGCGGCTCAAGCTCCTACCCCGGCACCAGAGCATGACGAGGAGGGAGACAATCTTCAGCCTGACTCTGCACCTACCGTCACCTCAAAGTGCACTGAGATTTGCGGTGAAGGACAGCCGTTAATGTCTTGCTCTAAGATATGTCTGGTTCGAGTGTTTCCCCGAAGGCAGAGAGACAAGGCAATCAAGACATACGCGGTACTCGACGACCAGAGCAACTGCTCTTTGGCAAGGCCAGAATTCTTCGAGCTATTTAATGTCAAGAGCCACATCTCTCCATACTCATTACGAACATGCGCTGGAGTCATTGACATGTCTGGCAGGAAGGCGGAGGGGTTCCAGATTGAGCCTGTTAAGGGAGGAGTTACACTTGCCTTATCATCACTGATTGAGTGCAATCAAATTCCAATGAACAGAGCAAAAATACCGACCCCCAGAGCAGCTCTCTTCTATCCACATCTGAAGAAGGTGGCAGGTCACATCCCGGAGCTGGATCAAAACGCCCAAATCCTTCTTTTGTTTGGGAGAGACATCATCAGAGTGCATAGGTGAGAGAGCAGGTCAACGGCCCTTATGATGGCCCCTTTGCGCAGAGGTTGGATTTAGGCTGGGTTGTGGTCAGAAAAGTGTGCCTTAGCAACGCCCACAAACCAAGTGTGAGTGCCTACAAAACCCAAGTCTTAGAGAACGGACTTCCTTCCTACCTGATACCCTGCGACAGCTACATGAACCTGAAAGAGAGGGTGTGCTATGGTGGGGAGCAGCGTGACAGACCCATTAGCACCCACAATGCCAAGCTGGAGAAGGTGACCGAGCATAACATGGGTCGCAACATGTTCGAAACAACTGAGAACGACAGTAAGCTTGCCCTGTCCATCGAAGATGCCGCCTTTCCTAAAAATCATGGACTCAGAAGTGTACAGGGATAAGGAGAACAACTGGGTTGCTCCACTGCCCTTCAAGGTGCCACGAAAGCGGCTCCCTAACAACCGCAGGCAAGCAGTCAATCGCCTCACCTCACTGCTTCGAACCCTCAACAAGAAACCTGTGATGAAACAGCAATTCATAGCCTTCATGGGAAAGGTTTTTGAGGCCAACCACACAGAACTAGCACCCCCTCCGGCGGAAGATGAGGATTGTTGGTACCTGCCAATGTTTGGAGTCTACCACCCTCAAAAACCTGACCAGATAAGGGTGGTGTTCGATCCTAGTGCACAGGAAGATGGCACCTCGCTCAACAACGTGCTATTAACTGGCAATGACCTTAATAACAGTCTTTTGGGAGTCCTCATCCAATTTTGAAAGGAGACAGTGGCGGTCATGGCAGACATCCAAAAAATGTTCCACTGCTTTCTTGTCAGACAGGACCACCGCAATTTCTTGCGGTTCTTACGGTTCAGGGATAATGATCTGACAAAGGACACTGTCGAATACTGGATGAGAGTCCAGGTGTTTGGCAATAGCCCTTCGCCCTCCATCGCCATCTATGGGCTTAGGCTTGCCGCCAAAGTAGGTGAATGTGAGCATGGGACAGACACACGACGATTTGTGGAAAGGCACTTCTACGTCGACGATGGACTCATGTCCATACCGACTGACACAGAAGCTATCAGTCTTCTCCAAAGGACACAAGCATCTCTCGCCAAGTCCAACCTTCGCCTCCACAAGATCGTTTCCAACAGCCCTGCTGTAATAAAGGCCTTTCTACCAGAGGATTATGCTGAAGGCATAAAGGATTTGGACCTCGGTGGAGATATCACACTCATGCAGAGGAGTCTTAGGCTGTGCTGGGAGATAGCTGATGACACTTTCACATTCAATGTGTCAGTGGATGGCAAACCATTCATGCGACGTGGCGTGTTGTCCACCGTCAACAGCGTTTTTGATCCCCTTGGTGTGGCCACTCCAGTTACCATACAAGGAAGAGCCTTATTAAGAGACCTCACCACTGACACGTCTGATTGGGATGCTCCACTCCCGGAGGAGAAATGGAGAGATTGGGAAGTCCGGCGTGACACGCTCCAGGAGTTAAGGCAGCTGCACATCCCACGCACCTACACTCAAGATTCTCTCTCCAACGCAAGACGTGTAGAGCTGTGCATGTTTTCTGACGCCTCCACCAAGGCTATTGGTGCGGTGGCTTACCTGAGGGTCATCGATAAGGATGGAAACAGCAACGTCGGTTTCATCCTGGGGAAGGCCAAACTCACCCCTTTATCTTAGCCAACCATCCCTAGGCTTGAACTTTGTGCTGCAGTCATAGCAGTAGAAATGGCAGAGTTCATCGTTGATGAGATCGACCTCAAGATGGATGCAGTAAGGTTTTACTGTGATAGCAAGGTAGTCCTTGGCTACATACACAACGAGGTGCAGTGTTTCTATGTGTATGTACACAACAGAGTTCAGAGGATACGCAAATCAACCAAACCAGTGCAATGGCTCTATGTACCAACGGAACACAATCCGGCTGATCATGCATCAAGGTGTGTCCCTGCTTCACACCTTTCAAAAACAACTTGGCTCAAGGGACCAGCATTCCTTCATAAACCATGTGAAGGCCGTCAAGAGAACCCTGAGTCCTTCGAACTCATCAGTCCTGAACTTGACGTCAAAGTACGACCTGAGCTATCAAGCTTCCACACACAAGTTCAAAAGCAGAGCCTCACCGCTGACAGGTTCAAGCGCTTCTCTACGTGGGACTCACTGCTCGGAGCCATTGCCTCCTTATTCACATCACTTGTTCACACAAGTCTCCAGACAATGGAAAAGGATGTAGAGGGTGGCATCGGTGCAAGCAACCTCGCACCCCTGACAAGCTCTCTCAAGCTATGGACATCATCATAAAGGCAGTTCAAAGGGTGGCTTTCCCTGTGGAATTCTCTGCCCTCTCCGATAGCCCCTCCCAAAGAGTAGTTCACTCTTTAAACTCCATCCTGTGCTTGAGGCAGACCTCCTACGGACTGGGGGGCGACTCAAACATGCACCACTGGAACATGCCAAGAAGAACCCCCTAGTTTTACCAAAACACAGCTACGTCTCTACTCTGTTGGTACGCTGCCACCACCACACGCAGGTGAAACATCAAGGACGTCATTTCACAGAAGGGGCCGTCAGCATGCACCACTGGAACATGCCAAGAAGAACCCCCTAGTTTTACCTAAACACAGCTACGTCTCTACTCTGGCGGTGTGCCACCACCATGCACAGGTCAAAACATCAAGGACGTCATTTCACAGAAGGGGCCATCAGGTCCACCGGCCATTAGATACAAAAGGCTTATTGGCTCAATCCTACACAAGTGCATCTCCTGTCGACGGCTCCGTGGCAAGATGTAGGTGCAAACCATGGCAGACTTGCCACCCGAACGCCTCAGCACGTCTCCATCATTCACCTACGTGGGCTTGGACGTCTTCGGCCCTTGGCACAAGAAGTGGGCTTGTTGAGAGCAAGCATTTGGCAATTCTATTTACCTGCAAGAGCACCAGAGCAATGCGTATCAACGTAATCGAGTCCATAGATTCTTCCAGTTGCATCAATGCTCTGAGGCGGTACTTCGCAATCTGTGGACCGGCGAAGCAACTGAGGTCAGATCGTGGAACCAATTTCGTGGGCGCCACCAACGAGCTTGGGCTGACCAAACAGGGAGGATCCAGTGTCCTGAGATACCTGAGTGAGCAGGGGTGTTCCTGGGAGTTCAATCCTCCTCATTCATCACACATGGGAGGCTCCTGGGAGCGAATGATTGGAGTAGCTCGCAGGATACTTGACTCCATGCTGCTGCAACAACACATCCGCCTCTCCCACGAGGTCCTGTGCACTCTCATGTCTGAGGTATCTGCTATAATAAATGCCAGACCCCTGGTTCCAGTCTCTTCTGACACAGATAACCCCTTCATCCTGACACCTGCAGTGCTTTATACACAAAAGGTTGGTGCTCCACCTGGAGAGTTCTCGAACAGGACCTCCACCGAAGCCAATGAAAACAGGTGCAAGCTCTTGCCAACGCGTTTTGGTCCCGATGGAGATAGGAGTATCTCCCTAATCTTCAGTGTCGCCGCAGGTGGACCGAGGATCATCGTAACCTACAGAAAGGAGATGTAGTGCTACTAAAAGACAGCCAAATCACAAGGAACGAGTGGCCTATGGCACTCGTAACATCCACCTTTCCAGGATGGAAAGGTGCGGAAGGTCAAAGTGAGGATCTCATCTCAAGAAAATCCGAAGACATTCCTGCATCCCATCTCAGAAGTCATTCCTTCTGTTGCCTAAAGAGGACTGAACATTGAGCTAATAGATAAGTTATCATTATAAATTTATAGTTAGTTAAGTTATAGATAATCTGTATCTTTAATAGTGGCATCACAGACACCAGGCGGAGAGTGTTCTGCCCTCCAGGCAGTGTTCTTTATGTTTACTTGTTTGGCGCCACCTTCTGGCGCAATGTTGTGTTTACATAGAGAAATAGGAAATGAGAAAAACAGGAAATGAGACGCAGCTAGTAGCCTATGCTAAAACATGTGAGCAGCCAAGCATGGTGTAGCCTACATCATCTGTTGTAATCCTCTGATTCTGCCATTGCCAGCATTGTCTTTAAGTATTAGACTTATTATTTACAAGTTTATCTTTCTGTTTCATGAAGAATTTGTTGCAGATGCGATCTAGTTTATGTAAATATTAGATGATTTCAAGTACTTAGCTGTTGTACTAGCTATTTCTTTTAGTGATTCCTTGCACTATGTAGTTACTTTAGTAAGCCTAATGCAATCTGTATTTTGTTATTATTGCAGTTTTACACCTTGATGTATCAGCATGCTTCAAGTCTAAAGTAAAGTGGAGCTCAGTAAGCTACATCCCGACTCTCATGCTGATTATTTGGGAGTTTGGCTGGCTGTCAACTTATGGTTAAAGAAGACACCAGTAGTTAGACAGTACAATGTTAAATATAGAATCAATCCTCCATAAAGCAGCATCCCCTTCTTGAACTCTAGACACAACCCTGTTCCATATGTGCTTACTTACAGTCGGCATTTATACAACAAATGATAGCAGGTCTTCTCTAATACATTTATGCCCACTGCTGGCTTTAGAATACACAGTCACACAAGAACTTTGCCAAACTTATCGTACTACAATTAAAAATCAGGTGAAATCTAATTAAATTTAAGTCACCAAGACTCAGAAGCTGCCGAGTTTGTTGAATCAACACTCAGTGTCAACTTTTAGGTGGGTGACAGTTTTCAGACTTGATCAGAGTGACGTGATTCAAAACCCAACTCTAGTTACTGCCATTATTTACTTAGAGCCTGAGAAGACAAAGACACATACCTTGTGTATCTGTGAATCTCTTACATTCAGTGAAAATATTCCTCCTCCTGTTCATAAAAACATACAGCTTTTCCAAGGCTCTGCATTAACTTTATACCATCTGCACACTCAAAGTTACACTGCGTCCTTTTCAAAACACTCATATATGAGCAGAGTGGGGAAAGTCCAACACAGGAGTAATACATGGTGACCGAAAGAGAACACAGAAGTGCTGACAGAGCGAGGGGTAGCCAGAAATAATTCACTTCCTCTTTCCATCAAACCAGGTTTCTTTCACACTGTACATGTATATTATAAAGTGGCAGAGGCTCATCCCTGCTAAGGTAATTCTGGGGTTGAACCAATATGAATGTTTTCAGGTCAGTATCCACAGACTTACGGGCTGTTTAGTCACAGCATTCAGTACTTTTAAATTCAACAAGTGTAAATGAAAAAAAAACAAAAAACGAAAAAAAAAAAAAAACAACAACAGACACTGGAACACTGAGATCCAGCTGGAGGCCTCACCTAATCTTAGAGCTATATTTCTTAATATTCTTCTCCATTAATTGATTAATTAATGATTATGAAACAAGCAGTAATGAACCTGCAGACTTATTCCCAACCCTGTAGTTCCTCTTAGTGTTTTACCATCTTTCAGTTCATTGTTTTGGTTTACGGGCCACATTTTACTGCTTTGGTCTTGAGTTTCAGCAGTAAACAGCAGACAGACAGTTAGAGAGGAGCTGGTGAACACAGTAGAGCATTTAGCAGCTTAAGAGACAGATTTTCTTCTCAGGAGTTGGTGGATACTAAAAACAGAGCTTAAAAGAAAGTGAACATTGTAATAATATTTATCAGATAGATCAACATGACAACAAATGAATGATCCTGTTGCTTTTAAACTGCTGAATGTGTTTGCAACTGTTTACTAACCACAGCCATGTTAACATATTAAGTTGATATGTCAGTGTTGGGTTGACAGTGTTGTTCTGTTGCCCCCACTTAGCCAAAAAAATAAATAAATAAATAATAAAAAAAAAAATAATAATAATAATAATGATGCTTTAAATCTTAAAGATTTTTATAAATTAGTTTTTCAATTGTATTCTTTTGTCATGTTTATAATTTGTTTTATAATCCACTGTATGAATTATAATGACCTTAAAAAAAAAACAATATCTGCTTTAGTTAGTATGTATTAGGGGTGGAAATCACTAGAGGATCCTTGAAACCATATTATCACAATCCTTAAGTCATGATACACAATATTATTGCAATTTTAAATATGTTGCAAAATGCTGAGCATTGTGATAACATATGATGTGATTTATTACACTTTTCACCTGTAAATAATGTTCCCAAAGGGAAACTTTGCCAACATTTTTTTTATCTATTAAAAAAAAGTTCAGTCTGTTCATCTCACTTCAGCCTTTTTTTTTGCAGCAAAATGTATCATATGGTGTGAAAAAGCAATTGATTATATTATTCTAGTAGGCTACTTAAAGTTTTATTTGTATTTGTAATATTGATAATTTACATAATAAAAAAAATGATACTTGGCACTGTGTGACAATACGATATTGCCACACAAAAATATAGTGACACTACGCTGTAAGGATTTTGTCCCCCACCCCTAGTATCTATTATTTTATTACAACAACCTAACAACAACCTAAGCCTAAATCATTAGTTTCAATGATCAGTTTCATTTAGCTTCAGCTGAACTTACTTAAACCAAACATTTCTAAAATCTCAACTTTTTATTGATGTCAGAAACAATACAGAAATAAAACTCAAATGAAGAGCTGGGTGAAAAAAATGACAACAAAACAGAATAATGACATCCTGAAATGATACAGAAAGTAAAACTAACAGATGAGCAAACATCCTGCATGTGTGCAAAAACACTACAGAATTTCCAGCATGGTACTGAAATGAAAAACAGGCATCAATTTTTTTAACACGATTGATATAGCCTAGGTATACGATGCATACATATAATAATACTGAATCACATCTTAAAAGAGAAACCTGTGGTGTTTCACATGGTTTGGTATTGGGACCTAAGTTATGCATACTTTATTTGAATTATATTAGTATGGTATCTAATATGTTGAAATTTGTAACATTTGCTGATGATACAAATTGATTTTGTTCAGGTAAGGACAAGAAAGAGTTATTAAAAACAGTAGAAAGGGAATTGATCATGTGGAAAAAATGGTTTGCTGTTAATAAGTTATCACTGAATGAAAATAAAACAAAATTGATGGTGTTCAGTGCTAAAAGGGCTAATTATAGATCATAAACTATGTTGGAAGCCACATATAGAACATGTTAAATGGAAATTATCTAAATCTACTGCTGTTGTTTATAAAACAAGGGGGTTGTTTGTATATATTGTTCTGTTCACGTGTGTTGGGACCTCAGCCACGTGTTTTAAACAATAGAGATGCCTTCACCAAACCAGCCAGTCTGGAAACAAAGGAAACGCGCCAGGTCTCCATCCGTCCAGTAACTGTCAAAGGTGTAAATCACTTCCAAAATTCTAACTCTTGCTCCCTAATGGGCGACAGCTGACAGATCCAGGTGGAATTCCCTCTGACGACACCAAGACTGAGACCGCTGCGCTCTTACGCCCCTCGCAATCCCGTGTGACGAGCTGCTGGAAGGAAGCCAAAATCTTTCTGTGCACAAGTTACTGATAGGGAGCACTTCAAACGTTTGAATTCAACCCACCTAGGCCGCCCTTTTTCTTCGCTGGACAAGGAAAAACACCTTTTTCTTTCTGTTTTGACACTCCACAGAAAACCAGAGGAACGCCGCGCAACCCTGCTGTTACTCAATATCTGCAGAGGTTGGAGAAAACCCCCTTTCTCCACAAGAAACTGAACCACTGAGGCCCAGCTTCTTCAAACTAGTCGACCCCGCCGATCCCTCTTCTGCCACGCCGCGGACAGCCCCTTCCGCGCACTCATCGCAGAGCAACAGACTGGACGCACACAGTCGCGCCAAGCGACCCAAGTAAGAGAGCTTTAAGCTAGGTACATGACCTAACGCATTGATAGATTGACATTGACTGGAAGTCATTCATTCCAATGGAGGTGAAAATGATGGACAGTAACGGACTAGCGAGCAGCACGGCAGTGGTTCCGTTGACCATCGGACCATGGCAGCATTGGATTTTTCCTACTCAGGCGTTGACAACATGGGAGAAACGGAGCGATATGGTGCCAGAAGTACAAAATAAATTGCATTCGCAGTTGTAAACAAACAATATCTCATTTATTTATGCAAAAGAAAAATAAGCAGAAGCTTTGTTTTCCACTATTAAAAGTGAATGTTGACCATAGGTTGATTTCTATGCGGTTGATAATTAATCTATATTTCTGAATTTTGCGCTCATTTCCATAGCCCATT
The DNA here is from genome assembly GCF_041903045.1 of Epinephelus lanceolatus. Taxonomy (NCBI): domain Eukaryota; kingdom Metazoa; phylum Chordata; class Actinopteri; order Perciformes; family Serranidae; genus Epinephelus; species Epinephelus lanceolatus. The sequence goes on from NC_135741.1 coordinate 47,203,119, forward strand.
TAACGCCTATCAGCTCTTTCAATAGTACACTACTCAACTCGTCTCAGTTCAATTCAGTACAGTGATATGGTCTGAAATATGTGCCACCAGAAACTGAATTTGAATCATTTATATTTGAATTTGAATTTCTAAACTTGAATAATTGCATTGAAAAACTGAATCTGAATAGTATAATTTGAAATTGAATATATTTCTATATATCTTCACATTCAGTTCTCACAATTCAATTTCAATTTACTGTGACAGACATCCGGGTAGTTTAAGGATGAAGGAAAAGCAATCGAGCGCAGATACACAGGACTCCTCTTCGGCCAATCAGCACCTACGATTTTGAGCACGTAGGAAGAAGCGCTCGCCTTGATCCATAGACCACAGACAATAGGCTTGTTCAAGATGAACTGCGCCTCGCCTGAAAAGTAGATGAGAGCAGGCGGCCGCAGCGGGGGGCGGTGACAAGAAGCCGCGGTGAAGTCGGACAGTTTCCCGACAGTTTCCAGCAGCCTTCAGTCCGTACAGGAAGTCACAGACACACTAACATCCTGCCTGGAATGATGTCAGTTCATTAAAAAAGTGATCAGACCTATATATCAGTTTGCTCTCTGTCTCCAGTTGCTTTAATTATGATAGATTAATTTATTAAAATGCTTTACAGGTGATCTGTAGTTTATGTTCATGGTTTATCCTCCATTTGACATGAATTCTCCTGTAAATCAGCATCATATCAGTTTGACCTGTCCCCTCAACTACACAGGCTGAATAAACTGTGCTTGACTATAAGGTTCATATTTTATACAAGACAACAGCTTTCATTAAAGATCAGTCAGATACAGTCAGGACTTCACATCTGATGTTATTTTAAGAATCCTCACATCCCACTGACCACAAGCCTCTGTGTTGCTAAATACTTCAATAATTAAACTATTTTTGTTCTTTCTGGATATTTATTTGGACTACGCACCAGGAGGGTTAGAGCGCAGTGGTAACTTTGAATGACAATAGACAAGAACAGACACCTAAAACACAGTTCTGCCAGTGCTTTTACACTCTCACAACTGTCATGTAATGATAAAATAATATGTAGATCATAAAATATATAACAATTAATTAAAAAACAATAACTATTAAAAAACAAATTAAAATGTAATAAAAATAAGATAATTTAAAAAAACACTTACAACAATAAAGCCAAAATCAAACTAATAAAAACAAAACTATAATAAAATGAAACTGAGGCGTTAAAAAAAGATTGTATATGTACACCAAACCACATGCATATGTGATTGCCCTCCCATCCCCACCCTGCTCTGTTTCCAATTGGCTAGTAAATTCACGGCCAACTAAGGTCAACTGACAACGACCATATAAGGAGTGCATCCAAGAGAAGGAGAGGGATATACCCAGAGAGACACAGAGACAGAGAAAGACAGAGTAAATTAGGAAATAATGGCATGCCCCTTCATTGAGGATCCTGTTGATGATGAGGCCCACATTGTGCAGTGGGCCTTCCAACCACCACCATCCCGAAGGGTCTTCCAGGACAGGACCAACCCATTGATACAGACAGAGTCCTATCTGTGGGAGAGATACTGGTTCAGCAGGCAAAGCATATGTATCTATGCAGTTTGCTGGAACCACACACTATAAAGGTCACATGCTGCAGCCAGTCTCTGACCACTGTGCAGTCAGTCTGTATTGCACTGAGGTTCTTTGCTAGCGGTACATTCCTGTATAGTGTTGGTGATGCTGAGAGACTTAATAAGGCAACTGTTTGCAGAGAGGTAAAAAGGGTGTATTTTCTGTTCATTTTTATTATTTCTAGCATCGCCATACATCATGCATAGGGCTTGAGATGATTACATTAACATATGGTTATCTTTTATATCTATGAATTAACCATGACACAAAGCAACCAAATTAAAATGGGACACACACCATTGTGGATTGTCTGTTCCTCATCCTATAGCACATTACATACATTAAAGGGGATTTTCCTTATTTTGATATAATAAGGGATAGAGCTTACAGTTGACTCCCAAATGATGAGAAACAGATAACTGATTCACTCTCACCTGCATTCACTTAATAGGTTTCCTCATCTCCACTGAATTGATGGATTTGCTAAATGTCATTTTCTACAATCGTGACCCACCAGGAGGCCACATCCGCCATTTTCTCTCCCTCTCTCTCTCTCTGGGTCTGTCGCAATATGCAATAAGTCGGTTAATTGCACGGTAAATCTAAAGGGAGACAGTAACTTTTCCGGCCGCGATTAATTGCCATATTCATGCGTGTTTGTTTTCCTCGTCTCTCTCCCCCAAAGAGACTGGACGACAAGAGCGTTCGCTGCCGTGCATCATCTGGCAGCCAGGTGAGTTGGTTCATTAGTGTAATGAACAGAGGGAAAGCTCTTGTCATCGAGGGTCTGTGTCTCTGTGGGGGAGGTGGGGCTATGGGCTACACACACACACACACACACACACACACACACACACACACACACAGTGCTACACACAGTCTTCGTGAGGGGGAGACGAGGCGGAGGGCAATTTTTGATAAGAGACTGAGAGTCCATTTTATTCGTTTTTGGTTGTTTGATTTTTGTTAATGGACTGAGAGTCTATTTTTTGGATTTACTCATTTGTATCTGTATTTTAGATTTTTACTTCAGAAAAGAGCTCTTAGAATAATACATAAAGTTGATTATCTCTAATCTACAAATCAGCTGTTTATAGCATCCTACACGGTAAAGTTTCTCAATATTGTTTATTTTAAATCACTGCAAATAATTTTTGAGTTGTGAACAAAAGCCTTCCTGTCTGTATAATTAAAGGTGTAATGTATTAATCATTAATTTATTTCCTTACTTTGGTATTGTTGATATTCTGGGTTATTCTTTGGTTGACATGCAAAAATAAGCCTGAGGCTTCAGCCTATTCCTTTTTCAGTTATTGACTTTGAGAAAATTTGTGAGAAAAAATCTTTGTTTCTCCAGATGTATGTAACTGAAACAAAAATTATTCAGTCATTCATATGATGTAAATTATACACATTTAAGTGACCAATCACACACAAAATTCAACTCAAATGGAAAATGTGAGCCAACGAAACCATCACTCTGACTATTTTTGCGGACTAGGGGTTTCCTGCCAGACACCTGAGCTATATTTAGGGGTGAAAGTAAGCCAGTACAGTCCGGTAGCCTACTGCGTACCACTTAAAGATTCAGGCCGCACTTTAGGCCAGAAAATAGATGTGCTAGCAATATATGCAGTTTTAAACACCACTTTGTCTGTTTAATTGCTTTAAACTCGTTCTGAATTGCTTCTGAACCGTCCGTGCTGTGTTTTGGTCCATGCTGGACGGAGCCTCCCTCTCTCCCCCAGCCTGACAATGTTACTTGAATAAAAGAAAATTAAAGATTAAAAAATATAAAATATGTGTATACAGTATGTATATATATATATATATATATATATATATACATATATGTACATATAGATAAAATATATATATAAAAACAGTATAAATTGAATTACTGTACACACAAGACTATTTACAATATATACACAGTATAATAAAGATATGGGATATTGCACAGTATGTAAATTGCACAGGGTCTTAGCAGCGATGATTTAAACAGGGTTTAAAAAGTGTTATGCAGCAGACATGACAGTGCTACATTAGCCTACATCAGATGTTGCTATAACACACACTTAAACACCTGTTCTGAGATACACAGTGTCGACCCACCCCGCTTGACTTCCAGGGTCTGGCCGACACTGTGTATCTCAGAACAGATGCTCAAGTGTGGGTGAGAGGAGCAGAGAGGATTGCAGAGGTCAGGCCAGGTGGGCCGACATTGTGTATCCCCGGACGGATGCTCAAGTGTGGGTGAGAGGAGCGGAGAGGACCAGCAATGGTAACGTAGGCCTAACCTGGGTTTGTAACTATAATCTAATTAGGCTACTATTACTAAGTAATTTCTCCTATTTTTGAAATTATAATGCGTTATATTATTCCGTTACTAAGCCTCCGCTCGGAAAATTAAACGGTTCTAAACTGCGGTCCTGAAACTGCAGCCTCGGGTATTGCAGCCTCCGCTCAGTAGGTGGCGCTGTGACAAAAATTAAACAGTCCTAAAACTGCGGTCCTGAAACTGCAGCCTCCATACTGCAGCTTTCCACTATTGCAAAAAAAGCCGTTTGCACCGGGGCAGGACAAACAATAAATTAAACCAACGAAATTCCACACATTCTTGTGGTTGGCTCAAATGCTGTCAGCGTGATTTAAATAGTAAATATTTAAATAGTTTATTGAGTTTATTGCGGATGTTGATCAATGTTTTTTGCAACGAAAAATAGGTAAACAGGAAAAGAGAAAAAGAAAAAAACGACATGCATGGTTTTAAACGTTCATTAGGGTTTCATACAGCACCCTAAACATTAAAACAAATACTTTGCTCTACACATTGTGAAGTGTTTCTAATTTCTTTCTACTCCATACAGGTACAGTAAAATATTGAAATGTTTTTATTTGTTTGGTTTTGGCTTTGCTTTTTAAAAATGCATAAAGCGAGGAGAGGTGAACAATATGAAGCAATGAAGGTTTTGGTAATAGTACCGGCAAGAATTTAAAACTACTTTCACCCCTGGATATATTATAAGGAAATCATCTTATTGTTCACATTGCATAGAAAACCTCTAGTGAATGAGTTACCTTGCTACTGCTGTCGGCTGGGGGAACAGTGTCACTGTCAGACAGCTCATCATAACTCTCAAACTCACTGGAGCTCCAGCCGTTGGAGCCACAGTGATCAGGTCTCTGGATGTCCTCATAGATGTCATCAACATCTGTACACAGAAGCCAACAGATGAACAACACTCACTGTGTAGTTTGCTATAATACAGCCAATAATTGTGTCTCTTAAGGTGCAGACACACCAAACTGACATAAGTGACGAAAGCCAACTGTTACGTCGTCTACGTCGCCTCATGTCGCCCTGTGTCCGTTGCATTTGAACACACTACAAAGACTACATCCAATGGCCAAGTAGCACGTACGTTCTGCGCCTGCATGAGAGGAAATAACGCAAAAAGGGAAACCAGAAGTCTGAGGAACGCATGAGATAAACAAAGTAACGTAGTGAGAGAGTGGTACATCCTGTCAGCCGAGGGGTTTCCTATCTGTGCAGCCGAGCACCGCAGCACCTCCACGGACTATTACATCCAGACGGTCCCGGTGTTTCCTCCGCAGGCTCCACTTCACTCAGCTGCCCGATAAACCCGCTGCTTCTTCCCACTTTAACCTGAATAACAAACCAGGGCTCGGTGCTCCGGTTGGATCCAAACGGAGAGCCGGGGCTAGCTGGGAAGCTAGCAGAGGCTAACTGGCTGTGCTTCCCTCCAGTCATGCTGCGGCTATTCAGGTTAAAGTGTGAAGAAGCAGCGGGTCTGTGGGGCAGCTGAGTGAAGTGGAGCCTGAGGAGGAAGCACCGGTTAGCCCCGGTTTCACTACAGGCAGATTCACTCGCTACAGGGGCGGGGAAATAAAACCTGAACAGCCAATCAGAGTGATCTCTCTCTCCGACAAGCTCCACTGCCAATTCAACATGCTCAATCGGCCGAAAAGCCGCTGACGCCGAAGTACCAACGGTGCGGGACACACCGCAAAAACTAGGGAGACAGACGCTCACCGACGGCCCGACTTTGACCGACGGCCAACCGCCAGCTTGGTGTGTCAGGGCCTTTAAGCCTCTATAATTTTAGTCAGTCTATTAAAAGTGTATAGTTCAGTGTTAAATTATGTATGGCAGTGTTAATTTCATTGATGAAAACTATGACGAAATATTTTCGCCAACGACCTTTTTTCCATGACGAAAACGAGATGACGAAGTGTTAAAAATAGATCTCGATTATAAAAAACTAAGACAAATTCTATGTTTCATTTTCATTGATGAGACGAGACTTAATAAAAATGTTAGTGGTGAACTATTGGACATTGAAAGCTGAGAGCGGTCGTGCTTGTAATTATCTTTAAATGCCACATGAGCAACAGGCTGGTAAACTCCAGTAGATAGCGCCACTAGCCAGTAAAAATTTGTTGAGCAAGTTGTGAGCTGTAATTCAGCAGTAAATAATCAGCCCTGTGCGTCCGGCTGTGGATGGTGGAGCTGCTGAATGGATTTGTGAAGTTAGGTAGTTGCATCGCCAGACTTCATAGCTGATCCCTGCAGGAATTCACTCAGTCCGGACTGGAGAGAGTTTATGGGTTGATGCTGTTTGACAGGTAGGTAGGAGGCTCAGTTATCTGTGAGTGTAGCTGTGCTGTAAGTAAATAGTATAAACTCAAATCAGTTTTCTCTGACAGAGATGAAAGTTTAGTTTTAATCATCAACTCTGTGAGAGGACACAGGTTTAAACCTCCAGACTAACATGTTGCAGATTAAGAAAGAATTCAGGTTTTAATTAAGTTAGTTTTCTGCTTGTTAACAGTGAGATGGATAAGTCAAAGTTTAGATTGAACCTGGGTACAAATCCTAGTTGTCTCAGATTAGTTATTTGTGGTGTCAAAGTTTTTGAGAGCATAAATAGAGAAATGTTGAGCTTTTAAAATGATGAACCATAAGTGTGTGCTCGTAATCACACCTTTATTTTGTCAAACACTGCGGGAGAAATGACAGTTTGTAAGTGTGCAGGAATTATTTGTAGTTGTAGAAAAAAACTGTCTTAAAAACTGTTTTTATCAGTCACCTTGATTCTAATTTCTGATAAATGAAGTAGTCTAACTGGATTGGTTTTAAGATAAAAAACAACAACAACAAAAAAACAAGAAAACATAATGACTTAAAGTTAACTAAAATGTTTTGAATTTTTGTCAGCTAAAACTAGACTAAAACTATGAAGGATAAAAATGACTAAAATGTGACTAAAACTAATAAGTATTTTCGTGTAAAGACTAAGACTAAATCTAAAATAGCTGTCAACATTAACACTGCTGTGTGGTGGTGGACGTGTTTCAAACTTATCAATCCTGTGTGGACGTGTGTCTTGTAAATAAACTATTAGGAGACTCACCTTCCACTGGGTGCTGGATGCTCTCAGCAGGCACATCATCATAGATGACCTCTGTGTCTCTGACCACACTGGCTGGGCTGCAGCTCCCCGTACTATTGGTCTGTGGACTGACTGAAGAGGACACCTCAGCCTCCGCAGTGTCCTGCTGTGGGCTGCAGCCATTTACTGCACTGCTGGACATGTCTTGATCATCCTCTCCTATCAGAGAAGGCTTGCCTACAAAACAGTGAAACCACTGGTTTAAGAAGCTCAGTGTTGAAGGGTTGTAGCAGTACTGTCTCTGTGAAAAACACATGAGCTTTACACCATATTGACTGTGGTGTGTACATCAGATTCAGTTTCCACTGGCTATTACTGATTTTAATAGTGGTAATAAATACAGTAAAACATGCACTTGAATGGTAATTTATGTATAATACTAGACAGTTTAATCAGCTTTACTTTCCTTTTTACAAGATGAAACATGGCCAGAGCCTCAGATATTGTGGTGGACAGATTTGGAACACTAGTTGTCAAGAGCTCTTTATCCTTTGAAAAATTTAAAAGGAAATTATCATTACATTTAATTCATGATGTCTAATTATCTCTTGACTTGTATTTAAATATATATTCCCCCCCTTAGTATTCTATGTGTTGTATTCTATGTATTTCTAAGTTTTTATTGAATTATTTAGATGATAGATAGATAGATAGATAGATAGATACTTTATTCATCCCGAAGGAAATTAAGGCATCCAGTAGCTTATTCAACAGCAACACAACACATCCTCACACAGGTGCAAGTGCAAAAAAAATGCAAAACTAAAAACACAGTAAAACACAATAAAAGGGCTAGATCACGCCCAAAAGTCCATTGCACTATTTGTCACAGACTGCTCAGTGTGCTTCCTATTGTCATTTATCTTTTGTTGTATTTTTCTGTATTATGTAAGTTTAGTTCTTTTGTCTGCTTTTCTCCCTTTTTTGTAATTGTATGTTTTTCTATTTAGGTTGATTGGAGATCTGTTTGTATATGCCTGTGGCTTCTTGCCCTCTCCTGAAACATTTCTCATTTTTTAGTTTTTATTATTTGGATTGTATGCAGTTTCATGGGTGTACAACAAAACTTTTGTGGAAACTGGAGCCCCAGAGTAAGCAGAAGCTAACTGTGAACTGTAAATGTATGCTCACAGACCCAGAGTGATGGGCAGGTTTCTTTCAAAATGTAATATATTAGATATTATTAGTTACCTTCATGTGAAAGTAATAAGTTAATTTACAATATTACTCTGTGTAGAGTAATAAGTTACTTATTACACTACTTTTGTGTTACTTTGACCAAAATGAGCTCAGAGGACCTAATGTTCATTTTTAATGGATGAGGGTCTGGTTGTTTCACAGCAGCTAATCAAAGCACAGAAGCTCTAGTTTATTACAGTTCATTTCAAATCCAGTGCTGCGCAGGTCTGATGTGGGTCTATGATATGAAACACAACAAACAAATATTGAGGTTAGCAGAATAAATGGAAGGGCGTGTGTGTCAGTCACTATGTGAAGCGCATATTAATCTTATGCATAAGAACTGGACTGTGTGCTGCTGTTGCTATGTAGTTGTAGGGGATGTGAATGGAAACACATCCAACATACTACCATCACCCAGATGTGCCAATCATTGTGACGAGGAAAAACGTACTGGAGGCCAGCTCCTTATTGCTGCTGCTTTCAGGCTGCCATAGGATACAAATACAGAACGGGACATGTTGTAGATGTTGCAGGTGTATTAAGGGAAACACACTGAACATGATAACACACAGTACAGCATGACCCAAATGTGCCGATCACCGGCACCCTTCTTGTAGCATATAATAACATGGCAACAAACAACAACCTTTGGATGACATTTTTTCTGGTGGCACACTGGTGGAAGTGGAGCGGTGTTGATCAGTGTGGATAACTGAAAAATTAAAACAATAAACAGTTTATTTCAGGTGGTAACACGATATATTACTGCATTACTGCTAAAACATAATATAATACTTTATTACTATATTTTATATTACTATACACCTTACTTTTGTAATGTGTTACCCCCAACACTGGAGAGCCACAGCTGTAATGAGTGGGACTTGGTTGCAACACAACTAGAGGAGCTTTCTGAATGAGAGGATGCCAGCACTTCACATACAGTCTGCAAACTCTCCATCACCAACCATCCACAGTTCCCTGCCTTACTGACTGCCATTGTCTTGTGGACCTCTTACGATGATAAACTGGCAAAGACAATTTGTCTACAAAGTATGTTTTTGGCTCTCATCACTATTGTTTAATGACTTATTCTCAAATACCCAAAGTTTCATGGGCTATGTTCACCTTATTGTATTTGCGTTAGCTGTTTGTAGCGGCAAACTAGGCTGGAATCACACATTCTACAGCCACTGGTCATAACCACAGCTTACAACATTTTATGTTGTGGTACGTAACTTTACTCTTTTGATGATATGTAGCTAAATACATTAGTAAAATAGAATATATCTCATTTCCAAATATTCTAGTAATGTAGCTTTTCACAGATCATGGGAGTGCATATCAATAGTTTCTGTGCCTAGTATTTCATATTTTATTTTCCGATGTCTAACTAGACAGTACATCACATACTCTTGATATGGGTGAAAACGACTCAATATTATGGTTGAAGATGGAATGGAATTTTTTTTACGCTGATCTGAGCTTGTGCCAAGACATATATTGGTATCTAGACTTTGCCTCCTGGCTGTTTCTTAGTCATACTAATTATTTTTTTCCCTGTTGTTGTTTTATCTGGTGATAAGCTCCCTGGAATGTGTAATTGGAATGTGTTTCGGTCCATAAGTCTTTGTTAAGCAGGGCCTTAAACTGGATTTTAGGTTTGAACTTAATATGCAGGATTTATCCTATAAGGTTGTGTTTTCAAAGTGGGCTGTAATGTCATGGTACAGTGTATGTACATTCGTATACTTTTGATGAAAAGGGCCCAGTTCATTTTATTTCATTGATCACCCTAAAACACCTGGATTATAACTGCTTTGTTCCACAGGAAGAGGATTCAGCTCATGGGCTGTTCTGATTAAAAGTGTGTTTTCAGGAACATGTCAGCATATGATATAAACAGTATACTGAGGCTACAGTATTAATACTTTTTTGAGTTTCTGGAGTGCACCAAATTAAGTTTGTGTTTAACAGAGCACCCAAGTCACTCAAAGGAGGCACAGCTGTCTTGCATGGGATTTCTTAAAAGATTTGAAATACTGATTCATTTTCTAGGAGGAGGTTCACTGACTTCAGGGACGATTACTAGTTTAAAATCATGACACAAGACACCTCGGAAGAGCAGGTTTCACATACACATGAAGGTGACCTGTCATGACTGGAATAATGCAATTAAACATAACTGCACAAACACAAGATCCCTACCTCTGTATTCCCACAAGTACTACTGCACAAATACACAGGATGCGCTCTGAATCGCATACTTTTTCTTTTTACCTTTAGTATGTAGTGCAGCTGCCCTAAAAAAGTACGAAATGTTTCCAACTTTGACCCTCTTGCTTATATATCCGTTACCACGGAGATAAACCAAACGCTACATACTGAGTTCACCAGAGACGGAGATCAACCCACAGAGCTCTGCTGTTGTCACTTTGCAACATATGTAGTTTAACTTTAAAGTTTTAACTGCATAGATTGTAGATTCTAACATACTGGCAACAATTAAATTACATCTGCACTTCTCCGTCTCTGATATTTTTATTATTATTTTATTAGAGATACACGATATTGGATTTTTTGCAGATATCCAACATGCTGCTATGTAACAACTCATTTGGCTGATAACCAATACTGATATCAATATATCCACTTTTTCCCCACCTAATTTTAGTGATCATCAAGTCTCCTTTGTAGTGGAATTAACATCATATTATGCATGCATACTCTTATTGAGATGGCCCACCAGTAGATGGAGACATGAAAGACAATACTTTTCAATGTATGTAATATTCATTCATTGTACAAATTAAGAAAAAGCATGTTGGCTGATTCTGATGTTAATTTTTAAAGCCAGTATCGGCTAATACCAATGGCGTGCCAATATTATCACGCATCCTTATCAGGAACTGATAGGGGGGTATGGAGCAGAGGACAGCTAATGCTAACAGCTTGGCGAAACTGGCTGCATTTCACTGTAGCAGGAAATTCCAATTTGGATAGTAATTACTGTTTAAATGGTACGTTGGCACTCCACTCCACATTTTTCAAATAAAAAGAAACCTCACTGAAATGCAGCATCTTACCTTTGCTACAAGCTAGCTACTACCAAAGCTAACACTTACAGGCATGTTGCGTACCTTTGTTTAATCGCAGCGTGAGCTCTGAAACCACACTGAGCCACTCCTTGGCTCGATGTGATGCCTGGGCCGTCCGAATGCAATCAAACACAGAAACATCCTCACTTTGGTGCGCATAAAGGCACAGATCAGGCCAGGCTCACAGCCCAGGACCCCAGGCTCGCAGCCTGAGCTCCGGCTCTGAGCTGGATGTAGAGACCAGATGAAGCCTGTCAGATACTGATGTTCCTCTTATTTCTTACCTTCATAAATACTGCTCGCTTTCCAGAAACTCTCTGACTCTCCAGTCACTCCCAGATCAGAGGAGGTGGAACGTCTGCAACAAGCATTTCAATCTAGAGGTCAGTAGGTCAAAGAACTTCTCATATTTATAACAAGACATACTCTATCAGTTTCTAAGGTGTTTTCTCTCCCATTTTGAAGATGAAACTTCTGAACAGATAACACCCTGAAGTTGGCTGCCAAAAAAAGAAATGTAACTGAAAGTCCACTTGCTTATATGATGATGGCACATTGGTCACTTTGTAACAGGTGGTTGGTTGTAAGAGGCAGATTGTATTCCACAGAAGCACTGTGTGTCTGAAATTACGTACTTTCATTAATACACTTCAGTGTAGTACACTTTGTACACTACGTACTTCTTGTGTGGTGCACTAATTTCTAGTGCTGCACTGACTAACAATATTCCTAGTGGATCAATAGTTGTCATTTAGGGCCATTAGTCAACTAGTCGCCCGCATGTTTACGATATTAATTTGATTATTAAATTATATATTTTGGGCAGGGCAACACAATGGTTTGAGTTTAAGTTCTGAGAAAGAATAGTATAAGTAACACTGTTAACACTGTGCTACATTAGAGAAATACTAAACCATACTGAACCTTAATTAATATAGGCCTATACTATATCTACAAATGCATGTCAGAAACTGAGCGAGCCGCCTGTTAATTACACTGTTAGGAGAGCGGTAATGAATGTGCTAAGTGGCTAATGGGCATGTAGCTACTTCCATGTTTCAGATGCTACATCATGGTTGTAGTCAACGAATGATGGGTAAATGTTTGCCTGCAGAGTTAACATATCACCTTAGGTTCATCCTTCACCTTCTCAAAATGATCCCACACTTTGGATTTCCTGCCCACTGGGTTATTAACTAGCTTGTGGCGAAATTGCAAACAGACAGTGGAGCATTATCACCAACATTTGAACGTTATCTCCACCCACACATAACCAAACTTATGCCACAACCTTGATGCTGACTAAGATGTGCTACCATAGCTAGGAGCAAGTTAGCCAGCTAGCAAATGATTAGTTAGCTAGGAAGCTAACATTAGTACTCTGATTATTGCTTGCGGTACCAAATCATTACAGACTGAACAAACGTTACTGACGGCTTCTACTGGACAACAGTGTTGGTAGTAAGTGCAAAAACATGTATAATTAACAGGCTCCTTGTTGTCTCCAGCTGCCATGTAAAAAGTTGAGAAGTTTGTGATGTAGCGGAAGCCATCTGTTGAGGTCCATCATTCCACACTCAACTTTTGAGCCATTTTGACCAGTAGTACACTGCATTTTCCCATACTATGGAGTATGTACACACTTAGTGCACTTGTACACTCAAAATATTAAGTGTTGCGTGCAGTAGGATGCAATTTGAGATGCACTGACAGTCTACATTCTTTGCTGAACACCATGCAATGGAGTTGAAAGCTCTGGAATAAAGCTAGTAAGTGGACCTTGAGTAAACTTACTTACTTTTTTCATTTCTTGTCTGTCTTCTTCTTCTTCTTTTTTTTCTTTTTTTTTCTTTTTTTTTTTTTTTGTCAAACTACTGTTTCCGAGGGTCTGAAATTAAGTTTCACGCTCAGCTGGAGCCTTACATTTAAAATGAAACACCAGTTCAGTGGAAATCCCACATATAAAGGTGAATCAATCAGAGACCTGTGTAAATAAAAAATGGGACAGACAGGGAACTTTGCCACCCACAACATGACGTTTGTGGTAACAAGCAAATTCTGTGTGGAGTCCTGTCACATGACTAGAAAGTATGGGATGAAATTAAGTCTATTGTTTTCACCCTGTGTGTATATACATAATGGGCTCTAGTTTCGCAGACCAGGCGCGGCGGAGGCGCAGCGCACCTGCGCTTCGCCAACTGGGTGTGGCCAGGCGGATTTTGAAAGTTTGGCACACAGTGCGCCCTGGCGCAGCTACTCCTCTTTCCCACCTCCGTCCTACCTGCGCAAGTCGGAAAGAGGGAGGAGAGAAGGCGTGGAGTGGGTTTTACACACATCACACCAATCAAATGAGCCCCTCTCCTCACCCTTAAATGCGCCACGCGAAGGCGTAATGAGAGTTTACTCAATTCGCAGCGTTAGACGGCCAAACTTCTGCCAGGAGGAAACTGATGTTTTGGTCCAGGAGGTCCAAGCTCACAGTGTCCGAATATACGGACCCGCGAGCAGACCTCCACGGGCTGATGATGCAAAGGCAGCCTGGGAGGAGGTCACCACAATTGTAAATCAATGTTGAGTTTCTCTCGTGTGTGCACGCTCTCTCTTTCTCTCTCGCAGTCTCACTCTGTTTCTTTTCTTTTGGCTTTTCTAAGATGACAGATGCTGAATATATACTCCCTATCTGATGCTGTGGCTGTTTGTGGTTGGCTGAGAGGGATGTGAACTCATTAGTTTGCAGCTGTGTTAATCAAATCAGGTTGGGTTTCCATTACGCGTGCCAAACGTGCCAAACAGTGCCAATCCCCTTTGATCTGACATCAGATGTGACGGGACAGTCGATATAGAGATACATTTATGTGCTGATTGCAGATAGTTGCATTGAATAGTGTTTTTTTTGGGTATTTATTGCATCGTTAATGTGCCTGACATTCTGGAAACCTGCCTGTGAGGTTTTGGTGACGTGTGCGCACTGTCCGCCGGTCAGCCAAACTTCTGTCACTGCGCCAAGCTGGATCTGTCGACACCTCCCCCTGCTGCGCCGCCACACCCATCTCAGCGCATCTCGGTCCGCCAAACTACCAAACTGAGCGCGCCTCGGGTTGCGCTGCTCGAAACTAGCTCTGCGCGGGGTTCGCCATCCTGCGCTGCGCCGGGAAACTAGAGCCCAAAGTGTTGTAAAAAATAGGGAATATCTGTCTGAGAATATCTAAAGTTTAGCTGGCATGAGGTTCTGTTGGCTGTGAAAAACTGACAGGTATCAGAACTATGTGCTCAGACTGCATGATACCACTTCATCTTGAATACTGCACATGGCACTGACTTTATGTGATCTTTTCTGTTTAAATTTGCAGAGCTAATTCCAGTGGTAGGTGGCACAGTAGTGCAGGGGTTAGCATTATCGCCTCATAGCAAGAGGGTTCCTTGTTCAAACATGAGGTGTGCGGAATTTGCATGTTCTCCCTGTGTAAGAGTGGGTTTACTATGGGTGCTCCAGCCTCCTCCCATAGTACAAAGATTTGCAGGCTGGGTTAATTGGTTATTCTAACTTGGCTGTAGGTGTGAATGTGAGTGTGATTGGTTGTCTGTCTCTACGTGTCAGCCCTGTCATCATCTGGCAGCCTGTCCAGGGTGTACCCCACCTCTCACCCAATGTCAGCTGGGATAGGCTCCAGCCCCCCAGTGACCCGTAGGATAAGGGGTTATGGAAAATGAACAATCATTTCAGTGGTGATGTTGGTCAGTTTTGATGCCGGGTTCGGACAACACTTGGGCCTCTAGTTTCGCAGACGGGGTGAGGCGGAGGTGCAGCTGACATTCTGGAAAGCTGCCTGTGAGGTTTTGGTGATGTGTGCGCACTGTCCGCCCAGGGGCGAAAATCCCATTTCATAGTTGGGGGGGACAATAAACAGTAAAATTTTAGAGAATAATTCCAGGGGGAGACAAGGAAAAAAAGTTGTAGCCTGTCTTTTATACAACATCTTTTACCGCAATTTGACGCTTTAATCTTTTCTCTATCTCTCCAACAGGCAGGCATAGGACCTTTCTTAGCACTGGCTGAGTCCACCTGCACATGTCCAGATTTAAAACAAAATGACTGAAATCAAATTAACATGTACACATCGACAACAGTCAGGTGCGCCGTGCTGTCCAAGGTGCTGAGTGTGTCTGGAGCAGAGCAGGTCTCTGTCTCCCCGTGCGCAGTAGTGTGAATATTTATGCCATTAAGTAAAGGGAGAAAACATGTCTCTCATTGTTTAATAGCAGCAAAACAATAAGGCTTCATTCATCAAAGACAGAAACTCAATCTCTCTCCTTCTCTCCCTCTTTTTCATCTGGCTCAGGTGTGTGGAATGGATCCTTCGTCTCTTGCTGGCTGCAGGAGCAAACCGTTTTTGTTTTTTTTTTTTTGTTCATTTTTTTAACCGGCAGTGAGGTAAACATTTCCTGCAATTAAACCAGTAAACTGGTTTATAAACAGTGTGCTGTGAGATCTGCTGCTGTGCACCTCAAAACCATGCGTAATAGTCGCGCATAATGGCCACTCCTCGTCAGTTAAACTGCACGTCTTTCATGTTTGTCTCTCTGACAGGTGGAGAGCCTACAGATATTAACTACGAGCCACTCCGCCACTGACTGCTCTTGTCCTGTCCTCTCCCTCTTCTTTCTCTCCTGTCCTCTCTGACTATCACTACACTCTGGCTTTTGAATAATGCAGGAGAAATGTTGCAGACAGTTTATATTATCAGCCTGGGCCTGGGGCTTGTTGTAACAGTAAATGGGATGTGCTGTAACTTGTGTAAGTTAAACTGTGTCTGTGTGAGTGTACATCTTACCCCGTGCAATGTGGGCAGCAGGTCCAGCCACGCGCTGCAACTGCTGTCAAGTACTAACGGCTGCTAGCCCCGCCCATTGGAAAGAGTGTGGGATATACCACTACTAGCAATGAGAGGGGGGGACTAAATCTTTTAAGATTTAAATAGCACATTATTGTGCGATTATAATGAGCACCGCTTACATTGTGCTTTTAATAAATACTACTGCATTGTTCAAAAATTATTAATTGTGTCTCAAATTAGGGGGGGGGGGGCAGCTTTACTGAAGGGGGAATCATGTCCCTCCTGTCCCCCCCGGGATTTCCGCCCCTGTGTCCACCGGTCAGCCAAACTTCCACTACACCGGCTGCGCTCCGCCTGCGCTGACAGTAGACCTGGTTTCAGCTGGCGAGCTTTTAGCGCACCTTTGGCAAAGCCTTTTGGCACGAAACTGTCACTGCGCCAAGCTGGATCTGTCGACACCTCCCCCTGCTGCGCCGCCACACCAATCTCAGCGCATGTCGGTCCGCCAAACTACCAAACTGAGCGCGCCTCGGATGGCGCTGCTCGAAACTAGCTCTGCGCGGGGTTTGCCACCCTGCGCCACCCTGCGCCGCGCCGGGAAATTAGAGGCCAAAATTTGTGTTTGTTCCAACAGTCACATGTCAGATTATGCAATGGTGGAGTCATTAAATCTTGCTGTGACTTGGCTGACAGACATGACAGACTACATGTTGGTCCACGACCAATCATCCATGGTTGTCTTTCACAACGTGTATGATGCCATTGGATTATACTTGTTCTATTTCTATTATTATTGTCATTATTTCAGTCACTGTGGCTGTTCATGTCCCAGCCAAAATGTTCTTGTAGTAACGTAAAAAGAAGGCCAGAACAACATTTGAAGCACTGCATGAAAACTATGCAAGTCTCATGAAATGTTTCACAAAAAAAGTCTGTTTAGAAAATGAAGGGATTCTCTCAGCCGAAATAACAAGGGGCTTTTTATTTTAGAAGGATATAGGAAGTGTTGAGTTTGAAATGACGGTGCAGAGTATTCGCTTTAACAGGAGTGGACCAAAAATAAAATTAGAAAAATAGAGAGGGAATAATAAATAAATGCCCGTTTCAAATGTAGTCTGTTTCAAATGAAGCTGGTAACCTCTGCAGTTGTAGTAAGAAAAGACCCCGCCACTATTTGTGAATTTTATTCCTTTATAGCTGCCTTCTGGGGGCGGCTGTGGCTCAGAGGTAGAGCGGGTCGTCCACCAATCGAAAGATCAGAGGTTCGATCCCGGGCTCCTCCAGGCTGCATGTCGAAGTATCCTTGAGCAAGATACTGAACCCCAAATTGCTCCCGATGGCTGTCCCATCGGTGTGTGAGTGTGTTAAAACTGAGTAGCAGGTGGCACCTTGTATGGTAGCCTTGGCCTCATAGTGTAAAAAGCGCTTTGAGTGGTCACTAGATGACTAGAAAAGCGCTATACAAATGCAGGTCCATTTACCATATATCCTTCTCCATTATGAAGAACTGACATCCTTTGCTAGCCTGATGCCAATGACAGTTCTAACCGGGTTGCCTCTGCTGTTTCATGCCATCATTTTTCCCTTTTTACCCTAATATCTAAAAGGCTGGGGTGTTGTGCCATACATTTGTCCATGGCAGCAGATCGCTCTGTGTTCCTGGCTAAAGTGACGGCTGTGACAGGAGAAGTTGTGGAAAACCAAAAGAAAACCAAACATGCTAAACTTTCTGTTGGAACTGTGTGAGGCATGCCAGACGTGGTGTCAGTTGTCATCTACTATGACACACTACAAGAGATAAAAAAATACATTATTGTGTACAACACTCATTGTTATTCACGATCTGAGCTGACAGCGTACGATGCTGCATTGGGTTATAATTGGCTGAAATCATGTGGTCTGAACCCGTCATTAGTATGGAGGACTGGAACTGCCAAAAATAAAAATAAATACATAAATAAATAAATGAGTCAATAAATAAATTCATATGCCATTAAATTGCACCAAAATGCCTAAAAAATAAATGTAGGCATTAATTAACTGCTAAATTGCGTCTTTTCTTTTTACATTTACATTCCCTCACACATTCTTTGTATGTTTACATTCCTACATACATTTTAACATTTACATTCCTTCACTCATTCTTTATACATTTACACTTCTTCATACATTTACACTCCTTCACACATTCTTTGTACATTTACATTCCTTCAGACATTTAATACAATTTATACATTTACATTCCTTCCTGAATTCTTTTCACATTTACATTTCTTCATGCATGCAGAAAGGCATGAAGAAATGTAAATGCAAATGAGGGGGCTGTCCAAAGTGTGTCACCCCCGTGACACACTTTGGACAGCCCCCTCATTTGCATTATGAAACCCCCGAGTTTGCTAACGCTCAGCTCTCGGGGGTTTCATTTCCACTAGCACAGGTTAGCTAAGCTAACCCATGAATTAACCAAACTATGGTGCTTTCACACATATTAGTGCGCTGTCTTGGTCCATACCTGGGGTGCCAAATTGATACATTTCAGTTCTTAAGTTTCCGCATAGTTGTGTCTCCATGGTTTCAGTTTACTTCTCCTTACTTTTTAGCGCATCTTTTTCCAGTCGCTTTAGCATCTTTTCTTGGTCAGTTGTCATGACTCTCCGCAAGTTCTGCAGCATTTGGACCAGAATGAAAACAAATGTGTGTGAACGCGAACCTTAAAAACTGAAATGTACCAAATAGGCGAAAAGTTCACCCCATGACACACTTTGGACAGCCCCCTCATTTGCATTTACATTTCTTCATGTGGCAGGGAAAAGAAAAGTAAATGCAAATGAGGGGGCTGTCCAAGGTGTGTCACCGCCATGACACACTTTGGACAGCCCCCTCATTTGCATTTACTTTTCTTCATGCCTTTCTGCATGCATGAAGAAATGTAAATGTGAAAAGAATTCAGGAAGGAATGTAAATGTATAAACTGTATGAAATGTCTGAAGGAATATAAATGTTAAAAATGTATGTAGGAATGTAAATGTAAAAAGAAAAGATGCATTTTATCAGTTAATTAAAGCCCCTACAAGGAACTTTCATTTTGAGTTGATTTTGGCGACCCTGTGGACAAAAGCCCGACCCTGTGTTTTGCCGGAATGAAGCCTACATTTCCCATGAGCTCTAGCACGTATTGTCGTAAAGACGCTTACCTGGCTCGCGCATGTGTTTGTTTTTGGGGATGAATGAAACAACAAGACGGGAAAGCTTTGCCCCCGCTCCCATCGGGGATCCCAGCTCACCTCTGCCGCGCCCCAGCTCCACCTCTCCGGCGTAAGCGCCACTGCCGCCGGGGTAAACGCAGCGGTCGGCTGGTAAGGCTGAAGGCCTGTTTGGCGAGCACTTCCACAGCTTCTTGGACTGAGTATGGAGCGGTGCCTCGCCCTCTTTATTTCTTGGCACTCGCTGGACCCTGTCGACGCCTGGCTGGTACCTGTCGTCTGCCCAGATGAGGTGTTCCAGCCCCGCGGCCCCTGCTCTCCTCGTCCCCGCTGGCGCACGGTGAATCTGCACAACCTGCGGCCTCTGTGTGTGGCTCCCCGGACAGCTAACGCCGTGGACCCACCGGCTCCTGCCAGGATTGGGCTGGTAAATGCTAGATTGCTAGCGAACAAAACGTTTATCCTGAAGGATTTCCTGACTTCCCGAGGATTGGATTTTCTCTGTGTGACTGAGATGTGGCTGACTGTTGGTGAGTCCAGTGCTTTCACAGAACTTTTACCCGATGATTGCTGCTATTTTAACTCCCCGCGGACGTCGGGTCGAGGAGGAGGAATAGCGACTATTTATAAGAGTCACTATAAATCTAAGCAGCTAGGTAAGATGACATGTGCCGTCTGAGTGCCGTAAATCGTTTCGTCCTGGAAGCGACCTGGGGCGGACCCGGACACAGTTTCCTAAAGGTATGGATATACACTATATAGAAATAGCTTATCTTCACACCGATGGTCTCATTTGCTGTTGTAGGTCACGCACAGACATCAGCAGAAACAAGAGACTTTTGCATATCCCCTTAAAAGTTCCTTGTAGCGGCTTTAATGCCTACATTTATTTTTTATGCATTTTGGTGCTATTTAATGGCAAATGAATTTATTTATTTATTGACTCATTTATTTATTTATGTATTTATTTTTATTTTTGGCAGTTCTGGTCCTCAATACATTAGTTGCACTGATTCTCTTTAAGATAAGCCAATATGGGAGTGGCATTTTACTGTTGTCTTGTTGTGTTCTGTTTTTTCTTAAACTACAAAGCTTCACACTATGGAGACTATGGTCATTTTGTGACTGTGTTCACAGATGGATTTGGTGAATGTTTACCACCTAAAATCCTGTTACAGTATTAATAGAAGAAACAATATAGATATTTGTCCAGCTTCCTTTTTTCTACTTGGTGTTCAATTATACTTATATTGTACATGGATGAAATTCTGCCCAACTGTGCAAAATGTTTTTTCCTTCGTAATGCTCTAGATATTACACACAATAATGATTTTAAAACCAATAATAAAAGATAACTGGTCAACCTATGTTTGGCTTACAGATTTGAGTGTGGTCAAATAAATGTTAATGTGTGTTAAAGGCTGTAATTTATTCCATCATAACTTACCCCTCTGGTGACTCCCTGATCTCCATCCCTGGTAAAAGAAAAAAAAAATCAAATAAAAAAATGTTACAGTACCATCTACAAGCATAAAACCCTTATTTGAATATTCACCTGAGCAGTGGCTTTGGCACAGTGAGACATCTGGGCCCTTTTGCCCTGTGCTGAATGGTCCATTCATGCCCTGTCGTACTGTCTCTTGGGCTGTGTTTGTCTTGGCGTAAAGGTTTGACACTGCTGTCTCTGTGGTCCAGTCACTCTTCATCAAAGAGTCAGAGCTCATCTCTGTAGGTCCAATGTCATCCCCGTCATCAAACTCAAACTTCTCCCCCTGCTCACCTTCATCCTCATCCTCATCTTCCTCTATGTGTGACGCTCCATTAGATACAGACACTGAGGAAACAAGCAAGTGATTTTAAATGAAGTATTACCCTGTTTCATATTCATCTCTAGAAAACATGTAATTTTGAATTTGGCTTTCCAGCCAGTGGCGACATGTAAATCCGAGACTACTTTGCTGCGAGATGAAGGGCTACTGCTGAGCCACTATTGTTTTTGTAAAACGCAGAACATTATGATGTCACAGTGAAGTTGACCTTTGACCTTTTGGATATGAAATGTTATCACTTCATCATTTTATCCTATCAGACATTTGTGTGACGTTTTGTCATAACTTGTAGTTATGAGTTATGGCTAAAAACATATTTTGCGAGGTCACCCTGACATTGACATTTGAACTTCAACCACAAAATTCTAATCAGTTTATTCTTCAGTCCAAGTGTCAAATTGATGATTAGTGTCTTAAAGGGACATTGTGTAATATTTTCAGTTGTTTATTGTTGTTTATTCATAAATATGTCATCACTGGTGTACTATTACCTCTGCCAATAATCTGACTTATTCTCATAAAAGGAGAATTTCGGATTTGTTTGTTCATTGTGCGGGTAGGTCGTCTGTGGGCTTCCATTACGTTTTGCCATCTTGAGAATACACCCGCCAGCAAGGGACATACAGCACCGCCTTCTGCATTTTCTTTGAGAGCCAGGCCAGCGCTGCGTGACTGAGAAGCCAAAGGAGAGGAGCAAGAGGCGCTTTGCTACTACCCTGGCAAATTTGAAACAAAGTCCCACTCTGAGCATAATGCAGGATCATGCATATGCAGCATCATGGGAGACGGAATCCTTGTCTCCAAGAAAGCGCAAAAGGGAATAGAAAAGGCAACGTGACCGGTGTGATGGAAAATTCTGTGTTTAACCATGTTTAACCTATAATGTGTTCTGCATATGTTGTGTACCCATGTCCTAAGGTTACTTGTTTTGATGAGACTGAACTTCTCACCTAATGATGTGTGTCGCTTATTTAACCCCTACTGTGACAGCAGTGAGAGACAACAAGGTCACGAGCCAGGGAGGCTCAGACACCAAGATTATGAGCCAGGGAGGACAACAAGTGTCCTTGTTAGTCTGAAGAGATGTTGTGTTTAAAGAATGTCAAGGCACCACATATTTTGACTGTTGATGTGCATGTGTTATGGGAACTATAAAGATAGCAGGGCAAGAGAACTTGCTAGGCATTCACTGACTGACTGTTCATGCGGTTGTATGTTTGAGTGTCTCCATTCATGAATGCTTATTAAAACTCAAGAAAGACAACCGACGTGTGAAGACTTTCTTTAAACTGTTCATTAAATAGGAGTGTTGTCACCACAATCACGCGAATTCAGAAAATGAGGGTCAGCATCGGGGTAGCCTTTCCCAGGTAGAGAGAGCTGCTGAAGGAGAAAGGTAATGCAATCACAGGCCAGCGCCGCTGTTAGCAGTTAGTTTTTTTAATTCGCCGGTCACGCTGCCTTTTCTATTCCCTTTTGCACTTTCTTGGCGACAATGATTCCGTCTCCTGTGATGCTGCATATGCATGATCCTGCATTATGCTCAAAGAGTGGGACTTTGTTATGCTGCAGTAGTGCCGGGGTAGTAGCGGCGCTGGCCGCTAACAGCGGCTAAGAGCTGTTAGCGCAGTGATGCAAGGAGAGGGATGAGGTGTGTGAGGTTGAGCCATTTGTCAGTTGTCAAAAGACAAGACGTGATTGGTTCAATTTACACCCGGCCCAACAGCCCTACGTTGTAAACACAGCCAGCATGGTGAGGAGGGGGTTTGTCAACTCGCGTCATCATCGCCCATGAAGCATTGGATGATATGTTTTCATCAATGTTATCATAGCTTTTTGGTACACAGTGGCTACAGTTGTTGCAATACGTGTTTGAAACAGTGAGGCGCTAGAGTGCGCTATCCATTTGGATGCAATATATGATTTCAACGTTAGATGGGAGAAATTCCTACACACTGTAGCTTTTAGGTGTTCTTCAGATATTGTGTTCATGAGAATGAGGCAGATGCAAGGTCACTCTGACTCCGACCTTTGACCAACGAAATCGAATCAGTTCATTGTTGAGTTCCAAATAAACATTTGTGCCAAATTTGAAGAAATTCCCTCACAGTGTTCTTGAGATATTGCATTCACAAAAATGACACAGACAAGGTCACAGTGTCCTTGACCTTTAACCACCAAAATCTAACCAGTTCATCTTTGAGTGAATTTTTGTGCCAAATTTGAAGAAATTCAATCAAGGCGTTCTTGAGATACTGCGTTTATGAGAGTGAGACAGACAAGGTCACAGTCACCTTGAGCTTTGACCCATAACTGCCGAAAACCAATCAGTTCATTGGTGAGCCCAAGTGAATGTTTGTACAGGACGGACAGATGGATAACCCGAAAAAACATATTTTTTGTATACCTCCCTGCCAGCAATAGAGGTATAAAAACAATTGAATTGTCATTTATGTTATATTTACACTGTAAACTGAGTAGTGTTTGTGCTCTGCCATGAACGTCCAATTAGCTGGAAGAACCATAAACTGCCTTTACACGTACACAGGTGGAAGCCAACAAACTGATGCTGTGGGTGTTATTGTTAACAGATTTCAGCCGGCACACTGGGCGTCATTTATATTATATTATCTTTATGAGTTTGTAAGTATGCAACGGTATCAATTTCATTACCATCATTAAAAACATCTGCCGCGCATATAGGCCTATAGGGGCCTAATATAATATTAAATATAATTTATTTAATGCCTAAATAATGCGTGTTTGTCCAGCACCTATGTATGTGTGGTTGAGTTTTCAATTTAATACTATTACAATTCAAAACTAATAGTAGACTATAATGTTTCTCTTATAACTGCCCTTTACTGTTGTCGGGAGATGACATTTGATAAAGTTTTTGGATGTGACGTCATCACGTGACAGCTCAGACGTGAGAAAGAGAAGAAAAGATGGCAAGCCCTGCATCAAGCGAGTTGCCCCCCCCCCCCCCCCCCCCAAAAAAAAACACAACTTCACAACTTCTGCAAGCAGCAGCAGGTCCAGTGGCCATCAGAGTGGAGGAGGGAGAAGTGCAACCCAAACCACCCAAAAAAAGATGACTAGGCAGTCTCCTTCAAAGAAAAGCCGATGTGGCAGCAGGTCCGGTCAGCACCATACAGGAGCAAGCAGGAGCAGAGATAACTGCCTGTTATTCAGGGAGACAAAGACCTCCTTCTCAGGTGGAAATGTGATGGAGCCAGGCATTTTCCTCTGATGTCAACGGTTGCCCGAAAGTAGGTTACCTGTGCGTTTGTGCCACAAGCTCTCCATCAGAGCAGGTGTTCAGCACAGCGGCCAAAGTTGTCAATCCACTACGTGCCCTGCTCCAGCCGGAAAAAGTAAACATGCTGGTTTTTCTGGCAAAAATCCTTGAATAGTTTTGAAGCATATGATGCTGCTATAGTTATCATTATACTTTGTTTTTATTTCATTTTCAATGAGGAGTAGCCTGTTCTGACAGACAGAAAAATTCGGACTTGGAGAGGGTGAACTTTTCAAACTATAGGCTCTAAAAATAAACCAACGAACAGTATTTCCCGTTGCGTTCTCAGGATAGGATTATTATGCCCATTTTCAGTCATGCCTTGTTATTTATTGTTCTGCTTTTCTTATTTGATGAGCCCTAGTATTGGATGCTGTAGAGCTGTGCTTTTAATGTATTTGATTTATGTTGAGAGAATCTAAAAATAAACCATCGGACAGTACCCATTGCGGTCTCGGGATAACGCTGTATAGCACATATTTCCGTTACTGCCATTTGTTATTTATTGTTACTTTTTTGGAAGTGGACTGTAGCCCACAGACAGTGTTGTTATTTCATTCTGTTTGGTTGACTGCTGCATTTGCACTTTTTTAAATATTTATTAATAAAAGTTAATGTTATACATGCTTTGTTGTTATTTTTCAGTATTCTTAGGCCTATGTAATGTTTGCTGTTCTGTTTCTGAACAGTATAGGCACAAGTCGACATTTTGGCCACTCCCCCTGAGCCCTTTAAAGTGATTTTTAATTAGTCACAGTAATACTGCATACCCCAGGAAAATGTGTGGAAGGTTTAACAGTAACAAAATTTGGATACCGCCCAGCTCTAATGACTTGACTTGTGACTACCTTGACCTGACCAATGACTTGACTCAGCTTTGCTTGACTTAAAGTGATAGTTCAGGTTTTTGGACATGAAGTTGTGTGAAACGCTGACCGTCCGTAGCTCTGATGTAATGGTGTCACTACTCTCAACGAGCCTCCTGCTCTGAGAAATTGCCCGTAGCTTACGGGATAAAAAATAATTATCAGCTCACCTGTGTCCAGGTGGGAGGTATGGCAAGGTATGTTCCTGATGATGAAGTCTAGGAGCAACTTGTGCAGGGCTGGTTAGTTGTAGCCTCATGTATCAAAATGTAAATGAGGCTTCAACTACAATCAAATGTAACTGCTGAATGTGTGATAATCAGCAATTACATTGAGTCATTATGTGTAGTATTATTCACAAGATCTGATGATCAGATGACCTTTTGCAATGATCTTTTTCACTCATATATAGCTCAGCTCCTGCACTTTTTGAAGTTGAGATGTGTGTGTTTCTCTCCACTTTGTAAACGAGAATATGCACCAATGGCGTGTAATAAACTAAAAAATGTCAAGAAATTCTTGAAATACAACAGAAATTTCTCAATTTTGTTCTAGGCAAAAATCACAGACTTTCACTAAAAAAATCATACAATTTTAAGGAAGTTTGTAAATATTTTTTGGGGTAAAGTTGTAATATTTTGAGATTCAGTAAATTTTGCGTAAATGTGCTGTAGTAGATTACTATTTATGTGCTACAATTTACAGCTTGTTTGTAGGGATGCACCGAATATTCGGTAACCGAATATATTCGGCCGAATATTGCAAAAAACACACATTCGATATTCGGTGGAATAAGTTAAAAGCAAGGCCGAATAATAGCAGCGTGTTTTGATGGACAGAGTAAAATGTCGGCAGTGTGGTGATATTTTACTCTGTCCATCACCGCACTCGCATTTGCGACTAAAAATAGTTTTGTGCGGGCAAAATAAATCATTCAGCACGCTGTGCGAGTACAGATTTCAACCAGCAGCAGAAACTAAACGGCGAATCCCGCCGGTTGTGGGTTGAACAGGGGTCACAGACACGGACAGGAATACGTATTCCTGTCAAATACGGCAGCGCATGATAACGGCTTACCGGCGATGGAGAAGTCCGGCTCCAGGTAAATAACTTGTTGTCATGACTGCCCAAAAGTACCTGAACAGCTGAGCCATGGCGGCACACACTATGTGGCGTATCACAGGAGAAACGAGCCGTCCACATTTCTCTCTTTGTGGCAGGTAACGGTCCACAAACCTCACCGCACTTCATTTATTTATTTTATTTTGATCGCCCCTCTGTTAATCACTTATTTATGCTGTTTTTGCAGTATGAATAAGTCA
Organism: Epinephelus lanceolatus; assembly: GCF_041903045.1. Classification (NCBI taxonomy): domain Eukaryota; kingdom Metazoa; phylum Chordata; class Actinopteri; order Perciformes; family Serranidae; genus Epinephelus; species Epinephelus lanceolatus. The sequence goes on from NC_135741.1 coordinate 47,229,867, forward strand.
GTAAGTACTTTATTCCATTGAAATATCATTGATGTATTATAGAAAAGTGATTTATCCTTTTATAAATGACAAAAGGCACATCTGCCTCATTTTCGCTGTGGTATCATGATACTACTCAGAACCGTGATACTTTCACTGGTATCGTACTGTGGGTCCCAATTTTGGTACCGTGACAACACTAATCTGGAGGGTTCATCTGCAAAAACTAATGAAAAACTTAAAAACAGCATTCAGTATTCGGTACTCGGTATTCAGCCAAGCGTTTAATATTATTTGGCTTCGGCCACAAATTTTCATTTCGGTGCATCCCTACTTGTTTGAAACCACACAGTTTGATGGTCAGAAATAAGATGAAAATAATGATACTCATTTCCCCCCAGGCATGCACTACTGTTGCGAGGGTTGAACCGGAACAATCAGAGCCCACAATGGATCCCAACCCAGAAAAAATGCAAGATATGTTTTCTGGAGTCCAACCATCTTCATCTACTCCAGTGAAGCCCTCCACCTCTGCTGATTCATACATGAGGCTTCAACTCACCAGCCCTGAGACTTCATCATCAAGAACATACCTGGCCGTACCTCCTACCTGGACACAGTCAAGAGTAAGCTGATAATTACTTTTTTTATGGTGTTTACACTTTGTGTAAATGAACAGCTGAATGTCACACATTACTTTATAAGGAATATTTTTACACAAGGCCTAGTGAATGTATAAACTTTGAATACTACACGTAATGTCTCAAATGTCATTGTTACTTTTATTTGTGTGAATATGTTTGGTCAGCCACTTGATACACTTACTCATTCATTTTTTCATTTTTTTAGAAGTCAGAGATCCAAAATCTACAAGATGCGTTGGAGACATTGGATACAAGTCTGAGTTCAGAGGAAGCACCATTTGAAGATGACAGCTCATTTCTTCCACCAGACTCCCCACAAACATCTAGCCGAGATACAAGCGTTGATGCACCACCAGAACAAAGCAGAGACTGGTCAGAAAGGAGGTGGATTATCAATGAGTCAGCCCTTAAGGAATTATTTGAAACTCGCCATACTTGTGGGATTGTCACTGATGACAAAAATGTAACCAGGACTGGCTCCATGATAAAGCTAAACTGGACATGTACAAATGGACATAGTAGATCATGGCAATCATGTCCTCATGTCAATGGAAAGCCAGAGAATAGTATCATATCGTCAGCAGCCATACTTTTCACCGGGACAACCCAGACTGAAATTCAAGAGTGGGCTGATCTTGTCAATTTGCAGCTTCCAAGCAAAACCACTTATTATTCGTTGCAGTCTGCCGGTCTGATACCAGCTGTTCATGATACCTACAATGCAATGCAGGAGGAAATTTTGACAGAGCTCAAGGAGAAAACAGCTGCAGGTTGCGACATTGATGTTGGTGGTGATGCAAGGTAAATTTGCATTCTTGTGTGTAAAAGATTCTGTACCACATGAATCTATTTAGAATTGGTAAATCTGTGCCGATAACACGCCAGGGTTTTTTTTTTTTTTCATATTGTCTTATTCCTTTTTTTTGATTTCATCAGACTCCCCAGGTTACTCTGCGAAGTACACTACATATAGCTTCATAGATGACTCGACCAAGAAAATCATCATGTCTGATTTTGGCAGATATCAGACAAAAGCCAGCTGATTTTGTTGACGTGTACAGTGCTACTTTATGATTTCATCATTCATTTTTCTAAAATACAACAGGTCACTGAAACCACAAGTTCACCAGCGATGGAGAAAGTCAGTTTCCAGAGGGGCCTGGATCGTCTGCTGCAATCTGGAGTTGGTGTTGGCGTTGTCACCACAGTCACCCATCAATAAGGACGCCGATGAGGGAGTCCTACCCTGAGATAAAACATCAGTTCGACCCATGGCATGTGGCAAAAGGTAATAGTTATTGTAAGTTATTACGTGTGAAATCAAACATAGTATTTTGTTTATGAAAACTGAAATCCAAATTTTATAATTCAGGCTGTACGTTTCTTTATAAAATAACTATTGTTTGGGCTTTTCTTATGGTTTGCTATCCCTTTTTATTGTTGTTGCATTATTTAGGTGTGAAAAAGAAGGCAACTGCAGCAGCCAAAAAGAAAGACAGTCGTGAACTGCAGCCATGGATCAAGTCTGTGGGCAATCACTTGTGGTGGTCCTGCAGCTCTTGTGGTGGTGATGAAAAGGTAATGATTACTTTATCAATTAGACCCTTTTATTACTTGACAAATACACTGTGAGTAGGCCCCACTTGATTTCCAATTGCATACTGTAGATGACAAAAAATGACAGTAAAAGCAATATAATCAAATAATGTATGTAAAAGTGGGGGAAAAAAACATGGTTCCTCGGATATTCATTTTATTCAATCCTAGATAAATTTGTCCGAAAAATCTAAGGGTAAACTAATCACAGTTGATTGTCGTGTAAACCATGTCCAATGAGATATAGTATGGAACCATGGTGCATAGCAAAGGAAGCCATGAGACAATTTCTTATTAGAATCCACTTATATTTTTATATTTGTAAACTAAAGTTTTAAAAAAAAAAATCTAACTCAAGGAACTGAGAAGACTGTGGACCTCTACCCTCTATCATGTCTGTGGCATCCACCGTTGGGAGGAGGATGGAGAAGAGTACACGTCTACATGAGGAGCTCACCAACAAGCAACAGCAGGGCAGTGCTGCATACAGCGCTCTCAAGGCCATCGTACTCGATAAAAACCTTTTGAGAGACCTGGGTCAAATAACCCTATTCAAACACACTGGTGAGTTGGAATAATCTTATCACTATTAGGTGGACCATGCTTGATAGCTTTTATTAGACACTCTTTCAGCTCTTCAATGATATAAAACTATAAGATGCTTTGACCAGTCTGTGCCGACATTGTATTTGCAAATTTTTAACAAATCAAATTATTTCTTTCATCCACACTTCTAAAATGTCATGGTGTTAGACTGTTATGAAAAAATAGGGAGAAATGTCTGAATCTAATCTGTTGTTTCAGGTGATCTTGAGGTTTTCCACAGTTCCATGTTGAAATATGCTGAGAAGAGGAGCCGCTTCAAATATCCAACCATGTTGGCACGAACCCAGCTGAGTATCCTTGACCACAACCACAACGTTGGCCGTCAGCAGTCTACTACTCTCTCTGGTAAGCATGAAAGATGAGGCAAAAAGAGAACATTACATGGTCTGCTATATCGTTATGTGCACCATAAAGTCACATTTTCACATAATTACACCGACATGTTTTTGATTATTCAGTGGATTTAGATAAGAACTACTGTTTTATCATTTTGGATAGGTGCCAGTCTACTAATATGTGATTCATTATCATTACTCCCCTAGGAAAAGCAAAGTACAACGTGTTTCATTCCAGGCTGTCAAATCAATGGGTCGCAAGGAAGATCTATCAGCCAACGAGTCAAGATTTCCGTAAAGACTTAGTGCATCGTGTGATTCAACGGGAACTTGAGAAGAAGGTCAAGCTTGCCGATAAGCACTTCCACGTCCATCAGGCAGTCAACATACCAGCTAATATAGCTCCAGTTCCAAAGCCCAACAAAGCAGATGTGGTAGAAAAACATCTATCACGTTTCTAGAGCCACAGTGGAGTACAGCATATCACCTCAACTCAACTCTACTTAGCTTAGGTACAAAAGCATCACTGTTTGAGGTGTGGTCACCAGGTTTTATTACTTGTATTACAACCATACAGAATTTTTGTTTATTTTTTATTTTTTTTATAACACCTTATCACTTTAGTTCTAGTTTGTTACAGTAGTTGTCCAATTGAATGCTGACTGAGATAGGATTTTTTTTTTTTCCCCAGTAATTGCATCACACGTTGTGTTTATTTGTATTTATTTATTTATCACATGTTGTTTTTATCACAGAGTATTTATTTGTAACAAATATAATAAGTATTTTGGTGATTTATTTTCTGTTGAAAACACAACTGTTGAAAATAAAGTTTTATAAACATACAAAAGTTTCTAAAAAAGACAGAGTGACTCCTCAGACTCCTTGAAGCCAACATATTGTCCATTTGTTGATAGGTATGTTTGTCTTATCATGTTCACCACACATGAGGGAAGAACATGCCTATCCCCTTTGCCCAGCTGTTCTCCGTTGAGGGCCGATTCAAGCACCATCCGGTAGCCAACCAGCCTGTATTGTCTGAAACAGAGAAATACAAAATACAGTGGTTATGGGTGTAGGCCTGTATATTGCTAAACAAGATATATGGTTGACTAGTTGATGTCATGTGGCCCATTTTTATTAGCCTGGTATCATGATGCTTTAGGCACACTTATTGAAGTAGCTTATATTCCTTTTATTGACAGAATGGTAAGTGAAATTATGAAGTATTAGGATGTAGCCTACAGTAAAGTAACATGACAAAGGTGTAAGGCTATTATAGATCTATAGGCTATATGAAAACAATCATCAAGTCAAGTAAACATCACTAAGTAGGCCAACAGAGATACCACAAATACACACAACTGCTAATGAATTAAATAATCATTACATGTACAAGATATAACCAAACACTTACTTTACAGACAGCTGGCCATCAGGTCCAGCTGGCTTGGGATGCTTACTCCAATTTATTTTGGGAAGGCTGAAAAAGTCCGCAACACGCCAGAATTGATTATTGCGGGGAAGTCCTGGTGACTGGTGATGCAGGCTGAAGATGTGCTTGTTTCCTCTGGGTTGGTGAGTTCTTGCATCTGTCGTGCGGCTAGTTCCCACTTGCGGCAGCAGTAGCTCTCTAACTCTGTTGGCATCGGCTGGCACTTTTGACAACTGCACCACCAAATGGCATTCAGTCTCTCTCTCCTTTCTGCTCCCATGGGTCCCTCTTCTGCTTGCTCCGTTATTTCTCTCTCCTCTCTCTCTGCCCGATCATTTTCCATCTGAAGAAGTTCCTCATCAATGAACTCCAGTTCATAAAGATAACCCCTTGGCAATGGGCTAAAGTGCAAATCATCGTCGCTTTCATAGTCTGACATAGTTCTCCTCACTAATAATACTGGTTCTCTGTTGTAAACAGCTGATAAAGTTTGCATGGCACGGTCCCAATTGATTTCTGTTGGCGTGCTGTACGGCGGAGTGATACTGGCCAGAAAATAGTCCCAATTGATAGCAAGGTCTGACGTAATGCGGGGATGTTTTAAAATTATTGAAATAGTCTCACAAAACACATGCATACTTTTTTGTAGCTTAAAACCTTTTGGTTACGTGTCCCCCTTATATCTTCAGAACTACTTTTCTCCGGTAAGCTACGGGCGATTTCTCAGAGCAGGAGGCTCGTTGACAGTAGTGACACCGTCACATCAGAGCTACAGATGGTCAGCGTTTCACACAGCTTCATGTCCAAAAACCCGAACTATCCCTTTAAAGCAAGGACTCAACTCAACTTGCTTGATTTTCACCACAGTGACTTGCTTGAGACTTAAAGGGATAGTTCAACATTTTGGCAAATTCGCCTATTGTCGTAATCCCTATAGTCACATGAGTAGGTACATTACCTTTAAATGTCAGTGCCTGCTGTTTTTAGATCGGTGGGACAGAGCTGCCAGCTGAAATGAAAGTAAATGGTACAGCCCCCTCTCTCCCTCAAAACTAATCAACTACACCATCAAATGACTCCAAAACGCTCTAGTGGAAAACACACGGCTTGTACATTCCCCACGCTATGAAATAATAATGTATAATTAAGTAACATTACGACACATGAAGCAAATACTCGGAACTACTTTCTTCAGTAAACCACTGGGCGGAGTGACACAGTTCGTACCTGAGACAGTGCCGTAGTTATTGCTTGCAGCCTTGCATTTGCAGTATCGTCAGCTCAACGCAGCAGAAAGTTTGAGAAAAGTTTACAGAGTGCTGTTGTAAATCATGGTTTACACATGTATTGTAAAAGGCTGCGGTAACAAGCCGAAAACGTGGAGCACAGTGCCGTATACAAACAGGATGAAACAATTTGTGCTGGACATCGATCCCAACACGCCTGTGGAAACGATCCATAAAATGTTTGTTTACGAGGACTACAGTGAAAGGATGGAGCGCAGAAGCTCAGGAATGGTTCAAACGCTTTTCTTCAAAGATACTGTCATACCATCTGTCGGCATCACAAAACGAGCAGACGTGGTAAGTGATCGTTGTGTAATTGTGCTCAGCTAAATATGTTGTTGTGGTTATGTTATGGATAAGTGCTTGCCCAGAGCATATAGTGAAGTGACTGGCATTACTTGTCATTGTTGGGAATAAACAGACTGCTATTTTATGTTGTTGTTCCCTCAGGAGTTGTGGTGATTTATGAGTGTGGAGTTAGCATGTTCTCCCCCTGTTCCGGTGATTATTTTGAGGCATACTCTATACTTATATTGCATAGGTGTACCTAATAAAGTGGCCAGTAAGCCCCACATTTACACCACCGGCTCTGGGTCTCAGCCCCTGGTTGCTCGGCAGCCTCAACCTCTCTTCTTGCTCTCTCTTCTTCCAAAACCTGTAACTCTTCCTCTGTATATTCTGGCTTCTTCTCAACAAACTTGTTGTTTTGATGACGGGAGTAAATGCGCTAAATATACGCTGTTTGAAATCACTCCGCCCAGCAAGTACTGTATGTCTGGAATGTAGTTCTGGCTGTGCATTTGGCTTCAAAACAACTCTGTCTCGTAACATTACATTATTATTTCATAGCGTGGGGAATGCGCAAGCCGTGTGTTTTCCACTAGAGCGTTTTGGAGTCATTTGATGGTGTATTTGATTAGTTTTGAGGGAGAGAGGGGGCTGTACCATTCACCTCCATTTCAGCTGGCAGCTCTGCTCCACCGATCTCAGAACAGCACGCACTGACAATTAAAGGTAATGTACCTACTCATATGACTATAGGGATTACGGCAATAAGCGAATTTGCCAAAATGTTGAACTATCCCTTTAAAGGTTATGACTTGAGACTTACTTTTGACTTGCGCATGTGTGAATTACCACCTCTGCTAAATACAGCATACTCTTACACTGATATTGATTGTTTTAGGTGTTTAAATACGTTTTGTTGCTAAGCCCTCCACAGCAGTATGTTGTTTAGCCTCTATGTCAGACTCTAGCTTGCTCCTCTAAACTGGGTGCATGCTGACTGACATCTACTGTATATATGTATCCATACTGTCTAAGTACCCCATACAGTTCCACTTCAAAAAATCTGAACTATCCCTTTAAGGTGAACCCTTAAAGCCTTTGAGGCCCTGTCTTGAAGAATGTGCCTGTCCTTCACATCACATGCCCTTAAATCATTTGTGATTAATCCATTTTCACACAAGTAACCGGGAGCAAAGTTACCTATGTTCCAGCATAGAGAGACTGTACACACTGCAGAGTGTGGGACAGCAGGGGTCAGTAGAGGCCCAGGGGCAAATTTCTACCCTGGAGGTCTGGCCATGTGCAATAAACTGACTTGTAGATATTCTGGTCGGCAATAAAACACACACACACACACACACACACACACACACACACGAATACACACACACACACACATCCTTACCATGTTGAGAATTTCAGTTTTGTACTTTAATATCTACAGTTTCCGCTCCTAGACTGCAGTGTATTTATAGCACTCTGCCTCACTGGGATGCATCAAGAGTTCACTGGGCCAATCCTCCTGGCTGCTCCTGCTGCGGCTGCTGCTGCTGCTGTGACTGACTGGCAGATTTGTGTCAAGGTTGTCTTAGAAGCATATGGCCTGCAGAGGCTTGCTCCTTCTTACACAGCAGGTAACTAGGCTAGTGGGCCTTTTCCCCAAAACAGCAGGGGATTAATGAGTCAGGCCTCACCTTCAAGCGATTCCCTGAGTCTGGCTGCACTTGACAGACTTGACAGTTTCTGTTTTTCAGTTTTTCTTTGAACATTTCTGTCCCTTGTTGCAGGTTGTCACTGCCTAGGAAGTGCCATTACAAAATAGTGAGTTGTGAAATAAAGTAAGTTGAGTTCTTTTGAGAATCTTTCTAATATGAAAGGGGATTTCATGTATGAAAACAATTTTTCACATTCAGAATATGAAAGCAGTTGTAGAAAATCATCTGTATTTCTGTAGCTCATAATAATAACCCTGATGCATTCTTCATCTCTGCTTTGACTTGAGACTTATACATTTAATTTAATTTAAATTTCTAACAAAGTCAGAGAGAAAATGACATTTAGAAAACACAAGCCCTGTGTTACAAAGTGTGGCCATGGGTTTTGAGAAGCATAGGCATTTACTAGGGGTGATGGGAAACACTGATACAGCACAGTATCGCAATATTTTTGTGTGGCAATATTGTATTGTCACACATTGCCAGGTATCAATATTTTATTATATAAATTGTTAATATTATAAAAACAAATAACTTTAGCTACCCTACTCACTCGAAAAAATAAAGGGAACACATAATCATCACAGTGTAACTCAAAGTCAGTCAAACTCATGGGATATCAACCTGTCCAGTTAGGAAGCAATACTGATTGTGAATCAATTTCACCTGCTGTTGTGCAAATTGGACAGACAACAGGTGGCAAGGAGAGGCAATTACCAAGACAACCCCTATTAAGGAATAGTTTTGCAGGTGGTGGCCACAGACCATTTCCCTCTCTGCGTCCTTTCTGGTTGAGGCTAGTTTTGCATTTTTCCAGTGCCCTCACCACTCGTGGTATAATGAGGCGGTATCTGCAGCCCACAGACGTTGCTCAGGCAGTGCAGCTACTCCAGGATGGCACATTCATACGCGCAGTGGCCAGAATGTTGGCTGTGTCTCCCAGCACAGTGTCAAGAGCATGGAGGAGATACATGGCATGAGGGCCCGATGTCCACAAGTGGGGCCTGTGCTCACAGCCCGGCACCATACAGCCCAACTGACATTTGCAAAAGAACACCAAAATTGGCAGATTCGCCACTCACAGATGAGAGCAGATTCACACTGAGCACATGTGTCAGATGTGACAGAGTCTGGAGACGCCGCGGAGAACGTTCTGCTGCCTGCAACATCCTCCAGCATGACCGGTTTGGCAGTGGGTCAGTAATGGTGTGGAGTGGCATTTCTTTGGGGGGCCGCACAGCCCTCCATGTGCTCGCCAGAGGTAGCCTGACTGCCATTAGGTACCGAGATGAGATCCTCAGACCCATTGTAAGACCATATGCTGGCGCGGTTGGCCCTGGGTTCCTCCTAATGCAAGACAATGCTAGACCTCATGTGGCTGGAGTTTGTTAGCAGTTCCGGGATGACAAAGGCATTGATGCTATTGACTGGCCCGCCCGTTCCCCAGACCTGAATCCAATCGAGCACCTATGGGACATCATGTATTGTAGCATCCACCGCCGCCACATTGCACCACAGGCTGTCCAGGAGCCGGATTTTCATCTGGAATATTCCATTCATCAAGATCTGGGATGTGTGATTTAAGTGTTCCCTTTATTTTTTTTGAGCAGTGTTGAATAATATAATCGATTGCAAAATTGAAAATTGCTTTTTCAGTCCACTAGATACATTTTGCTGCAAAAAAATGGCTAAAGTGAGATGAACAGACTGAAAACTTTCTCTTATTAGATAAAACAGATGTTGACAAAGTTTTGGTACTGAGACATAATTTACAGTTGAAAAAAGGTGATAAATCGCAATATATTGCAATGTATTTTATCACAATATTTAGCATATCGCAACACATATTGTATTGTGACTTAAGTATTGTGAAAATATCGTGTTGTGGAGCCTCTGATGATTCCCACCCCTAGCATTTACCAGGCAGAGAGAGGCTAATGACACTGTTGGGCTGCATTATGGGAAACCCATACCATCATTTTAAGTCTAACAGCCCATCCAAACTGACAGCATTTTATTGATGAAAATGCAAACAAATGGAAAAATGTGCCAGGTACAACTTTCACATTTTACAGATAAACAGTACACTAAAATATGTTTCTGAAACATTTGAGGTGAGAAATAGGCAATGCAAAAACAGATTCTTCATTTATATTTGATCAGGCTTGCCTAGTTTGAGAGTTTGCAGCGATGGACGCATCTCATTTGCATAAAGTTGAGGTCGAGTCATGATTATGCAAATTATGAAATAGCGAATGGTCAGTCAACTCGCCACACTGTATTCATCATGCAACACACAACCAGATCTTCTTTTTTCCATAGCAAATAAATAGGATCCGTTGACAGGTCCAGTGTATCTACACCATTGCCACTGCTCACATCTCAAGCACATCCATTTAAATGAGAGTGGACATTTCTATCATGGCTGAATGACTCACCCAAGGGATGACAGAGAAGTGGATGTGGAGAGGTCATTCTCAATGACAACATCAGCTCCTGTGAACGCACACATCACCTAATTAAAGACAGGTCAATCATTCAGAGAGAACAGTTGTCACTTGTTAAAACAGTTTAGCCTTAGATAAACACAACTGCAACTGAACATAGTCTCACACACACAGTAGTGTGCCCAGCTGTGGTCCAAATGTAACTCAGCCATGTAAATGTTATTAAAGGTTTTATGCATAATTAAGGGTGTGGCTGACAACTTTAGGCCCCGATCACACAGAAAGCATTTTGCAGGTTGCAAAACACGAGGCGCACCGCACCGACTTTACTTATTTTTTATCTTTGACAGTATCTAGTTCCTAAAATGGACAGGCAGAGGGTACTTGCTGTAGCTCTGGTTGAGGGTGAGAGGCTGTCAGCAGGGAAAAGGAGATCTGTGTGGGTACATGAGACGCTAAAAAAGAGGGTGGATCACGGGGAGTACCACCAGAGGCCTGTATATGAAGCCAATTCAGCTTATCTTTTCATTATCTGGCTTGACACGGTAGCAAAAATGTCTGCGACCACAACGTTGGTGGTGTGGGATGTAAAAGACAATCTGTAATCTTAAAACGGTAAATCTAAAACATTGAAAACACTATCCAAAAATTCACCGTCATCCAAGACTTAAATTATGTCTAGGTATCACTGAGCTATGGGCCTATGTGACATGAGTATTTAGTTAGTTAGTGTAGTTGTATCTGCTCTGAATATTTCACATAAAACCCCTTAGAGTGATGCCAGACTGTTCGTGGTAAAAAAAAAAAACAGTAAAAAGTGGAAAAATAGTTCAGGACTAATAAGGGCTATCTGACTGAAATGTGGCATTTATAGTAACCGGAGCCAATTCACAGTGTGTAGATTATTTTACTAACAAAATAATACCTGTTTTATCCTAGTTCTCATTATCTAGGTGTCTCATTATTTTGAGCTGCAGTGAAGGAATCAGAGTGTAAAAGTAGCCACACTATCACTGCTGACTAAAAAAACCTTTGCATAATTTCAAATAGTGCTAAAATCATATGTGTATTATGTAAATGATCTCTCTATTTGTTAGAAGCTCTGTTTTAAAACTAGTGGAAATAGAGCCTTGGAAGAATTAAATGATTTTACTGACCTTTTATAGCATATGGGGACCTCTTTTTTACCTGTCACTCGTTACCACAGTGATTTATCCCAATAAAAAGAGAACCAGCTTCATAGTACTAAAAACCCTGAGAAAATCCCAAAGTTATATCTTGCTAATTTCAAATCCTGTACAGGCCTCAGTTGGTCTAGGAGCTTTGCCTCTATGACAGCCTACTGTCTATTGTCGGGCCTAGAAAAAAATACTAAATACTAACTGAATACTAACTACAGGGAGTCCACTGGTCCTGCTGAGTGACTGAGCACAGCCTGTTTCTCCTCCATTGTTTACCAACTGTATATTTGTTGTCGTGACCACTGCAGAAAGCTTGCCTCTCAAATCATCCAATGGGAAAATGGGAAAAAAGCTGAGATGATGAGTTGAAGTTGAAGTTTATTCAACTCCAGGAGCTCAGAACACTCCGGCAAAAACGCCAGGCGCCTACAGCACAAAAAAACGGTTGTCGCTATCAAAATTTAGCATTAACATTATCACAGTTCACCACAGCAGGGCACCCTGCTAACTGAGCTAGCAGCTACATTAGGGTTGGACTTTGATCCTTTTTTTAAAAAAAAGAAAGAGGTCCATTGTGAGTTCCACAATGTTTTAGGAGCACAATGCTGTATTGGTGGAGAACTATTTTAAAATAATGCATTCAAAACAAATACTAGTGTGAAAATTGTGTCTGCATTTCAGAGAAAATACCCAAGTCTACAAGTTTACATTCAAATGAACTTATGAATCTGAAGAATTACCTTACAGAGAAAATTACCAAGACAAAAAAACAGTATTACAAAGGATGTCTGAAAAGCAGCATTCAAAGCAAACATTCAAATGACATACCCGTGATCATGCATACCTGAATAAACACACAGAGAAATGCAAAATAGGTAGTGCTTAAATGATCAAATACAAATAATGTGATGTACACCATGACAAACTTGTAAAGGATTTCATGACTTTGGAAGTCAGATCAGGGGTGGAGCAGTGATTTTAAATGTGGGGGTGTTCCAGGGGTGGCACATGAGCACCACAGGGATGTTACAATTTCCACTTGAGACAGATCTTGAGGCTCTGATGGTGTGTTCAGAACGGAGTTTGACAAAACTTTTCATTGGGGGAGGGGCAACATTATGGATTATTTTGTGTACTAAACGGACATCAGAATACAACATTAAATTATCAAAGCTAAGCATTATATATTTGTTAAGTATTTCACAGTGGTGATACTGTCGTGATTTTCTGTCTAAGATTTTCAGGGCTTGTTTGTCCTGATGGGTTTCAAGACAGATGTACTTGCCTGAGACCAGCATGGCATGCAATAATTATAATAAGACAGAACCATGGCATTGAAATTTACATTACTTTACATTTACATATATTTTATTGCTCTTACTGTTTTAACTAATCTTTCATTTAAGATTTTAATATCTTCTTTGCAATTAAAACAAAATAAAATAAAACATCCTTCATCTAGATTTTTAACAACCAACAACACAGTGTGAAAAAGAGGATCTGCACACTTGGATCAATGCAAGTATCTTAGGCTTTATGCACAGCTCCACTATTTCCTGAACTTAAATCAGCTCCTTTATTTCCTGTCTTACATTATTGGACAAACTGATTAATCCAGGCGTGTCTGACCTCAGTACTCATCACAACAATGCTCAGACACACCTGGATTAATCAGTTTGTCCAATAATGTAAGACAGGAAATAAAGGAGCTGGTTTAAGTTCAGGAAGTAGTGGAGCTGGGCATAAAGCCTAAGCTTTTGGTCTGAGGACCTTCGTCAGGGTAACAGTCTGCACCTGAGAAAAAGAACAGTCTTATGTGGTTGATCAAGGCGATCAGCAACACCTGTGCTGTGCCACTCCCGCTTAGATGGGAGATGTAGTTCAAAAGCAGAGTGTGTAGTCCTCTCTGCACAGCAATAGATTTCGAGTACAGGAAACACTCCACTCCCAACCCTTTATTTAGGGGTATGCATAGATTCAATCTTCTATTTGTTATACTGTGTATACATGTATATATTTTTTTTCTCTGTTTTTTCTCTATTGTCTAGTTGTTATCTGCGCATGGTTCTTGTGGAGTGTTTCCTGTACTCGAAATCTATTGCTGTGCAGAGAGGACTACACACCCTGCTTTTGAACTGCATCTCCCATCTAAGCAGGAGTGGCACAGCACAGGTGTCGCTGACCGCCTTGATCAACCACATAAGACTGTTCTTTGTTCTCAGGTGCAGACTGTTACCCTGACGAAGGTCCTCGGACCGAAAGCTTGGTGAATTACTACTTGCGTTGATCCAAGTGTGCAGATCCTCTTTTTCACACTATTTCACACGTGGTTTTCTGGCACCTTGGCTTGGTCGTGAGTGCGGTGACCTGTTCCTGGTTTTAACAACCAACGACATAACATTTATCTTTATTAGATGGCCAAATTATCAAATTAATTTGAACCTAACAATCACATTTCTTACTATAGCCAATATTTACAAAACTAATAAGTGGTCTCATATAATCTCTCTTTGTATTAATGTACAATATGTGTAATCTCAACCCTTTCAAGTACAGTCAAGTAATGAATATCTTTCTTTTTCAGGACAACCTGGAAAATCAGAATATGTATGCTGAAAATTTCAGCATACATATTCATTCATGTGACATCATTTAATGATGTCACATGAATGGATTAAAAGTTATATGACTACAAAAACAAAAGAAATTTTTTTAAAAAATTAACCGGGAATTGAATTTCACAGAATTTTATTTTTAAAAAACACACATATCAACAGTTATCAATTTATCTTTATTTTATCATGGAGGATTATTAGGCTATTCCTTTCTTTTCAATTCTGGCAGAAAACTATCTTGCCTCAAGTTGATCTTTGGCTGCTCCTGATTGGATGCTACCGTCAAAAAACAAAAGAAGAAGAAATAGTAGCATCTGATTGGTCAAGAGACTGACCAGAAGTCGTCATTGTTTACGTCAAGCCCATAGACTGTTTATAGACGAATTCGGCGAGCGATTTGTGTATGCCGCCATCTTGCGGCGGCGCCATTGCTGCGGTGACATGTGTCAGTCGTCAATTCATTATGCTGTCATTGTGAACTGACTCTCTACAGTGACAGCATCATGAATAGCTGGATTGATGATGTTAGACAGTGGCCTCCGGTAACTGATGAAGGTATTTTAAATGAGTACCGATATTAATTTAGAAATTAATCATTTGTTTGAGCGATAAGCAGGAAAGATTAGAGTAATAGGGAGATAATAGACTGTATCATTAAACACTGTGTAATATAATGTTAGCATACGTTACGCGTGCTGACGTTAGCAAGCTAGCAGCGTGACATTTAATCATTATGGACAGGCTACGTGACTAAAAACAACAACAACAACATGTGTTTGTGTTTTGTTTTAGGTATTCAAGAATATTTTATTGATCGCCTGGCCTCCGATGACCAGAAAAACGGCAATTACAGGTCTCTGACTGAGGGTCAAAATTACCTGAGCTCCGGATGGGTCGGGCAAATTTAACACCGCCTTTTAGACGACCATCACATCATATTGAAAGTGATCAATATTGATCACTTTCAATATGATGTGATGGTGACGTAGCCTGTCCATAATGATTAAATGTCACGCTGCTAGCTTGCTAACGTCAGCACATGTAACGTATGCTAATGTTATATTACACAGTGTTTAATGATACAGTCTATTATCTCCCTATTACTCTAATCTTTCCTGCTTATCGCTCAAACAAATGATGAATTTCTATATTAATATCGGTACTCATTTAAGATACCTTCGTCAGTTACCGGAGGCCACTGTCTAACATCATCAATCCAGCTATTCATGATGCTGTCACTGTAGAGAGTCAGTTCACACTGACAGCATAATGAATTGATGACTGACATATGTCACCGCAGCAATGGCGCCACCGCAAGATGGCAGCATACACAAATCGATTGCCGAATTCGTCTATAAAAAAAGGTCAAGCCTCACAATGGAGGTCCGGTATCATAATTTACACGTTTCTAATCACAAAATGTAATATTTAATTACTATGGCGGAGTTATCATGGTGGATTTACTGTAGGCTAGGCTACGAGGTTCTTGGGAAAGAAAAAAAACCCTCTGCACTTAACGGCTGGATTGAAAACTTTCTCGAAAAGACTGTCCTGAGCCCACCATAGATCGCCAAAAGAGTAAGCTTCTGATCACAATTTTCCCCATTAAGTTCCTTTGTGTGGTGTAGTGCGGGCTGCGGGGGAGAGCAGGGTCTCCGCCGACAGAGAGATGATGTTGATTTGAGGGGGCGGCGGAGAGCCGGTTTCCTCTGCATTCACTTACATGACAACTTGACTTGAAAAAGAAGTCAATTTTCTGCTGCTGCCTCTTCCTTTTTGGCATCTCTGCCTCCTTCTTCTCTCTGTTGTGTGTCAATATTGTTCAACTGACGTAACTTCAAATTTCGCGGGCCGGCGGCCGGTCGCGGACAACAGTCTGTGATTGGGTGAATGTCCGTTCAATTTGACCAATGCCTTTTCATGCAGCATAAAGGGGGGGTGAGGTGCGCTCCATTTTTGTATGCTGGTGCACTGCCAGGGTGGGCAAACGGGTTTACCTTTGGAAAATGTGTGTGGGGTGAAAATGTGGGGGGGATGAAATCATCTTGCTGTAAAAGTGGGGGTGTCAAAACACCCCCATCCCCCACGGGTGCGACGCCCCTGAGTCAGATTACTCACATATACAGTATGCATACAGTGACACACAGGTATAATAAAGGGCAAAGGTTTAGAAAGCCAGTGTTAATGTGGACATGAGGACAACCGGTTAGAGCTGTGTTTTGCTGCATTTTGCTTGAGGCAACATGAGCGTGTTACATTCCTTTACAGCAAATCCAGACATGTCCTTTCCCAGACTGTTACTCAACTACATAACAAGCCACTTAAAAATCAGACCATAGCTTTGAATAATTCTCTAAACTAGGTAATTGGAATTGAAAATTAGGGATGCACCGAACATTCGATAACCGAATATATTTGGCCTAATATTGCAAAAAAACACACATTCGATATTTGGTGGAATAAGTAAAAAGCAAGGCCGAATAATAGCGGCGTGTTTTGATAAGGCAATCAAACAGCGTGCGGTTGACGGACGGAGTAAAATGTCGGCAGTGTGCCGATATTTTACTCCGTGCATCACCGCACTCGCATTTGCGACTATAAATAGTTTTGTGTGGGCAAAATAAATCTTTCAGCACGCTGTGCGAGTACACATTTCAACCAGCAGCAGAAACAAAAGGCGAGTCCTGCCAGTTGTGGGTTGAACGGGGGTCACAGACAGGAATACAACAGAGCACTATGGCCACCGCAATATAACGGTTTACCGGCGACCGAGAAGCCCGGCTCCAGGTCCAATAATTTCCTCTTTGTTGGTGTTATGACTGCCCAGAAGTACCTTAACAGCTGAGCCGCGGCGGCACACAGGTATGCAGGGCTGCCAACTCTCACGCATTGGCCATGAGACACACACATTTGATTGGCTTCACACGCTCTCACGCCACACCCACGATTTCTCACGCTGAAGTGTCCGTCTGAGCCAAAACAAAAAAAGTCCCTGTTTCAATGTGCAATACACCTCCCGACCGCTACATTGGATGTTGGTGGCACTGTGGCTCAATTGACACTGGGATTGCACTCAGAAGAAGAAGGAGAAGGAGAAGAAGAAGAAGAAGAAGAAGAAGAAGAAGATCGATTTTCCCCCGCTCTTTTCAGGTATGTATGGTAAGTGTTTGTGCTCTTAAACTTTAAGTAACGTTTGCATATTTGTTTTTTGTGTGTTGTGAGATCATTTAAAGGCATTTCGAGAGCTTTGTACATATTATTTTGAGGTTTCAATGCAGCTGTAAAAGTATACTGTAGGTTGATGCCTAATTAATTTTGTCTGTTTTATCTATACAAAACCATTTCTCTATGCTGCTTTATAATTGTATATTAATTATTGTATATATAGTAGTATATACAAATTAGAATAATTTGTTATGTATGTATCAAGCATCATATACAGTAGGTGCGTACATTTTGTTTTAGACAAAATGAATTATCAACCTTTACTCATTTTTCAAGGGAATGTGAGATTTTTTTCCCACTGTGTTGGAACCCTGTCATCAATAATGACAATAAAGATGGCTGGCCTGGAGCCCTGCTTCATGTGGGAGCCCTCCCCTGAAATCATCAAGGCCTCAAAAAAGGCCACAAGCAAGTACAACAAAGCACACGGATCTTAAGGACTTTGACAGTAGTCATACTATTTTGGGAATTGTTTGTATTATGGTTAAACTTTAATTTTATTTTATTTTTTTAATTTAAATTGGTATTAGCTGCATGTAGTTTGGGGTGTTCAAAAATGTCACAATAACATAGCTTTTGGGGGTTTTCATTTTTATTTAAATGTTTATTGCATTATGTTGCATATCTGTTTACTGTTTGATGATATTTTTATACAGAATCCCAAAGTAAACATGCACAATTTTGAGCCATGCTGTGTCTTGTGTCTTACTGTTGGGTCAGTTGGTTCAATTGGTACACTCTGAGTTAGGCTAATACATTGAGAACTACTGATGTATGGAAAATGGTATATAAAAAAAAAAAAATAAAAAAAAAAGGTTTTGTTGTATGGTAATAACGCTGAATGGGCCATACAAAAAATTGCAGTGTATGTGGCAAAATTTCGGTTGGCCCCACCAAATCTCACTCCAAGGTTTTTTGAAAAGTTGGCAGCCCTGTAACAGGAAAGCAGGGAAATAGCTAAACACAGCAGAGACCGAGAGTGAGTGAAAGACATCGCTAACTGCTAAACTAAGCCAAACTAAGTTGGCTGTTTAGGTTTTATTTCCTCGCCCCTGTGGCAAGTGAATCTGCCTGTAGTGAAACCGGGGCCAACCGGTGCTTCCTCCTCAGGCTCCACTTCACTCAGCTGCCAGCACAGCCAGTTAGCCTCCGCTAGCTTCCCAGCTAACGTTAGCCCCGGCTCTCCGTTTGGATCCAACCGGAGCACCGAGCCCTGGTTTGTTATTCAGGTTAATGTAGGAAGAAGCAGCGGGTTTATTGGGCAGCTGAGTGAAGTGGAGCCTGCAGAAGAAACACCGGGACCGTCTGGATGTGATAGTCCATGGAGATGCTGCGGTACTCGCCGGCACAGACGAGGCGAGTGGGGTGTGGGGTGGAGAGCAGAGGTAGAGGGAGGAGTGGCTCATGACACACTTTGTTTTGCTCTACAGGCAGTGAACAACAGCAAACCTAGCAGTGAAACAATTTTGCTTTTTGCCACTTTAAATGAGCCATTCCTGTCAAGTTTTCTTTCCAGACTCTGGAGACGCTGTTCTGCAACATGATGACTGTTCGGCAAGATGGGGTTCTCCAGTCTGAAAGGTAAGTCAATGCAACAATGGCCTCCAGTTAATTTTGTGGTGCTGCTCACAACATTCATGAACTTGACATCTTCTCTAGACATTTCAATCTGCTCCTCTGATGATTTCTCATTGAAGTCATGGTTAAACTGTTTAACCAGCATTTCTTGAAGGTGTTCAACAGAGATTCGGTTGGCTGTTACAGCAGAGCAGTCACTCTTATTCCCATTGCTTCCGGCACGAAGTGGACCATTGATGACCCAACCGACCCTGGTTCTGACTGCGTAGGGTCCTTCATCCTGGCTGTTTATCAGCTCCCAAGGCTCCATCACATTTGGTGCATCAGGTTCAATGAACAGGTCAACACCTTCATCAGTGTCATGGAGCTTAACATCCTTCAGATAAGACCATTGATCACCATCCTCTTGCGATGGAATTTTGAGTGTCGAGACAGGCATGTCCTTTTGAGTTAAAACATCAGGAAACTCAATGAAATCATTCATATCCATACCAGACACTTCAAGGCCCGACGGAACATCAGCATTTACAATCTTCCTTTGACCCATTGTTCTTAACAGAATACTTGTCGTCTTACCCCCAAGTTAAATTTTCTTGTCAGGTTCTCTGTAGAGAATGTTCCTGAACTCCCAGGATCCAAAAAATCATATGTCTGCACAGTTTTGTTACTCCTCTGATTCTTGACTTTGACTGCAAATAGAAAAGATGGAATTGACGACCGGCCCCAATATGACCACAGGTCTGAGACGTTGCAGCTTAAACACTTGGAGGACTCACAGACTATTTAGCTTGTTCTGAGGATGTGCCTTTATCCTAACGCTCTATATGAAGGACAGCCGGGTGCCTTTGGTGACACACATTGCAATACAAACGACTCCTGCAGACTTTGCTTGTGTGGCCTACTTTCAGGCAACCAAAACAAATTCCTTTTTCATTAATGACATACATTTTGTCCCAGTGTACTTTCACTTTAAACTGTGAGCACTGATCCAGTGAATAATTAATTTGTGAACAAAACAGTCAGTTTTGAGTAGAGGAGGACTTGGTCTTGTTTCCTGTATATCATAGTCATTGTCATAGTCAGAGTCAGTTTACTTGCCATTTGCAGTGAAATACCACATTGGAAAATGATTGCGAGAGTTCACACAGACATAAGAGACCATAAGACAAACATTAAAATGAATAAATAATACAAACAGGTAGGTACATAACAAGGATAATGCCTCCAGCGATACGCCCACATCATCCAAAAAGGTACAAGAAATTAAAAGTTAAAAGTGCAAACATTAGCACTAAAAATCATTGATAAAGTACAAGACTTCTAAAAGTGCAAGATAAAGAAGTACACGTTTGGCACCCTTTTAAAACTATAATAATAACAACAAAAATAATAATAATAATAATGGATACTCACATTTGCACCAATGCGTACAGGCATTTAAGCTACGCACAGCACAGGGAAAGAAACTCTTCATGAACCGAGAGGTAGAACATTTCATGGAATGGTACCGTCTGCCAGAAGGGAGAAGAACAAAAAGACTAGATGCCGGATGACTTGCGTTGCTAACAATCTTTGAAGCCCAGGCCAAAAGCCTGGAGTTGTAAAGCTCGTCAAGATCAGGCAGGTCGGTACCAATGATTTTTTGAGCCAGATTAACTACCCTGTTCAAAGATTTACGGTCCTGTGCAGTTAAGTTACCAAACCACACAGTAAACGAAGTGGTAAGGATGCTTTCAATAATACATTGATACAGGTTAGTTAAAATCTGACAGTTTTTGGTAAAATGTTTCAGTTTGCAAAGAAAGAAAAGCCGTAGCATGGACTTTTTTAACAATGATGGTTGCGTTATGGTGCCAGCTAAGGTCGTCTGTGATGGTGACACCGAGGAATTTAAAGCTACTCACCATCTCAACCTCTGTGCCGTTTATGGTCAGAGGGCGATGGGATACTCTTTTGCTGCGAAAGTCAGTTATGATTTCCTTTGTTTTGGAGGCATTTCAAATAAGGTTGTTTTTCTCTCTCCACGTAACTAAATTTTGAACCTCAGCTCTGTAGTATGACTTGTCATTACAATTTATTTGCCCAATGACAGTAGTGTCGCTGGCATACTTCACAATCAGATTGTTATTGTTAGAGGCAGTACAGTCATATGTGCAGAGAGAGAATAACAGAGGGCTGAGAATGCAGCCTCGAGGTGAGCCGGTGCTCAAAACAAGTTCGTCGGACAGGCAATCACCGATTCTCACTCTCTGAGGTCCACAAGTAAGAAAATTAAGAATCCATTCACACACAGCATCACACAGACCAAGACACAGTAGCTTATGGACAAGAGCAACAGAGATAGCATCCTCCACAGGTATTTTTCCTGTATGCAAATTGCAGAGGATCTAAAGAGACCAGAATCTCATGTTTAATATAATCAAGAACAAGTCACTCAAAGCATTTCATAAACACTGAGGTAAGAGCAATTGGTCTAGTCATTGTTAGGGTTGGGTACCATTCATAATTGAACTGATACGGTACCGGTACCGGTATCTGGAATTCGGTATTGGTACCAAACGGTACCTTATTTCGGTACTTTTTAACCCTTTGGGCCCTAGGCCTTTTTGGGGTATTTTTACTGCCTTTACTTTTAAGCTCATATTACAGTCATTATAAAGGCTACATACACATGCTATATCTTGTTTTTTTTTTTCAGGACAATCTGGGCCAACCAGATTTGCCATCATTTCATGTCCTACTATGTGCCTGTATTTTATATAAATTTTTATATCAATGAAAAAAACAAATCCGTGTTACTAAATTCTTACATTTTTACATGTATCTCAGCATAGCAAGTTGGAAAAAGACATATTCTGCCATATATGAAGAGGGGAGACTCTCTGGAATCTGGCAATATAAGAACCATGATGGTGGGACATTCTGTCACTTCACAGCTGTCCAAAACATGTGGTTTGTTCCAGGCGGACATGATTGCCAGTATTTTTTCATTATTGCAAGAAATTCCATTGACTCATTCACAAGTCAAACATGTGTTTTATCTGAAAGAAACATGCAATATTTACATCTAAGATAAGAGAAAAACAGTCAACCAAGTGCAATGATGCCCTCCAAGATAATATTTGTTTTTCAGTTTCAGTTATATATTGGGGGAACATTTTGGGCATTGGTGGGGGGCACATGTCCCCCTCAATGTATATGGTGACTACGGCCCTGTCAGCATGCATAATTAGGCTGCAGTTGTCTGGGTGCGCAAAGGTGAAGTGGCTGGTCTTGTCATACAAAGTTTGATGGAGTGTCAACTGGACAATATGGAGATATTTGCATCTTGAAAGCCGGACTACAAATGTGGATAGACAGGGAGAAACACACGCAAGCCTAAGACGTGGTAAGATACGATATTCCTCACTATATGAAGTGACTGATAACAAGATCTGTATAATGGATTGTAAATAAATTCGTCAGGTTTTTATTTTGTAGACAATTAATCTGTATTTATAGCGTGATGGGATGACAGCACAATGATGTGTGTGGTATCACTGGAAAGCTCCGCTCCTGTGCTTTCATGTGATATGTGATATGCGTGGCATTTCTGTGCGACCCTGCGTTCACGAGTAATCCATCCAAGAGTAATGTGTGTGCAAAGCTGTATGAAAGCTCTGTTATACATCATTTTATTGTAACTTTATCAATTTTTTTTTCGCTGTGAAAACATTGGACTACCGACAATTGTTGGAAAGCTACAGTTCTGCTGTTTCCGCTGATATGCTTGGCTTCTCGCCATGACGCACAGTCGCGGAGAAAATCCACAGAGCAGAACGGGTTTGAATTTGGACGCACTATGCTTCGTTCGGGCCCATAGTCTAAACTTCTCAGTTTCAACATTTTATTGAGAACATTTAGGAACAGTGCTGCACGTTAACTTTTGTCTGCACATTTTTTTTTTCGCCATTGTTGCTGAGTCTGCGGTGCGAGTCATGCGCTCTCCCTCCGCCTCCACCTCAGGTACCAAAATTTGGCACCAATTCATTTTAAGTGAATTGGTACTCGGTAGTACCGATGTGAATTGGTACCAAGTACAAAAAGTACCAAATTTCGGTACCCAACCCTAGTCATTGTGGCATGTTACTGGTGACTTTTTAGGAACTGGAATTATAATAGATTGTTTAAAGCTACGTGGAACAGTGCAGCGCTCCAGTGACAGATTAAACAAGTCTGTGAGCACAGAAGAAAGCTGCCTAGAACATAATCAGGCGACACGGGGGGAAATGCTGTCTGGACCAGCGGCTTATCTCATCCTCGTCTTGGACAGAGCCTTGCGAACCTCATTTTCTGTCACCAGCAGACTGCGCTGGTCACCAATATTAAGAGGCGTAAAAACAGGAGACTCTGTGTTTGCTACATCAAACCTGGAGTAGAAGTGATTAAGGTCATTTGGAAGTGCAGGGTCAGAAGCTGCTGTGGCCTGACCTCTGGGTTTATAAGAACTGACAGAGCTGAGACCCTGCCACATACGTCTGGGGTCATTCTCTCTTAAATCACCCTCAATTCGATCTCTATAGGTGTGCTTTGCGGCCTTTATGGACCGCTCCAGAGAATATCTTGTCAGTTTGCAGCTTGTAACATCCCCAGATTTGAAAGCAGCAGCACGTTCCTTTAGTTTAAGTCTGTATTAATCCAAGGCTTCTGGCTGGAATACTGTTTGACTACTTTGCGCTCAATACACAGGTCAGTACAAAAATGAATATAACCAGTTACAGCATCACAGTACTGATCAAGGTCATCAGATTTAAAAACAGTCCAGTCTGTAGCATCAAAACATCCTTGCAATTGAGTTTCAGCATCCTTACACCAGCACTGAATAGTGCGAACAGTAGGCTTAATTAATTTATTTCTCTGCACATACGTGGGGAGAAGAAGATGATCAGATTTACCAATGGTTTCAGAAAGAACCGATAAGCGGACTTAATATCGCTGTAGCAGTGATCTAGAGTCTTGTTGCCTCAAGTGGGGTGTTTAACATGCTGGTGATAGTTAGGAAGAATAGATTTAAGACGGCAGTGATTAAAATCTCGTGCTGCAATAATCATAGCATCAGGGTGGGAGTTTTCATATTTGTGTATTAGGTTAGCCAGTTCATTTAAAGCAGAGGAGGCGTCAGCCTGAGGGTGGATATAAACAGCCAGCATAAAAACGGCTGAAAACTCACGAGGGAGATGAAAAGGGCAACATTTAATGACAAGGCATTCTAGGTTGGCTGCACAGGTTTTATCCGTAACGACAGTGTCTGTGCACCAGCGTCCATTGATAAGAAAACACACACCTCCTCCCTTTGATTTACCAGTGTTTTCTTTCAGTTGGTCGGAGCAGAATACGGAGAAGCCCAGAGGTTGAATAGCCGAGTCCGGCACATTGCTGTCGAGCCACGTCTCCATCAGGCAGAACGTGGAACAGTCTCTGGCCTGCCGTTTTGTCTGAATTCGGCTCAGCAGTTCATCAGTTTTGTTTGGCAGTGACTGCATGTTTGCCAGATAAAGAGAGAGGGCAGCTGGATCTTAGAGGGGCGCTCTCGTAGTTTGACAAGCACCCCACCTCACTTGCCCCGATGTCGGCGTCTCCGGCGCTGGTGAGTGACGTCTCTTGTCGTGACCGGGTAGATGATGGAACGAGTCACCAGTTTCCATGTCGGCCTCGCTGGCTTGTGTCGGCTCCCTGGTGAGCGTCTCTCTGATGGGAACACATGCCACCATGGCGGCGAGTAGGACAAGCAACACATCTCAGTCCTCACATCTCAGCTCAGGAATCACAAACGAGGGCCCGGACACCTCATCAAAAATCCGTTGAAGTGATTCACGGCTATAGCTACAGGTGGCAAGTGTCCCAAGGACACACTAGACACAATCAACAAACAATACAAGAAACATGCTTTGGCGCCATCATGCCATATTGAGTTAGGACTTCTTCCTTTACTGCAGTGACATTGGTGGCAAAGCTGCTTCCCTTTTTCCTCTGCTTCTTTAAGCAGAGGAAGTACCCCTTCGCTCCTGCAGATCACAAGCAACATTTCTCCATTTTTCCCTTAACTTGTAAGGAAGTTTCAAGAGGACGCTCCTCATGCTGGATGGTAAGTTCAGTTCTTTCATATGCATCATTTGCTCTGTTAAATTTAAATGTCCTCACCTCTAACAGGTGTCTAGTTGTGTATCTTTTCTATATAGGCAGATGCAATTTTGTGCTCATTTCCAAAGTGCTCTACCAGAAGACTTTTGGCTCTGTGGTATCCATGTTCTGAAAGTAAATGTTGACAACTGTGCACCAAGTCTTTTGGCTACCCCCTGGTGCATTGTTCAAGAAGTGTAAACAGTCACTCCAATTATCTGTCTTAGCCTCAACTCCATTTTCAAAAGTTCTGATGAAAGATCTGTAATGAAGAGGGTCTTCATCAAACACAGGGATATTCCTAGCTGGAAGGACAGAGCTTAGATTTTGCTGGACCAGCAGAGCAGTGATGTCATTTTGTCTTTGCATAATGTTTACAATGTCATTCTGGGAGTTGTCAGTCAGAGCTAAAGCTTGAGCATGCACATGTCCCATTTGTTTTTCATTTACAGTTTACATCACTTGAGCTGGAGCATTCATCTGTAATATCATTTCTTTCATTTGTTTTTCCTTTGCTTAGGCTTAAAGGGAAATTTCGGTTTATTTCAACCTGTCTCCTATCGTCCTAAATTTGTTTCAAGTGACTAGTGACATAGAAATAATAGTTAGCATGTTAGCCGTTAGCCTAGATACAGCCAGGGCGCATAGTAGCGTCAGACCTGTTAAAACATAAGTGAACGGGCAACCTTCAAGTGCAAAGTTAGTCCACTAAACAAGCTTTTTTTCCACAAAGACCGCCTCATATCGTTAGGATAAATGTCAGAGAACATATAGAAAACGACATGTAAACGTGTTGTCTTACCTTACCGGTGTGCTGCCATGTTTGTTTACCATCTAGCTCTGCTTTCCAAAGCGCGGCCGAAATATATCTCGCCAGCTCTAGATAAAGCCCAGCTGGATACTACTCCAGGTGGAGGTGTCTCGTCCTCGGTCACATCCAGACCTTGAAAATAAGGCTGCAACCGGTCCCATTCCTTGCAACAGAGGCATTCCTCTTCTGTGGGCACTGGGGCACAGCATTCACAGGTACACCACCAATCTCCAGAGCTACACAGCCTTGCAGCAGCCATTCCTCCTCTCTCTCTCTCTCTCTCTCTCTCTCTCTCTCTCCTCCTCCTCCGTTCTTCAATTTCACGAAGCTCTTCGTCAGTGTATTCTGGCTCAAATAAATATCATCAAACTCTGCAAAATCAAATTCCTCCTCCACGAAGTCGAAGTCTGGCAAAAAGTCAGCCATTATTCTATAAATCTTTCATAAAATAAATGAATGAACTTTTCAGGTTACTGTCCGGTTCTGCCTTCCAGCTGTTGCTGCTTGTTCTCGCGAGATTTAAGGCACGCTATGAGATCGCTGCTTGTTCTTGCGATATTTCGGCCGCGCCTTGGAAAGCAGAGCTAGATGGTAAACAAACATGGCAGCACACCGGTAAGCTAAGACAACACATTTACATGTTGTTTTCTATATGTTCTCTGACATTTATCCTAACGATATGAGGCGGTCTCTGGAAAAAAAGCTTGTTTAGTGGACTAACTTTGCACTTGAAGGTTGCCCGTTCACTTACGTTTTAACAGGTCTGACGATACGGCTGTATCTAGGCTAACGGCTAACATGCTAACTATTATTTTTATGTCACTAGTCACTTGAAACAAATTTAGGACGATAGGAGACAGGTTGAAATAAACCGAAATTTCCTTTTAACATCTTGTGGTTGGGGTACAGGATCAGGCACAACAGGAGCATTGTCTTTCTCATCCATTTTATCTGGAACAAAGATCTTAGCATGAGGGAATATTTACTTACACTTCAAGAACTGTTCCTTTCAAAATGAGAGTTCATGCCATCCAAATGTTTTGAGCCACACTTTGATGAATTTATTTCCAAAACCTAAAGCTTTGCTTTAGTTGCTGCCAGTACCGTTTCAAGCTCCAACTGCTCCTTTTCTCTCTTCAGCTTTTCCTCTTGCACTTCTATTAAATGTTTCCTTTTCAATGCAGCAACTCGCTCTATCAGCGCTGCCTTTTCGGCCTCAGCTTTAATGCATGCAGATGATGCTAAGGAAATCCGTGATAGCTGGGAGCGTGATTTTACAGAGCTTGCTTTTACACTTGACATGTTAGAGACACTATCAATTTTATCTGCAGCACTTTGGTTGTCAGGATGATCCTTATTTGGCTGCACATACGGCTCCTTTTCTCTCCTCAGCTTTTCCTCTTGCGCTTCTATTAATTGTTACCTTTTTTGCGCAGCAACGTGCTCGGCTTCAGCTTTAATATGTGTAGATGATGTGGAAGACATCCGTCATTGCTGGGACTGTGATTTTACAGAGTTCACTTTCACACTTAACACGTTAGAGACACTATCTTCAATCCAAAGTCCGCAATTGGACAAAAAAGCAGGTAAAAAAACAAGGTAGCAGGTAGTAAAAACAAGCAGTGATTACTGGCCAAACATCCTCTTCATCACATAATCACACACACAGAAGTAGGCCTTTTATGAATGAAAGCCGCCGGACAGTGGTGTGTAAAAATAGGCTACGACGTGCAGCAATTCAAAAGCATCTGACTTGTCAAACTTCATAAAACTTGTAGATTATTGTGAAATACTGACTTTCAAACTCCACTCGTTTGGCTGTTTTCCAATACAGCTCTTACAGTCATATCACATACCAGTTTCTTAAGAGAAGGTTGAATGTTTTGTTGATCTGGGCCAGAAGCAGTTCTTGCGCTGACGCTGAATCCAAAAGGTGATGAATAAAACAATGTTGATCATCCATCCAGAATCCAAAAGGGTCCAACAGGTCCAATGAAGAGGGGTATTTCCTTTGAGTCCAAGGGCAGACTTTTTTTTTACTTTATGTAGTGGCCGTTATTCAAAAAAAGAATAATCCAAATCAAACTTGTGTCAAACAAAACAAAGGACCACTGCCACACCATGGGCATGTAGTGTACGCAGGCAAAAGAAGGCCATTGTCCATGCAAAGTTTCTGTGTTTCCAATGGTTTATTTATCCAAAAACAAGCAAGCAAACAAAGAACAAAGAAATCCCGGCATGCCTCTCCCGCTCTGGTAAAAAAAAAAAAAAACATATACCCACCCAGGTGCATTTTGGTCACCTGCCTACTTTCCTACATATATAACCTTTGGTGCCCACAGTATGCCCAAAACGAAATAAAATACTAAACAAATACTAAACAAGAACACGACTAAATTAAACAAATAATTAGCAAAACAAAATACTAGCAAAACTAAATCAAATATCTAGAATAATCAAATAATAGTAATCATTAGCAAAACAACAAATACTAACAACAAATGAATAGCTCCAACAACAGTCAATAACATTTATAACAAAACTGTATGCTTATTCTATAAAGATAAATCACCTATTCTATAAATCAGCTGTTCTATAACTATGAATCAACTATTAAAATTGTTAAATTAAATTAATAATCTATGCATTTCTTATTTTCTTTGGTGTTTTTTGTTATATACAGATACGCAGTGATGATTGCTTGGTAATACGTTTGTTGATGTTATCCATTGTCAAGTCTCTGATCATGTGATGAGACAATATGTGCATAATAGCATGCACTAGGGCCCGCCATGAGAGTGTGCACTGGGGCCCATCATAACTACCTTACACTACTGACTATGGCTATAAACAACTGGGAATCACCAGGTAACCTACCCTAGGGCAATGTCCACAATATCCTGGCAGCGTGACTGTTGTCGTGAAAACAGCTTATGATTCCTCTCCAGTTTTTACTGTTTAATAGAGGCCTTTTTTAATAACTAAGGTCACACTTATTGTGATACTTGTACTCTAATTAAAATCCCCAGACCCTTTGAGTAGCCATAGGTTATTATAATCCTCAATGTATATTTATAAAATATTTTAGTGGATTAGTCTTTTTGAATAGTGTTGTTAAAAATGATGAACTATTGTGTGGTCCAAGAAAAAAGTCCGTGAAATCAATAAATAAAGATTTATTCCACCATTCCTTAGTTTTCAATATAGTCTCATGTTATCTGCCCAGATAAACTGCATGTTGTTGACTGTTGCACAGCAGTAAGGCTCATGGAGTGATCAAAATGGAGGGAAATTCAGGGGGTCACAAAACTGAATAGGATCAAGTGCATGAATGTGGTCAGACCTGGGGTCACGTGCAATGGGGTCATGTGCAATAGGGTTTATGTGCAATATCATGATATCCCTGGTCACTTCTGGTGTTTTCGTGGGCTACACTTGATGCATTTTCGAATGTCAATTGTGCATCTCTTGTGTGTTCTGTATTGTGTCTATGTGGTTGCTATGAATTTTAACTCTGTCTTTTGTCGCTGCTGTTCACTACATTTTTACATCAACCTGCCTATAGGTATAACAGATGGAAATTAGCTGTGGGCTACAATCTGGCATATTTACATATACTCATGTATTTGTTTATTAATATGCATTGTCCCTATTTCCAAATAGATAAATAAATACAATTTGACAGCTTTGGCTTGTGCTGTAGCAGCAGGTCTGACTGAATCCCCATTCTGAGATCAGTACAGTCATGCTCGCAGCTCTGCGTGGCTGTGCACAGCCCCAGCACTGCTAAATGCAAATGTTAGCATACTAACAAGCTCACAAATAGTGTGTCTCAAGTTGCATACTCCTGTACTAAACACTAAATATTTTGAGTGCACAAGTGTGCTACGTGCATTCACACTGCATAGTACTGGAAAATACAGTGTACCACCAGCACACTTAAAATGGTCCAAAAGTTGAGTGTGAAATGATGGACACTTCACCCTCAACAGTTGCTATCTTTGTGATGTAGCAAACTTAGCAACTTTTTACATGGTGGCTTGTGACAGCAAGGAGCCTGTAATTTATACATGTTTTTTGCACCAATACTATCAATACTTATGAATAGAAGCCATCAGTAATGTTTGTTGGGTCTGTGATGATTTGGTACCGCAAACAATAATGCACGTGCTAACGTTAGCATTCACTATCTAGCTAACTTGGTCTAAGCTACGGCAGCACATGTTAATCAGCATTGACATTGTGGCTAGGGGTGGGCAATATGGCCCGCAAATTGGGATCTTAGTAGATCGGAAAACAACAAAATACAAAGTTCCTCTGGAGCCACCCTCTCCTCCATTATGTGTGTGGTAAGGGCCCAGCTCACACACACACACACACACACACACACACAGGGCTACATTGGGCCTACTGCTCTACTGTTAGACACAAAGGATGTCTTTAGTCCACTGGCTTTTGTAGTTGGGTCGCCTGGCACGCTTAGCTGAGTTCATCGGATGAACTCAGCTAAATTTTAAAAATCTAATTCATGGTGAAGGGTCATGCATTTTCCACCAGTCACTTCGAAAAGCTCAAGGAAAAATATTTGTGGCTACAGGGGAGATCAAAATAAAATAAATAAATAAATAAAATAAAAATCAACCAGCCCCCCTCCTCCTCTGATAAGTAAAGAACAGTCCCTTCAGTGCGGTTCGGTTTGTGGACCATTATCTGCCACAAAGAGAGAAATGTGAACGGCTCATTTCTCCTCTGACACATCACATACCCAGGGCTGCCAACTTTTCAAAAAACCTTGGAGTGAGATTTGGTGGGGCCAACCGAAATTTTGCCACATACACTGCAATTTTTTGTATGGCCCATTCAGCGTTATTACCATACAACAAAAACTTTTTTTTTTATTTTTTTTTTTTATATACCATTTTCCATACATCAGTAGTTCTCAATGTATTAGCCTAACTCAGAGTGTACCAATTGAACCAACTGACCCAACAGTAAGACACAAGACACAGCATGGCTCAAATTTGTGCATGTTTACTTTGGGATTCTGTATAAAACTATCATCAAACAGTAAACAGATATGCAACATCATGCAAGAAACATTTAAATAAAAATGAAAACCCCCAAAAGCTATGTTATTGTGACATTTTTGAACACCCCAAACTACATGCAGCTAATACCAATTTAAATTAAAAAAAATAAAATAAAATTAAAGTTTAACCATAATACAAACAATTCCCAAAATAGTATGACTACTGTCAAAGTCCTTAAGATCCGTGTGCTTTGTTGTACTTGCTTGTGGCCTTTTTTGAGGCCTTGATGATTTCAGGGGAGGGCTCCCACATGAAGCAGGGCTCCAGGCCAGCCATCTTTATTGTCATTATTGATGACAGGGTTCCAACACAGTGGGAAAAAAATCTCACATTCCTTTGAAAAATGAGTAAAGGTTGATAATTCATTTTGTCTAAAACAAAATGTACGCACCTACTGTATATGATGCTTGATACATACATAACAAATTATTCTAATTTGTATATACTACTATATATACAATAATTAATATACAATTATAAAGCAGCATAGAGAAATGGTTTTGTATAGATAAAACAGACAAAATTAATTAGGCATCAACCTACAGTATACTTTTACAGCTGCATTGAAACCTCAAAATAATATGTACAAAGCTC
The DNA here is from genome assembly GCF_041903045.1 of Epinephelus lanceolatus. Classification (NCBI taxonomy): domain Eukaryota; kingdom Metazoa; phylum Chordata; class Actinopteri; order Perciformes; family Serranidae; genus Epinephelus; species Epinephelus lanceolatus. Next base: position 47,261,451 of record NC_135741.1, read on the forward strand.
TCGAAATGCCTTTAAATGATCTCACAACACACAAAAAACAAATATGCAAACGTTACTTAAAGTTTAAGAGCACAAACACTTAACATACATACCTGAAAAGAGCGGGGGAAAATCGATCTTCTTCTTCTTCTTCTTCTTCTTCTTCTTCTTCTTCTTCTCCTTCTCCTTCTTCTTCTGAGTGCAATCCCAGTGTCAATTGAGCCACAGTGCCACCAACATCCAATGTAGCGGTCGGGAGGTGTATTGCACATTGAAACAGGGACTTTTTTTGTTTTGGCTCAGACGGACACTTCAGCGTGAGAAATCGTGGGTGTGGCATGAGAGCGTGTGAAGCCAATCAAATGCGTGTGTCTCACGACCAATGCGTGAGAGCTGGCAGCCCTGCTGTTAGCATTAGCCCTAGTCGGCTGCCACGCTAATGTTCCTAGTCTTCCGCCAGGCTCACAGGCTCACAGGCTCACAGGCTCACGGCTCTGGCTCACAGAGAGGAGTAGGGATGTTAGCGTTAGCTCCTGGAGTTAGCACTAGAGCTACTACGGCTACTAGAGTGTTTCCCAGATGAGTTCTTAATGCCCTTCTTAGGATCGCTCTAAGTTCGCTCTTTAAGAAGCGCTTAACAGGAGCTGTCCACTACCACAGTGCTGAAACTAAATCAACTGATGTCAGGCAAATCGATCACCTACCACTTAATCAGCACATAAGTCACACACAGCACTGCTGCCTAACGCACTAATTCCCTGCTGCTCGTATGTATGTATGTTCTAAAAATTCTAATGAAAAACTAAGACGATAAATATTTGTTAATGAGCTATTTTCATGATGAAAACAAGACTACAACTACATAAGAAGTAGTCTTGGCAAGAGAATCATGAGGAAATGTATTATATTTAAACAAAAATATGAAAGATGGATGAAAGGACAAATGAGCTGAAGGACCTGCACTGTATCCTGACCACATTGTATCCTACTTGCATTCATCAACACACAACACCATTGAAGTAAGCTCTGAAAACTTTCTCTTTCTCATTTGGCTCATGGTAGTTACATGTCACATCATGTTGATGGAGCGATGTGAAATACTATCCGAAGTTTTCATGGGTGTTTTATTGTGAAAATCGACCGGTTGCTCTCGTCTTTTCTATGCCTGACTTCCTGTTTGACTCATTTGGTCTGTGCAAATTGACATGCGTCCGTCAGAAATAGACCCGTCGTGTATTTCTAGTGGAGCGGAGCGCCGAGCCGCTTCAAGGCCATGGCTGGTGGAGCAGCTTGCATTGACTTGAATGGCCGCTAGCTCTGGCACCCGCGCCTCGGCCGGATTGCGCACGCCACGGATCCAGTGGGTTGCCATAAATGGGCCTGTCCCAGAGGCATTCAACTACCAGAAGGCTTTTGATATCTTCTTTTCGAAGCCGCATAAAATTAAATGCTCTGATTCAGGGTGCCATATCGGGAGGGAGGGAGGGAGGAAAGCAGTAATTTGTGTCTGTTTGTGTGTAATTAATTTGAGTCTTACCTTTTGTTTTCTTTTTGTATTGCATATTTTGTATTGTTCTGCGTATCTGTAGCTGTGTTTGTGAGTTTTAAAAGAACATTTTGTCTGCACATGATTTTAAATAATGAAATAGCCCTCCAGAGGCAGATCAGTACATCAGTCATTTTTCTTTTGATTACTGAAATGTTTAACCACTAATCCTTAGCCATATTTTAAGTGAAACCCTTCACCATAACATACCACTAGTGTTTTTATCAGTAATAATAGAACATTTTTCACACATAAAAAGGACAAAGATGTTGAAATCTAGGCATATTCTGCCATCATAACTTGGCTCTCAGAATTCACTAGATGCCTTTAAATCAAATATACAAAATGTTTTATATATATATATATATATATATACACACACACACATACATACATATATACATATATATATATATATATATATATATATATATGTGTATATATATATATATATATATATATATATATATATATATATACACGTGTGTGTGTATATATATATACATATAAACATACACACCCATAAATATATATATATATAGATATAGATATAGATAGATATTTATCAAAAGGACTGGCCCTAGCTTGGCCCCCCCCATTGACACTGGCCTAGAACCGCCCCTGCTAATGATCATCTTAACGTGACCAGTTCACAGAAGGACAAAATTTATGGACTATATTAACCTACACTGAGAATCAGTCAAAACGCCAGGTATAAACTATGAAAACACACAGGCAGCACGCTGACAGTTGTAAAAGAGTTAATGTGACATGTATGTGCGGATGTGTGGAGACACTAGTTGATGAGGCATTGTATCCCAGCACGGGGCAGCCGGTAGGCTACTTTATTTGGACAGCCCAGTCTGACAGCACGTCGAGTGGGCTGAATTCCTGACGCACAAATGCATTTACATATATGGCTTCGCGCATGGCAACGCTGTTGGTTATCAGCGAGAATATGCTGTAAAGCATGGTATCTCACACGTGTGATGTGGCAACGCCTTTATATAGAGTAGCGGGTGGAGCACCCCAGTCAGGGCCGTCACATCCAGACAGGCAAACTAGGCAATTGCCTAGGGCCTCGAAGGTGCCTCTTGCCTGGGACCCAAGAGTGTCTTGAAACAGCTCTGGGTTCCAGCTGAGCTCAGTTACACCTGTCAGTTGCCTGATACCTGAATGTCGCAGGTTTGAAGAGTGGATGTGTTTCTGTTGTGCCCTGTTGCATTTTTTGGGTGAGGTAAACTGTCTCATATGTGCATGCAGATGTGGGATATGTGCGGAAAAATCATGATAAATGATAGTCATGATGATTTATTTGATTTGTGTGCCTGATGTATGAAGCACATACAGGAACACACTTGTTATTCCTCATAGGCTACTTATTAATTTTCTTCCGCCAGATTTCGGTGCGTAACTTGTGCCACAGCTTTGAGCGCACACAGGGTCTTCAGGAAACATATAGATTCAAGATTCAAAGTGTTTATTGTCATTTGCACAGTAAGGACACGCGTTTCTGTGCAGAATAAAATTCTTTATTTTCTGTTACCAATTAATGCTAAACAATATAAATCTGAAGTATAAAATAGATCAAAATATATACGGTGCGCACTGTTTTAACATCTCCTTGCTTCCTGTAATATTAATTTGCATGACGCCGCCAGATCTGTGATCTGAAGACTGTTGAGAGTGGGTCAGCTCAATCTTACAACTCCTTCTTAGTGAAAGATGTCGAATCTGGGAAACGCATTTTTCTTTCACGGGAGGCTTAAGAGCGTTCTTAAGAAGCTCTTAGCGCTAAGATCTTTACTGGATCTGGGAAACGCGGCCATTATCATGATACTTAAGTCATGATACAATATTATTGTGATTTTAAATAGCCTATGTTGCGATATGCTGAGTATTGATGAAATACATTGTGAAATATTGTGATTTATTAGGCTACCTTTTTTCAACAGTAAATTATGCCCCCAAAGGAAAACTTTGTCGACAGCTATTTTATTTAATAATATAAAGTTTTCAGTCTGTTCATCTCACTTCAGTAATTTTTGCAGCAAAATGTATGTAGTGGATTGATAAAGCAATTGATTATATTACTGTAGTAGGCTATCTAAGGTTTAATTTGTATTTCTCATATAACAATTTATATAATAAAAAAAATGATACTTTGCACTATGTGACGATACGATATTTCCACACAAAAATATACTGTAGCCATACTATGCCGTATCGATTTTTTCCCTCACCCCTAACAAAAATATCTCCGATCAGTTGTTATGCATTATCATGTTACTGTGAACAGATTTGTTTGTAATTGTTTTCTCTCATGTAGCCTAGTTGACCTATAGCCTATTAGCTATGTAGTATAGGCTACTAATAGGCTAGTGTAACTTTATAATGATGTTGAAACAATTTGTTGCCTTTTTTCTTGAACAATTCTTGAATTGTAAACCCCGTGCAATTTTTAACAATACTGTGTTATGCTCATACTATGACTAATACTTGTAATAATTAAAATTAATACTAATACTAATACAATGATGAGTGACAGACTGGAGTCAGCACCTTGTTATGCACATTTCAACATGTAGGCTAGATGGTCTTCATTCAGTCACCCCTTCACAGTGCTTCCTGACTAATAATCCCCATGTAGTTCACTGTGTCACTCACCTGCCGCCTGGAAGTCACCACCAAGCTTCTTAATGTGCTTAGCATAGAATCATTCAATCGGATTGATCCCACAGTCTGCCGCCTGTGACTCTCCGGAGCTATTGCCTATAGTATTCCCGCAGCAGTCCTCTTGCCACAGCTCACCTCTGGTCCCGCAGCTTCCTCACTGGACACTCCAAATACACGGCTTTTTAACATAGGCTTCACCGAGAAATTCTTCTTTCCAGGGTTTTCCTGTCGTCTTTCTCTCTCTTAGCCTACGCCTCCTTCTCTTCCTCTCTCTGTCCCGCTCGGTCGTGTCCCGGCCTGTCCCGCTGCACACAAATGCATAAGCTTGACTTAGTACCCGCTCAACAGCCGCTTGTACTTGGGGGCGGAGATTCAGATCACAGGCCTGCTTTCATAGGCTCCTGTCGGCAATAATGGAAAGCTGCAGTAAACCAAAGAGCATGGATACCAAGAGGCGAAGCTCCGTTGAATTTTTGCCAACAGCCACTAGGGGCGCTGCGGTAGCGCTGCCGCCATTTTGGACTGTTGAGCTTGAACTGTTGCGCCCAGACAACATGCAAGATGTCAAGGAGAGAGGATGAAAAAAAGTCAAAGAAAACAGTGTAGTGCAATTAAGTGCAACAACTATCAGTGGAACACCCCGCACCTGGCCTTCCACCGTTTCCCGAAGGATCCCGACAGCTAAGAACTCCTGACGTGTTTTAATATCAATTTAATATGCCAGTTTTGGAGGAGAGTTAACACTTACATATAAATATATATATATATATATATATATATATATATATATATATATATGTTACTGCTTTAGCATTAAAATATATCATTAAAATAGCCTATATATTATTATTATTATTACTGTCCCCTTACTGTACAAACTGTAAATAAATCTTTATTCCTGACTATGTGACGTCGCCATTAATGTTGATTTTTTTTTTTTTTTTTTTTTTTTTTTTTTTGGTAGATTGGCTTATGGGGTGATTTTGAAGGAGTAATTAAGTTAATCTTCTCATAAGTGGATGTAATATGTAGAGATGCCATCTCGGCCGTTTTTCTTTGTTTTGTTTTGTTTTTTTTAAAGTCTATATTTTGCTTTACAAAAATGTGAAAAAGCAGCTGTGACCAAGCTATCACGAGGTGAGTAGCTTTGTAAGCATAATTAATAGCGATATACTTCAGTTTGTCTGTGTGTTTTTGTATGCAAGCCGGTCTGCTGCGGTCTGCTGACAGTCCAAAATGGCCGCGGTAGGACGAAACCATGGGCGAGTCTGTTGCTATGGGGCGTTCTATTGAGTTTCGCCTCTTGGTGTCCATGCTCTTTGAATAAACTACCGGAGGCTGCACAAGGCTATTCAAGAGAAGGCTGAGACACGTGGTCAAACATGGGGGGATTTCACATGCGCAGTGTAGTCTGAGTGGGCGGAAGTTTGCTGCAGAGATCAGCCTTTCATTGGGTGGAACGAGCCACCCACTGAAGTGCCGCCCTACCACCTCCGGTTGTGTAGCAGTTTTCAACTGTTTTCAACACGTCCTTTACTAACTTTTGCGGTGTTTGATCTTGCAGGGATGTAGCCATTTTTCTGCCATGGTTCGCATCCTGTAGATATTATATCCTGTTTGATATTTTTGTGGACGTGTTACACCAAAACCTGTTTCCCCCCGGCAATATTTTTGCAAGCGCACCGTTGCTGTGGCACCGCCCAGAACGATTGTGATTGGTTGAAAGAAATACAAGCAGCCGGGGCGTTTTTTTCTCCAATCTTAACGTGAGAGTTGGCCCAGCAAGACCTTTCTTTTCTTGAGAAAGGTCTGGTGAGAGAGACTATGCGCAGTGTAACTTGAGCTGCGATGCTGGAGGGTGACAGCAGGGGCGCTAGATAAAAAGTGCAGGATCCGCTCAGGTGATCAAGTAGTGTGCTTGGTGCCCTCTGCTTGGACTTTTGGATGGCGGCAGCCTGAAGTTGTCGGAATTGCATCTCTGTCATTCTCACCCACAACGCAGGCCACCAGTGACAGTCCAATAATAAGCTGTGAAAATGACATGCATGCACATCCCCCTTATTCCGCGGTCTCACACCATCTACTGAGTCTTTGAGAAAGTGCAGACCAGATTTTACTGTGCATGTGCTATACCCCCATGTTTGACCCCGTGTCTCAGCCTTCTCTTGAATAGCCTTGAGGCTGCAGTTTCAGGACCCTTCAATTTTCATCACAGCGCCACCTACCGAACGGAGGTTGCAATAACGGAGGCTGCAGTTTCAGGACCGCAGTTTTAGGACCATTTAATTTACCAAGCAGAGGCTGCAATTACCTGATTTTTCATTAAAAACTCACTCACTGTTTATTTTTATTTTTTGTTGTACCCAAATACTACTTTTTTATTAAATAGTTATAATCAGTGTTGAGTAGTATTACTGTAATTTGATTATCAAAAATAGGAGGCATTAATTACTAATAGTAATCATAGTTACAAGCCCGGGTTCATTACCATTGCCGGTAACGCAGTGTTGGCCCGCCCCGCCTGACCTCCGCGGTCCTCTCTGCTCCTCTCACCCACACTTAAACACCTGTCCTGGGCTACACAGTGTCAGGACGCTCCGCTGTCCTGCTAGAGTTTGTTCTGTGTTGTTTATTATTATTTATTTTTTGAGGGAACGGAGTAACTAGTAATGTAAGTGATTACTTGTGAAATAAAGTAAACAGATCAGAACTGTGATTACTTTTTAAAGGATTAAAAAGTAATTTAATTACTCTTAACTAGTAACTTGCCCAACACTGATTATAATTTAGTATAATGTAAAAATGGCCAATATGTGTTGTTTTTTTCCTTATTACTGTGGGAAATATGTATACACACACACACACATATATATATATATATATATATATATATACACACATACATATATATATATATATATATATATATATATACACACACACACACACACATATATAAATATATATATATATATATATATACACATATATATATAAATGTGTGTATATATATATATATATATATATGTGTGTGTGTGTGTATATATATATATATATATATATACATATACACACATATATATATATATAATATATATATATGTGTGTATATATATATATATATATATACATATATATGTGTGTGTGTGTATGAGAGTGAGAGGGGAAGCTTTGAAAATCAATTACCACACATAAATGCATTACACAGTCATGCTTACTCCAGGAAGAAGAACACCACATATGAAGTCTACTTCATCAGTAAAGCTCAGTGTTGTTGGTGTTTTCTCCAACATGCCCTTAAGACAGGCAAACAGGGTGTCCTGCTGCTCTTCACTGTCGAGGTACACAGGCACCTTGTATGAGGGTTTCTGAGGAAACCACTTAGATGGCTTTCCATTAAGCACATCCTGTAAATAAACCACAGGACAGAAATAATTATGTTATTATGTTATGCATAATATCCTAACAATGGCAGAGGGTGAATCAATTCAGTTATTTAGTATGTAAAATGCAATAGTTGTCAAAGTACCACCAAATGCTGCGCTGCTCCCTGTGACTGTATGATGAATCCACAAGTCTTTTTTTATTTTGGGTATGGTAACTGACTGCCTGCATGTAAGCGGGAACATCTTCAGTTGGGGCTATCCGTTTTGGTACTCTGTACACTGGCTGAAGAGTTCCCTGGAGCAAGTTGGCCTCATTACTCCAGAAGGCAAATCTCTGGCTATGTCTTAATAACAACATTGAAATAAATTATTACATGTGGAAAAGGAAAAGTTATATATGCACAACTGACATTCCTAAACACCGTCAACAAAGACAGCCATCAAGACCTCCAGATCTGCCAGGAAAATGTCAGTATTGTGCATATCTGGTATTAATGGACTGACAGACACATGGTAACTTTATTAGCATTTTCTGAGAGACGTTTCCAAATCTTACCTTCATGGACAACTGCACGCGTGAAGTGGCTGTCCAGATGAGCCTGTACTTTGCTCAACTTTGTGGGTTGGTAAACTGTTGAGCTGCAGAGCGGACAATGAAATTTGTCGCAGCATGTGCTGCATCTTTTAATGTGTGGCAGTGATTGCCCGCTTTGTATTGAAATAAGCATCCTAAAAAAGAGATAATATAGTTAGTCAAGTCCAAAATCAACCTTGTAGCCTACATCTATTTCACAAACCGGTAGATTGTAGTAGCTTCTGTACCGAGGGGCGCTACAGTATTGTGAAAATGTCCTCAATCAAAGTATATCCTGGTAAAACACTGTCAGTATGGAGGTAATAAAATGTGTCTGCAAAAACCTTTATAATTAAACCAACTTGTGATGTTTCTCTAAGAGAATAGACCCACTGGCTATATAGGATTTTTTTTTTTTTTTTTCAAAAACACATGTTAGCATGTAACGTTATAGCATCCGTGTAAGCCAGCATGCTAACAAGCTAACGTCGTTGCAGCAAACTATCATAAAAGTGTCATACTCAGCGGACTTAACGAATGGTAAAAATATCGATTAATGCATAATGAAGCCAGCCCATAGTAACTCGCAGATCCATTTAAAGACAAAGTAGCCAACTTTTGACCTTTAACAATTAAAACTGTACTCACATTCTGTCGTCTTGTCCTCTCTAACGTTACTCCTTCTAACCGTAGATACTCACATTTTCTCATCTCATCCTCCCTAGTCCTTCTAACCGTGGGTGGTGCTGTGATGAAAATTGAAGGGTCCTAAAACTGCAGCCCTGAAACTGCAGTCCTGAAACTGCGGTCCTGAAATCGGTACTGCAGCTTTACCCTACTCCCTGTCAGTGTGGAGGCTGAGCTCACTGAGGGGTATAGCCTAGGGGATTGGCGCGGTAGGCTCTCACTACATAAGAATGACCGCCAGATACCGCTGTTGGGCCCTTTTAAATCCTGCTGGGAACGCAGAGATGCTAGTAAAGGAAGTAACACAGTCTTACCAACACTGGCAATGAGAGTCTGTAACTTCATTAAAAACAATTCAGTTAAACCATTTTGGAGCAAAATGATTGACATTGTATCTGGTATCAATGGGGTTCAGATACTGTGCCTCCCAGACACCTCTGCTGAGCCAGGGGCGTAAATATAGACAGTGCAGGCAGTGGGTTGCACTGGGGTCCGTGACGTGGGGGGCCCATAGAGGGAGTGGGCCCTCCAACAATAGCTACGTTGGGTGGAGAAGGGGCCCTTATGAATGACTGCCACCTTGAGAATGAGCCTGTGTTCAAAGAAGAACTCTCATTAAATTAAAACATTGTCATTTGCTGTTTATGCCCTTGTAAAAGACAAACCCATCTCCATCTTTTTTTTTTTAAGTTTTTAAAACAGCCAGTAGCATCTATAAGAAATGATGTGGTTATTCTATATTTGTATAGAATTTATATAAATCAAATGTTCTATAACTATAAATTAAAGAGGCAACAGATAGCATCTTTTCCTCAATATATCATTATGAAAATAATGTGGGTTGCACAGGGTAGTGGCCAATAATAAGCTTGGTGGTAATAAGCTTCTGCCACCGGGGGCAAAATTTTGAGGAAAAAATCTGCTTTACGGCAGGAAACGCGTCATGTATTGCGAAATTGGTCGGTCAGCCAATCAGGGACTGGAGCTGGTCCTTATGAGGAGTTGGGCATGAGACAGTTGAGTCACGAGCACAATGGCAGACGGACAAAGTTTGGAGACAAGTTAAAAACGGCCTAGCAAAAGAAAACGAGCTCCTCTGTCTGAGGAGGCAAAGAAGAGCAAAAAGGAGAGTGATAAAAGAAGAGGAAAAACAAGAGTAAACCTCAGTCAGGCGTTCAAGAGATGGAGGGAGCTCTGTGACTGATAAGGCTTCAAAACCCATGTCCAGCTAGCTTTCTTTCTAATGGATCAGTAAGTAACATGACTAAATGTTAGCTAGATGAGAGAGGACTGTACTGTACTGGCTGCTAGTTCATTCCTAGCTGGTCAGCATCGCAAATTGCTGGCCTGGAGAGCAGGGAGATCATATCGGTCACTGGCCATAAATGTGAGGGCAGCCTTCGCAGCTACTGGGCACCCAGCATCTCTGACTGGGAAAAGTGGAGTAAAATCCTCTCCTCCGCTCCCGTTTGTCTGGTGAACGCCTCTCCTCTGTCAATAGACTCTGCCAGCAATTTAATAATATTGATGCCAGTTGTAACATTTGAATGTTTTAGTAGTAAGCCATGTTCTAAGCAGGATAACGTATAGTGAGCTGGTGACAGTTGAAAAATAACTGCGCATTGGGGTTCCATTCCCCTGTCGGGAGTTATTTTTCAACTGTCACCGGCTCACTATACGTTATCCCTTATGCGTCTACTGTTGTTTGTACTGATACTGTACATATTGGTATAATTTACTGTGAGTTGTTTGTACTGGTACTGGGCATTCTGGTATAATTATTTGCATTATTATTTGTTTTATCTTCAAATAAATCTGATAATTGTTTCTCGGTCTTTTTACCCATTTATTTAGTAGAGTGTCCACACACCTTCTCATTCTACATATACATAGTGGTATGCTGGTGGCTTTACAGCCCACATTTTATTGATTATCTCTGATCCCCACGGTCAATTTGGTCATTGCGTATTCTATTACTGCATCTTGCTAACTCGGCCATTCTGGATGTCACTAACTCGGCTTCTTCTCCGGAGCCTTTGTGCTCCACTGTCTCTCAGGTTAACTCATATCACAGCGGTGCCTGGACAGCGTGACGTGTGTGGTTGTGCTGCTGCCGTGGTCCTGCCAGATGCCTCCTGCTGCTGCTGCCATCATTAGTCATTAGTCATACTTCTACTGTTATTATACACATATGACTATTGTCACACATGTATACTGTCAGATATTAATACATACTTTCAACATATTGTACCACAGTAGCCAGAACTATAACTATAATATTATTACTTTCAATAATATTGTTGTAAGCTACTGTTATTACCTGCATCTCTCTCTCTCTCTCTCTCTGTCTCTCTCTCTGTCTCTGTCTCTGTCTCTGTCTCTGTCTCTCTCTCTGTCTCTCTCTGTCTCATTGTGTCATACGGATTACTGTTAATTTATTATGCTGATCTGTTCTGTACGACATCTATTGCACGTCTGTCTGTCCTGGAAGAGGGATCCCTCCTCAGTTGCTCTTCCTGAGGTTTCTACCGTTTTTTTTCCCTGTTAAAGGGTTTTTTTTGGGGAGTTTTTCCTTATCCGCTGTGAGGGTCATAAGGACAGAGGGATGTCGTATGCTGTAAAGCCCTGTGAGGCAAATTGTGATTTGTGATATTGGGCTTTATAAATAAAATTGATTGACTGATTGATTGAACACCGCTGATGCTAGGTGGCGCCAAGCTAAAAAAAAACAAATCCTAGGGATTCGAGGATCCGAGGCCAGGAGGGCAGGGGTCCCCACCACCCGCCCCCACCAGCACGCCCAGAGGGCCCATCCAGGGGCAGGCGCGGCAGACTGACGTGGGTCCACTCCTCTCTTTCTTTTCATTGTTACTTTTGTTCTTTTCAGTATAGTATTTATTTGTGTTTTTTATATATATTTTATCTATTTAGGGCAGTCCTGCTTTTGGGCCGTACCCAGACCCTTAGGTGGCCGCTGACCCTTTGCAGGTCTTGCTGTAATCCCATGTCCTGTCTCAGTCCTGGGCAACTCCCAGACCCCTTGGGAGGGAGTCTGCCCAACATGGAGGGGCATGGCCTGACAGATTTATTTGTAGATTACCTCTGTGATGTTTGAGAGGAGTAGGCCCGGCCAGCCCCGCCGCCCGCCTGCCCCAACCAGGGGCCTCGCCGCGCTACCGGAGAGCCAGGCATGAGGACACCCCTGCACCTACCCAGCCCACCCAGCCTGGCGCCACCCCCCAACACCCCTGTTATCATCTTAATTGCATCTTGTGATAGCAATGTAATAATAATAATGATAACGCGGACACACGCTGCACTGCACGAGTCCGAGGAGGAGGACAGAAAAGACACTTTTGCTACTCTTAATAAAAACTCCATGGGCTGCAATAATCCAAGATCAGAGGCTCACCGCAATTATAGGAAATATGCACGAGTGGGATTTAAAAAAAAAATGAAGGAGAAAGTGATTACCTCCAGCAAGGACTTTCACCCAATGATGATTATGATGATAATAATAAATAATAGCAATGATAATGATAAATTATCTAACACAATACATTCATAAAAATGAAACAAAAGAGCCTAACATAGGAAACAGATTATTATGACATTTATATTAAAATCCTAAAAACAAGGAAAATCAAATCAAATAAATCCACCATAAAAACACTTTGTTGTCATTAAGCGGGCAGGTGATCTCTCAGTCTATACGGTGAAGCCAGAAACTAAAGATGGTCCCCAGCCCACCTTACATCAAGACCTTCTTCATCCCTGTGGGTTCCTTCCTCCGTCAGTACAGGAGGAGACTCCCCCTGCCCGTAGACCCCAAACACGTCAATACCATATCAGTGAGTCCAGCTCTGCTGATCTGAATGATGATGAGAAAGAAGATGATGATGACTTTGATTGGATTCCACAATGTCCAGTTCCACTGGTTAAATCTAATGTGGATGCTGACAGCAAAGCTGGAAATCTATCACCCGCTCCCTGGCAAAAACGCCTCAACTTTTCCTCTCTGCTGAATCCCCCACTGAACCCTTGGATAAAAGAAACTCACCTGAATCACCGGACAGGAACAAGTCAGACTTATCTGGGCCTGTGGAGGAAAACCTGGTTACTGAGGAACTATTGGAAAACTTACCTGGACCTGTGGAGGAAAATCTGCCTAACAATACCCTACCAGAAGGAGACTCACCTGATGGAGTAGTTGAGGATCCTGAACGACCCATTGCAGACGAACTTCCTCCCAAGGCTGCTGCTAATCCTGAGACTGACCCAGTTGAAGTTGCCACTTCATTTGATGCTCTCAACGATCCCAAGAACATCCAAATAGGTTATAGTATGCTCAATTAGGTAATCTAGGTAGGTAAACTAGGTAAACTCTTTACCGAAGCCTTTCGTCTGCTTATACAGATGCCTTAAGCCCTTCTCTGCTCCAGAGATCTACACAGTGTAATTTTACATGCTCAGGGCCGTACATGGATTTAAGGGGGGAGGATGTAACCCAGATCAAAATCAAGTGCAATTCATAAGATGTGTTTTTTCTAAGAATAGAAAATATGGAATAACCATGTTATGGAAGAAAACCCAACAATGTAATTTATTTGTATATGCCTGTGCAGTACCTGGGCCGTCATCGTCAGATGGACAGATGTTTCCACTGAGAGAGAGAGAGAGAGAGAGAGAGAGAGAGAGAGAGAGAGAGAAAGAGAGAGAGAGGGAGAGAGATGAGCCGAACTCCCGAATTGGCCAGGTTTTTTTCCTGTGTTGAAACTGTGATGGTGAGCTAGTGGAAAAGAAGAACTTGGAGAGTCTACTTCAAGCACAGGTCTGCCAGTGTGGTAGGCCACTAACCTTACTTCTGCCTCCTGTTACTCCTGTTGCACTTTGTCTGTGCACCCGAAATCCAAGTCATGGTGCGAGAAGACTTCAGACATAGCACAAAGCTTTTCGGTGATGTGCTCCTTCCACTCAGGGGACAGAGGAGAGTCACCAAAGCTGAAGCTCAAGTCTGACATATGCTGGGCTTCAGTAGATGGTTTCACACTGTGTTGTGAAAGGATGCTGTCAAAATTCCCAAGCTCTGCAACAACACAAAGAGGTGGAATGGAAATGTCTTGTTCTGATGTGTTTGCAACCACCACAGGGACTTTGTAGGGTGCATGAGTAGGTAGAGAAATGAGACAACTCTTAACGCAATGACCACCAGGTAAAGAAGACTGGGTGGGATGTTCTACAATGGCCCAACAATCAACAGCAGGAGGGCAGACTTGGGCTGAGCCCTCCAGAAGCACACTGAAGCCTGCAGGAATGAGAGCTGGCGTCCTGCCCAGCATTGTCACCACTCCAATACGCCCCTTTCTGTTCTGTCGGTGGCGTAACTCAGGGGCTTTGAGCACTGCCCTGTACCCATATAGATTGGGCTCCTGGTTCACAATTTGGCTGCCAAGGTATTGTTCATACAGCACATTGAGGATGCTGGTTCCTATTAGAACAGGTGATGGGGATTCTGGGTGCACATCTGGCATGACAAGTGCAAGGGTAGGTATGTCAGTGACATCACCCAAAAAGTCTTTGGGAAACTTAACAGCCACTTCTATATAGCCCAGGTATGGAACAGACTGCCCAGCTGCGCCTTCGGCTTCAAGAAGATTATCAAGAGGCTTGACTGGTTGATCAGAGAGATGCTGGTTGTAAAATGACACCTTAACAGTCGTGACCTGGGACTCGGTATCCAAGAGGCAGTTGCAGTTAATGCCAGCTATGTTGACTGCAGCTGTGCACCTGGAACCAACAAGTCCTTTGGGCAACTTAGCAGCTTGTCTCCAAGCATGTGCCTGGTCAAGCTGAAGATGTGCTTGTACTTACTGGTAGCAGGACATTTTGTGTCAGTGCCAGTCCCCGTTCGTCTTGTAACAGGAACTGGTTCTAGTTAAAATGAGGTTTGGGAATGGTGGGGGATCTCCTCTGCCCGGTTTGGAGCTTGTGTGGCCAAATGGAGAGGAGAGGGAAATGAACCGACAACACCACCTGGGGAATTGCACCCCAGGGAATACACTCAAACCTGTAGACTACTCTTAACAACAGAAGGTCACACAGATTCGTACACTGGTAAATATGGGGACAGGAGATGGACTTCCAAATCTAACAACAAATTTTATTAGTTAAAAGTTTATGGTAGTTAAAAGAACACAAAGGGGACAAAATATTCTGCCTGAGTAGCAAAATAAATACCACTGTTGCTTGTGGTGGAAAAATATACAAATAAATGGCCGGAATAGGGCTTGCTTGGCTCGGGCGAACAGACTCAAATAAAAGTAAAGGGACAACTCAAACCAAAGAATACTCACTGCAAACCAAACCACCATGTGCCACGCCACATTAAAGGGAGTGAGGGGGGACACCACCACCAGGGAAGACTGCCGCTGTTTGCAAAAGCTCCTGTCCTGAAAAGAAAGAAAGAACATTAACAAAATGGTGGGCACTCAGGCCAATGTATACAGTCCAGATAATTTCTAAAAACTACTACAAACACGCACCCACCCACCCACACACACACACACACACACACACACACACATAAGGAATTAACCTAATTAATTGGATAACAAACTAAATAGTATGAAACTAATGCAACAATATATTAATGCAGAAAACAAACAAACTTAACGCCAAAACTCAGCTGTGGGCGGGGACCAGGAGTATAAGTAAGCCCACTAACAGATGACCCAACAGCTGAGTATTAAACCAAAATCAAAAGAATATCACAAATAACCTAACCAAATAAACAAATGAAAGAAAATAACACCAAATAACCCAAGAAATTAGTTAACTGAATTAAATGAATTAATTAAGAGACAAAAGAAATTAATCAAACCAAAATGAAGTCGTGGTGGGATGGAGGTCCAAAGCTGCATCAATGCACAGCTGCATTACAGTGTGCTTTAATCAGTCTGTGGAAAACTGGCAGAACAGCAGTGGAAAACGGAGCAGCCGCACCGGGGCTGGAGGCCTTCGGGATGCCCAGCTGGCGGCCCACGTCACCGGGCTGCGGAGTGCAGCCCCACACAGTGCGCAGAGGAGGAGAAGAAGCCACAAGCTGTGGCCTCGGCTACAGCAGGACAGAGAGCAGGACAACCTGTTAACATAAAGTTAACACAACTAGCAGAAGTAGAAATAAAAAAACAGAGCGAGCTTACCGGAGTGAAGGGAGCTTAACGCACAGCGCACAGCTCAAACCCAGTCACCGTCTCACAGTGAGGAAGAGCAGACACCACGCTTTTCAAAGTCCCCTCCGAAGCTGCACACGACAGGAACGGCCGACGCCGCTGTAAAGCGAAGAGTCACGGCAGCTGTGACATTATAATACGCTTTAACAGTACACAAACATTGCAGCACCCATGCCTACCTTATGAGTCCCAAGTTTGGGTACAGAAACCGGAGCACGACACACACAGCCCTCGCCAGGTAGAAGTGAGCGCACCCGTGAGGGGAAGACCAAATAACGCAGGTGCCACCACTGCGCAGTTAGGCTCCGACAACTGGAAATTAGGCCCAGCTGATGCCAGTTAAGGGTGGAGGTGTAGCAGCACTCACCCTGCCACACTTGTCATTGAACTTTTTTCTCTTTTCAGCAACCAATGCAGGATTGGGCTCACTGTCACACTGAGGCTTTATATGACCATCTTCGCCACACTGGAAGCAGTAACCTGGTTTAGGCTGTGATATTTTTTTATCTGAAGCTGGTCGCTCAAGTGATGAACGAGAAGACTTGGAAGGAATTAAAGAATTGTGTGGCTTCACTGTTAAGGATGCTAGCTGATGCTGGATCTCTGCCATTTGTTTAGTAAGCTGCTGTGTGAGAGTGGTTAATGCAGCACAAAGCCCCTGTTCTTCACCACTGTAGACAACTTGTGCATGAGATGATGTTCTCTGCTTTGCAGCCCCAAGATGCTGCTTCATGCGCAGAGTCTTAGCTGCATTGTGATCCTCTCCTGTATGTAAGAGAAGTAGCAACTCAGCAAAGAATGGGGGATTGGCTTTACTCTGCTTCAGCTGGAGATCAGAAATTAGGGAATTATCCCAATAGCCTCTACAGAACTGATTTAACAAACGTCTGCTCATGTCTACCACAGGCACACCTCCCCGCTTCACAGCAAGGTTCAAAGTGCCCTGGAGACGTTGAAGGAAAGCTGAGGGCTTCTCAACTGCATCTTGGAATGTGTCCATAAACTTAGCATAATGCTTATCACCATCCTGAACCACGCCGAAAGGCTGAGTCAAGTTGTTGCAAGTAAACATCAGGCAAAGTGTCAGAGCTCAGATGCTTTATCATATCATCAGCAGGTGGCAGGAGACTGTCAAGGATCTTTTGGGACCGTTAGAGATCTGAAATGGCAGGATATGGCAGGAGGTCTGGGGATTTTGCCGGAAAAGACTCTCACCAACAGAACCACATCATCTGCGAAAAGCAGAGATGCAATTCTGAGGTCCCCAAACCGTACCCCTTCCTCCCCCCGGCTGCACCTTGAGATCCTGTCCAGGAAGATCCCAAACAGGATTGGTGACAAGGGACAACCTTGCAAGAGGCTAACACCTACCGAGAACGTGTTCGACTTTACACCAGGTATGCAGACACAGCTTGGACATCTGGAGGGAGCTCGGAGTAGAGCCACTGCTCCTTCCCACTGAAAGGGGTCAGTTGGGGTGGTTTGGGCATCTGACTAGGATGCCTCTTGGACGCCTCCCGCTGGAAGTGTCCCAGGCACATCCCACTGGTAGGAGGCCCCAGGGCAGACGCAGAACCCGCTGGAGGGATTACATATCTCGTCTGGCCTGGGAACGCCTTGGGGTCCCCCAGAAGGAGCTGGAAAGTGTTGCCGAGGAGAGGGATGTCTGGGATGCTTTGCTCCCCCGCGACCCAGGGCCCGGATAAGTGGATGAAAATGGATGGATGGATGGATGGATGGATGGATGGCTACTGACTATGTTACCAAAAGAAAAGAGAAAATCATGATGGGTTTTCTTTTTTAAGGGCATATAGCCTATAGCGAATGGCACCATTTTAAATTTAATGTAAGTTCTTCTTTGAACACAGGATTGGTTCCGAGGTGGCAATATAGGTTACATAAACTATGAGGTACGGCCATATATCCCTCCACCACTGAGGTGTTTGAAGTGCCAAAAATATGGCCACGTAGCAGCAAACTGCAAGGGCAAGCAAAGATGTGGTAGGTGTGCAGGTGAGCACGAGTATGGGAAATATGAAAAAGGAGCTTAACTGAAGTGTTGCAATTGCGGAGGTGAACATAGGTCAGCCTATCAAGATGTGAAGTTAGTAAGAAAGCAGCAGAAGTGCAACGAATCAAAGTCTCTCAGGGGATAGCATATTTACAGGCAGTGAAAAAAGTGACTGGGCAGACAGAGGCCTCTAAATCCGTGGGCACAGAGACCCTGCAATGGATGTAACAAGATTGCGGAAAGGAAAGATCTGTTAATTGTGAGCAAGAGTGTTGTTTATGGTATATGTAATGAACTGCTCAGCACAGACAGACAAGAAAACTGAAAAAATCAAGATCATAGTAAAATCAGCAGAGAAATACCTTGGTGTTTAAGGACTAAGCTGGGAAACAGTTGAAGAAAAGTTACGTGGAGGAACTTCTAGCACTCAGGCATGGGGTGGGGGCTCATAATGGTATTAATTGACCTACAGTAAAATGCTAGAAGCCTTATTACTAATGGACAAGAATCTAAAAAGTATGTTTCAAATTTAGTTGACAAACCTCACGTGATATGTACACAGAAAACATGGCTGAAATCAGAGTAGAATTTTGTTTTATATGGATATACTGTTGTCTGGAATGATAGGAAAACTGGGAAAGGTGGAGATGTGGCTACATTTGTAAAGGATGGGATAAGTTATAACTTAGTTTATCTAGGGAAAGAACAACAATCTATTGTAGTGAAAATATGGACAGGAAAGGACAGCCTAATGATAGTCAATTACTATAAACCTTGTACTAGACTAAGTCCTGACATATTAAAATGCTGCATGTGGGCTGACACAAGGTAAAATAATGTAATATGGCGATTTTAACACGCACAATACTTTGTGGGGGAGTAGCAATACAGATGCTAATGGCACTGTAATTGAGGAATTCATGGATGAGAAGTGCTTAGTGTGTCTTAATAATGGAAAAGGTACAATATATAACATTTCACAGAATACAGAAGGTGCAATAGATTTGACATTCACATCCTCTGTAACTGCAGGAATCAGTTCTTGGGAAGTACTGAACCAGTCATTAATGGGTAGTGATCACTACACCCAATAACTATCAAAATAAGAATAGAGATATATCAAAAGGGGGATGGAGATTACCAAGGTGGAAGTTAGGTAAAGTGAACTGGGGTGCATTTCAAGTGTTAAGTGAAGCCAGATGTGCAGAGCTAACAGGAGAGAGTATAGTAGATGTGGAGAAACTTAACAAAAAATTGGTTACAGCTATTATACAGACAGCAGAAAAGACTATTCCAAAGAGTGTAGGAGGCAAGTGGAGAACAAATGGTGGGATGAAAATTGCAGTAAAGCCATTAAAATGAGAAACAGAGCATTCAGACAACTTAAAGCTCACCACACAGTGGACACAATGATTCAATAAAAGAGCACAAGCAACAGTTCAGAAAACGGTTAGATCAGCAAAACAAACATATTGGAGAAAGCGCTCTAATTAGATTGGGAGAGAAACACAAAAGGTCAGATGTGTGGTGGGTATGATTAGGAATATGAATGGCATAAAGAATAAATTTTGAAATACCAGTGCTGACCAACAGTAATATAAGTGCAGTTAGTAATGTAGAAAAAGCAGAACTGTTACTGAAGACATTTGTGAAAATCCACAGCTCAGGAAATTGATCAGAAAAACTTAAGCAGTGTAGAGACAACACCCTTGCACAAAATCCAAGAATCACAGAAAGAAGGGCTTCAACAGGAGAAGATTTAGATTTACCATTTAATCTATTTAAATAAAGGAGAGCTCTTTCTAATGTGCGGCAAACCTCGACAGGAAAAGACAATACCTGCTACAGCATGCTAGCTCGAATGAAAGACAAAATGATATGGAATACAGGCACAATCCCATCAACATGGAAACAGTCAGTTAGTGTACCAATACTCAAACAGGTAAAGATTCATCTTATCCATCAAGTTACAGGCCCATTGCATTTACTTCACAGTTAAGGAAGACAATGGAAAGAATGGTAACAAAAAGACTTACACACTTTCGAGAGAGCAAAGGACTATTTTCTACATATCAAAGTTGTTTCCATAAAGGGTGAGGGACAATGGACTCTGTCCTATGTCTGGAATCAGAAATCAGGAAAGCTCAAATTAACAAAGAATCTGTTATTGCTGTATTTTTTGATATTGAAAAAGCATATGACATGCTATGGAAAGAGGGACTCCTTATCAAACTTAACAAAGTAGGTGTAAATGTTCAACTGGGTGTTGAACTTCCTGTTAGGGAGGATCATAGAAGTTGAAGTGGGTACAGAATATTCCAGTAAATAGTCAGTGGAAAATGGTACCCTCACAGGATAGTGTGTGCAGTCCATTGCTATTTAACATACTGATTAATGACATCTCAAAACAGGCTGACAATAGCATAGGAAAGTCGCTTTATGCTGATGACAGAGCACTCTGGGCCAGGGGTTGATATGTGGAGTACTTAAAAAAGTTGAAGAATGGGCAAACAAATGGGGATTTAAACTGTCTATTGAAACATCACAGGTAATATGCTTCACTAAGCACCATAAACCAGTACAACTGAAACTATATGTTAAGTTGAGCAGGTGAAAGTAATTAGATTTCGTGGAGTTCTGCTGGATGAAAAACTCACCTGGTGTCAACATATTGAAAAGTTAAAAAACAAATGCAAAAAGATCAATAATATATTGTGATGCTTGTCAGGAAGGGACTGGGGGGCAAACAAAACATCTTTATTAAACATTTATTGGGCTCTCATGAAAGCAGTCTTGGGCCATGGATGTGTTGCTTATATGTCCGCAGCAGAACCAAGCCTAAAAAGCTTGATGTGGAACAGGCTCAAGCCCTCCGGATTTGTAGTAGAGCATTTAGATAGATAGATAGATAGACAGATAGATAGATAGATAGATAAATATACTTTATTTAATCCCCGGGGGGAAATTTAAAATGTCTTCAGCAACAGGGGCAAGAACGACAAAAAAACCCCACAAATCACAGCACACATACTGACACAAGAAAAATCCTGAAAGTACATAAGACCACAAGGTGTGAATCAAAGGTATAAAAAGGTGTATAAAAACAGTACAATAAATATCAATAAATAAAAACAATAAAACATCACCGATATCTATGTTACAAGTAGAAATGGGGGAAAGCCGCTACAAATGAGGAGAGTCAAGTTTATGTTGACATATTGGATTAATCTGCAAGGGCAGAGCAGGTTACACCTTACTTAAGCCATTCTCCAAGATTGTTGGGAGCAAAAGTATTATAAAGGACTATTTATGCAAAAAAACTGGCAGAGATATTGGATCTTCAGTGACACAGGGAGACATCTTTATAGTATTCAAAAACATGTAGGTGCTGGTAAATTACGCAGCGGGAGCCCAGGGGAAGAGATGATCATTACCCGTCTGACAATAGGACATACTGGATTAAATCACACTCTTCATAAAATAGGGCAGCATCCTACTGAACTATGTTCAAACTGTAATGAACTGGAAACAGTTAAACATGTAACTTACTAACAGACAGCAACCGATATGAAGAAGAAAGAAGGTGTTAATAACAGGACAAACTGAAGAAAAGCAAAATATTACATTAGGGAATCTACTTGGAAGGACATCAAGGAATATACAGAGCTTCTGTTTAACTATTAAAGAGTAACAGGAATGACAGAGGGAATTTAGCCACTGTCTTTTTGTTTGTTTTGTTTCCTGCCAATCCCCTGCTTCCCACTCCAGTCCAGTAGGTGGCGGTAATGCACCTTAAAGCTGGTTTGCCAACCGTAATTAAAACTCAAAAAAGAAAGAAAAAGAAAGCCCAACATCTCAAGGAAATACCAAAGTGGCTGCTAATCCGTTGATACGACGTGCTGCAAAAACAGCTGGTTATCAAGCCTCGTAAGCTTTCCCTCGCGTGAAACACACGGCGGCGCCCCCTTCACTTAGCATAGATAGCTAACGCTTATTACCAGCTATCAGTCGCGTAGTAACGTTACTAGCTAGTTAGCTTGTGGAGATTTCAAACGCCGAGGGGGCAGGATGCAAGAGGATCATTTGTGAGAAACGACCCCTATCCACGGTAAGTCGCTGACCGAAATATTTTTTTAAAGTCTGTTCGGCGGGCTAACGTTACCGTAGTACTCTAGCTAGCTGCTTATCTCAGTTAACTTCACCGGGTGGCTAGTTAGCTTGCAATTTAGCACGCACTTGTTCCAGCCCAGTGCGTTGTCACAGCCATTAAACGTTAATAACAGGGGATAAGGACTGACGGACATAGGACTGATGTAAGAGACTTTAGCTAACGGTAGAGTTGCAACATAAGGGACTTAATGTTAAACAGCTTTATGACATCCATCTTAAAAAAAAGCTACCTTGCGCTTATTAATTAACGTCAACTTAATAGACTTCAGCTGATAGTGTCTGTGTCGTTTTTCACTTTGGGTTTGTGTTACTGTTAGGTTTAGCAAGTTAAAGTTGCCCGGTTTTTAAACGAGCAAAGGAGGTCATTCAGACCTTGCCTACAGTGTTATCCTGAAACTGTGTTAAAGGTCACCGCTAACGTCAGTAGCCTACGGGCGTTCATCTTAACCATTCAGGTGGACACGCTCCCAAATTCCACTACTCTATTGCAGTCCAGCAAAACAGCTGGTCAGATACATTACTCCTTTAGAAATGATTCACAAATGATTCTACTAATAATAATTAATATTATTAATATTGTTATCTTACTGTATAATGACGAAAACTGTGAGTGTGTGTCTGTGGGTGTGTGTGTTCCACGTTTTTCTCCTCACTGACTTGGTCAATCCATGTGAAATTTGGCACAGTGGTAGAGGGTCATGGGAGGATGCAAATGAAGCAATATTACATCAATTGGCCAAAGGGGGGCGCTATAGCAACCCATTGAAATTGCAAACTTTGAATGGCCATATCTCATGCCCCGTGTAGAGGCCAAAATATATTTTTGCCTGTTTCTTTACATAGGTTACATCATTGCGTTGATGATATCATTGCGTTGATGATGTCACTGCGTTGACACATTGTGGGGGTGTGGTTATTTCTTTGATTTATTGTGTGTTGTGGCGGGAGTTTTGAACACAAAAGGGGACTAGAAGCTCTAATATTTTTTGTTGACCGTCATTTCACCTTATCATCTCACCGTTATCATTATTATTATTCATTGAGACTCATCTAGTATTATTTTTCTCTTTTGCTATAACTGCTTGTTGGCTCTTTTTTGATTTTTGGATTTTTGTTACAATAAACACTTTAAACTGATCATGGATCCTTTGAATCTTTGGACACATCACAAAAGACGAGCTTTAAGTTCCCCAGCGGTTGAAGTATTAAAAGACAGCGGCAACACCGTGTATGTCATAGAGACATGAAACTTTGCACAGAGATACCCATAACTTTAGGTTATATAGATTTTCTGCCTTTTTGAATTTTTTGAAAAACACTTAAAATCGATCTCTTCCTAGGAAGTTTGACTGATCTGCATGAAACTTGGTGAACATAATCTAGGGACTAGGGCTGCACGATTAAGCGGAATAAAATCATGATCTCAATTCATATGCATATGTGATCTAATTTTTCAATGACGGTGATTCTGCCAGCCCCGCCCGTGCCAGGAGTCGGGATATCATCTGCATGAAAACAAGTGCTCCCAACGACGCAGCGTTATACCATATGATGCAGAGCGACAGCCGGTCGGCAGTTTGGAAAGCAGCGAGACAGGGGGTAAACACACTGCTAACTGTAGCCTCAGTTTGTGCCTCATACAGATCTGCTGGTAAAGTTAACTTAGCGTTAGCAGGCGTGATAAAAGACGACAGAGAGGCAACGTTGTGCAAATAAATCAAAGATTTATTAATTTTCTGTAGCAGTAAACACATGGGCCGATAACAAATGTGTTAACTAACTATGCTAAAGCTTTACAAGCTATTCAGGGCTGCCGACGATAACATTAACATGACAAACAGCAAGGCTATGGCTAACAAGTTAATGTACTGACACTCCTCTCTGAGGAAGAGGGTTCACTTTGCTGCAGGGTTCACCAAAACGTTTTTTTGTTTTTTTCTTTTAATAAATTGAACACACATTAAAGAACATACAAGATCCTGTAGAGAATTAATACATAATACAATACAATAAACACTGTCAAATTAAATGAAGGAAGAAGATTTTTTTTGAAGGCAAATAAAATATTGGGGATTTATGTAAAAATATACATAGAGACATATAAATAATTATATAATTAAAGATATGTAGGCTATGTTAGGTGAATACTCCTGTCAAATGCATGGTGTTGAAATGTTTAATTTTGATCTTCCTTAGTCCATTTAGACTTTATTTTATCATAACAATAACAATGAATATTATGAAATGTTCACATTTTAATTTAATTTTAATAACATCTATCACACAGCATTTTGTGGAAAAGTCAAATTTTCAGTTTACAGTTTTAATAAACTCAGTACAGTTTTTCAACACATATATTGTTTTGTCTTCATTCAACGTAGTTAGCACATATTGTTATTGCGCCATTGGTTTTGGCCTTGGTACTTGTACTCGTACTCGTTGTCCTCCGCTTATCCGGGTCCGGGTCGCGGGGGCAGCAGCCTCAGCAAAGAAGCCCAGACAGTCCTCTCCCCAGCCACTTCCGTCAGCTCTTCCACGGGAACCCCGAGGCGTTCCCAGGCCAGCCAGGTGATGTAATCCCTCCAGCGTGTCCTGGGGCGGCCCCGAGGTCTCCTCCTGGTTGGACATGCCCGAAACACCTCCCAAGGGAGGCGTCCAGAAGGCATCCTTACCAGATGCCCGAACCACCTCAACTGGCTCCTCTCGATGTGGAGGAGCAGCGGCTCTACTCCGAGTCCCTCCCGGATGTCTGAGCTCCTCACCCTATCCCTAAGGCTGAGCCCAGCCATCCTGCGGAGGAAACTCATTTCGGCCGCTTGTACTCGCGATCTCATTCTTTCGGTCACTACCCAGAGCTCGTGACCATAGGTGAGAGTTGGAACGTAGATCGACCGGTAAATTGAGAGCTTTGCTTTCTGGCTAAGCTCCCTCTTCACCACAACGGACCGGTTAAGCGCCTGCATCACTGCTGACGCCACCCCAATCCGCCTGTCAGTCTCCCGCTCCATCCTACCCTCACTCGTGAACAAGATCCCGAGATACTTAAACTCCTCCACCTGAGGAAGGACCTCCCCCCTGACCTGGAGTGGGCAATCCACCCTTTTCCAGCTGAGGACCATGGCCTCAGACTTGGAGATGCTGATTCTCATCCCAGCCGCCCCAGTGAGAGCTGGAGGTCACTGTTCGATGGAGCTAGGAAGACCACGTCATCCACAAAAAGCAGGGACGAGATCCTCCCATCACTGAACCTGACACCCTCCACCACTCGGCTGCGCCTAGAAATTCTGTCCATAAAAGTTATGAACAGAACCGGTGACAAAGGGCAGCCCTGGCGGAGTCCAACCCTCACTGGGAACAGGTCCGACTTACTGCCAGCCACGCGAACCGGACTCATGCTCCTTCGGTACAGGGACTGGATGGCCCTTAGCAAGGGGCCGCCAACCCCATACTCCCGGAGCACCCCCCACAGGATGCCCCTGGGGACACGGTCGTAAGTCTTCTCCAAATCCACAAAACACATCTGGACTGGTTGGGCAAACTCCCATGCCCCCTCCAGCACCCTGCTGAGGGTAAAGAGCTGGTCCACAGCTCCGCGTCCGGGACGAAAACCACATTGTTCCTCCTCAATCTGAGGTTCAACTATCGACCGGATCCTCTTCTCCAGTACCCTGGAGTAGACCTTACCGGGTAGGCTGAGGAGTGTGATCCCCCTGTAGTTGGAACACACCCTCTGGTCCCCTTTCTTGAAAATGGGGACCACCACCCCGGTCTGCCACTCCAGAGGCACTGGCCCCGATGTCCACGCAATGTTGCAGAGGCGTGTCAGCCAGGACAGCCCTACAACATCCAGAGCCTTGAGATATCCAGGAAGAATCTCATCCACCCCCGGGGCTCCGCCGCCTCAGAGTTGTTTCACTACCTCAGCAACTTCTGCCCCCGAAATTGGACGACCCGCCCCCGAGACCCCTGTCTCTGTTTCCTCACTGGAATACGTGTTGGTGGGATTGAGGAGCTCCTCAAAGTATTCCTTCCACCGCCCGACAATGTCCCCAGTTGACGTCAGCAGCTCCCCGCCCCCACTGTAAACAGTGTGAGCAAGTTGCCGCCTTCCCCCCCTGAGGCGCCGGACAGTTTGCCAGAACCTCTTTGGAGCCGATCACTAGTCTTCCTCCATGGCCTCACCGAGCTCCTCCCACGCCCGAGTTTTTGCCTCCACGACTGCTGCCGCCGCGCTCTGCTTGGCCCACCGATACCTGTCAGCTGCTTCCGAAGACCCACAGACCAACCATGCCCTGTAGGCCTCCTTCTCCAGCCTGACGGCTCCTCTCACCTCTGGTGTCCACCAGCGGGTTCGGGGATTACCGCCGTGACTGGCCCCAGCGGCCTTGCAGCCACAGCTCGCAACCGCCGCCTCGACAATGGCAGAGCGGAACAAGGCCCATTCGGACTCAATGTCCCCCTCTGCCCTCGGGACGCAGTCGAAGCTTTCCCGGAGGTGGGAGTTGAAGATCATCTGGGCAGGTTCTTCTGCCAGGCGTTCCCAGCAGACCCTCACTGTTCGTTTGGGCCTGCCAGGTCTGCGCGGCGTCTTCCCCCACCATCTGATCCAACTCACCACCAGGTGGTGATCAGTTGACAGCTCTGCTTCTCTCTTCACCCGAGTGTCCAGAACATATGGCCGCAGGTCAAATGATACGACTACAAAGTTGATCATTGACCTGCGACCTAGGCTGTCCTGGTGCCACGTGCACCGATGGACATCCTTATGTTTGAACATGGTGTTAGTTATGGCCAAACTGCGACCCGCACAGAAGTCCAATAACTGAACACCACCCGGGTTCAGATCGGGCATTCCGTTCCTCCCAATCACGCCCCTCCAGGTCCCGCTGTCATTGCCCACCTGAGCGTTGAAGTCCTCCAGCAGAACAATGGAGTCCCCGGTCGGGGCACTGTCCAGCACCCGTCCCAGGGACTCCAAAAAGGGTGGTTACTCTGAACTGTTGTTCGGTGCATAAGCACAGACAAGGAGGAGGAGGAAGGAGAGAGTCCAACCCCTCTCAAGGACTAGGGTTCCAGAGCCGGAACTGTGTGTCGAGGTGAGGCCGACTATATCTAGCCGGTAGCGCTCAACCTCTTCCACAAGCTCTGGCTCCTTCCCCGCCAGAGAGGTGACATTCCATGTCCCAAGAGCCAACTTCTGTAACCGAGGATCGGACCGCCAAGGCCCCCGCCTTGGTCTGCTGCCCAATCCACATTGCACCGAACCCTTCTGGATCCTTCTGTGGGTGGTGGGCCTGCAGGGGGACGAGCCCATGTAGCCGGTTCGGGCTGGGCCTGGCTGGACCCCATGGGCGAAAGCCCGACCACCAGGCACTCGCCCACGGGCCCCAACCCCAGTCCTGGCTCCAGGGCGGGGCCCCGTTAATCCTCCGGGCCGGGTACACGTGTCCTTGTTCGTATCCATCATGAAGGGTCTTTTGAACCGTTCTTCGTCTGACCCTTCGCCCAGAACCAATCTGCCATGGGAAACCCTACCAGGGGCAAAATGCCCCCGACAGCATAGCTCCTAGGGTCATTAGGGCACTCAAACTCCTCCACCACCATAAGGTGACGGTTCTCGGAGGAGGCCTTGGTGTCCCACATTTTGGCCGTGATGCCCCAATAAATTTGTATCAAAGGCCAAAGTGGCCTTGCCCTAAAAATGACTTAATTCCAGGCCTGGAATACCTACTTCAGAAAAATGTTGTTCAACATTGATATTTATTGTTAAAATTGTTCAAAAGCTGTAAAAGAAGACAAGAGACTAAAGTTTATTGTTTTTACGGTCAGTGTCAGGCTGTCAGCTGTTGCATTTAAGCTAAAAACAGGAGTGTTCCCTCTCTGCTGACCAGAATTTATGTGCATTGTGTCTCTTGTATCAGGCACGATCATAGGTTTTGTTATTTAATGATATTTTTTTATTATTTATTTATAATTTTTGTTACTTTTCCTTTTTTATCAGGAAATAAGCACAATAAATATTTATGTTGAAAAAAATCGTGAGAGAATCGTGATCTCAATTATAAGCCAAAAAATTGTGATTCTCATTTTTTCCAGAATCGTGCAGCCCTACTTTACACACTCTCCCATGATGGTGAACTAAAACCCTTTGGCTTGAGTATGAAACAAGACATTAGATGACACAATTTTGGGGTTTGGGAGAGACAGACCAACATTTTTCAACATTTGAACATATTTTTCGATAAAATGATTAGTCGACTAATCGAAGAAATAATCGGCAGATTAGTCGACAAAGAAAATAATCGTTAGGTGCAACCCTGTTCATTATTTTGCTGCTCGTTTTTATCTGTTCTCATGTTCACTTTTCCTACTGGAATGATTAGACTAAGGATCACTACTAGTCTCCTAAGGGGGTGGGGCAGTGGAGAAACCCACGTAACACAGATACAGAGGGGAAAATCTGAAGTGAGCCATCTGGATTTATCATTGGTTTCTGTTCTCTCTCTCTCTCTCTCTCTCTTTCTCTCACTCTTTCTCTCTCTCTCTCTTTCTCTCACTCTTTCTCTCTCTCTCTCTCACACTCACTCACTCACTCACTCAAACACACAAACACACTTTGACAGAACCAGAGGGGTCCGTCCTTGTCTCTGTTCTCGACCTGTGTCTTGCGCTCTCATCAGCTGTAGTTTGTCAACAGAGTCCCTGACAGGTCTAGATGTTAGATATGTGGGGTGCATCTGCATTGCACTGGCGACGTTTGGCCTCAAATCTTGGGACAGTTAGAGTTCGAGCACCAATTTTGCAAGTGTAAAGCCAACACTGATTTGCGTATTATCTGGGGCCTTTGGTGGGGAGATCTAAAAACTGTTTGCAAGTAGAGATGTCATGATTACTTGATTTCACTATTAACCGCGGTTTTAAACGCCACGGTTAATCATTCGTAAAGATTCCTCAACACCGTCACTCTCCAAAGATTATGCTGGGACGCGGAACCATATACAGTAGGTCAGCGCAACTTGCACGGAACGAAAACAAAGTTACACAAGCGGTGTCTCCGAGTGATGAAGTATGGATGAAGAAGACTTATTCCTCCCAAAAAACGGATAAGTCAGCCGTGTGGGATCATTTTGACTATCACAAAAATGACCAAGGGGTCATTGTTGACGACGGCTTTCCAGTTTGTAAAACATGCCGCAAAAAAGTCGCAGCCAAAGGATCAAACGAGCAACATGATACAACACCTGCGGGACAACCACCCGGCTTTACATGTGCGAGTAAAGGTAAATGCACAATAACTGGGTTAAAATACGTCCATCTCAATTTATCTAATGTAACACTGAATTTAAAAATTATATGTTAGTGTGTCATTTGCAATTAATGGCGTAGTGGTATGATACGAGTTGGGCTTACAGTGCAACGTGCCAAGTTAAGGCACGTCTCAAAAACTTTTGATGGATAGTTTTGCAGTTTATGTGTGCACACAGCGTGAGGTTGTAATGGTTTTGGGTCCGTGTAGCTCTTTGGAGTAAGACGACGGGCAGAAACTCACGTCCACACGAGTGTGGGATTTCACAAATGCTCGTCGTTTATTTTTACATCAACTTAAAAACACTCCAACCTTACCAAGCCCGGTTGTACGGCTACTACAGTATATTTTCATACATGAACAAAATAGTCGCCACACGTACTTATAACCATCACTGTTGTGTTGAGAGATAAAAGAAAAAGCAGGAGCGCACGGAAATAAATGAAACTTAAAGATCTATAAGGAGTGTTCATGTGATTTTACACATTTATAGTGTGAAATTAATTAATGCATAATAATTGTAATAATCGTAATACCGTGATTATTTCTCTGACAATAACCATACCAAGAAAATCTATAATCGTGACATCCCTATTTGCAAGTGGCAAGTAGTGTTATCTAGGTATAACGCAACATGGTTCAAGATCTTCCTCGAAGCTGAGGATGACATCATTGAAGCTCTAAGGATGATTACAGATGATTTTGTCTTGTCCAAGGCAAGCCTGAGCCAGCCCTAACTATAAGCTTTATCAAAGAGGAAAGTCTTAAGTCTAGTCTTAAATGTGGAGACGGTGTCTGCCTCCCGGACTGTAACAGGAAGATGATTCCACAGGAGAGGAGCCTGATAGCTGAAGGCTCTGGCTCCTGTTCTACTTTTGGAGACTTTTGGAACCATGCGTGACCCAGCATTCTCAGAGTGCAACGTTCTGGCAGGATAATATGACACTATGAGCTCTCTAAGATATGGTGGAGCCTGACCATTTAGAGCTTTATAAGTGAGGAGAAGGATTTTAAATTAAATTCTGGATTTTACAGTGAGCCACTGCAGAGACACTAAAACAGGAGAAATATGATCTCTTTTCTTAGTTCCTGTCAGTACATGTACCGCCACATTCTGGATCAGCTGGAGAGTTTTTAGGGACTTAATATAGCAACTCGATTATAGGGAACTGCAGTAATCCAACCTAGAGGTAAAAAATGGGTGGACCATTTTTCTGCATCTTTTTGAGACAGGATAGGCCTAATTTTTGCAATATTACGCAGATGAAAGAACACAGAACTTGGAATTTGTTTTATAAGGGAATTGAAAGACTCATCCTCATCAAATATTACTCTGAGGTTTCTTCCGGTAGTGCTAGAGGCCAGAGCAATGCCATCCAGAGAAACTGTATCTTCAGATAGAGAGTTTCTGAGATATCTGGGGCCAAGAACAATAACTTCAGTTTTGTCTGAATTTAACATAAGAAAATTGGAGCTCATCCAGGTTTTTATGTCTTTATGGTTTACAGAGTGATTTCTAACAATGTTACTTAAGGGAAGCACATAAACTAAGCACAAGAAGTAAGGAAATTTGTATGTGGTAGATTATTTCTTTGTTGTAACAATGCCTCTTGCCATTCCGTTGGAAAGCCTGTTTATTTCCCCTTTAAATGGAGCCACATTTGTAAGGAACATGCATTTGTGGGATGAGAAGCAGAGCTGAGTATGTGGGTTGCGTCCGTGAAAAATTTCTCTGGCAATGCCTTGTTTTGTTTTGTTTTGTTTTTTTGCTGTTGACTTGTGTTTGGTGTTGTTTGGTTGATTGGATGATTGAAGTCTGAAGAAACAAGACATATTGGCAATTTAACAATTTATTCATGTAACAAATAGGAGCCTCAGTAGCATGTGTAAGAACCATACATAGTCACAACAGCCTGGCACCTCCTCCTCATGCTGGTCACCAGCCTGGTCACACACTGCTGTGGGATGGCATCCCATTCTTCAACTAGCATTTGTCGCAAGTCAGCCAGTGTGATTGTGTTGGTCACTTTGGCATGAACAGCAAGCTGATCCCACAAGTGTTCAACAGGGTTGTGGTCAGGACTGCTGGCAGGCCATTCCATCCTCTCCACTTCCAAATTCTGGAGGTAGTCTCTGATAAACCCCACTCTGTGGGGGCAAGTGTTGTTATCTTGGAGGATAGAGTTCGGTCCCATTCAGGCACCGGATTGTCAGCACCTGGGGGTACCAGAAGCTTAAAACAAGAATCAATAGCAACAACAACAAAAAAAACAACTGTTTGGCATTGGCAGAGAAGAATGCACAATGTATGTTCCTGACAAATGTGACACCATTTAAACGGGAAATAAACAGGCTTTCTAATGGTATAAGATTTATTGCCAAGAAGCATTTTTACAACAAAGAAATAATCTAGCAAACACAAATGTCCTTACTTTTTGTGCTTAGTTTATGAAGTGAACAGAATCTTGTGGAGCTCTGAAACAAACCTAAGTATGCAAAGATGACAAGTGAATTTCAGACTTCAGTCAAACGCTACTGCCAGACATGCTTTTAAGGGTGTTTTTGATGTTTTTTTCTCCTGCCTAGTGCCATGTCTTTGGTTTTTCCACGACCCAACACCAACACAGTCCACGGCAAGAAGGATAAGAGACTGATGGCGGAAGTGAATGCATCGCCGCTCAAGCATTTTGTCACAGCAAAGAAGAAGATCAACGGGATCTTTGAACAGTTGGGGGCCTACATTAAGGAGAGCGCTTCATTTCTGGATGGTAACCTCCCACCTGCTATTTGCCCTCTTGCCCTTTTCACACATGCACCCCTTTATTTATGTTTTTATTAATTAAAAAAATGGCATTTGTGCCTTATTTAGAGAAAGAGAGACAAGGAAGGTAGCAGCAAACAGCCCGGGCTAGACTTGAGCCTGGGGTCACTGTAGTAAGGACTCAACTTTAATTGTACGCGCCCTACCCAATTAGCTACCAGGGTGCCCCATGCACCCCTTTATGGTGATCTAGAGCCAGTTTAATTTGTTGGCCTCATACTGAATAAGCGAACACCAGAGAGAAAAGGTTGAGATACCCAGAATATAAATGTCAAATACAGAATAAGATAACCTTCATTTATATAGAAAACCTTCACCAAGGCCGCTGTTTAAAGCTAAACAAAGACCGTTAAGGTTGCTACAGTTACAACATGAAATAATATTTCGGCCTATATTTACATACACCTGGTGGCAGCGGTATTGTTCTAAAATGCATAAATAATGAAAAAAACTTAATACTAACCAAGCCATGAAATGCAGTTTGCTGTCAGTATATAGTTGTGTGACTTGTTTATGTCTTAAAGAGCTTCATCTCTGTCCTTGTCGCTGGCTCAGCAGCATGTCTGTCCATAATAAACAAAAAACATTTGACAAATCTTGGTATTTAACTTCCTGGATGTGACCGCAATGTGACAGAGCTGTATGCATCGAGAGATTTGTATGTCTTGAGTTTAGGGATGTAACGGTATGAAAATTTCATATCACAGTTATTGTGACCAAAATTATCGCGGTTATCATTATTATCGCAGTATTGTTAAAATGTGCTCAAAATGTTCAAAAAGTACTTACACACACACTGAAATCATTTAACCAAGTTTTATTTTAAACAAATAAAATAACAAGCACTGTTGGCAGAAACATTAAAATAATAACATCAAACATACAAATGTGCATTAAAGATGGCACCTTATGGCCATAAGAGGTAACTGCACTTTGTGCAAATTGTAGGTAAGAACCAAGAATACTTACATTCAGTGCTCAAGACTAGATCTAGTCTTACAGATTTCTGAAGAACTGGTAGAGAAAAGGACACTTTCACTGTTTCGTGTACCGTACGTAGAAATCAAATGTGTATATAAAAGCAACACTACCATATTAAACAAAGTAATGTGGCAGAAACATTAAAATAATACCATAGATAAATAAAATAAAAATAACTGTGCATTAAAGATGGCACCCTATGGCCATAAGAGGTAACTGCACAACCACATGTAAACAAATCCATAATGCAAAATATGTATACGAATACAAATATGTATACAAATCAAATGAACCACACTGATAGTCTGTTCTCTCCTTCATGAGAAAAAAGGTGGTGCTGACTTTGTTCACTTGAGATTAAAATGTAAAAATGTCAAAATATTTACTTTGTCTGGTTTAAGTAGTGATCTGCAAGGGGAAACAATGTGCCCGCTGGCACTGAATAATCTCTCGGGTGGCACGGTGGTTGCTGGGATGCACAAAAGCTTCCTGGCAACCCTGGCAAGGTGAGGCTGCTCTGATGCATGGCCCTTTCACCACACAAGTGGATACTCATCTGCTGGAATGGATGGCAGAGACAGGCAGATCTTGATCTCTTCTTTCACTCTGTCTTCTGTAGTGGTCAGAACCTGACCCTCTTCACCTCTCTGGTTCCTTGCGGAGGTAATCTTTCTCAACAATCCAGCCAGGCCTTTCCCCTCTGATGCTGCTCTGGGGGTGTTCATGGTGGAGGTGCTGCTGGTGCTTTGTGGTTCTTCCCTGACTTGTACAGGTGCCAGCTAGGGCTGCAGTCTCCTGGCCGACTAGTCAATTATTTGGTCGCTGTGCTCTCGTCCGTCCAAATTGTCATTAGTTGAATAATTGCTGTGTTACTTTCGTAAGGAGAAAAGTGCCACATCAACAGCTTACCAGGATTAATCTATTATTTCCTGCAGCGGGGGGACAGGCCAAGTTACCTGTGAAAATGGGGGTGTTTTCAAGACACCCCTGTTGTTGACAGAAAGTTGAACTCGCCCACCCTCACGGTCAGCGTCGCAGTGACACAGACCTCCTGTCTATTTCTGTAAGCTGAAACCATTTACCTCAGTGGAAACAAAGCTTGAATAAATAAACAATAAATTGTGAAGACAGTAAAGCCTCCAATAAAATAGCATTTTAAGTCGTGTGTGTGATTTATCCTTAAGGGATTTATACTTAGGGATTTATCCTGGCTTCATATGAGCAGAAGAAATCTCTGCTCGTCGCTAGGCTAATGTATACAATGTAAAATGTCAAAGGCTAGCGCTAATAACGTTAGCATGTTGTATTTGTTTGGAAAACATGTCTAGTATAAGACAGTTGTTTTGTCGGTGAATGTTGTGAGTTGTAATGGAGCCAAATTTTGTGCCGTTACCTTTGTTACATGTTGCTGTTGTCCCTGGTTTTATATGAGAAGAGGAAAAGATTGCTAGATGCTAAGCTAATTTATACAATGTAAAATGCCATAGACTTGTGCTAATGACGTTAGAATGTTGTATTGGTGGGGGAAATGTGTCCAGATAGTGTTTGTCAGTTCTGCGATTTATAGTGAAGCCAATTTGCATACTTGTGTTTGAAATTTTCTCTATTATACTTGTGTTTCAAATTGTCTCTATTAAGCCATATTTAATGTGTGTTTTGAATCAACTATATAAATAAAGTTTGATTTGAACTAAACTTTACAGCACCTAACACAGTCCTCCACTACCTACTAGTGTTTTGGAGGTGTAACTGCAGAGTGACACAGACACACCACCACAGAAGTAAAAATAACGTGCAGATTTTTTTAATTCCCATGACTAATCGATTAGTTGAAGATTATGTGCGACTTTAGTCGACCAAGATTTTCTTTGGTTGACTACAGCCCTACACATTACTACACGTAAAATTTGAGCGGTGCATGTTCTTAACTCTACATTCACTGGTGCGAGTAATTTAGGGCAGAAAATGTTGTGCAGGGTTGCTTTCTCTCATGCATTGACCATGAGACTTGCACAATTAATATTTACACACTACACATCCATTTTTCTCACACAGTTAAAAACAAATGTATGCACATTGCTAGATCTGGTGGTGGACATGCTGAGAAAGAATACACTGGCAGTTAAAAACACTTGGATGAATGTCATTTTGAAAGTTGCATGCACTGGTGCATGAACACAGGACAAAGTATTTTGAGCCCTGCTGTTGGGAGTGGTCAGAGGTGCAACAGACTTGAAACGTTTGGCTAGGTGAAAAGGCAGCTTTTCAGTCCGGTATTGTAACGCTTTAAAGTTTTTGACCACTGGTGGCTCTATAGAGCAATGATTTCAGAGGGAGTCCCTATTTTCTTTGTATCTTTACAAAGATGCACAGTCATTCAATATTCTTAATGGTGGTTTTACCTTATTTTCTAGAGCCTGTGTTTTATTATTTGTTTTTCAGCCTGTTGCTTTATTTTTCTATGGAAGCACTCTAGTCCCATTCAGTTTGGTACACTTTTTTTCCATTTCCACTGTGAAAAGTTGTGGATGGTACCAATGGAACCATTTCTTATGTCCCTAGTTTTGGTCACTCCTCTGTTGGGGTACCTAGCACACAGATCTGGTACTGAAAGGTGGAGCTGAGAACACTGCACTCAGTTAATTGGTTAATAGCACATGGTCAGTCTTGCTCAGGGCCGAGTTGTGGCTGGTTTTGAGGCTTATGTATGTTTATACCATGGAGAGTTTTACATATTTTAGTAAACTGTAACTAAACAACAAAGCCTTGGTCAGACTGCAGTATGTGCAGAACTAAGCTGCAAGGGTTTTCACCCTGACCAAGCCCTGGCAGCACATCACCCCCACCCTCAAACACCTACACTGGCTTCCAGTCAAGTTCCGCTTCACCTACAAACGCCTCCTCCTTGCCTATAAAGCTCGCCATGACCTTGCCCCACGGTACCTCTCGGACCTCCTCACTGATTACACCCCCTTACGGAACCTGCGGTCTGTTGACTTCTCAACGTCCCTCACACCAGTAGGCGAACATTTGGGGATAGAGCCTTCAGTGTGGCAGCCCCAGCCCTCTGGAACTCTCTCCCCTTGGAGATTCGCCAGGCGCCAACACTGGACATTTTTAAATCTGCACTGAAGACACCTGTTCACCCTGGCTTTTGGTTGCTAGATTGTTATTTTTGTTGTAAAGCATCCTTGGGTCTCTTGAAAGGTGCTATATAAGCCCAAGTTATTATTATCATTATTATTATTATTATCATTATTATTATTATTATTATTAAAAAATGAAAGGATGTTTTCCTGCCTCCCGCAGCAGCTGTAGTCTGAGAAAAATAATTCACTTGGCCCACTGCTGACAACTTTTAAGGTGGACCGTTTACTTGTAATGTCACTCAATCCATGAGTTAACAATGTGAATCCATCAGCACACCTTAAATTTCACTGTGACAACTTTGACCATTCCATTAGTTTTTATATGACATACACCTTTAGTGAAAGCATTGTGTGGGTTACAGCAACACCTAACCCCTAAGCTTGCTTAAGAAGGACTACATGCACAAACCTGCTATTTTTAAATATCGCATCAAGAGAGACTCTCACTACAGCCTGTTCTATTTTGTTCTGAAAATGCCGGCATGCTAAATGCTCTGTGGACGATAAATGAGGGGCAGACTTCCCTCTGTGTCACTGGTAATGAGGAAATACAGTCAGTGCAATGACAAGCAGTGAGTGACAACAACTGCGCCAAATTTAAGAGTACTGATTGCGGTGGAAATGCTAGGCTCTACCATGTCTGAAGGGTTACATTTGGTTCCAAAGGTACCATACTGAAAGTGTTTGGTGGAAGCAGGACTTTTGTCAACACTTACACTTAATTCAGTTGATGGAGGTAACATGAACAAGAAACCTATCTATGCCCTCACAAAGGCAGGGAGACAGAAGAGTGATAGCTCACTAACATACACATAAACAATGCCGCTTTCAAATGGCTTCAAAACAACTTTAACACTGTGGTTGGGCCTCAAGGATACATTAAATGTGGCATGTTTATCTGACATGAATGGCATTAAACACACCCCTGGTAATCACAATAGTACTGCATGTAGCATCATATTTGACATCAGTCTATAAACATGCCAAATCTGATGTAGGTTGGTATAATACAGCTAGACTACAGAGGCTATTGATGGAAACTCCACATATAACCAGAGATGTTGCCCTTGCTTTGATGATCTCCACATTTAGATACTTACAAAAATGAAGAGCTGGACCCAGTCACCACAGAGGAACAGGTCCAGGAGGTCCAGGGTTGTCTCGCCAAGGTGGCAGGGATTGGAGAAGTGCTCGCCCGCAGGCATATGAAGGTGGTCTTCTTCGGGAGGTATGAATATCTGTTCATTAGCATCTCTGTCTCATTTTAGGAGTTTTTTATTTAAAATATTTATTTATCAAATTCACTTGTTTTAATACAGCTACTCCTTGTTTCTTAATTGTTTATTACAGTTTTTTCTGATTGCTTTGGTGCTACCTCTGAATCTGGGGATGTCAGTTATGGTTCATTTAAAAAAATCCTCAAAATGTTCTAACACTCCCTAAACAACAAAAGTGGGAAAAAAAACAATAAACAAAATGAGGCTAGATCTCACCATCTTTGTGGGTCTGGCCAGAAGACTTTGTCCACATCACATGCAATATTGTCTTAAAACAGCACATATAGAAAAGCAGTTGCCAAATAGTGTAGCAATGTAATGTAACGGTTTACAGTTTAGCAAAATTGTGTTATAAAATGGCAAGACATTAGCAATTCAGTTTAGCACACTTGGTAAATACATTGGTGACAAGTGTTACTGGTTAAGATAGTGCTTTAGGAATCTGTTAGTGTGTAAGCATTCAGAAAAAACTGTACACTAGCTTAAACATCAACTAAGTGAAGCTGTGGAAAGACTGTAGGCAATGCTGACAGGCGTGGTTTATGTTTTGCAGGACTAGTAATGGGAAGAGCTCAGTGATCAACGCCATGCTGTGTGACAAGGTGCTGCCTTCTGGAATAGGACACACCACCAACTGCTTCCTGAGAGTGGAGGGCACAGATGGCAATGAGGCCTTCCTCCTCACTGAAGGCTCTGAGGAGAGGAAGAACATAAAGGTCAGCAGTGCTCAGACTACTCTGCACAACTCCAGTCTGTAAAAGTGAAATGTTGGTCTTCTCTGTGTACGCAGGCCTTGATGTAGCACGTGATGCACAGTTATGCACATACATTTTTAGCTGAGCATGTAATTCTCAGCTCTCCACTGGTGCACATACAGCTTCCAAGTCACACAATGACCGTAAGTAGACTTGCAACTGACACCTTTCACGCTCTCTTTTGCTGCACATCACAACACTGATAGAAGGGTTGGGTGATCAAGACAGAAATTCCCATCTCGGTATTCCCATCTCGGAGTTGTGCTGACTGCCGATATATATATCTCAGTATTTTTTACGAAATGGGCTACATAATTTCAGTTGCAAGTTAAAGCCACATTTGAGATGTCACAAGCACTTAAAACAGACTGTGATCAAAATAAAAGCCAAAGACAGGTTTTTTAATTTCTGTTTGAAAATATACAGCTGCATAATATGGAAATGAAAAATTATACAAAATAAATTGTAGGGCTGTACATTAACACTTTTGCACATTGCACTGAAGCAAAAGGGAATTAAAGGTTTGCAGTACAGGCCACAAAACTATAGTATGACAATAAAAGCATCAAGTAGGCCTAAATCCATTGTAGTTTGGAACAAATAAAAATCCTTGTGGGGGGAGGGGGCTATATTCAGGCTATTCGTCTCATTTTCCACATCGCGTCACCAAAGAGTCAGAGGGAGGGAAAGAGTGAGAGACACTTTGTCCGCATTATATCCGTCTTTTATATGAAACGTCTGTGATGTTGCTGCATTTTTTGAACAGCCTGGATGCAGGCAACAGATCTCCATATAGAGGCAACCTGTCTCCATGTCACAAAATAGACCACAACTACCAAGAAGAACGGCAATGTGCTATGATCCACCTCACACACAAACTAGCGGTACAACACTGGATTGCACATGTGCTGCTATGCAGTAATTTCATTCATCTCACAGACTGATTTAGCG
This sequence comes from Epinephelus lanceolatus, assembly GCF_041903045.1. Classification (NCBI taxonomy): domain Eukaryota; kingdom Metazoa; phylum Chordata; class Actinopteri; order Perciformes; family Serranidae; genus Epinephelus; species Epinephelus lanceolatus. Next base: position 47,300,952 of record NC_135741.1, read on the forward strand.
TAACACGATGACGCACTGTAGACTAATGAACAGATTAAACAGAGGAGCAGCACAGTGTCTTGCCAATAATTAATAAAACAAAATGAAATTTAAAAATTATGATTAATAATTATTATAATAAATTGGTCTCATGTAGTACACTTATTTTCATTAATGTGTTGTTCACATATTTTGCATATATTTTCATAGAAGATAATGGCGGTTTTATCAATAACTTGCATATGTGACCCAGTGACTCACATTTAATATCAATATATATCACAACACAGGACACACCTCTTCATATGAGATTTTAATACTTCTTCTAGTTCATCGTTCTATTTTTCATTAAAAATTCATGTTTTTTTCTGTTAACTTCCAATGTCACAATTTGTTTCATTCATATTCACAAACAGCATTATAAGCTGTTGTAATCATGAGAAATTGGTAATTGATGTGTAGAGGTCAATATTCAAGCTGGATCAACACCCATTTGGTGTTGATGTTGTGTGTGTTTTCAGACAGTGAACCAGCTGGCCCATGCTCTCCACCAGGACGAGGACTTGGATGCTGGCAGCTTGGTCTGTGTCATGTGGCCTAAAGCCAAGTGTGCTCTGCTCAGGGACGACCTGGTGTTGGTGGACAGGTCAGTTATTTGATCAACAAATTTATTACCATCACCTGTTTGTACATAAGCTTTTTTGGTGAATGGTGAATGTCAAACAAATGACTCTTACTATGTTAGTTTATGTATGCTATCATTACATGCCTTTTTTGGGCTTATGCTATAGTGGTGGAATAAAAATGGCAAACCTACAAAATGCAAGTATATTTTTGACAATTAATCACAAGTTAAAATTGATAGTAGTAGCAATATGGACATGGATGTCTTTACATGTTAACGTAAGGAATTCATTACATTAAAAGTTGTTCACCTCTTTAGAAATACATCATAATACATACAATGTGGACACATCACTATACTTGGCATGCATAGAGACACAGACCTCTATGTATAGACCCTTTTACTCGTAGTAAACAGTATGACCTTGTATTGGTGGGTGGGGCTTAGCTGGAGGCAAAACAATTCTCCACAGACATTAGCTAGCGCTAGCTAGCGAGGAATGTTGGCTTTTTTTAGACAATGGAGGAAGATGATGCAAGTGATGCATTCAGAAACAGTCATTCTGAATGCTGGAGCGAACTCTGGCACAAACTGGACCCGTAAATTCAGAGCGCTGTCTGAATGTACCATTAAGTTGCGTCGAGCGGAGTGAATGTGTGATTAAATTAACCGTTTGTCAGTGTATATAGAAATATAATGCTCTGTTCCTTTGACCAGCAGGGCTCTCATTTTAGTGTAGAGCATCAGACTGAATTTGTGAACGCACCATGTCAGGTCACTCACTCTACGGGACCACGAGTGTTACTTGAAAAATTAAACACTGGCCGACCCGTATGCTCTCACTCAGTGGACAGATGATTTGACAGGATTGCTGAAGGTGGGATGGCCGTCTTTGTGGTTGATGACTATGCCAGTCTTACAAAGGAGGACGACATTTGAACGGTTTCCTCCATTTTGTTATGGAGACATCCAATATTCCTCTTAATACCTCCCTAATTTCTGATGAGGTGGACATGATAACCCTTAATACACTTAACTTTATTCATCCCTACAACAGTAAATACTTTTTTCCTAACCTGATATAAAGTGTGCGCTGCACATGTAAACATTTTAGATGATCGCCTCCGTCCAGTCCTTTCATCTTATCACATTTAACCATAGTTCTTTTCGTCCTTAGTAATGGGCAGTGGCGGCTGGTATGTGATAAAATTTAAGTTTTGTGCCATGACTCTTTCTATTCTGCCTCCCAGTAACACAACAAGATGAAGTTTTAAGAGTCCTATGTAGCCTACTGCCCTGTGGTGGCGAGTCGTGCTTTGCCTTGGGCAAATAAAATGACGTCATTGTGACATCGGCCCTAAAAGGGTCTATGCCTATGTAAGACTTCAATTGGCTTATCCTACTTTCTGTTTTCCCCTCCAGCCCAGGTATTGATGTTACCACAGAACTGGACAGCTGGATCGACAAGTTCTGCCTGGATGCTGATGTATTTGTTTTGGTGGCAAACTCTGAGTCTACACTGATGCAGACGGTGAGACATGACAGTGTGTGTCCACCTATATGGAGCCAGTATGTTTAAAAAGAGCAAAAGGTCTCTAAAGAATCTCTAGTTTGAGACAGAAGCTGTCAGTCAGCTCTAGGTGGGGTCATGATTTTCCAAATCCACCATTTCATTTGACTGTCAACTTAAAGGTCACGATTTAATTTAGTTTTCAATCTGCACTTTTTTCTTTTTTTTTCAGCACTGACAGCTATGCCATTGATAGACTATTGAGTCTCGATTTGTAACAAGAACTTCTTCACCAGTCAACTGGGAATAAAGAGAAGGGTTATTAGGTGGCAGGACAGATCTTTATAGCAACAGCAGGAGTTTCTTCACCTGCAAAAAGCCACCACAACCTTGCTTGACATTTCTTCACTAGCATAGCTTACAAACTGTAGTTTTTCGGTCTTGACACATTTGTTGTTCACATACCAGAGATAACAAAACATTGTCACATCGCTAAATTTGGTGAAGTAGGAGGATTTTCTGGTGGGCAAATCATTGCATCCTCTTCATATATACATTTTACGCAGAATCCCACCATTTTAATTCATGCAGTGTGTCTCAAATCACATATTTCTGGACTAAACACTTAAAATTTTGAGCGCACAATTGCGCTAAGTGCGTTCATGCTGCATAGTACGGGAAAATGCAGTGTACTACTGGTGCACTCCAAGCGGTCCAAAAGTTGAGTGTAGAATGATGGACACTTCTCACTGTCAATGGTTGCCATCTTTGTGACAAAGCAAACTTCTCAACTTTTGACATGGCCACTGGGGACAACAAGGAACCTGTTAATTATACATGTTTTTTGCACAAAGTACCAATACTGTTGCCAGATAGATGCTGTCAGAAATGTTTGTTGGGTCTGTAATGATTTGGTTCCGTGAACAATAATGTGAGTGCTTGCTAGCTAACCTGCTCCCAGCTACGGCAGCACATTTTAATCAGTATTGATGTTGTGGTGTAACTCTGGTTTATGTATGGGTGGAGATAGCGGTCAAATGTTAGGGATAATGCTCCACTGTCTGTTTGCAATTTGCCATTTAAAAAGGAGACGAAGAAGAAGAATAGCTGGTTTACCAAAAAAGTGTACTAACAGAAGTATGCGATTTGAGACACACTCATGGTTGTGTGATTTTTCAAAACGGTTGTAAATAATGTCTTCCTGCAGGAGAAGTCCTTCTTTCACAAAGTCAATGAGCGGCTCTCCAGTCCCAATATTTTCATCCTCAACAACCGCTGGGACGCATCAGCCTCAGAACCTGAATACATGGAAGAGGTTGGTCAGCTCCACTTTGGAAAAAAACATTTACATCTGTGAACATACACGAAACTGGGTCCTCCCCCAGAAAATTTTGGATGTGGTAGATGTGATTTCCTGCATTCTGTTGGGTTTAGGAGTAGCATTCTGGAGATGGGCAATACTAGGGATGCACTGAAATGAAAATTTGTGGCTGAAGCCGAATAATATTAAACGCTTGGCCGAGTACCGAATACCGAATACCGAATAGTGTTGTTTAGTTTTTCATTAGTTTTTGCAGATGAACCCCCTCCAGATTAGTGTTGTCACAGTACCAAAATTGGGACCCACTGTACGATACCAATGAAAATATCATGGTTCTGAGTAGTATCACGATACCACAGCGAAAATGAGGCAGATGTGCCTTTTGTCATTTATAAAAAAGATAAATCACTTTTCTATAATACATCAATGATATTTCAATGGAATAAATTACTTATTGACTTATTCATACTTCAAAAACAGCATCAATCAGTGATTAACATAGGGGGGATCAAAATAAATAAAGAAAATAAGAATCAACCAGCCACCCTCCTCCCCTGACAAGTCCCTTCATAAGTAAAGAACAGTCCCTAAAGTGCGGTGAGGTTTGTGGGCCGTGAACGGCTCGTTTCTCCTCTGACACGTCACATACCTGTGTTCAGCTGGCTCGGCTGTTCAGGTACTTCTGGGCAGTCCACATGCCAAGAAGAGGATATTATTGGAGCCGACTTCCCGTCGTCGGTAAGTCGATGGCCGCCGTATTTGACAGGAATGCATTACTGTCTGTGTCTGTGACCCCCGTTCAACCCACAATCGATGGGATTCGCCTTTTGTTTGTGCTGCTGGTTGAAATCTGTAGGCTGCTCGCACAGCATGCTTAATGATTTAAGCCTATTTTGCTCGCTCAAAACTATTTTTAGTCGCAAATGCGAGTGCTGTGATGGACGATCGCCACACTGCCGACATTTTACTCAGCCCGTCACGGCACGCTGTTTGATTGCGTTATCAAAACCGCTGCTATTATTCGGCCTTGCTTTTAACTTATTCCACCGAATACCGAATGCGTGTTTTTTTGCAATATTCAGCCGAATATATTCGGTTACTGAATATTCGGTGCATCCCTAGGCAATACCTACATATATTCAAAGCCACCCTGACTTGCAGGGCCTTCACAAGTGAACCTGCAGCTCAGAGTGACTGAACTAGTTAAAACCAGAAACCAGGACTTGCCTGTGTGGCATATAGCCTATTACTTTATAGACACAAGACCCATTTTGGATTTAAAACAAAATTCATGGTTGAATATATTTTGATTAACATCTAACTAAAATATTATTTTGGGAATAATAATATGTTTTGTGTATTATTGTAGTCTAAAGAGCATTTCATGATATATTTTTAGACTATGCAAATCTAATAGTGCCTAGACCTAGGCCATTTCATTTCATTTTTTAACATTTACAAAGCTCTCCAAATGCTTTTTGACAAAGCTGTGGAAATTAATCACAAAGTCACTTTTATGCTATAGATATTTTTTCTCAGCCAGTTATATTCTCTTCTCACCTGCAAAACGACCTTGCATGATCATCCTTGCTGGCCTCTGGTCCACTGTCTCCTCCCTGACCCTGCTCTTTCTATTGTAGCAATGAAGATTAAAAAAAATATGTGGAAAGCTAAATTTTGAAATAGAATTAGGAATAGTAGTAGTGAAATTGCTTTGAAAATGACCTCAAAGTCACTTTTATGCTATAGATATTTTCTCTCAGCCAGTTATAATCTCTCCTCACCTGTGAAGACCCTGCATGATCATCCTTGCTGGCCTCTGGTCCACTGTCTTCTCCCTGACCCTGCTCTTTCTGTTGTGGCAATAAAGATTAAAAAGATATGTACAAAGCAATAGTGAGCACAAGTTCTGCACAGAAATTAAGGGTGAGTGGGTTTATTCCTAGCATGAAAGTAGCTAGCAAGCGATTTAACATAGGTAACAAAAACATTAGTATTCTTGTTAACTAGCTTAACTTGATACAGTCAGGTCCATAATTATTTGGACAATGATACAGTTGTTGTCATTTTGGCTCTGGACACCACCACAATGGGTTTTAAATGAAACAATGAATACCTGCTTAAAGTGCAGACTCTCAGCTTTCATTTAAGGCTTTTTTTCAAAAATGTAGTATGAACCGTGTAGGAATTACAACCATTTCTTCACACAGTCGCCCAACTTTAAGGGCTCATAAGTATTTTGACAAACTAACATAATCATCAATTAAACAGTCAGTTTTAATACTTGGTTGCAAATCCTTTACAGTCAATGACTGCCTGAAGTGTTGGACACATAGGCATCATCAGATGCTGGGTTTCTTCCCTGGTGATGCTCTGCCAGCCCTTTACTGCAGCCGTCTGCGCTTCCTGCTTGTGTTTTGGGTGTTTTGCCCTCAATTTTGGCTTCAGCAAGAGAAACGCATGCTCAGTTGGATTCAGGTCAGATGATATGACTTGGCCATTGCAGAACATTCCACTTCTTTGTCTTAAAAATGTCTTTGGTTGCTTTTGCAATATGCTTCAGGTCAATGTCCAACTGCACTGTGAAGCATCGTCCAATGAGTTTTGAAGCATTTAGTTGAATCTGAGCAGATAATGGTGCCCCAAACACTTCAGCTTTCATCCTGCTGCTCTTGTAAGCAAGACAAGACTTCACTAGAATAAATACAGAGGGTTTATCACAAGATGCAAACCATTGGTTAGCCTTAAAAATGGAAGGCCAGATTAGAGTTTGTCAGAAACCATCTAAAAAGCCTGTACAGTTGTGGAACAGCATACTATGGACAGATAAAACAAAGATCAACTACCAGAATGATGGGAAGACAAGAGAAGGAAGAAGGGAAGGAACTGCTCATGATCCAAAGCACACCACCTCATCAGTGAAGCATGGTGGAGGTACTGTTATGTCATGGCCATGTATGACTGCCAGTGGAACTGGTTCTCTTGTATTTATTGATGATGTGACTGCTGACAAGAGCAGCAGGATGAAAGCTGAAGTGTTTGGGGCACCATTACCTGCTCAGATTCAACCAAATGCTTCAAAACTCATTGGACGATGCTTCACAGTGCAGTTGGACATTGACCTGAAGCATATTGCAAAAGCAACCAAAGACATTTTTAAGACAAAGAAGTGGAATGTTGTGCAATGGCCAAGTCATATCATCTGACCTGAATCCAATTGAGCATGCGTTTCTCTTGCTGAAGCCAAAACTGAGGGCAAAACACCCAAAACACAAGCAGGAAGTGCAGACGGCTGCAGTAAAGGGCTGGCAGAGCATCACCAGGGAAGAAACCCAGCATCTGATGATGCCTATGTGTCCAACACTTCAGGCAGTCATTGACTGTAAAGGATTTGCAACCAAGTATTAAAACTGACTGTTTAATTGATGATTATGTTAGTTTGTCCAAATACTTATGAGCCCTTAAAGTTGGGGGACTGTGTGAAGAAATGGTTGTAATTCCTACACGGTTCATACTACATTTTTGAAAAAAGCCTTAAATGAAAGCTGAGAGTCTGCACTTTAAGCAGGTATTCATTGTTTCATTTAAAACCCATTGTGGTGGTGTACACAGCCAAAATGATGACAACTGTATCATTGTCCAAATAATTATGGACCTGACTGTATATTGGCATCTATGTGCACCTTGGGAAAAAAGTTAGCGTCAAGCCCTGAACCAGCCAGCAAGAAGCAAAAAACCTTCACCGAGGTGATGTTAGTTTGACGTTGGATATCCAACAGATATTCGCATATTCATTTTGGATTCAACAGTGATTTTCACCTCCCTCTCATAGACAGAAAACAATGAGCAACATAGAAAGGTGTAATACCCTCACCTGCCCACACACACACTCAAACACTCACAAAAACACACTTTCTATTTTATAGGAATTTCCAAAAAATTAATTTGGTTGTCTACGAAAAAAGTCTATTTTCTTCAATAGCTCTGACATTACTGGACCCAGACACCCCACACCAATGTAGAATGGTTTGGCCAAGTGGGCCTAATAAGGCAACTAAACTGCACATCTGAGAGTGAGAGACAGACTGTCTATTTTTTTTGTTTTTATTTATTTATTTCAATAATGTTATGTGTTATTTCGGATATTTAAATTTTCTTTTTTGGCATACCTAAATATTCTTGTTAAATAAATGTTTATTTCTCTTTAAAAGGGTGTACTTGAATCAGTATGCCTTTATTATCATTATATAAGTTTAAAAAGAGCAAAATTACAACAATAATAAAAAATGGTCTTAAAAGCACAATGTTACGCAATATTATCGCCTATTGCAATAATTTCTGACGCAATTAATCGCCCAGCAAAATTTGTTATTGTGACAGGCCTAGCCAAGTCGCCTAATGAGACACACCTATTTATATAAAGGTTTCATGCTCTTTCTATTTTATATTTAATTTTTAAACGAACGCCACTGGTTTTCAGTGAAAAGAAAGTTGATTTTCTTCGATAGCTTTCACATTACTGGACCCACACACCCCATACCAATGTAGAATGGTTTGTCCAAGTGGGCCTAATGAGGCACACCTCTTTTTAAATGGGTTTCATGCTCCTTCTATTTTATACAATTTTTTTAACCAAACTCCATTGGTTTTCAGTGAAAAAAGTCTATTTTCTTCAGTAGCGTTCACATTACTTGACCCAGACACCCCAGACACCGTGGCGTTTGTTTAAAAGAAATTGTATAAAATAGAAAGAGCATGAAACCCATTTATAAAGAGGTGTGCCTCACTAGGCAAGAGCTTTCCCTCCGTTCATTACGCTAATGAACCAACTCACCTGGCTGCCAGATGATGCATGGCAGTGAACGCTCTTGTCGTCCAGTCTCTTTGGTGGAGAGAGACGAGGAAAACAAACACGCATGAATATGGCAATTAATCGCGGCCGGAAAAGTTTCCGTCTCCCTTTTAATTTACCATGCAATTAACCGACTTATCGCATATCGCAACAGGCCTACACTTGGCCAAACCATTCTACATTGGTGTTGAGTGTCTGGGTCCAGTAATGTGAAAGCTATTGAAGAAAATATACTTTTTCACTGAAAACCAATGACGTTTGTTTAAAAACATTGGTATAAAATAGAAAAAGTATGAAACCCATTTATAAAGAGGTGTGCCTCATTAGGCCCACTTGGCTAAACCATTCTACACTGGTGAGGGTGTTTGGGTCCAGTAATGTGAAAGCTATTGAAGAAAATAGACTTTTTTTCCACTGAAAACCAATGATGTTTGTATAAAAAAAATTATATAAAATAGAAAGAGCATTGAACCCATTTAAAAAGAGGTGTACCTCATTAGGCCCACTTGTCCAAACCATTCTACATGGGTGAGGGTGTCTGGGTCCAGTAATGTGAAAGCTATTGAAGAAAATAGACTTTTTCACTGAAAACCAAATTAATTTTTTGGAAATTCCTATAAAATACAAAGTGTGTTTTTGTGAGTGTTTGAGTGTGTGTGTGTGGGGGGGGGGTGGGTGTGTTAGCCCTACTCTATGTTGCTCACTGTTTTCTGTCTATGAGAGGGAGGTGGAAATCACTGTTGAATCCAAAATGAATATGCGAATATCCATTGGATATCCAATGGCAAACTAACATCACCTCGGTGAAGGTTTTTTGCTTCTTGCTGGCTGGTTCAGGGCTTGACGCTAACTTTTTTCCCAAGGAGCACATGTGCTCCTAAGTTGAAAAAGTAAGGAGTGCACAAAGAACTTTAGGGGCACAATCTAAATTGATCAAATAATGTGTTTTCCATAATAAATGTGATGCAAATAGACATTTACAAGCAAAATGATTTAATGAATTTTAGGGATGTCCCGATCCAGCTTTTTCCGCTTCCGATCTGATACCAATATTACAGCCTTGAGTTCTGTCCGATACCGATCTGATCCAAGCACGTATTATACATATTCACTTATTTTGTTGTCAGTCATGTTAGAAAAGGTTTGATCAAGCAAAGAACAACTACTTAATCAGGTTAGTTAGAATGATCCACAACAGTTGGTATGAGAAACTGACCTGTTTATTGTTAACAGGGTTAAATAAACAAACTTTAAACTTGAACATTAACATTAAATAAAAGATATAGCTGGTTTGCTTTGGCTGCTTTGGCCCCTTAATAAATAGAAAATGAATCAACACAAGAAATCTTTAAAATGTCTAACATTGAAATTAAAATAGCAGCAAGACTCCACACACTTGTGCTTTGGCCCCCTAATAAATAAAAAATAGATTAACACCACAAGACATTGTTGACATTTAACAAACAATGCAGCCTTTCCTTTTCAGTTATTTTAGTAGTGTCAGTGCAAGCCTGGTGCTGCTGTTTCCTGGGACCAACAGAGGGGACAAAAAAAACACACACAATATTGTACAACTGTTTAAACAAGCAATAGTCCATCCATGGCTCCAATTTCACTAATTGTGCCCAAAACAATGCCATCAGTGCTCTTTACTTAAACAGTAAGAGTGTAAACTAAATAAAAATATCACTCTCAAAAAACCAGAGCAGAAAACAAATAGTCAGTTAACTAAATTGACCGCTACTCTTCCTACCCTCCGTGTGTGTCTGCCGTCTGCATGCTGGCCTGGTGGATTAATAGTAAGAGCTGGAGCAGTTCACTGGAATGGACTGCTTGAATCGCAGAGCACTGGGCTGGCCGGAAAACCTGGATCAGACTCTGTGAAAAACTGGATCGGAGTTCTTGGATCGGCATTTTTCCATGCAGTCCAATCCGATGCCGATGCACGTTTTTTGCTAATATCGGCGGCCGATACATCCCTAATGAATTTGTATACAAAATGTACAGAAAGGTAAAATCATCAAGTTTTGAAAAAGTATTGCAATTTAATTTTGTCTTTAATGTTATTATCTTATTATCTTATAATTATCTTTGCAATATGATTATCTTATATAATATTATTACTATCCTAAAACATTCTCCAGGTACTCTGAAACTCTGCATGACTTATTTCCACCCTGCCCAGCAGCAGTACCGTGGCGAACGGTCCCTAACTGCGGGGAGAACGGAGCAGGCTTCCCCGGAGGTCTGCCGCTTTTCCCAGGCCCTCTTCTCCGCCACACTTTGACTTATTCCCACCCAGCCGACAGTGGGACTGATATTCATTGTGCCGACAGTGGCTTGGAAAACTGCCCATAACCGTGTCACACGGGGAAGAGGGAAGAGGGAAGGTGGCTGGAGTTCCTCCAACATTTGCGGTTAGATTATCATATTTTTTTATTGACAAAAATATAGGCTGCTTCGGCTGATTTTTTTTATGCGCACATGTGCCCCTAAATATTTTTTACAGTTCGCACACACCTATTTTTAGTCGCAAATGTGAGTGAAACACTCGCACTGTCGAGCGCTGTGGTTTGCTGAACATAGTTAAAACACAGCAGCACTGCCCGGCAGCACACGTCTCATCTGTGCGATTGATTCAGATCACAACACGACAGCATGTGTATGCCGCCTGGCACCGCCTCACAGCAAATGCGTCAGAGTTGGCAGCTCTGCTTCGCTTTATATACAGGGCACAGCTCTGTGGGAAACAGTAGGAGAGACACAGTCCGAGGGGGACCCAGGTTCTGACACAACGCTGAAGGGAGAAGCAGGTCCGTGGAGCTGTGCGCCGGACGGAAATAACAAGCGCGTCGCACCGAGTGCGCGCTGCTACGGCATTGCTTTGGGTTGTGAGCGCGCATGACGTGCGTCTGCATTCAAAGTAATGGGTTTGTGCGCGCAAAAGACACTACACCCGAACGCCCCCCATGCACACACACGCTTTAACCAAGGCGGCGGCCAAAATCACCCAGGCAGCCCGCCTTTGTCTTTGAATACCCTGCTTCAGTGTTATCTAGCCATGTTGATACTGCAGGTAGGGTTTATTAGCCCAGATTTGGAGACATGGCTGAGACATGACGTCACACCCAGTCCAATTGAAACTTGTGGTTCATTTACAGGTTGTTATATAAATAGACTTAAAACAACTCATAGGCTCCAGCAGTTAACCTGCAGATTGTCTAATTTTTCCTATATTTTCCCCACAAACAAGAACGTATGCCAGCAGCTTGGTGGCTCAGTGGTTACCATTGTTGCATTACAACAGTGTTCAATTAAGTGTGTCATTGCTGTGTCAGGTCCGCATGCAGCATATGGACCGCTGCACCAACTTCCTGGTGGATGAGCTAGGTGTGGTGGACCGAGCCCAGGCCAGTGACCGCATCTTCTTCGTCTCTGCCAAGGAAGTACTTCAGGCTCGTGTACAGAAGGCCCAAGGAATGCCTGAAGCAGGTGGGGATACTAGTCTGTGTGGATTCTGGCAGGGTTTGGGTGTGACGGGGTGGTGCTGGAGTAGAAGAACGATCACAAAGGTCATTAATGATCACAAGTGTTCAAGGCCACAGTAATATGTTGTCTTGATGGAGTGACAATCATTCTACATTGTGAGCCACACAAGGTTAATGCATACCATAGCTTTGAAAAGACCACACAAGGGATGGGCAATATGGCCCTATAATAATATCTCTATATTTCAGGGTATTTTTGTAATAATGATATTCTTAACGATATGACAAATTAGTCATAGAAATATTCTGTTGTTAATTTTAGAACATGGAATTGCAACAAAATAAGTGATACGTGTCAACCTATGAGCTTGCCTTCAAAAACTAAAGAAAAAGGATCTCTCATTTCTTAAGTCTGTAGACAACAACAGTAACTCAGAGTGAGATTCAGATTCTGCATACAGTATTGATAGTTTAACAAAATAAAATCTACCACAAATTACACATTTAAACAGTTCCCAAATACAAAAAAATGTACCCTGGGATCTATGTATATAAATCAACTGGTGATTTCCTTCTCTTTTAGTAAAATCATTAATGACTGAGTTGTTTTTTCCCACCTGGACCTTTATGCTCTGTCATTTGTCCTCTAATCATCACACTGTAACCTGTGACTGGACGTTATGCTACCATAACTATTGCACATTCACATACATGTAGTTTTTTGTCAAGCCGCAAGTGTCACATAGGTTTACATTACCAAAGGTTTATGACAGAGTCACTTGACGACACCTATTCCCGTGTGCGCACAGTGTGAGAGGAGAGGAAGAGACACAGTGCTGCTGCCAGAGGAGCCTCTGAATGAGTTCCCTCTGAGCAGTAAGTCGCTAAAATAGTCTGAGAAGTCCAGGGCTGTTCATAAAACATTCAGGACGTCACAGTTTAATCCATGCTACTGAAGCTGCTCCTCTTTTTGAAACCACCGCAGAGTCTGTAATAATTTAACTTTCAGCCATGTTTGTTGTTGCCATGGGTAACAGTATGACGTCAATATATCAACAAGTCTAAATATTGCCAATATCACGGTATGAATTTTTCATATCATATTAAAAATGCAGATGTTTTCCTGTTTCAGGTGGAGCTCTTGCAGAGGGATTTCAAGCCAGAATGTTTGAGTTCCAGAACTTTGAGAGGCGATTTGAGGTAAGATCCTCATATGTAACAGGGAATCTGCAGGGTCTTAAAAAGTATTAAAAGTTGATAAATCAAATGTCAGAAAATTAAGGCCATTAAAAAGTATTAAAAAGTCTTAATCGCGATTTTATGAAGTATTAAATTTTCTTGGCATTAAAGCTTTGACAAAAAGTATCCATGATATGATATAATTTATTTTCCTCCTCGCGACTATTACAAACAACGATGTGTAGGCACACTCAGACTGCCATTGGGGGGGGGGGGGGGGGGTTATTAAGTTATTAACTCCAAAAAAGTTAATAACTTAAAAATTATGGCGAAAAGGTAGTTTCTTGCAACCCTAGAATTAAGATAAAAATATTCACAAACGAAAAAATACTTATGGTTGCTGATAGGTAGTATTTACCTTTTTGATTTAACACTAAAAGTGAAAACCCTCGGCGTACTGCAGCGCAAGCAGACAGATGCGCGACTCAGAGCAGCATGTGTCACTGACACCAGACTCAGAGCGCAGCAGACCAGTGGAAAATGTCACCATCAGCATATTTTACATCAATAAAATCTATTTTATCATTATTTTGAGTCACATTGTTGAAAGAATTTAGTCTTGTGTTCAAGCAGGATAATAGGTCTCCATTCATTGCATGTCGGGCTTTCTGTTTCCTTGTCGGAGATGTTTTCTTTTTTAATTACATGATAGCTATTCTCCCTTAACTCACCAGTAAAGAATACCTTTGTCCGTGGCGTCAGTGGTTTAGTGGTAGAGCAGACGCCCCATGTACAAGACTGTTGCCGCAGTGGCCTGGGTTCGAGTCCAGCCTGTGGCCCTTTGCTGCATGTCATCCCCTCTCTCTCTCCCCCTTTCACACTTAACTGTCCTGTCCATTAAAGGCAAAAAATGCCCAAAAAAAATCTTAAAAAACAAAAAAAGAATACCTTTGTCCATTTCAAATAACTTGTGGTAATAATAATATCCCTGTTCTCTTATTTACTGTGAAACATTTTTAGGCAATTCATGCAACAATCAGACCAGATGACTTCTTTACTCGGCCTAATGGGGCCGGCCTTTATTTGTCAACTAACCAAAAACAATCAATCAATTAAAAACACAAACTGGAAGTGGAACATGAAATCTTATATGCCTAACAGACATTGCTTCTCGTTCTTTGAGTTTACATATAGCTAAAGGGGAAAAAAACAACCGTAAACGGACAGCATGATTAGTGTTGCATTCAAGGTCCCCCAAAAAAACGGGAGAAAAAAAGGCCGAATATTCATTGTTGGTTTTTTTTTCACAATCGAATCCCATGCCATCGAACGAAGCTTCGAATTTTTTGGGTCAGCCCTAAATCCCACATGCAAGGGGCTAGCCATAAGGTTGTTGTTTTCAGCAAGTTGGCCTTGAATAGCTGATGTTGAGCTGTAGAGCTGTGTTACTTGTTATGACCTAAGGTGTATTTTAATAAACCTGCCTTTGGTTTAATTTATTCTTTCAAGCTTTATTCCTTCTCATCTTATCTGAGTTCTGTTGTATGTTTGTGCTCCACAGATTTAATTGCAAACTACAGCTGTTTAGTAAGTTAAAGATGTGTTGCTGCTCACGACAGCTTAAAGTGGTGATGAGGTCTTAAGGTTTTTTGGAAGGTCTTAAAAAAGTCTTAAAAAGGTATTGAAATTAACCTCAGGATTCCTGCATATACCCTGTGTAACAACCAGAAATAAGATTTTAGTGTGTTGAGAGAGAGCAGAGAGTATAAAGTTAAACGTAGTGGTGTGATGTATTTACAGTTTAGGCTCTTTGTCAGTGACGTTCCAATGTCTTACTTACCACCTGCTGATTAAAGTAATGCAAGTTAGCCCCATAGGTAGCGAGCAAAGTTAGCCTCCCATCAGAACCTGTCCAGGCTCACTTAAGGTGGACTGTTAAGGCGGACTTACACTTGTGCGTCAGCTCTACACTTGGCCTATGCCGTTGTGAGCATTTATAGTTGTGCAGTGGTGTGTCTGCGTCACTCTGCAGTTACACCTCCAAAACGCTAGTTGACGGTGGAGTTTCTGTGAAGTGCTGTAAAGTTCATCTGATTCGAAACACACCTAAAACACACATTAAATATGGCTTAACAGAGACAATTACAAACAGGAGTACACAAATCGGCTTCACTATAACTCGCAGGATTCACAGGCAAAACACTTGTCTTTTGCTGGACAGATTTCCGTCAAATACAACATGGTAGTGTTTTAGCACAAGCCTATGGCATTTTACATTATATAAATTTGCCTCGTGGCTAGCGGACATTTCCTCTACTCGTGTAAAGCCAGAATGAATCCCACACAAGACTTAAAATGCTATTTTGTGGGGACTTTTTTGTCCTCACAATTTATTGTTTCTTATTTGTGAAATCAAAGTAAATAAAAGCTTTGTTTCCACTCAGGGAAATGGTTTTCATCTTACAAAAATTGACAGGAGGTCTGTGTTGCTGTGACGTGTAGTTACATTTCTGGGGAGGTGCACGTCTGGCTATGGCTGTATCAGTGTGGTGTTGATTTAGCCACTTTTAAACAGATAATGGAGGAATGTCTGGCTGCTGAGTCTCTTCTGAGTTGGGGGTACAGTTATTGATAACTTAAAATTGATTTTGTTGTTAGTACTTCAACTGTGATCTAATGTTAAATTATTGTAGTTGGGATTGGTTTTACTTAATAGGTGAATTAATTAATAGAGTTTTGTATTTATCCATATTAATATATTTAATTCTTCTTTAAATAGGGCCGTAACGGTACGTGTATTTGTGTCGAACCGTTCGGTACGCGACTTTCGGTTCGGCATGACCCTGTACCGAATTATTGGGCGCAGGATATTATTTTATTTTATTTTGTTTTATTTTAATTCCGTTTTTGCGAGCTGAACCATTTAAAATATCTAGTTCCCCGACAGACATGACCGAGTCCGACCGTAGATCTCTGCCTTCACTTTGTGCAGCGCATTCTCACATTTTGACAACATGGCAAGTGAGCCTGACGAACCTGAAGACCCACCCGCAAACGTCAAGTCCTCCGTTTGGGAACACTTTGGTTTCAGGGTAAAATACGAAGATGGAAATAAACAAGTGGACAAGACAAAAGCAGTGTGCCGACACTGCAGAACAGTGGTCGGGTATGTACTTGGAAACACGTCTAACATGCTAACGCATCTAAAGCGACACCACCTGAGTTTGAACGTTAACAGGCACGACTAGAAAAAGCAATCTGGTGCAAACTACGATATCGTCGTCGTTTAAAAAGAAAAAGCGTTTCCCTGACCATCGCGCTAAAGAAATAACCAACGCCATTGGAGTTGAGTAAAATTGCTTCAGCTGCACTTTAGATATAAGCATGTTTTGTTTACTGCACTTTAACAAAGTGGGAAAGCTAAGTAAGTTCCTAGTAAAACTGAATCTCAGCAGGCTTTAAAGCTGACCAGCTGCACTATACTTTTTATTAGTGCTGGGCATAGATTATTTTTTTTAATCTAGATTAATCTCACTCTAATTCTGGAGTTAACCTGTATTAATCTAGATTAAAATGTTTCATTTGAATTTTGCCAAGGACAGCGTGTGTTACTGAAATAATGAAAATGCATCACACACTGCACAAGAAAGCTGTTCTACTCTAATATTTGGCAATGAAAATGTTCAAGAATTAGTAAGCCTTTTCATTACCTAGCCATCTTTGTAGACCATACCTGCATGGCTCCAGGAGTTTCTCCAGCTTTTCCAGCTTCTCATATTCAGTGTTTGTTGGGAGGGTCAGATTGTGCTTCTGCTGGGTCAGCATTGTGTGCAGTGGGTCTCTGTTGCGTCTCACGCGCTTGATCATCTCGAGGGTGGAATTCCAGCGTGTGGGAACGTCTTGCACGAGTGGCTCCTGGTCTTGTCCAAGGGAGGCTTGCTGGGCATTCAGCTCGTCTGAGTTGGCCAGACTGTGCTTGAAATGTCCCACCACTTTGCGACACTTGGCCAGTACAACATCAAAACCACCATCCCGAAGAGACACAACAATGGCCCTCTGTAAAAGATGCGCGATGCAGGGCAAATGCTCGAAGGGCAGTATCCTCCCTGCAGCTATCATGTTTGGAGCGCTGTCTGTTCCAATAGTGGTGATTTTGTCAGCTATCCCCCACTGATTAGCGACGTCGAGAAACTGCCTGGCACACGCTTCGGCAAAGTGACGCTCCTCTGTTTTCGTCACACCTAGGACAGACAGAAAGTAGATCAGAATAAGTTCGCTAGGCTACTAGCAATCAGCAGACGTTATTACGTTATTAAACGTAGCTAATGTTAGCTAGTCTGGCCTTAATAACGTTAACTTAAGCTGTGTAAATGTTAGGCTGAAGTAGCTAAGTTACAACGTACCTAAGGCGAACGAGTGAAGTTCCCAGCTGACATCGATGAGGTGTGCAGTAACACCGAGGTAGTTTTCGTTGTTGACTGATGTCCAATGGTCCCCAGTCAGTGCTACATACGTCGTCCCTGCCAACTTCTCCTCTTTAGCGTTTTTCTCTGCGGCGTGCTGGTCATGAATTCTCCTCATGATGGTTCGCCTCGCAGGTAGCTTGTAAGATGGGTCGCCTGTGGCTGCCTGGAGAAGCAGCTCAAGCCCATCATTTTCAACCACGCTGATAGGACGACAGTTGATGGCAATCCACTGAGCTAACAGATTAGTTAGCTTGGCTGACTGAGCAGCGCTGACGGGCTTGCCTCGGTTGCACTCGAACATTGTTGTTTGACGAAAACCACTTTTCCCAGCTACATCATAGCTTGGCCCGGCATCTTCCTTGCTAACAACAACACCTAAAGGCAGCTCACCCGGGTGCTTTGCTTTTAGGTGGTACTTGAGACTCGAGGAACTCCTACAGTAAACTAATTCCGCTTTGCACAAGGTGCAGACAAATTTGCCCTGAAGCAAACCCGGCTTAACAGCATCCATATCAGCTAGCGTTTGATGTGATAACTAGCTTAATTATGATTTCACATGTGTTTGGACTTGTTCTCGCCCCCCCCATGGCATAATTTGGCCAGGTATACATCCGCGCCACAACGTCACACACAATAATAACAATAATTTTTTTTTCGCGAGATGAGAGTCTCGCGATAACGCAGCACGTTAACGCCGATAACTCAGTCAAACATTTATTGGCGTAACGTTTCGGTCGATGTGACCTTCATCAGACATATCAGAAAACATCTCTGCCCTACATATATGTACATCCCCGGTGGGTGCAGCTGACCAATCCGAGGACTAGGGGGCTCAACCTTTTTGATGAGTCTCACCTGTCAGAGGGCGATAACATTCAATTAACAGGTACATCAGAGTTTTACGTGATATGAAAAAAAAATTTTTGTATATACATTTTTTATATAAAGATAAAACACTATAATCCCTCGCAATGAAAGAGTTGAAACTGTATAAATAGGGGCAACCATGCCAATTATTTAAAAACAATTTTTAGATTTTTGAAAGTATACAAGCAACAGTAAATGCCAGTAAATAATCAACCTCTTCTTTAGAAGGAGGGGAGAAAAAACAACCAAAGTGTACTTTTTCTTTACTAAAGTCACACGTGAATTTTAAATTACTCTTAAATCCGTTGATTAAAATCTGAAAATCTTTTAGTTCCTCTATATCACCTTGGAAAATGCAGAAAATGTCATCAATGTATCTATAATATTTTAACAGTCTGGGAAGATATCGATTGGTGTCAGGGTTAAAAATAAAATTTCTTTCAAAAAAACCCATGTATAGATTGGCATAATTAGGCGCACATATAGTGCCCATACTTGTCCCAGAAACCTGTTGAAAAAAATCATTATCGAAACAAAAATAGTTGTATTTCATGACAAAACCGGCTAAGTCAATGATGAACTTATTAGGAGGACTGGCTGCATTATCACGATTCTCAAGATAGACACTTAATGCATGCAAACCTTCATCATGTGGTATGTTTGTATAGAGACTTGAGACATCTAATGTCAATAGGAAAATGTTCTCAGGTAGATTGGTTACAGCAGATATCTTATTCAAGAAGTCTGTGGTATCTCTTAGATATGCTGGCAGTGTTTGTACCACCGGTTTGATAAAGTAGTCGACAAATTCTGATAAAGGGGCGAGTAGTGAGTCTCCCTCCGCTTCTGTGGGATCGAACAGGTTCCGTTGCCACCTAGGGGTGGAGACCACGACTTGCTTCTAAAAAGAAGGGAAGCGTTCTGGATCTTTACGTTACAGACATTGTCACCAAAGGGACTAAATGATGAATTGTTGCTGAATGTAATGTTGTAGATGTTTATTTATTCTCTGTCTGTCCTGACTGTAATATCTGCTGCCTGCAGGAAGAGCTATGTGTAGGGAGCATTATTTTTGCGGTCTGTCCCTCTGCCTCTGCTGGGGTATCCAGGGGCTTTTGGACACACTGCAAAAGATTGCTTCGCTTCAACTTTGGTTGTTTTTTCTCCCCTCCTTCTAAAGAAGAGGTTGATTATTTACTGGCATTTACTGTTGCTTGTATACTTTCAAAAATCTAAAAATTGTTTTTAAATAATTGGCATGGTTGCCCCTATTTATACAGTTTCAACTCTTTCATTGCGAGGGATTATAGTGTTTTATCTTTATATAAAAAATGTATATACAAAAATTTTTTTTTCATATCACGTAAAACTCTGATGTACCTGTTAATTGAATGTTATCGCCCTCTGACAGGTGAGACTCATCAAAAAGGTTGAGCCCCCTAGTCCTCGGATTGGTCAGCTGCACCCACCGGGGATGTACATATATGTAGGGCAGAGATGTTTTCTGATATGTCTGATGAAGGTCACATCGACCGAAACGTTACGCCAATAAATGTTTGACTGAGAGCGATACAGTGTGCGGGAACCTTTCTTTGATTTTGTGGACACGTTTTGGGTTACGCCCTCTTCCTACGCACCTGTTTGTTTAAGCAGAAATTTATATTTATATTTTTCATTCAAAAAATGTGTTAAAAAAACAGCAGGATTTTATTTTTCACTTTTATATTTCTATTTTCATTCAAACAATGTGAAAAAGCAGGATTTTATATATATTTGTTTCATTCAAAAATTGTGTAAAAAGAGTTAACTGCTGTGGTGGTATGTTTTAATAAGGTTACCAATAAGTAAAAGATATTTAATAGTTGTCTATATTTTTCATTACTGTACTGAAAAAAACCGAACCGTGACTTGTGTACCGAGGTACGTACCAAACCGTGATATTTGTGTACCATTACACCCCTAACTTTAAACTGATAAGGGTTAGGTCTAATATACTGTTCAGTTTCAGGTTTAATTAATTGTAATTTACCCGTTATAAAGGTAATCTGGAAGTTCCATGTCATGTTAATTTTAAGAAAGAAAAAAAACCGTATCAGCAAACTTTCTGGTGCTGCTGTTACACAGGTTAGACCCAGCCTGCTGTGACCCCCCACTGGGATTTGTGCCAGTTGAGTAATAGATGCTACAGCTACTCCTGAAAGTCCCTTTCTGGAGTTTCCACCCAGAGGTAGGGAGTGAGGCAGAGGGACCGTGGCATCCTTATTTTTGTCTCAATTGGAGTTTGGAGAGAGAAAGAAAAGGAGGGAGAGGGACAAGGAGGGGCTGAGTGAATCAATGCTTTGTGCGCAACTCCACAATGAAATAAAATCTGTAGAAGTGGAACATCAGTGGCAGTCAATTTTGACATTGTGGCAGCTGCCACAAATAAAGGATTGTAATAAAAACACTGCAGGACAGCTAAATGTAGCAGTTTCAGTTTACATCAGAAAGTATATATTTTTTATCCGTCCTATTGTATATTATAGATTTACTAACAAAGTAAGTTATGCCCGGTTCACACTACACAACATTTCTGTCCGTTCTGACAGTCACTATGTCACATTACGCGATTGTGGAGGCATAAAATTGTGCCGTGACTTGGCCGACAGACTACACATCTACTATCCCGGTCGTCTCTCATGAAGTGTGTGATGTCATCGGGTTATTCTTGTCCTATTTTTATTACTTTTACTAGTATTTCAGTCACTGTGTCTGTTCGTGGGCCAGCTGAACTGATATTGTAGTAGTGTAAAAAAGTACTGTATACAAACATGCAAGTCACTAAATCCTCCACAACAAGTTCCTGCAAATGTTTCACAATAAAAGCCTATTTAAAAAATGAAGGGATTCTCTCAACCAAAGTTATAAGGGGCTTATAATTTGAAACAGATACAGGAAGTGTTGAGTTTGAAATGACGGCGTGATGCATTAACTTTATCAAGGCAAACGAGAGCAGATAAAAAGTAAAAATATAAATAATTACAGAGGGAATAATAAACAAAAGCCCGTTTATAATGTAGTCTGTTTCAAATGAAGCCAGTAGCCTCTGCAGTTTTGCTAAGTAAAACCACTATGTTTTTATTCTCTTACTTAATTTCTGTCTCCATTATGAACAGGGTCCAAAACTAACATTTTCACTTACCATTTTCACTTGAAATTTTTTACCAGCCAGGCAGATATTTTACCAGGCAACCCAATAAAAATTGCTTTTAAGTGTTGTAATTTGCTATCAGTATTATTTAGCATGTCATTTGGGTCTTGTATACGATTCTCAATCAATATTTTATTAGTGTGCACTAATATTAGTAATAATGTATGCTAAAATATGAATAACTGTTTCAACAATTAAGTGTAATATTTGGGTTAATAAATTCTGTAGTATTCTTACTACAATGCAAAAACAATCTTTCATTAAGGAATTTTACATAAATCACTGACTTCAGTCCCCTTTGGACAGTCGAGACATAAGATTTTAGCTCGACCAGACTGCAACAGCAGGGCCTGCCCTATATAAACATGAATGTCTGATCAGTGGTGGACAAAGTATTCAATGACATGACTTGAGTGAAAGTAAAAATACTCTTGGTCAAATACTACTCCAATACAAGTGAAAGTTGTTCAGTCATTTTTTTTTTACTTAAGTGAAACTGCACCAACTGATTAACATACAAGTACAGAACAGTCCCTTCATAAGTAAAGAACAGTCCCTAAAGTGCGGTGAGGTTTGTGGATGGTTACCTGCCACAAAGACAGAAATGTGAATGGCTCGTTTCTCCTCTGACACGCCACATACCTGTGTGCTCGGCTGTTCAGGTACGTTTGGGCAGCGATCGCAGCGAAATTCTCGCGCAAGCCCGTTCACATCAGATGCGCATTTCTCCACACCGGTCGACAAGCGGTTCTGCTCCCAGCTGTTGTCTCCATCACATTTGGGGCTGTTTTACCATCAT
Source organism: Epinephelus lanceolatus (assembly GCF_041903045.1). Taxonomy (NCBI): domain Eukaryota; kingdom Metazoa; phylum Chordata; class Actinopteri; order Perciformes; family Serranidae; genus Epinephelus; species Epinephelus lanceolatus. The sequence goes on from NC_135741.1 coordinate 47,323,228, forward strand.
GGGTAACTGCCCAGCTTGACACATTCGCGCGCGGCTTGCGCAGAAAATAGACCAGACGCCGAAACGATCACTGCAGGGCAGCTCCGTGGCCGGTGTGGATGACACAATCGGTTAACATGGGCACCGAAAGGAAACTGGCTTCGCTTCTCGGCACTTCGAGGCTATTCACAGCGCTTCCGCGGGCGGTGTGGCCCTGGCGTTACGTGACCAAAGATTGTCTCTGCCTGAAATACACATTACTCTGCCAGGAAAGCAGCCGCTAGTCTCGCTCACCAGACCTTTCTCAAGAAAAGAAAGGTCTGGCTGCACCGACTCTCACTTTAAGATTGGAGAAAAAAAACGCCCCGGCTTTTTTATTTCTTTCAACCAATCACAATCGTTCTTGGCGGTGCCACAGCAACGGTGCTCTTGCAAAAATATTGCTGGGGGGAAACAGGTTTTGGTGTAACACGCCCACAAAAATATCGCCTACAGGACGCGAACCATGGCAGAAAATGGCTACATCCCCACAAGATCAAACACCGCAAAAGTTAGTAAAGGACGTTTGTCGACTATGACAACCGGAGGTGTTAGGGCGGGACTTCAGCGGGTGGCTCATTCCGCCCAATGAGAGGCTGATCTATGCAGCGAACTTGCGTCCACTCAGACTAGCTTGATGCTAATGGCAGTACTCAGCAGGTTGATAAAGTGTCTCTGCTGTTTCACACCACAATTTTTCCCTTTTTACTGTGTGGTAACGTCCCTAGAGGAAATATCAAAAAGGCTGTGGTGCTGTTGACCTACAGTTGTCCAGCAGATCACTCTGTGTTTCTGTTAGTCAACGGCTGTGACGGGAGAAGTCGTGATTGACAAAAAATCAAACATGCTAGACTTCCTCTCCGACTGTCGTTCACGATCCATGCCAACACCGTATGTGGCTGCGTCGGGCTATGATCGGGCTGATATCATGTAGTGTGTACCAGGCATTAGGTTTATTTAATGCAGCACCTTTGACAGAGCAGAGTCACAAAATGCAAAGGGGATTACAAATACAGTCTACTATATTGTTATTATTTCACGATGCAAAATAATAGAATTTATGATCAGCTTTAACTACTGAGAGATGACTGCTGAAATCAACAACATAGTAGCCAACAGCATTAGGCTCATTATGTAAAAAACAAGATCATTTTGTCTGTCTGCCCATGCCATGCAGCTTTCTCTCTCTCTCTCTCTCCCTCCGTCCCCAAGCAGCTGAACTGAAGTGACGCGTTCTGTCCATCTCTCCTCCACTCCATTCAGTACCAGGGACAGTGCCGTGCAGTCGGTTAGAGTGTGGGTGTGTGTGTGTGTGGTGTGTGGGTGTGGGTGTGTGTGCGCGTGCGCGTGCATGTCGGTGTGGCAAGTGTCAGTTATACGTGAAGGATGCCAATGTCAAACTGTGTCAGGGGAAATTAAATTTTGTACTTATTTAATACTACTTCTATCACAAACTTCAGACATCAATGGGAAAACAAGCCAAATATCTTCATATCACTGGCAAAGGCTTCGGCTTTTAGGAGTCACTCTGATCATCGTCAGTCCCCAAGTTTGTCTGTTGGCAAATCCCCATTCTCGGAAACCATCGGCTGTATTCGGCGTCTGACTTCCGGCAGACGGCGATACAGCCTCTGGGGGCAGACCCCCGATTGTTTGGCATTCTGGTTTGATTTGGGCGGAGGAGGAATTTCCCTTTCCGACTTCCGTTTACATATGAGCAAATATGCTGAACCATTGCGATGGATTCAGAGTTTGCAGTGACGCCAATTATGTTCTGCCTCATTAGTTCACCGCACGGACCGTTTAACCTGGCAACAACTGCAGCAGGCTCAAACGTGATTGGTCAATATCACACGGACTACAAACAGCCTACAACCGGAAACCAGGGCTCTTCCGCTCTTCTTCCGGAGGCAAGATCTTTGGGGTTTGCCTACAGACTCTACATTCACTGAATGTAGGAAATACCCAGGCAAGGAGGAGGCAAGCAGTTTCCCCTGCTTGTGAAAAGCTAGGCTAAACACATTCTGCGCCCTTCTCTGTACTGGAGACACAGAGGTGACTTAGCTAAGAGGGCAAACAAGCATATTTCCCTAAATGTTAGTTAGTGCTGCACAATTAATCTAATCGCAATCGCGATGTCAGGCAGTCCGATTACATAAAAGGCTGCGATTTGCGATTTAATGTAAATAAATGTTAACGTGTGTGTCTGTGAACGTGACTACCTCTCTCATAGTGTGTGGAGTTTGTTGACATTACGCCCACAAGCTATCCTGGTGTGTGCAGCACGTATGGTCAGGTGACCAGCCGGCGTGCAGCAGTGACCAACACAGATGCTGAAGAAGAGCATGAGCACGACCAAGAACAGGCTGAGTTGGTAGCGAAAGATAACCCAACGCCTATTATATGGCGAAACTTTGGATTCAGGCACGGCGACGTTGAACAGAAAGACATGCTGTGTAAAACTTTAAAAGTTGAAATCGCCACGTCCTGCGGCAACACGACCAATCTATATCAGCACTTGAGACAGCACGGAGAAAAGTAGGAAGAATGCATGTGAGAGAAAGACGAGCCAAGTAACGATGAAGACAAAGAGACAACTGAAAGCTGCCAGAGCCTCATAAAACAACAAAGCACAATGAGGCTTACATTTGTAAGTGTCACGCCATACAACAAGACCTCAAAGAGACACAGGGAAATCACGGACTCCATAACAACCTATATAATAACAAGTGAAAAATTTAGCAATTTTGCTCGAGCTCGGCCCACTTGACATGCTGCTGTGTTGTACAATGGACTATTCACATGCTGGAATTTGTCATTTACGTGACAACGCCTGAATGCAACACAGACTCAGCGCCGCTGTGTGTCGTGTGGTGCTGCGCTGCTGTGCGAGCAGCAGATTTGACTGTGCATAACAGCAGTCTGTTGATGGTAATTTACACACTGTCCATAACAATAACTAGGTCAGGTCAGGTCAGTGCCCTCCTAATATAATGTAGGGGAAACACTGAATCAAGCAAGAAGACTCATGATACCATTTATTTATTGTATTGTAATCACAATCACAAATCGTAATATTGTCCACCATAATCGCAGTCACACATTTTTATCAAATGGTGCAGCTCTAATGTTAGTGCTCCCCTCAAAAAGAACTATTGACAAGTGTAACTTAAACCCTACGTGGCTTTCATTTGACAACACTTTCTCACTGAGTAATCGATGATTGTTATACATTCTGTAAAGTGACTTGATAATCCAGATATCCGAAGTTATTATCAGCTGGACTTGGAGTAGTGAAGTGTCCAGTGAATTATGAAGCCCATCCATGGTTCTTAAGCTGATCTTGATTGTTGGCCTGTCTGCTGCTGTGTGTAGGAGTGTATCTCACAGTCCGCAGTGAAGACCAAGTTTGAGCAGCACACTGTGAGAGCCAAACAGATCTCTGAAGCCCTGCGCTGCATTATGGATTCTGTACACATTGCTGCACAAGACCAGAGGTGAGTCAGGTATTTAAAGCAGATTGTACAAAATGCATGGATAGAGACTGTATGTAAACCCAAGCCTGGAAACGTGATCATGTATTAAATACTGTATCATTAAAAAAGTTTTAGTTTTGTAGATTTTGTCTGCTTTGCAAGCCTGTGCATTCCGACACAGGCTTGCAAGTTCACTTTCACAAACTGTAGGGCAAAAATACTTAGGTGCGTGTGTGCGCACTCTAACAGACTTCAGACAGGTTTACTGCATAATAATATTTTGTGCATAGTGTTGTAAAAGAAACAGGCCAGCTGCAAGGAAGAGAGGGGGGGTCTCTGACTAGTTAGTGTCTTTGGAATTACTTTCCATGTCATGGTTTGCTATTCAGCACTGTCAGACAACCCTTGTTGCACTCAGTCAGCTTATCCATTGGGGACCGCCAGTATGTCAACATAATAATATTTGTGTCTGACACAACATTAACTTTTTTTGAAAGGTAAACAATGTTGTGATATATTTTCTTAATAGACTATTCTAGTCAAGTAACTAACATTAGTCAGCCAGCTAGCTAGCATTAGCATAACATCAGTAGCAGAAAGTAGTCAAGTTCATTTTTTTCAAACACTGTACTTAAGTACAAATTTCAGGTGCTTGTACTTAACTTGAGTGTTTCTATTTTCTGCTACTTTCTGCTACTTCTACTCCACTACACCTAAGAGGCAAATATTGTACTTTTTATTCCACCACATTCAACATTATAAAATACAATCTATAAGTGAATTTTAATTTATTAACAAGGCTTCATTGAGTAAATAAATTATATAAATGTACATACACATATGTTGTTTTGTAATAAATATTGTGTTTTGGTTAGGCGCCTATTAGCTAGCAGACAACAGCATCAGGCAATATGGAATAGTAGTATAGTTTCAGCCAGTAGTGAGCTGACTGTTAGATTTCTTGAGAGTAGCTTTATTTCATGATTTTAGTGGGCTGGTTGACCCCTATTAAAGGTTTTTACATAATTTTGGCAAACCTGTAGGATCAAAAGGGCAGCACACCCTGCAGGATAAACCAAGTAGTGATACAAACTTTAAATGTTGTACTTTTGTTGTCATGTGAAGATATTAGTATATCACATACAGGAGGACATATTCGCCAATAGCGATATATCTGTAATAGGTCAACTGATGCCCCTACTCTTTATTCAGTGATGGATTGACTGGAGAAGTAATTCACGTAAATGATTTTCATAGTGACAAAGACACCATCTACATTTTACATTATTATCTAAAAGCAATCGTGTGTCTGTGTGTGTGTGTGTGTGTGTGTGTGTGTGTGTGTGTAGGATCTACTGCCTTGAGACCAAAGAGGACCGTCAGGACCGATTGGAGTTTATAGACAAGCAGTTGGACTTGTTGACTATGGACTGTAAGGCTAAGATCAAGAAGATTACTGAGGAGGTGGAGAGACAGGTGAATCCCAACATGACATCATCACATACCTGCCTTAGGTTCCTCACTTAATGTCAGTGGTGGCTTGTGAAGTAATGGACTTCAGGCATTCATCATTTCCTTACTTCTCAAAAGTCAATACTAGTCTAGTCAACTTTCAAGTTCAGCATGTGTCACAAAAGTAGTGTTTGCAGATGCACATTGTCCTGCTTGAGTTGGTCCTATCTGTACTGTCTGCTCATGTTCAGGTGTCTAATGCCATGTCAGAAGAGATCAGGAAGCTCCACGTGCTGGTGGATGACTTCCACATGGACTTCCACCCATCACCAGTGGTGCTCAAGGTCTACAAGAATGTGAGTTTCACAATTTAACAATTCAAGTATGTTGTTTCAAAGGCCCAGAAAAGTTCAGTCAGTATTTGTGAACATGACCTACTCTCACTCATAGCCAGAGGCTGGAGAAGTAAATCTCAAACTTGTCTGGAGCTGCTCCATAAACAACATTGCAAAGGTGCAGAGTGCAAATACTAAGTAATAAATACAGAATAACTGCAGGGGAAGACTTTTTGACATTCATCCAAACTGTTTTGAGGAACATCACTGGTATCTATTTCTCTTAGGTGACCATGCCCCACAGTGTCCACAGGGTCCACCCACATGGAGAATATAATTATGTGCTTGTCAGCAGTTAGCTGTCTGTCAGGTGTTGTGTTTGTGACGATCTGTTGGTCTTTGTCAGCACTAGTTATTGAGGTTGGCTGTGGTGTCGGGGCTTGTGCACACACAAGCACAAATGCTCTCTCACACTAGCTGATTGTACTCACTGTTGGAGATGATCCTTTCTCCTCTCTCAGTCTCTCAGACTGGTCTGTTCTACACAGGCCATTTAGCTGTTGAGAGTCTACCCAGATTTTTCTCTTTGTGTTCTGACCACCTCATTAGTTGGTTTCATAAGTCACATCTATATCTCTGTTGTATGCACTTCCAGCAGGCTCAATCAGAAATGCTGTCCACCCTCTGCATCTGTCAGTCTGGAATCTAAATGCAGCACAGTGTAAAGCTCATCCTTGGTCTCCAGTTGGCTCACTGAACCTGTGTAAAGCTCATATAATCTGTATTATGTAAGAGCAGTCCAGACTGAATCATGATGTACTCATTCAGCCCTAAAGTCTCATTTGATTTGAACATAAGACCAAAATTGCTGCTCCTGCCTAAGCCTTTCTATTTGTAACAAGCTTGAGTAGCGGCCAGAAAAAACAACGCCAGACTGCCCTGGACATACCTGAACCTGACTGACACATCTATGTCCATGTCCTGTAATTTTCAGCCTTCTATGATTATATTTACTCTTTACAGCGGCACATCCTGACAGCTGTGACAGTTGAGAATATTACTTTTCACATCAGCGGAGTGTCAAGGGACTATATTCAACTTATCTTGCATTGTAACATGCATTATGACAACTTAATAAGGTTTATGAATGTTTTTAAATGAAGTGGAGGAGCCTACAAGTGTTTTGTTTAGTTTGTCTCAGAGGCTTCAGAGGGACTCCGCAGCTCTGATCAGCTGTCTGCTGCTGCTGCTGCTGCTGCTGCGAGAGAAGTGTCCTTCTGCTTCTTCTTCTTCTTCTTGTGTAACCTTGTGTGTATTGGTGGTTAATACAGCATTATCGCCACCTAGTTGGAAAATTTTCAAACCGGCACAAGCCTAATTCCCAGCTTGGTCGCTTCCCTGACCTGCTCCTCCATGAGAGCAACTAGCGGAGAAACAACAATAGCCACTGGGTTTTCACAGAGTCCCATCTTTTTCCCCATCAACAGAGCCACCTGGTAAATTAAACTTTTACCAAACCCCGTAGGAAGGACGGCAAACACATCCTTTTTTTCAATAAAAGCTTTCAGTGCAGCCGTTTGTTCTGCATTTAAAGAAAATATACATTCCAGTTCGTTCAGCACATTTACCATCGCAGTTTCAAAATCAGTAGCCATGTTGGTTGTTTACCAACATGGCTACTGATGCCAGAATGTGCCTTTTTGATTGCATTGCCAGACTGATCTGTGGAGCGAAATAGAACATGAGTTTGCAAGATCAGGATGGTTTCACCAGGCTATAAATAAGGTCCCAGAGTCCTTAAAAAGCATCAAATTAGAGCTTGTTTACCAAAATATATGTGCCAGGGGAGGATCCCCAGACCTTGTGACAGAGGTCTGGGCAAATTATTTACATATCAATCAATGTTAAATCAAATTTCTGTCTGTCTGTGCTTTCACGTTGTCTGCTGGAATGATATGATGATTGCTACATTGTAGTGTTGCACGGTATACTGGTACCAACGGTAGTCCGCGTTACTAAAACACGACGGCAGGCTACATATGATACCATAATGTTGGAGTACCTCAGATACCACTACTGTGGGATAAGTTCAAAGTCCAATTGCAAGAGGGTGAGTGTCCATGCACCATCCAATAACAGCGCGTGCTGGCCACCTGGCACTCGATATGCTGCTGCAGTGGTTTGTATCCAGTGACATTTCAGGTATTAGCTGAGCTATTGAGTGTCTTTAAGCAGTGAAAGTTATTAATTTATTTCTACTTGTAGGCTAGATTTGTTTATATATGCTGCAGTGATTTTTCCACAGAGCTCTACGGTGCGAGCATTTTACTCACATTTGCGACTAAAAATAGTTTTGTGCTAGCAAAAGAAATCATTAGGAGCATGCTGTGCCAGTACAGATTTCAACCAGCAGCAGAAACAAAAGGCGAATCCTGCCGGTTGTGGGTTGAACGGGGGTCACAGACACAGACAGGAATGTATTCCTGTCAAATACGGCGGCCATAGTGCTCCGTGGCGCAAGATAACGGCTTACCGGCGACGGAGAAGCCCGGCTCCAGGTCCAATAATTTCCTCTTCTTGATGTCATGACTGCCCAAAAGTACCTGAACAGCCGAGCCGTGGCGGCACACAGGTATGTGACGTGTCGGAGGAGAAATGAGCCGTTCACATTTTTCTCTTTGTGGGAGGTAACGGTCCACAAACCTCACCGCACTTTAGGGACTGTTCTTAACTTGCCAGGGGAGGAGGGTGGCTGGTTGATTTTTGGTTGATTTTTATATTATTTATTTATTTATTTTGATCCCCCCTATGTTAATCACTTATTTATGCTGTTTTTGCAGTATGAATAAGTCAATAAGTAATGTATTCCACTGAAATATCATTGATGTATTATAGAAAAGTGATTTATCTTTTTATAAATGATTAAAGGCACATCTGCCTCATTTTTGCTGTGGTATCGTGATACTACTCAGAACCATGATACTTTCACTGGTATCGTACCGTGGGTCCCAATTTTGGTACTGTGACAACACTACTACATAGTAGTGTCTACTTGATGTGTATCTGTGCTGTTCAGATTAATATGACAGGTATTTTTTGTTTTTGTTGATAATGTATATTGCACTAGTAGTTTAACACTGTCTTGGAATTTAATAAATATTGACAATCAATTTGAAACCCTTACAGTTGCATATTTATTTTCAGGATGGGATTTTTCCTGTGAACAGGATTTACTGCTTTTCTGACCTCCTTTTTCAGTGTTGCCAACTTAACTTTGTCGCTATATTTAGCAACTTTTCAGACCCCTTTAGAAACTCTTTTTCAAAAAAGCGACTAGCGACAAATCTAGGGACTTTTTCTGATGTTATTGAAGACTTCTGGAGACTCTGTCGTGAGAGCACGTATTGTTTCTATTTTTTTCAACGAGCAGCGGATGCTGCCGTGGGCTCCTCCCTTGCCCCAAAGCACTCAAAGGCGGCCCAGTCCTCCCTCCCAGCAGCAGTCAGAGCAGGAGCTGTTAACCCCTCCACGTCCAGACTGCAAGTGAATCGCGCATGTGCGGAACCGCCGCTGGCTGATGATTCCGACCTGGCTTACAGTCAGGGCGGGATGTAAATGTAAAATTTTCTTTGTCTAATATAAATCACCGAAAGAAGGTTCATTTGTAGTTCTAAACATATTCAGGGTGTTTTTTTACTCAGTTTTTGTCTCTCTCACGACGTTATTCCTCTCTCCTACAGCAGCCATTACAATTACATGCATATGGACAATTATGCAAATTAGGCGATGACGTCATTTAGCGACTTCTAGCAACTTTGAGGACAGCCAATAGCTACTTTTCTTACTGAGGGGTTGGCAACAGTGTCCTTTTCTGACCTTATACTTACCTCAAGTTGCCTTTTGGGACATACATGCATACATACGTACATATCATACTTGCCTGTAGAGAGGAGTTAATTACAGCCTCATATAAAATCAACAATAATGATAATAATATTAAAGCAAACAGAGCTCTGGTATCGGAATAGTATCGGTATTGGCAGATATCCAAATTCAGTTATCGGGATCAGATCGGAAGTGAAAACATGTGGATCGGTGCATCCCTAGTTTAAAAATGGTCAAACGGTGTGCATGGGGTACATGCAACTCTGACACAAGGTATCCTGAGAGGCTGGGCGACCAGGTGTATTTTTACACTTTAAACCACATCTCAACTGAGAAAAGTGTCTCCTTTGGATAAAGTTGTGTGGTAACGTTAGACCACAACATCGACTCAACGTGAAAAAATTAACAAGGAGTTTGAGGCAACATATTGTCACTTTGCTGTAAAGAAATATGAAGTTATCTTTAACATCTCTAGCTAACGTTAGCTCCTAGCTGCGTTGTTCATCATGTCACCTTGTTTGCTGGGAGTTCATTAGCCTATTTTGTTCTAGTTTTGTACTTTGGTGATGGTACATCATTGTTAGCTGTTGTCCAAAGGGCTCCAGTTAAACTAACATTAACTTCTGGAGCTTAGCTTCATTAACTTATCTGTAATGGCAGAGATAACAAAGGTTGGCAAACGTTATGCTGAATGATTCAGTGTAAATACTGTAGCACCAAACTAACAGAGAGACACTCTTGGTAAAGATGGTAAAAAGGCCGTTATCCTTTTCTCATATTCTGAGCCAAAAACCTTGACTTCAGTGGCACTTTAACTTGTTGTCTTTGATGGCGACGGCAACCAGATGCGGTTCACAAGCGTACACTGTGACCTGTAAATTTTGGCTTGTAATTTAAGCTTTTCATCGACCTTCTCAACAATAAAATGATGAATATATCCCTCCAGTGCATAGTTCAGGCCCATTTGGTTGCTTCTCAGTGACATCTGATCGTTATGTCTCCAAAAATCATCAATTCCCTCCTGCGAAATGCCGTGTACTGTGACACCTGCCATAGCACCCGGTCACCGAATGTTGATATTTTGTCCGGGTGAGTGGAGGGGGGCGTGGCTTAGCCATAGGTCAATTTTAATAAGAGCAGCTGTGTATACCTGCTGCCGAGTTGACGAAAATTCAAAACGTCAGCTTTTAGTCATTATGTTTTCTATGTTTTTTATCTTTAAACTAATCTAGTAAAGCTAATTTATGTATCAGAAATTTCGACTTTTTTTTTTTTCTACAGTTACAAGTAATTTCTACACACTTACAATCTGTCATTTCTCACATTTACTGATCATCATTTGAAAAGCTCAATTCGTGTCCCCTTTCAGAATTATGTTTTTGCAGGTATGCCTACACAGTGCAGGCATAACTCTTAGTAGAGTTTTATGTTTTTTCCTCAGCAGCAGTTTGTTGAGTGTGTGTCACAGGGTGGATAATTGAGGAACAAACTGTTTGATCATCACACTCAAGTCTTGGCTTGATTAGTTTGTGGTCGGATCAATCAGAGCTGATCAGATCAAATCAGATCTATGATTCAGAGGAGCAGCTGCTGCAGAAGCCATCACACATGTTAGACCCAGCGCTAGACGCAGCTTTTTTTTAACCAGTTCTTTGTTGTTTTTGTAGGAGCTCCACCGGCACATAGAGGAGGGTCTGGGCAAGAACATGTCAGAGAGGTGCTCCACCTCCATCACCAGTGCCCTTCAGGCCACACAGAGCGACATGATTGGTAACACTCCTGTTTAGATAGACTATAGATCACAAACATGCACCTGTTTACACTTGACATGCTCAAAAGTGCTTTAGAGGCTTCAATGTAGCTTAAGGATAATGCTAGTAGCTACATGCATGTTAACTCATTCACTATGACAGTAGTATCCGCATGTGGAAACTAGGGCTGTCAACGAATATTCTAAATTTGAATTTAAATTTGAAAAAAAATGGACCTTCGAATGTGAAAATTGATATTCGATTGTGGAGAGAAAAAAAAAACACCACCGCAGCTGTCCTCTTTGCGAGTGGGCGTTGGCATCAGACGCGCATTTCTCCACGCTAGTCGACAAGCGGTTCTGCTCCCAGCTGTTGTCTCCGTCACCCGGCTTGACACATTCGCTCGCAGCTCGCGCAGAAAATAGACCAGACGCCGAAACGATCACTGCAGGGCGCGAGCTGGTCATGGTCCGGTGCTTCGAGGCTATTCACAGCGCTTCCGCAGGCGGTGTGGCCACGGGTCAGAGAGGGGGGGCGAGCGAGAGGTCCGCAGTCGTTTATAACGTAATGTTATAGATAATTGTTTTATGTGTTTTAATGTGTAGGTATGTAAATGTTTTCAAAGACGTTTATGTTGAAATAAAAATACCTACAGGTAGTTATGTTTCATATACAAGTATATTTCCTTGTATTAGTTTGCCCTCTTGTGGACATAATGCGGAAAAAAAAATATTCGAATGGTTCGAACCTATGAGTTATTTTTAGAAGGAATATTCGAACATCATTTTTGAGCAATTTTGACAGCCCTAGTGGAAACATGTATGTAGCTGCAGTGTGTCACTGATATCTGTGGCTAAAATATGACTGAATATATCACCTTGATTGAGTGTGTGCGTGTGTGTGTGTGTGTGTGTGTGTGTGTGTGTGTGTGTGTGTGTGTGTGCGCAGAGGGCCTGAAGCCTCTGCTGCCCAACCTGGTCAGAGAGCAGGTAGACAAGCTGGTTCCTCGTCAGTGTTTCAGTCTCAGTTATGACCTCGCCTGTGACAAGCTTTGCAGTGACTTTCAGGAGGACATCAGCTTCCACTTCTCTCTGGGCTGGACCATGCTGGTCAACCGCTTCCTGGGGCCCAAGAACACCCGGCGGGCCCTCATGGGCTACAACGACCAGGTAACACCTCAGGAACTTAAATCCCTCTCACTGATCAGTGTAATAGCAACTACATTTTTCCTCTTAGACCAAGTGAGTGAAGCTTCGAGAGAGTAGATGTACAGTATACTTAAATGACCTAAAAATACAGGGTTTCACCTGGATGGGCGGGGTGCTCCGTGAGCTCCGTAAGCATCTCAGCCTGTCTTCTAAGTGCAGGTTCATACTATATATGATATAAACTGTATGCACCTTTGCAAGAATACAGAACAAATATCCTGAATTATTTTGGTTTGATGAAAATGAGAAGTTTGACTGTATAACAAAATAAGAGCTAGTTTTGTTTGCAAAGGAAAACTAAACAAACTAGACTGAATTGCATAGGCCACTAGTATGGAGGCATGAAGAATATACTGTACATGTTTTCCTATTATTTTTATATTTGGTCACACACCTGAATACATGGAAACTGGTAGTCTGCCTCGTAAACCTGTTTGGACTGCACTGGCATGATGCCAGATACTACATAAATATCAAAATACAGGCACCTACATCTGAGTAGATTTTTGTTGTTGAAAATGAGTTAGTCTGTCTGAATGTCACTTTATTTTAGCACTGTTTAATTGTGGATATTTTCCAGTAAAGCTTTCAGATAGGGATGCACCGAAATGAAAATTTGTGGCCGAAGCCGAATAAAATTAAACGCTTGGCCAAATACCGAATAGTACGGTTGTTTAGTTTTTAATTAATTTTGTCATTTTCTTGACTATTGCATAAATTAAATAAATGTGCTTTAGTCATGATTTTCAAAGAAGGTAAATATTTATTGAATATTTAACATTTTTTAAATATTCCAGCAGACTTTGCTTAACAACAAAGCACAAAAACTTAAATAAAGTTTGTCATCGCTATTATCCCTCTAACTTACTGCTGAAAGATCTACTCTGTAGGCCTTCAAACAAAAAATGCATTAAGAAGTGCAATGCAAAAAACAAAAGTGCAAAAAAGTAGATCATAAACCCACAACAAATGAATGATTGTCCTTTTGGCATAAGTCTAATTAGTCACAGTAGATAATAGTATAAACAGAAGGCTCAGGTAAATCCCAATAAGTGTGAGTTTATAACCTCTTATACAGGTACATAACATAGAACAGATTTGTCAATAACAGTACTTCAGCTTCAAAATAAGGAAATTATGACACCTGAGACAACCCATACATTGTTTTATACAAACAAAAACATCTAATTAAAAAAACACATTCACTGTGTCTGTGTAATGTCAAGCCCCAAATAAAATGCTTAGGAAATTTGGCCCATGGTTGAACCTATGCTGACTCCTGCTGTAGGCCTTCAAACAAAAAAATGCATTAAAAAGCGCATTGCAAAAAACTAAGGCGCAAACAACAAATGAATTGTTGTCCTTGGCATAAGTCTACTTAGCCTTCTCCTTCAGGAAAAGTGGCAGGTTCTTTGTTATGAACAGTAGCTTCTCTGCTTTGTCACATGCAAGTCTGTTCCTCCTCTCATCAAGGACATGAGATGCAGCACTAAACAGTCTCTCACTATCGGTGCTTGTGCATGGAGCAGCCAAGTACCTTGGAATGGAAACAACATTAGGTTCAGTTCATTTTTTTATCAATGCCTTAGCAATAAAAAATAAATAAAGAAAGAAAAAGAAAATCAATCCCTTTTCCATACTATCAGTGTATTGTTTTAAATGCTACTGTATCATATCGCCATTTCTCTTATGCACTTCCATTGCTATTCCTATATTGTTTTATATTGCTTTTATTAGATTCTACCCTTTATTTTTACTACTGTAAACCACTTTGTAACTATGTTTTGAAAAGTGCTGTAAAGCTTATTATTACCTGCGTGCCATCTGTGCCAAGTCAGGGAAGCGGCCTTGATTGGTCCTCCAATATGTTAGAGGATTATTACTCCTGTGGATGGGGACTTCTGACAGGTAACCGTCTAGCTGTTGAGCAGTTGCACTTGTTGTCTGCCTGGCATCTGGGTTGTTTTCATGGAGGATCTCTTCAAACATATCAGAGAGTGAGGGCACACCGGCTGCGTGTGTGGCGCGGACCCTTTTTGTCTCTGCACCCTCTCTGTGCGTCACCTGACTGTCTCCAAGCGGCTTTAACAAGTCCAATTCAGCCTGCACCATTTCCTTTACCCTCTGTTTTTTCTCCACATGCATGTAGTGATCCTTGTACCGTGGGTCAATCACAGTTGCGATGCAGAACAGGGGTTCGGCGTCTGCCTGACTAAAACATCTGTTGACAGCTTCTAACAGCGCACATTTAGTTGTTTTGACTCCGTGGTCTGTTTCAGCCTCTTTGCTGAGAAGACATTCAGTTCTTGCCAGTAACAGGATAACGTCTGCTACAGATGCATCGGATGAACTTATCTCCTTTGTTATCTGCTCAAACGGGGCGAGAAGAGAGAATGTTTTCGATTAACACCCACTGGTATGAGGTGAATGTAGCGGGCAGTTCATAATCTGCTACGTAGGCAGCCAGGACTCGTTTTTGCGCAAAAAGGCTTTCCAGCATATAGTAAGTACTGTTCCACCTAGTGCTTAAGGCGAGAATAAGCAAGGGGGGAATGCTTAAAGTGACCTACAATTTTCCTCCCTGTCGCTATGACATCTGCTATACTGCGCTGACTTAACACTCCCTTGTGGACCGCTAACTGTAGTGTGTGCGCCATGCACTGTATGCCTTTCAGGTCACTGTCTTCAATTGCTTTTGCCATATTTTTTGCATTGTCACTGACTACTGCATGCACTTTAGAAATGTCAATATGCCAAGTTTCAAACATCTTGGCGAATGCCTCGGAGATGGCTGCTGCCGTATGTGATCCCCTGAACTCCTGTGAGTGAATCACAATCCTTTGTAACTTGAAATCTGAGTCAACCTACTGTGCAATTAAACTCAGCATGCTGGTGGGGCTGACATCCGAGCTCCATATGTTTGTAGTGAAGCTGAGGGAAGCAATATCTGTAGCCAAGAGCTCGTGGACGCGAGCTGCAACGACATCATACATCTCAGGTAAGCACACGTCAGAGAAATACCGTCTGCTCAGTATGGTGTAATGGGGCTCAGTGTGCTCTACGAGCCTCCGAAATCCAATGTCCTCCACAACTGTAAAGGGTTGATCGTCCAAAGCAATAAACTCCATTATCTTCTTAGTAATTCTGTTTGCTTTGGCACTGTCCTTGGCAAACTTTTTTGTCTTTTCAAAAATGTCAGCCACGGATGGAGTTGGTGTGGATGGAGGAGCTTCAGCTTTCCTTTTTGCTGCTGCAGCCATCTCTCTCTCGTACTCAGCATGCCATTCGGGGTGCCTTGATTTTAAATGATTAATTAAACTTGTCGTGCTGAAAGTCTTTGCAGATGAACCCCCTCTAGATATTTCAGTTTTACATTCTCTGCAAACCGCTTTTCTTTTGTCACTCTCCAACACTTTGAAATATCGCCACACTACTGACATTTTACTCTGTCCGTCACCGCAGGCTGTTTGATTGCGTCATCAAAACACGCCGCTACTATTCGGCCTTGCTTTTCACTTACTCCACCGAATACCAGATGTGTGTTTTTTTGCAATATTCTGCTGAATATATTCGGTTACCAAATATTCGGTGCATCCCTACTTTCTGATGACCAATTTAGAATTTATCAGCAGGCAGGTAAGACATTTGAAAATCTGCAGGGCAGTCTATCCTTTGTCGCGGTTGTAGCCCTGTCAACACTACAAGGAGTAAAAATCTAAGTGTGACTACCTAAATTAGTGATCACAACAAAATTTACAAACATCATTTCTATTTAAAGTATAGTTAAAAATGAAGTCGTCTGTAGATTTAATCTTGGGGTTAAAGCAAAGGTTACATTAAGTTTTTAGGTTACAGTTTAGCAAGTCTTTTCAAGTCAAAGTAACAAGAAAACCCAAAGAGACAATGAGACTCTGCATCAGGCACACAACTAGGACTGCACGAAAACATGCGATATGTGAATATCGTTGAATATCGTTGAATGTTGTTGAATATTGCGATAATGAATTGACTCGTGATGAATGAATATTGAATCATAGTTTAATGTCTTTCTGCTTTCTGCTAACACAGACTCCAGACAATGACTAGCCTATGGACACTGAATAAAAAAATGAAATGCACTGATGTAAGCAGGTTTTCAATGTATTGGTTGTCTGGGACCAACAGGGGACATTTAAGTGTGTCCTCAATAGAATTAGTGTTTTTTGACAGGTTGTAGTGTTAAACTGGTGTTTGATGTTCTATGGTTCTACTTATGGTTATATGCATGTATGGTGAAAATGGGTCTGAAAATTAAATGAAATCCCAAATCTGAAAACTTAATTCACAAAGCCACATATTTATATATGAATCTGTACGTTCAGTGTATACACAACATGATAGAAATGCCACATCTTGAGCTGAGTTTAGAGAGCACCAAAATCATCTACTGTACCTAGTAAGAGGTCAATCAGTTGTGATGTATGATTGTAATATGTGATAATCCCATAGAAATAGAATATCTATAGATGATCCATAAAATTGTAAATAAATGACTGTATAAATGTAATAGTTCAACATTTTAAGAAATATGCTGATTTCTTTCTTTCATTCTGAGAAGAGTTTTTATGTTTTCTTTTAAGCTCTCTAACTCCGCCAGGACACTGATGTCCTCGCTCCCCCCCCCCTCCTCTGTTAAATGGTATCTCCCAGACGCACTACGTCATCAAACCATGTGATGTTTGGTATTGCCAGATTCAGGAAGCTCTCGACTTTTCAAAAATAACATAGTTTTTCTTTTATTTCTTATGTATTTGACACAAGAGTAGCCTAAACACACACAGTCCAAAATCGCGATGAGTGGTGAGAAGTCATGTTATGCCGTTTTTCGACGGGAAAAATTAAAGGATTACTCGCGATCTTATAAGCAGCTTTTAGCAGGGACTTAGCTCTTTTATAAAAGGTAAGAGTCTCACTCCTACCACTATTTCTGGCTGAGATACACCATCTAGAAAGTGGGACCATAACTTTCACATTTCATATGGCTTTAGTTGGTGATATTTTATGGTGTTTCTGTGTCATAAACAACATCAGCTATCATAATCACACCTGATTTCAATTTTGATGGTACAATGTTTGAAGCTGGCTGAGTGTTGTTTGATCACTGACAGTACTGTTTTGAAGCTGAGAGACTGTCTTGTCTTTTGGAACTCCGCCTGGATCTTTTCACGGAAAATTCTTGGTGCTTTCTTCTTTAAATTTGAAACAAGGGTTCATTGATAGTGTGCCTACAGCCCCATACTGTTATTTACCTGCACAGATGAAGCCACAGATAGTTATTCATCCAGAAAAACATTTTTTATTTTATTTTCACAAGAAACTTCAGGGAGTTTTCTTTCTTGCAAGACCTCATGCATGCATGTAGTCAGAGCAGTTCAGAGGCTACAGTCATTTTAATTTGGGTATGTCATTTTAGGTGTTTTTGCTACAAAATGGAGGTGGAGTGCAAGAGGCTTTAACTTATTGAGACAGTGAACACAACAGGAAACAACAACGAAACTGGTCATTTCTTTAGTCTGTGAACAACAACAGTGACTCACAGGTGATTTCCTTCTCTTTCAGCAAAATCCTAAATAATTGAGTTGTTTTTTCCCACCTGGACCTTTATGCTCTGCCAATTTTCCTCTAATCATCACACCGTCACCTGTGACAGGCTGTTATGCTACCATAACCATTGCACATTCACATATATGTAGATTTTTTTGCCAAGCTGCGAGCATTACATAGGTTTACATTACCAAAGTTTTATGACAAAAATCACTTGACAACACTGCGTCTTGTGTGTGCACGGCGAAAGAGGATAGGGAGTGATGCTGTGCTGTTGCCAGAGGAGCCGCTGAATGAGTTCCCTCTGAGCAGTAAGTTGCTAAAAGAGTCTGGCTGTTCAGAAAACATTCAGGACACCACAGTTCATTCCACAATACTGTAGCTGCTCCTCTTTTGGGAACCACTGTGGAGTTGCTAATAATTTTGCTTTTAGCCATGCTTGTTGTTGCCGTGGGTAACAGTATGACGTCAGTATGTCAGCAAGCAAAATATTGCAGTATCACTATGTGAAGTTCAGTTCTGTGGACGGTAAAACATTATTGATTCATCATCAACATGAGTCAATTCAATATCGATCAGCAGCACAATCACATTATCACAATGTAGCACTATCAACTGTTCTTTGCACACAACCCTATTCATGTTTACAGTGTACATATTTTTATATTATTATTATTTGTATTGAGATTTTATATTTAATTGTTAATAGTATTTCCTTTTTATACTTATTCTTCTAAAGAAGCGTGTTCCTTTGTGTGTTACTCTATATTTTTCTATATTTTATATTCTTTGTTATGCACCAATATACCAAGCCAAATTCCTTGTATGTGAAAACCTACTTGGCAATAAAACTGATTCTGATTCTGATATCAGGGGAAAAAAAAAACGCCTTGCCCTGTAGAGTTTCTTGTAAACATACAAAGGAGTAGTAGTAGCACTCTGAGGCAGTGACTGCGCTCTGTGCTATAAGCAGCTGTGTTCTCCCTCCAGGTCCCCAGGCCTATGGCCCTGACTCCAGTCAGCACCAGCATGCCTCCATTTCCACAAAGCTCCATGACCCAGGAGGAGCTGATGGTCTCCATGGTGACTGGTCTTGCCTCCCTTACCTCCCGTACTTCCATGGGTGTCCTTGTGGTTGGTGGCGTGGTAAGGAGACACACACACACACACACACACACACACACACACAGATGAGGAATAAAGGCCTAGATATAAAAGGACAAATTGAGATGTGGTTAAAAGCTCTGGCAAAAGCTAGTAAGTGGACAGTGATTTAAAGGGCATTTTTTTTTTTTTTTTTTATTTTTTATTTTTTTATGCCTCCGCTCCGGTGGTAGTAGTACTTTAGTAGCACTATTGCAAAATTATGTTTTGGGGTTGTCTGTCCATCCGTCCCATCCTTGTGAACACAATGCCTTGAGAACGCCTCAAGGGAATTTATTCAAATTTGGCACAAATTTCAACTTGGGCTCAATGATGAAATAATTTGTTTTTGGTGGTCAAAGGTCAAGGTCACTGTGACCTTGTGTGTCTCATTCTTGTGAAAGTGATATCTCAAGAACACCTTCAGGGAATTTCTTAAAATTTTGCACAAATGTTCACTTAGATTCAACAATGGACTTATTTGATTTCTGTGGTCAGTGGTTAAGGTCAATGACCTCAAAGAACACAAGGGGAAACATTTGCAATACATGCCGGTTAGTTTTGTGTCCAACTTCATCTCGACTTGCTCTGACGTATTACAAAAGTGGACGGTGATAAAACCGTGAGAGCAAGGCGGCCGCAGTTTTCAGAGCCAGGCGCTGCAGTTGCTCTCCACCAACTGCATCGCCAGGCTCTCACCTGATCTAACAGCTGATTGGTTCAGATATCGACTCAAGAAGACGTTTTAGATAAAGTTTTCATTTTTGTTGAATTTCAGAAAATAAGATTGTATTTGTCTGATTTGAAGATTTATTCTGTGAACAGAAAACATGTTGTATGACTTATGTTGAAGTGACTGATGGTGAAGTTCAGAGACTAAATACATTCATCATAAACTATACAGAGTCTAGAGTTCTCAATGGGCCCAAAAATTCAACCCGAAACCGAAATGACTAGAGGGGCTTAAGCCCGAAACCGGCTCACCCGACATCATCACATACAACACTGGGTCTGAGCCCGATTGAACGGGCTTGTTGTTTTTTTTTTTTTTTTTTTTTTTTTTTTTTGAATGGAAGGGGGAAAATTATGATGCTCCCCCTGTGCGCCTCAGCATATCTCATGCCCTGTCTGTCGTAGAGACATGAAACTTTGCACAGAGATGCCTCTCCTCATGAGGAACAAATTTGCCTCAAGAACCCATAACTTCCACTTATATAGATTTTTCGCCATTTTGAATTTTTTGAAAAACACTTCAAATCGATCTTTTTCTAGGAAGTTTGACCGATCTGCATGAAACTCGGTGACCATAATCTATGGACCATTGTCTAAAGTTCCCTCTTGGCAAAAGTTGGAAAACTTACTAAAACTGAGCTTCTATAAGGCAGTGTCTTTAACTATGTGCTTTTCAACTACTAATGTACAGTTTTAGCCCACTAACTATCCCACTATTGGCAATGGTACTACTGTACTTTAAATAAAGCAATCGTACTATCAAATTCACAAACACTCTGTCTGAATACATTGCTCTTCTTAATGGGTTCAGTTGACTATTTAATCTGCAATTTCCTATGACCTGTACCCCAAACACACACCATGTGAAACTGTACGTGGGCAACTGTGCACTCAGTGGGTATAGACTAGTCTTAATTAATGGTGAAAATTTAATCCCACACATAACATATAATGATGAATTTAATAGTTTTATTCCTATGATATGTGGAGAGCAACTAGTCAGCCAGAACAGCACACCACACACTAACGGGTTCAATTCATGATAAACCAGAGTCCCAACTCTCAAAACCTAAATCTCTCACGGTCAGATGTGTAGCAGGAAGCAGGAAGAACTAGCTGTTAGTTTTTTGTACTACCTTTTACAGAAACTTCATGAAGAAAAAAACTTAAAATATGGATGAAGTCATGCAAGTCATGAAGTCTATGAACATGGACTATACATGGTACAGCGTGAGCTGGAGAGGAGTACATTCTTAGTCCCATGTGATATTGCATTAAATCCCTCTGATGCCGATTTCGGATTACACGACACCTTTGTCTGTTCGGACAGTCACTATGTCAGATTAGGTGGTTATGGAGTCATAAAATCTTGCTGCAACTTTGCCAACATACAGGACAGATTACATGTTGGTCCATGACCAATCATTGCTGGTCATTAGTGATGTGCAGGTCAGAGTTTTTTATGCCCGCCCCAGCCTGGCCTGCCTAATCCATGAACATATGTATTAATCAGTGACCCTTAGTTTTAAATGAGACGCCTGAGGAAATTCCAGATCTCTCCTCAGATACTTAGGAACTTCTACTCCTGTACAAATTGAAATTAAGTGTACAAATTGAAGGAACTGTCAGAATTACATCACACTGGAATTGTTTGAATATGATTGAATGTGACAAATGAAGAAATAAATTGATTTAAAAAGAAAGTATCACTCAAGAAGGCAGAGGAATAGCTTAACATTTGACACACAGAGCAAGAGAGAGCAGCTTAGCACGCTGCTAAGCTAACTGCTAAGTTAGGGTAACTATCTATGTGTGTGCAGATCTGGAAGGCAGTGGGCTGGCGTCTGATCGCCCTGTCAGTGGGTCTGTACGGACTCCTCTATATCTATGAGCGGCTCACATGGACCACCAAGGCCAAGGAGAGAGCCTTTAAGAGACAGTTTGTGGACTACGCCAGTGAGAAGCTGCAGCTTATCGTCAGCTACACCGGATCCAACTGCAGCCACCAAGTCCAGCAGTAAGCTTCTTAACAGTTTGACAGTACCATGCACCTCAGAGCAGCTGTGATGTCAGTTTAAAAAGAGATTTGAAAGAAGACCGTGAAGAACATAGACTCTTTGTGATTATACTGCTTTCTAATGTTTTTGTATCTGCTGTTTGTTGTTATCAGGGAGTTGGCAGGTGTGTTTTCTCAGCTTTGCCAGCAGGTAGACGTCACCCGTCAGAACCTTGAGGATGAGATCACTGACATGAACGTCAAGATTGAGCTGCTGGACAGCTTGCAGAGCAAGGCTAAGCTGCTTCGGTAAGAACGTCACCACACTAAGCGTACATATACAAACAGCTGATCAGATTTTTGGGTCAAGTGTTAAAGGGAAATCTTGGTTTATTTCAACCTGTCTCCTATCGTCCTAAATTTGTTTCAAGTGACTAGTGACATAAAAATAATAGTTAGCATGTTGGCCGTTAGCCTAAATACAGCCGGGGCGCATAGTAGCGTCAGACCTGTTAAAACTTAAGAGAACGGGCAACCTTCAAGTGCAAAGTTAGTCCACTAAACAAGCTTTTTTTCCACAAAGACCGCCTCATATCGTTAGGATAAATGTCAGAGAACATATAGAAACGACATGTAAACGTGTTGTCTTACCTTACCGGTGTGCTGCCATGTTTGTTTACCCCTTTAGCTCTGCTTTCCAAAGCGCGGCCGAAATATCGCGAGAACAAGCAGCGATCTCATACTGTGCCTGAAATCTCGCGAGCTCTAGATAAAGCCCAGCTGGATACTACTCCAGGTGGAGGTGTCTCGTTCTCTGACATTTATCCTAACAATATGAGGCGGTCTTTGTGGAAAAAAAGCTTGTTTAGTGGACTAACTTTGCACTTGAAGGTTGCCCGTTCACTTACTTTTTAACAGGTCTGACGCTACTATGCGCCCCGGCTGTATCTAGGCTAATGGCTAACATGCTAACTATTATTTTTATGTCACTAGTCACTTGAAACAAATTTAAGACGATAGGAGACAGGTTGAAATAAATTGAAATTTCCCTTTAAGGTTTTTTATCGTGAATGCCATCAAAGACCACATCGGCATACTTGTTAAAGGTTTGAAATCTCCAGGCTTCCTCCTATTCTGTGATGTTCACCTGTTACTCGTCAAGAAAACAAACTTTTAAGGTGAATCAACTGCTCCTTTATTGGCGACTGCCATCTGTACAACACACTTCAGGTGCCACAATAATAGGTACACTTCCTGTTCCCTCCACAATAAAGTCCCCCACTTCCTCTTAAGATTGGCCGTTATACAGAGCTAACCATATAAATGCAACTAATATGCAAACATAAGCATATTAAAAAATCACTTATTACCAATGCTCAGTTTGAACAGAATATTTCTTTTGCAAACAATAGAGCATATTAAACATGAATACAACAAAACATATTATAACATAGTTCAATAGGCCTCTAGTATTGAGCACAGTTTAAGCATGACTCAAGACAGAAATTAGTTCTTAATCAAGTTTCCATAGTCCTTCACTTAGTGCCTTTAAAGGTCATATGTATAACTGTTTCATCAAAACGAATATTTCAAAAAAAAAAAAAAAATACATCCATAAAATGTCTAGAAAGGTGTAGAATTAAAGTCTAATATTTCCCTGAAAAAAAATAATTATAGTAGAGAAATAATTGTTTTAGAAATTTTGACAGGTCCAAAATATGTCAATATTTTGATTTGGTTACGTTGGTTACGGGGGGAGCTCAGGGTTGCCACATTGTGATAGCTGCAGAGGTAAGGCGTCGTCCCAGCGCTATCCGTCGCAAATTCTAGCCGACCAATGGAGAAGCAAAATCAGAATCAACATCGGTTCAGCTTTTGATCGTTGGTGTCAGCTAAAGGCAGAAAAAGGGCTAAAAAGCCACGCAGAAGTTGCCGCTTTCCTTCTGGACAGGTAAACTAATGTTTGCTAACTAACGCAGCAGGGTTGTAAAAAGATGTATCTGCTGAATATATCTAATATCTAGTAAAGCCAAACTAGTAATTGCACTGCACCTAGATGAACTATGTTAAGAAAAAGTTAAAATGTTGGCTAATTTCAGAAATGTTACCTAATACTCTAGAAACAGCCTTTTTCTGGACAGTAACGTTAGTCTTTTGCGGCTTGTTGTAAAATAGAGTCGTAAAAAGATATATCTACTGAATATATCAAATGTGTAGTAACGCCTATTGAAATCGTGCTGTTTATTATTAGGGCCCTAGTGATGACTGCAAGTCATCCATGGAGGACCCTATTGAAATCGCGCTGTTTATTATTATTAGGGCCCGAGCGACGACTGCAAGTCGTCCGCAGAGGACCCTATTGAAATCGCGCTGTTTATTAGAGTTGGGCGTTATCCAAATTTTGTTACCGTTAAACCTTCCCCACATTTTCCTGGGGTATACGGTATTACCGTGACTACTACTTAAAAATCACTTTAAAGGGCTCAGAGGGAGTGGCCAAAATGTCGGCTTGTGCCTTTACCGTTCACAAACATAATAACAAACATTACATAGGCCTAAGAATACTGAAAAAATAACAACAAAACATGTACAACATTAACAACTTTTATTAATAAATATTAAAAAAAAAAAAAAGTGCAAATGCAGCGGTCAGCTAAACAGAATGAAATAACAACACTGTCTGTGGGCTACAGTCCACTTCCAAAAAAGTAACAATAACAACGGCGGTAACAATAATGTGTGCTATACAGCATATCCTACCGCAGCAGCTACTGTCCGATGGTTTATTTTTAGAACCTATCAACAAAAATCAAATACATTAAAAGCACAGCTCTACAGCATCCAATACTAGGGCTCATCAAATAAGAAAAGCAGAACAATAAATAACAAGGCATGACTGAAAATGGGCATAATAATCCTATCCTGAGAACGCAACGGGAAATACTGTTCGTTGGTTTATTTTTAGAGCCCATAGTTTGAAAAGTTCACCCTCTCCAAGTCCGAATTTTTCCGTCTATCAGAACAGGCTACTCCTCATTGAAAATGAAATACAAACAAAGTATAATGATAACTATAGCAGCATCATATGCTTCAAAACTATTCAAGGTTTTTCGCTAGAAAAACCAGCATGTTTACTTTTTCCAGCTGGAGCAGGGCACATAGTGGATTGACAACTTTGGCCGCGGTACTTTCAGGCAGCCCTCGACATCAGAGGAAAATGCCTGGCTCCATCACATTTCCACCTGAGAAGGAGGTCTTTGTCTCCCTGAATAACAGGCTCGCGACAACAGGTCGTTAGCTCTGCTCCTGCTCACTCCTGTATGGTGCTGACTGGACCTGCTGCCACATCTGCTTTTCTTTGAATGAGACTGCCCAGAGTCCTCTGTTTTTCGGTGGTTTTATTAGGGCCCGAGCAACGATTGCAAGTTGTCAGAGGAGGACCCTATTGAAATCGCGCTGCTTATTATTATTTATTAGGGCCCGAGCAACGACTGCAAGTCATCTGCGGAGGACCCTATTGGAATCGCGCTGTTTATTATTATTAGGGACTGAGCGACAACTGCAAGTCGTCCGCAGAGGACCCTATTGAAATCGCGCTGTTTTTTATTATTATTATTATTATTATTATTATTACTATCATTATTATTATTATTAGGGCCCGAGCACCGACTGAAGGCCGGTCGAAGGCCTTCTTGAAACTAAAAGAATTATTAGGGGTCCAAGCCCGCGGGGCCTGGGGAACATGTATGCAAGCAGACGTGTTTCCCAGGACCAGCGGTCCTGGGAAACCTATTGTTTTTGTTCAGATTTTTATTATTATACATCTTATTATTATTATTTTTCCGTAAGTAAAACTATTGCTGCAGGCTACACCATGCAAGGGAGGGTGGTGCAATTTGGAGGGTTGGTCCAGACCCCTGCAGGGACCTCAGATGCAAAAATATACATATGTGCACCTGCAGGTGGCGCTACAATCAAGATTAATGTGTTTTGGCATGTAACTCCCACACCGTATGTCGCATATTCAAAAGCCTTATATCCATGGCTTCCCTGAATGGAGCTGCATCACGTGTGCATGGCCCCGTCACTTCCGCCTAACTTTTTTCCTGCCAAAAATGGCAAAAACTGCAAAATCTACTTTTTCAAACTCCTCCTAGAGATTTTGTCTGAACTGCATAAAACTTGGCACCTAGACTCACAAGATGGACCTGACTTAAAAAAGAATTTTGCCCGGTCAAAACATGTACAAATTATTGACGTACACATTTTTGTAGCTAGCTATGAAAACACAAACTGTTCCATATCTTTGTCAAATTAAAAGGATGTACCGAAATGAAAATTTGTGGCCGAAGCCGAATATTATTAAACGCTTGGCCGAATACCGAATACTGAATACCGAATATCATTGTTTAGTTTTTCATTAGTTTTTGCAGATGAACCCTCCAGATTAGTGTTGTCACGATACCAAAATTGGGACCCACTGTGCGATACCAATGAAAATACCATGGTTCTGAGTAGTATCACGATACCACAGCGAAAAGGAGGCAGATGTGCCTTTTGTCATTTATAAAAAGATAAATCACTTTTCTATAATACATCACTGATATTTCAATGGAATAAATTACTTATTGACTTATTCATACTTCAAAACGGCATCAATAAGTGATTAACATAGGGGGGGTCAAAATAAAATAAATAAATAAAATAAAAATCAACCAGCCACCCTCCTCCCCTGACAAGTAAAGAACAGTCCCTAAAGTGCGGTGAGGTTTGTGGGCCGTGAACGGCTCGTTTCTCCTCTGACACGTCACATACCTGTGTTCGGCTGGCTCAGCTGTTCAGGTACTTCTGGGCAGTCCACACGCCAAGAAGAGGATATTATTGGAACCGACTTCTCCGTCGCCCGGTAAGCCAGTGGCCGCCGTATTTGACGGGAATACATTAACGTTACTGTCTTTGTCTGTGTCTGTGACCCCCGTTCAACCCACAATCGGTGGGATTTGCCTTTCGTTTCTGCTGCTGGTTGAAATCTGTAGGCTGCTCGCACAGCGTGCTGAATGATTTAAGCCTATTTTGCTCGCTCAACTATTTTTAGTCACACATGCGAGTGCCGTGACGGACGGATCACCACTCTGCCGACATTTTATTTTGCCTATCACGGCACGCCAT
Source organism: Epinephelus lanceolatus (assembly GCF_041903045.1). Lineage (NCBI taxonomy): Eukaryota > Metazoa > Chordata > Actinopteri > Perciformes > Serranidae > Epinephelus > Epinephelus lanceolatus. The sequence continues at coordinate 47,349,976 of NC_135741.1, forward strand.
TTGATTTTGTTATCAAAACGCCGCTACTATTATTCGGCCTTGCTTTTAACTTATTCCACCGAATACCGAATGTGTGTTTTTTTGCAACATTCGGCCGAATATATTCGGTTACCAAATATTCGGTGCATCCCTAATTAAAAGCTATCAATCCCAAACCTGAGATCCTTAGTTAGCATGTGACTGTGAGGGTGTGAACCGACGTTGGTGAACATTGGCCTTTAAGGGGTGCTATAAACATGGGACGTTTATATCTCCTCTCAAAAATTGCGCAGATACTCCACTAGGTGGCGCTATGAAATATGCAAACGCGTTTTCCTGTTACTTCCACAATTTAAATCACATATCCATAAACTTTATATCCACGTATTCCCTAAATAGAGCTGGATTTGCTGACATAGGCCCCGCCCACTTCCGCCCCACATTTTCTTCGCTAAGTCGCCACATATCCGAAACCTACTTTTTCGAACTCCTCCTACAGATTATGTCCAAACTGCATGAAACTTGGCACGTCAACTCTTACGATGGACCTGATCTAAAGTTATCAAAAGAATTTTGCTCGACCAAAAAATGTACGAATCATTAATGACAAAAAAAATTTGCTAGCTAAAATATACATATTGTTGCATATTTTTGTCAGACTAAAATATATCAACATGACACTTAACACACTTATTCCAGAGGTTGTTCAGAGGCTCGGTGCCAAATTTGGCCCAAATTGGCCACTGGTGGACGCTGTAAACCCAAAAATATTACGTTTCCTAAAAGTTGATAGGATTTGTACAAAAATAGGTGAGTCTGATGTGGGGACAGTCCTGAGGCCAGCCGCAAAGTTTGGTAATGATTGGTCAAAGTGGGCGTGACTTATTGCAACAAATGCATTCAGCCTTTAGTACTTCCAATGCACTTCCCATTACGGTGAATACTGCAACTCAGACGTTGGCCTGTGTCCTGACGCTCGCCCCGAGCCTGATGTCCTTTGGGGCTGACTACTGTGGGCTCCATGGGGTGTGGAGGCCGAGTTGCGTGGGGAGGCTTGGACCCCATTCATAACTGCTTGCAGTTCTAGTTGTTATTATTATTATTATTATTATTAATGAAATATTCTAAATATAGCATACAGGCTCAGACTACAGGGGTCTCTTCCAGAAAGCAGATTTAACAAACTGTGAGTCTAACCCTGAACTCTGAGTTCATGAACCCTGAGATGGAAAAGTTTTCGGTTCCAGAACAGCTGATCTAAATGTGTTCAGTCAACTCTAAGTGTGTTTGCTCTGACTTAAGCCCGTGTGCGGTGAATGAAGAAAGTCATCATTAATGGAGCTCTAATACTACAATTCACTATGGCAATAGCAGATACTGTGAGTTTTGTGTCTTCACGTCATTCGTAATTCATTTGCATAAACTTTGTAATTTCACTGTACAAAATGCTCACATAATGATGAGTGTGAACACACCTTTACTCTCAGTGATCACTCATTTAATCTAGTACAGCCAATTACACATCACAGCTATTGTCATTAAGTTGCATTTATAGCCCTTTTCAGACATACACCTTGTTACACAAGTATAGATGTTACTAATATGTATGTGTTTGTTTTGTTGTGTTAGGAACAAGGCAGGCTGGCTGGACAGTGAACTTAACATGTTCACCCAGCAGTACCTCCAGCACAGCAAGTAAGTGACACAGAGCATCCACCTGAGAGGCCAAGCAACACCACAGGAAGATTTGGTACACCTGCTGAAGTTCCCCCTCCTGTTGACACACTTCTGTATTTCTAAGCTAATCAGAGGAAATACTTTACAATGTTCTGAACTGATGAGGAAAAATAGAATGGTTTCTGACATTAGTGAACAGAGTTACCAGGTAGTTGTGATGTGGATGCTTTGACTTTAGCTCAGGATTGGAGTCCTGTGGTCAGCTGGTGACTTGTCACACAAAAAGGAAAAGTTAAAACAGTGAATCAGCTATTAAATATCACCCACTACATGAATTATAAGGTTTAACCACAGACTTAAAAACACAACATCCCCTCAGTGTATGTCCTAATGCTCATTCTTATCTTTTGAGCACTCTTGTGTTAAGTTGTGGTGATATGCCAATGACCATGAACCTGAGGTCTCCAGATGGCTGATTAATCCGACTCTAGAGCAGAAGTACAGTCTGAGCTCTCCTAGCATCCTTAGTAGCACTGTTGAGTGACTTATATCAGCCTCTGTCAAAAACTCCACACTGTCTTTTAAACCTGATTCCAGTTAACTCTGCCACATGGAACTTGGCTAGATTTGACTCTTCATATACATTTTGAACAATAGAAAAGTGCCATGCTGAAGTAAACGACAGTCCACATAAGGGACTGGAGGAAAGTGTCTTATGTGAATAGGATAATGCAAAATAATTTATTCCTATAATTGTTGTAGTTTGGAAACTGTATCGTTTTTTTCCCCAAAATGAAGCTGTCAGAAATAATCTTCCTGGGGCCAGAGGTTGCCACTGGGAAAATGCTCACATATTTTTATTACAGTGACAAGACGGAGAACTACTTTTCACCCTTACAATTATTTTTAGGAACACAAGTAGAACTGACACCCTGTGCACACTGTTAGAAGGTTTTTGTTGAGCCCATCACAGCTGTTCCTTGTCTCAGATTGGAGACTTCACACACTAATGGCTGATGAAGCAAACAGAGAAACCCTTTACCCTATATGGAGAATAGCTCAATGTCTTCATCTGTTCAATGTATTTCATTTATTGTTCCTTCTCAAAGTTAACCTAAATCTTAATTCTTGTGAAGAAAGTTTGTTTGGACTGTGAAGTAATTGAAAAGACTTTAGTGTGTTAAACAACCTAGGAGAAAATATAAGCACGCTTTATATCAAATGTTCCATATGTTACTTTCAGAAAATCCTTATTAACACCTCTCTCTCTGAGGCCATTACATGAACTGCAGTCTGTCTCCTGTTGTTTTCGCTCACACTCTGTAGGTGCAACTGAGCATCTGTGCATTGGCCAAAACCGTAACATGACATACGACTGAACGTGATTGACCATCATTACTCTGATGGGAAATGGAAAATAAATGATCCTATGTAGAATAAAATTAATATATGTAATATTCCTATATTTCATTGGAACCATTGGCTCCATGATACTAACTAGCATGCTGTTTGCAAATTATTTTACCTGCTTTCCTTTCAGAGCTACCACCAGCAGATCCACGCAGCATCGCTTCACAGATAACTGGCTACGCTTAGTTCAGGTTACGATTACTTGTTGGCCGCCCAGCTAGTTGCAACATGCTACATAGATCTGGCATTAGTTGCTTCATAACGTTACCTGATAAAATAATTTGCAAACCAGCCCCGGGAGTCTGTATGAATTATACACTCAAGACAAAATTTGGAATGATAGCTAGCTGCACTGAATTTGACTACATCACTCTTTATCAGATCACAGATGACACAAGAATTAGCGGTAACACTTAAAGGTATCTACATAAGGGTGACATGACACCGTCATAACTATGACATGACACTGTCATGAACTTGTCATAAACATTATGTACATGTCATAAACGTTTATGACTGCTGCCATTAAGTGTCATTCGGGTTTTGTAATGACAAGTTGACATTGTTTGGGTTGTCTTGATTATGACAACTTGACATTAATTAAAGTGACATTACCAGAAGTTGTCTTTGTCATTACAAGTTGACATTAAATTTGTTTGGGATGTCCTTATAATGACAACTTGACAGTAACCAGGATGACATTACCAGAAGATGTCTTTGTCATGACAACTTGACATTAAATTTGTTTGGGATGTCCTTATAATGACAACTTGACAGTAACCAGGATGACATAACCAGAGGATGTCTTTGTCATAACAACTTGACATTAATAAAAAAATGCACCTCTTTTTGTGTTTATGACAAGTTGACATCATGATTATTATAATTAGATGTCCAAGGTTACAGACCGGTTCTAACACTCGGTCAGATAGATGTCATACGACACAAAACTGGCTGTCATGACATCATTATGACAGTGTAATAAATAAATTCTTTGACCTCAAGTAAAGTGGTACCATTTTGATTTGTCATTAAGATATCATGAAGGATGAGACTGGCTGTCATGAAGAATTTATTCATTACACTGTCATAATGGTGTCATGACAGCCAGTTTTGTGTCGTATACTGCTAGACATCTATCTGAGCGAGTGTTAGAATTGGTCTGTAACCTTGCACATCTAATTATAATAATCATTATGTCATAAACACAAAAAGAGGTGCATTTCTTGTTAATGTCAAGTAATTATGACAAAGACATCTTCTGGTAATGTCATCCTGGTTAATGTCAAGTTGTCATAATAAGGACATCCCAAAAACAATTTAATGTCAAATTGTCATAACAAAGACATCTTCTGGTCATGTCATCCAGGTTGATATCAAGTTGTCATGGCAAAAACATCTTCTGGTAATGTCATCCTGGTTAATGTCAAGTTGTCACTTTAAGGACATCCCAAACAAATTTAATGTCAACTTGTCATGACAAAGACAACTTCTGGTAATGTCACTTTGATTAATGTCAACTAACTGTCATAATCAAGACAGCCCAAACAATGTCAACTTGTCATTACAAAAACCAAATTTCACTTGATGGCAGCAGTCATAAACGTTTATGACATGTACATAATGTTTATGACAAGTTCATGACAGGGTCATGTCATAGTTATGACGGTGTCATGTCACTCTTATGTAGATACCTTCAAGTAAAGTGTTACTGAATTAGCTAACACACCTTGTGGTCCTTCCGCTTCTCCCCACCATTGGAGTGCAGCTCCAAAGATGGACCTTCAGTCTGTGGCTGTAGCAGCTCAAATTCAGCCAGTGCAAGTGCTAAGTAAAGGTCTGTCTCCAGTCAGTCGCTACAAAATGTGTATAATGGAAAGACAGCATGTGTGGACTGTGGTGGGTGCATGTCATTTGTAGACATTGGCAGACCTCATGTCTAACCTTTAACTTAAAGGGTAAGGAGGGAATAGTGCATTTGTTGGGAACTATCTCATTGTCTTTAGCACAGACACAGATGCTTGGGTGGTATCAAGGTATTGAGGTATACCAGGGTATTTAGTATTCCCAACAGTATAATTTTTATTAGGGATGCATGATAATATTAGCATGTCAACATCGATATTGGCCGATATTTGCCTTAAAATGGCAAATAATGGTAAATGGCAATGGTAAATCAGAATCAACCAACACACTGATAGTATCAGTATGTCATCAGTATTGGCCAATATTGGCTTTAAAGTGAACTATTAGAATCAGCCAACATGCTTTTTCTTATTTTGCACAATGAATGACTATTACATACATTGAGAAGAATTGTATTTGTCTCCATCTGCTGGTGAGTATGCATGCATAATGTGACGTTAATTCCACTACAGACGACACTTGATGATCACTAAAATTAGGTTAAGAAAAAAGTGGATATATCGATACCAATATCAGTTATTTGCCAAGTTGTTATTTATCGAACATCAGCAAAAAATCCAATATCGTGCATCCCTAATTTTTATATAATCAAAAATACAGACGCTTCTCTTTCTGTTAAAGTGGTACAGAGATGCTGTACTAAGGCGATGTATTGTGCAAAGTACATGCCACCAGAGGTCAGTCTCTACTGGTGGAACAAACAGCTAATGAGAAACATGACAGCTGTGAGTAGTGGGAATAACGTAACAGGAGAAGTAAAAAGCTGGACAGCAACATATCGTCTATTGCTAATTGTTACGATGAAGGTAGACGTTTGGAAAACTTTAGAAGGCCTAGACAATGCCATACATGCTACAATAACTTCTACCACAAGCATCTCAGCTTTAAGTTTTTATTTTAACAAAAACTTTGTCATATATTGCATACACTGATGAAATGTCAGGAAGTTAGGAAAAAGTACAGATACCGCCCAAGCCTACTTAGTAGGATATATATTTAATGTTGCTTGTTTCTGCATATTTGCTGAAGAAATATTTAAAACTGATTATCTAACTTGATCCTGGTTATGGATGATTATATTCGGTTGCACCAGTTAGCATAGCTGCAGAAGGCTAAGACCATATGCAAATAGTTAAATATGGTACAGTCAGAATTCTGACTTCAGTATCATCTTCCTGGGATTCTAACTTTGAAGACACTGTCTAAATTGTGATAATAGTGCTCATAGCATCCCCAAATCTCTAGAGTTGATGTGACGCGTATCAGCATAGTATGTCATTTATTAACAAATGACAGTGTAGTCATTTAGACACTGTGTCTCCATTAGAGTTTGTCCACCAGACAACACTGGACTTGATGTTTACACTGGAAAATGTCCCACTTAACTGATATACTGATCACTATTCTTCAATAACTGAAATGAAGGGATTCTTATCCAAAATATTCATTTGTTTATGGAAAATAACGGCTCAGACTCTGCTGATATATCATTATAAGGTTTCGATAGCATTATGAGACTATAAAGTCCACTTGTGGTAAATCTCTGCTCTTGACACCTTCCATTTGATGTTCTTAACAGCAGAATTTTCACAACAACTATGTGGAGTTGAGAGGGAATTTAGTATGTCAGGTACACTAAAACAGAATGAGGGTGTGCAACCTCATTTTCAGCTCTCCTCATGCAGTCATGACAGTTGGTATCGTCCACCATACATATCTGATAAACCCTTTTTACCCTGAACCAAATGTTAAAGAACAATGATTTTGATGTGAGGTGGTAGCAATGTCAATGGCTTCCTCAATCTTCACTATAACCTGTATTTTATGTTTGTGTACATTTCTGTTTTGCACTGAATTTCTGTGTGTGCTGGACCCTGTTACTGCAGAGCTGTCGGCTCTCTGCTTCTGTGAGTATCATATGATTTCACTTCAAATGGAAGAGATTGGAGTCTGATTACAGATGATACTCTCTGAAAGAGAGTGGCCAAATCCAGCATCAGACCCCCCTTTTTAAATGTAAATTGTATTCTTGCTTTCTAAAATGTGTATATGATGTAATTTAAAATTTTGCCTTTTAATTGGAAACAATGGGAAAATGCTGAAAGATACAAAGCTGCACCAGAGTGGATGTGCCTGAATTTGTCCAGTATGTTAAAGTCTGGGTTGATAAGGCTGTGATGTAAATAAAAGCCATACACTGCGTGTTGCCAAGTGAGCAGGAAAGCTGCTGTACAAACTCCTCCTTCAGAGAGAGGATATGCACTTTATCAATTTGCAACTTTTTTTTTCCTTCATTGAGGTCCTTTTTGCCCCCAAAGTCCAGAAGTAGTAGTTTGGCTTTAGGAAGGTTAAAGTACCTGCATGCCGTGGCTGTTGTTGTTTGTTGTGCAGTAAGGTGTTCAAAAGTATGTATGTGAATAATAAAGGTGACACCATGCAAAAAAAAGATCTGTCTATTTAACATTTGTGAAAAAATGTCTAACTCCAGACCAAACACTTTAAAAGGGATACCATAAAACCTCACTTAGTAGCCCAGACTATTGTTTGCTTCAATCACTAACCTCAACAAGACTATATTTGGGATAAGCATCTAATATGCGACAGACCTTAATTCCTTTTACACAAAACTGTTGCCCAGTAAAGATGGGAAATTATTATTATTTGAACCAATATGAATATTATATGTATATGAAGATTGTATTTTAAAAATGAGACTTCAAATAACATCAGTTATGAATCATTCATTTGATCTAGTTCCAACAGACGAGGCATTTCAGAGAGAGTTACGACACTCGTTTTACAGCATTTTGATCTGAGGACCCCTACAGACTAAAGGAATATGAATAACTTACAGTGTAATTAAGGAACGGACACATTCTCTGACTTTATAACAGCTTCAGAGGAAGGGAGTCACCACATATTTTTTTGGCATGCTGTTAAATCGTAATAAATTACAGTCTTCTATTGTGCTCATGGTTTCAGTAAAATTAACTGAACAACTGAATTAGGGAGAATCTATCTCAGCTAACAATGTGTAACATCTTCATATTGACAGAAGTTTAAACATTTATATTTGTATGCACGACCTAACAATTAACATTTGCTCAAGTGGATAGCCAGCAACTTGGTTTTGTACATCCAAAGAATTTCTATGAGAGTGAACTGCTTGGCAACCAGACCAGGCCTCTAATTGAGACAAGCCTTTATTTGTTAAAATGTGTAGCCACACTGGGCTAGTATAAAGAACTGGCCGTTTAACTGGGACGAGGCTTTTAATTCAAGTTTTGTAAAAGTTGTGGTCCTTGATCTGTGACTGTGTGACAACAGTAATACTGTGGCAGCACACCGTTGTTTCAAAATGTCATTTTATTGTGAATTTTGATTTCCTAGGTGTGTGTAACCCAGGTCTCTAATATATACATGAAAACTAAATGTTTCAAAGTAATGATGGCAGTAATAATATTAATGATATAAAATATATATAGCATAAGCAAATAATAAATATATTCACATGGTGTGACGAGCCAATCAGGGCAGCTGCAGAGCCATCACGGCAGGATAAAGCGGAAGGGCAGGTACGAGTTAGCCAGGTGAATGGGCAAAGCAGAGAGCGGAGCAGCTGCAGACGGCCACTGTGCGGACATCACAGTTGAACACCTGTACACGTGAGCCCTGGGGAAATCAAGAATTGGCCAGGTTGGCAAGAGTATGGACAGGACATGATGGCCAGCTATCCCAATTGATCTGACGAGCCTAGTCAGGAAACCAGGACTCATATTCAGCAAGAAGCATCGGTTTGCCTGCCAATGTTGTAGGCCACACTGCAGCTGAAACTCCTCCCTTTCACCTTTTCCTTGCTTCCCCCATATATTCATACACACACACACACACACACACACACACACACACACACACACACACACCTTGGCCCAGCACATTTTATTGACTGACTGATTTACCAATTTACTTGATCGACTCGTGCTACTGAAGTGTTGGATCCAAGATCTGCATTGTAGAAGGGGCTCCACATTTATTCAATGTGTATGGACAGTTTGGGGGGGTGGGATGTTTTGCTGCTCGGGGATGATCTAGTGGAGTATGAATTTTGATATTGAATGAATTTGATATTGAGGTTTTTGATATTGATATATGAATTTGACATTGCTGAATTAGATTATTGATTAATTAAATGGTGCACCAAAATAACATAACTTATTTCTACATAGACAACCTGTTAGGTGCTACTTGTATGTGATAATTTAATTTATATTTCCAAGTTTTGGAAGGATTTCTTTTGGTTTCCTTTTCATGGCCAATCCCTAAGCTTGAAATTGTTTATTATTTTGTTTAATAAGTTCTTTACTTTCCTTAGTACCTATTAAGCACAATCCTTGCTTCCTGAGTCTTCCTTTTATTATTGTCCATCAGTGTAATTTCTCCTCCCTACAGTCTAACCTAGTTACTCCTGATCTCACTAGTCCACCGTATTACTATTTCACTCCAAGCATTACAACAATCTATAGCAGAGGGGTGCTACATGTGGATAAGTGGTTGAGGTGGTAATGGATTTTCTCCAACGTTATGGTTCCATTAATAGAGCAAAAGTAGTGGATGACCCAGACTCTGAGTTTTACCTAATCTTGGTTGTGGAATACAATACAATACAATACAATACAGGGGCTGCTTTAGTGTCTTTTCAGTTGCTGTCTCAGGAGACTCCAAAAGGGCAAATCTGCCTCTCGGTGAAGGTTTTATGCTGCCCCAGGGCCTGATGGGTAACGGCTCACAGGTGTGAGTAGTTACCAGCCATTTGCAGTAGGAGGGGAAGGGCCATACCTGGAGACAGCAGAGAAAAGAAAAAACAACCATCCACACACACACGGCCCTGCAGCCGTAACACGTAACACAACCTAATATAATATAATATAATATAATATAAAAATGACCATTATTATAATTAGAGTTGTATATTAATAGGCTACAGTGTTGGGTGGTGAGGCTGGACCGGGGAACTGGAGCGCCGAGCAAAGAGGCCCCCCACCCGGCCCCCAGCAGCAGAAACGGAAGCCCCAGCAGAAGACAGGCACGGCGGGATAGCGAGCAACCCTCCTTTGCAAAATTTTTTTTTTTTTTTTTGGTTGGTTTCTTCGGGGGGGACGTCCTGCTTAGGGCAGCACCCAAACCCTGAGCTGGCCCATAGCCGATCCACCCCGTCACCTCTTCGACCTGGGCAACCCCTAGACCCATTGTGAGGGAGTCTGCTCACCAGAGGAGTCACACTTTTAGATATTTCTTTATTTTATTGTATTTTTTATTTTACTTTATTTTTTTATTTCTTCTTTCTTTCTTTCTTTGGTTGTTGTTTTATTTATTCTGTTCCACCTCTTGGGAGATTGATAGAGAGAGGTTACTTTCACCAGCCACGCCCCCGCCTGCCCCAACCGGAGGCCCCATTACACCACCAGAGGGCCACATACAGGGCCACCCCCCGACCCCCAGCCAGTCCAACACAGCCCAGCCCCGCATCCAACCACCTATTGAATATAAATCTTATCAGTTATATTAAGAATGATATAAACAGTAGTAATATTAGTAATATATTATAATCATAGTTTTAATGTAAAATAAATAATTAAGACAGTAGCAACCAAGACAACAGCTGAATACACAAATAATGAGTTTTTATGGATTTATCCATAAATGGGAGAGTGCGGATGCTTAATTCTTGAGTTAGGTTATTTTCGATTTCTAGCCATGGTGAATTGATTCAGAATTGTCCAGTGACGGATGTACAGTAGTTGATGTGAGAGAAAACAGAGAGAGAAATTTGGAGCCCCAAGTTCTTTATGTTTTTGCAAAGTGGATAGTTTGATTCTTGATTCTTGGTTTTTTATTTTTCCAGTAAAACTGTACTTTTGAGAGAGGAGAACCAGCCCGTGGGTGGGGTGACAGGAGTCATTGCGAAAAGATAATTTATTTTTGGAGGGATATTTATTTTAACTGTTGAAATTCTGCCAATTAGGGATAGTGGTAGTTTGTTCCATCTTTCCAGGTTGTCTTTTTTTTTCTTGTAATAGGGGGGTATAGTTGAGCTTGAATAATTCATTTAGGTTCGGAGAGATGTGTATTCCAAGGTATTTGATAGATTTTACTGTATGACTAAAGAGGTGGTCCCCAGCCTCAGCATCCCACCCACCCATAGGCAGAATCTCGGATTTTGTCCAGTTGATGGAGTAGCCAGACACCCGACTATAGTTGCTGATCAGATTATGGACTGATGGAAGTGATGATGAGGGGTTTGTGATGTATAACAAAATGTTGTTGGCATATAAGCTAATTTTATGGTGGTGTGATTTTGACTGGATGCCAGTGATGTGGTCGCATTGTCTAATGGAAGCTGCCAGAGGTTCAATGAAGAGTGCAAACAGGAGTGGGGATAATGGGCATCCTTGTCGGGTTCCTCTTTGTAATTGAAATGGTCTTGATATAATTTCATTGGTTCTAACAGAAGCAGTGGGTGAATTGTAGAGTTTTAATCCAGTTGGTGAAATATGGCTGCTTATGGGTACATGATCAGAGATTATAATGCTGTGGATTGTTGGGTCTGTTGTTTTGTGTGTGATAGAGTTGTTCACTAAAAAGTAGTCTGTGCGGGAGTATGATTTATGGTGGGGAGAGTAATATGAGTATTCCTTATTACTGGGATTATTGTGTCTCCAGATATCCATCAGTCCATAATCTGACATGTACTGTATAAACAAGGATGAGGGGTGGTTGGGTCTATTAGTGGAGGTTGATGAGGAGTGGTCCAAGTGTGGGTCCAGTACTGTATTGAAATCACCGCCTAAGATAATATATGAGTCAGGAAAGTTGGATAATGCTGAAAATAGAGAGTGAAAAAAGGAAGAAGAGTCTGTGTTGGGGCCCTACATATTTGGTAATGAGAGTGTCTTTTCCAGTGATAATAATGTAGCGACCTTCTGGGTCAGTCAGTGTTGAATAATATGTATATGTATATGTGTAGTGGTATGTCTGGCTAATCCACCTGGCCGCAAGTTTCTGAGATTCTGCCTCTGTGAACTGAGTGTCCTGTAAAAAGCAAATATCAGATTTTAATTTATTTAGATGATTTCATATTTTTATGATTATTTATTTTTTTTATTTTTTGCAGTGGAGCTGATTCCTCTTACATTTGTTATTTTTACTGGTAATACCATGGATTATTGTAGTAAGTAATACTTAAATATTCACTGTCCAGAAAACAAAACAAAAATACATCCAGGTGTGTGCATGTGTGCGTGCGTGTGTGCGTGCATCATGAAATAAAAAAAGTAGAAAAAGGAGAGGGGAAAAAAAAAAGTAACAACAAGAACAACCCCAGCGACAGGCATTTACATATAAACATATAAACATATCAACGATCATGAGACTTTACGGTATAGGAGACATGTGCGAGGGGTGGTTATAGGATCTCGTCAGTGGGGATTTAGAGTAGCGGGTTATGGGAGATTAGAAAAGCCATTGGGTGGTTTTAGAGTCACGGTATAGCTGTCCCTCAATGTATAGTTTGTCAACAGTCAGGTCAGCGCATTTATTCATACTCACTTCAGTTGCTTAACATCTACTTCACGTCTTAACCCACACTAGTTCTGTTTAAGCACTTACAGCTCTCCTCTTTTTAATGACTTTCTTGATAATCCTAGCTGTTGTTTGCACATTATTAGCCTTGATAGCTACACTAGCTTAACACTTGGCGATGGAACGGGTCAGGGATAAAAGAACTGACGGGGCTTTGTTCTCCGATTAAAGAATCGGATTGTGCAGGTACGCTGTTTGAGGGCAAGGGTATGGCTTGATTTAACAAGTCCTGCCATTGATTTATGGTGTTTAAAATGCTTTGAGAATGATCAAGATCTGCGATAGCCATATTGATGTCTGTGAGTGGGTCAGTGATTTCTACATCTTGTTGTGCTTCTCATAAAGACTGAGCGGGTTCTCGAGTTTCATTTAATACATTCTGGTTTAATTCTTGTATCATCACATCAAGTATTGCGGGACAGTGGTTGCTTTCATCCATGGTTACAGAAAATAAAAAACAAAATAAAAAAAAACAAACAACAACAACCCAAACTTACACTCAAACACCAAGGCCTAGCACAAAGAGGATCTCGCTCATGGCTCTTAGCATAGTACCAACGAGAAGATGTATTTTCTTCTTTCTCCCTCTGACAGGTCGCACGTTTGATACTATGCGTACATTTTCTGGGTCTTTTTGCTGAAAAGAGAGAGAGAGAGATTTATTCATTATTTTATTCAAATTGTATGCTAAATTAAATAACAAGTAATAAATATGAAATATACGTTTGTTGGTTGGGGGAAACGTTTATGAGTCGACGCGTGTTTCATGTCGGACCTAATAATGGTCTAACTTCCTGTTTGTAGCATTGCAGCGTGAAGCCAACACAGATCCTGCGTTTTATTTTTTGAAAAAAAGAAAATAAAAGGTTTTGACTCACCAGTTTTACAAGTGTTGTGAGAAACACTCAGTCGACTGTCGCTGCTGCCGATGCACCCGCCAGCTGTACGATGCCTCTTTTCATGTCAAAAAAAAAAAAAAAAGTTTAAATAAACTGAAAATTTAATTGCGCTCTGTGTGTGTGTGTGTGTGTGTGTGTGTGTGTGTGTGTGTGTCAAAGAGACAGAGAAAAAAAGATGGTGAGGACGTGTACCGAGACTTTGATGATGATGATGATGTTTCCATTTAACCTCCTTTCTACGTCACCATTTCGTAATATTGTGAATCATGAATATCACAAACATACAAACATCATTATTGTGCCTTTTTTTAACCTCTCCTTTTCCCCCTCCCAACATCCTGCTTATCTCATCAATAAGCTTGCTCTAAACAAATGGCGTTCACCCTGGTGTTCACCCAGGAGGAAGGAGTGATGTGAATACCTGAACATCAGGCATCGTTATTGTGCCTTTTTAACCTCCCTGTTTAGTTCATCAACCTGCTTGCTGTAGGTCGACGGCGCTCACAGATGGGTGAGACCCTGCGTCACTTTTTGACAGAAGTCTCCTAGGAGGGAGGGTTGGATGGGTGAGTGGGGGAACCCCCAACCCACCTATGATGACGTCACTAGGAAAGGTCAAAGGTCACCGTCCATCACATTTTGACAGAAGGTTCCAAAAAGGGAGGGGTGGATGGGTGAGTAAGGAAACCCCCACCCCACCTATGATGACGTCACATCTAGACTCCGGATGTCTGGAGGGGGGAGGGGAAAGGTCAAAGGTCACCATCCATCAAATTTTGACAGAAGCGGTATAATTCTACTCTCTGACAGGGAAAATCTGATCAGCTGACAGTCTGACAACCAGGCCTAACTGACCTGCCAGGATATCATCAATTGGTCAATTTTACTTATAAAGCCCAATATCACAAATCACAATTTGCCTCACAGGGCTTTACAGCATACGACATCCCTCTGTCCTTATGACCCTCACAGCTGATCAGGAAAAACTCCCCAAAAAAAACCCTTTCACGGGGGGAAAAAACGGTAGAAACCTCAGGAAGAGCAACTGAGGAGGGATCCCTCTTCCAGGACGGACAGACGTGCAATAGATGTCGTACAGAACAGATCAGCATGATAAATTAACAGTAATCTGTATGACACAATGAGACAGAGAGAGAGAGAGAGAGAGAGAGAGAGAGAGAGATGCAGGTAATAACAGTAGCTTACAACAACATTAATGAAAGTAATAATATTATAGTTATAGTTCTGGCTACTGTGGTACAATATGTTGAAAGTATGTATTAATATCTGGCAGTATACATGTGTGACAATAGTCATATGTGTATAATAACAGTAGAAGTATGACTAATGACTAATGATAACAGCAGCAGCAGGAGGCATCTGGCAGGACCACGGCAGCAGCACAACCACACACGTCACGCTGTCCAGGCACCGCTGTGATATGAGTTATTCTGAGAGACAGTGGAGCACAAAGGCTCCGGAGAAGAAGCCGAGTTAGCAAGATGCAGTAATAGAATACGAGAGAGGGAGAGAGAGAGAGAGAGAGAAGCAGAAGCAGAAAAGATGAGCTCCTGAAATGTCTTCAACTTTTGGATGAAAAAACAAAACAGAGGAAACTGATATCCTGTAAATAGCAACATAAGGATACAAAGATTGAAAAGGAAAACAAATAACAACAAGATACTGCCAAAACAAGAAGATCTCCAGCACATCTAACCTGAAACACAGCAAGCAGCAAACCAACAAACCCTGCTAGCCTGACACAAAACCTGGAGATGAGAAAAGAGGCTGAAACCCCCCCAGAAGATGCTGAAAACAGAACAAAATAAGCAGAAGACAAAGACACTTCATTTACAACGTTGAAAGAGGTGAAATAAATCTGCTTTCAAAAGATGTATTAGCTTAAAATCACAAAATTAGCTAGTTTTGTGATTTTGGCAGTTGGCAGTTGAGTGTTGTCAGTGTGTTACCATGGAGACGGAAGCTAACAACAGCTGCAGCTACAGCAGAGAGGTAGAATACCCTGCTAACTGTAGCAGTGCTAAAGCCAAGAAAAAACACAAAGAAACAAAACTTTTATCAAATCCAGAACAACTGTTTGCTGACTTCATCTTCTGCAACGGAAAGAAGATAAAAAACAACGTCCTCTTCCACACAGAGAACATCACCATGTGAAGGAGATCATTTGTAATAATCACAAACATATTGCCAAAGAAGGCATTGGACGAGGTGGCCACCTAACTGTGTGTCAGGATGAAAACCTGGACACAGACAACCCTCTGCTCACTTTCACCTACTATACTAAGAAAGGCACAATACTGGTCCAGGGAAATGAGGTAAGCCTCAATGCCTTTGAGGAACTCTTTCCCATGATGAAGGCAGAAGCTCTGAGACATTGACCCAGTACGAGCAGCAACACTATTGGAGACACATCACTGGAACAGGAAGAGGAGGATGACACAATGCTCCCAGAGGTCACACAGTCAGACCTGAAGCTAACAATCAGTCCACCTGGCCCCACACCACCAACACCCCCCAAGCTCCTCCAACAACTGAGAGAGAGCCTGACCCTCCTGGAGCTGGACTTCACTGAGTTCAGGGAGCTCACTTTGGCCAAGCTAGCTCAGTCTGATTCTACCCAACAGCTGAGACACAAGCTTCAATGGCTGAGGCGAGACAGCCAAGAGGCCATAGCTGAGAAAGGAGAACCAGAAAACCAGATCAGAGCTGATGGAGACCCAGAGGAGACTCCAACAGCTGACACAGGCCATGCGTGAGCTGGAGGAGGAGAACACCACCCTATGAGCCCAGGCACTGAAAGTAAAGGAGGATGCTGCCGACAGAGACATCAGCTTCAACAGAGAGCTACAGGAGATGAGATGCCATGTTTCATCGCCCAGTGACACACATGCAGCTGTCCCAACACCGACCCTCTCCCCTGCTGCCCAACCACCAGCTCCCACCGACACTGGCAGCCTCCCCCTCTCACAGACAGTTCCCAAATATGGGGTGCCGTTTGTAAAGTGGCTCACGCTGAAAATAACATCATCATTTTGCCACATTTAGCTTCAAACAATGTTTAAAAAAGTGTTGTGAATTTTTTTAACGTCACCTTTTACCACATTTACAGCAATATTTGTTGACTTAGAAATATATTAAATAGTTAAATCTAAATATTAAATGTGGCACCTAAATGTTAAATGTTAAATCTAAATATTAAATCTAAATCTAAATGTTAAATCTAAATGCTAAATATAAATATAAATGTTAAATCTAAATATTAAATCTAAATATAAATATAAATGTTAAATATAAATGCTAAATATAAATCTAAATGTTAAATGTTAAATCTAAATGTTCTGGGTGAAACTAAATATTTAGCTAATATGCAAATTCACACTGCCGGTCACCGGAAGTACCGAAATAAAAGCTCGAGATGGTCAGACTGTGTTTATAGAATCAAATAACAAATTAAAACCAACTTATCAGTGGAAATGGACACTTGAACATACATTAGCGTGATAATAACTACCTAAAATAACAAGAAACGTGTTTGGAGAAATTTTATTTGATGTGTACTTTGAGTTGTTAGTGTCCCTTTGGAGGGAATCGCCTTGTTGTTGACAAATACTTCCGGGTAGAAAACCAGCGGAGTTTAGCTACATATGCATATCTCACATTTTTCACGTCACTATATCACCGTTTAGACTAATCTGGTGTTTGTAAAGTCTATAAACACAATGATTGAACAAACATTACTATCACGTTCTGAAATTAATAACATGGTTATCGTAGATTAGCGGGGCTAACAGCTAACGGTTAGCCCCAGTGGTTAGTGGTGTCTGTAATGACTCATTAACTCTAAACGGTCCGTGAAAAAAAATATTTTTTCCAGCGGATGTCTTAGTTACAACATGATTGAGCTAACTGGAGTAGTTTTATGTCGTATCCGACAACGGGAGGCTTTTAACAGATGACGTCCTGATGTTAGCTTTGCTGCTGCTGCAGCCACTGATGCTTTCTAGACATCGTGATTTCCCAAAACTGAATAAATACCACACATCGCAACACAAAACTGCTTTGCTAGCTCAATCATGTTGTAACTAAGACATCCGCTGGAAAAAAATATTTTTTTCACAGACCGTTTAAGAGTTAATGAGTCATTACAGACATTGCTAACGGTGCTAAAAGCGAACGGTTGTTAGCTTAGCTTAGGTTGTTAGTCCCTCCGAAGGGACACTAACAACTCAAAGTACATGTCAAATAAAATTTCTCCAAAAATGTTTCTTGTTATTTTAGGTAGTTATTATCACGCTAATGTATGTTCAAGTGTTCATTTCCCCTGATAAGTTGGTTTTAATTCGTTATTTGATTCTATAAACACAGTCTGACCATCTCAAGCTTTTATTTCGGTACTTCTGGTGACCGGCAGTGTGAATTTGCATATTAGCTAAATATTTAGTTTCACCCAGAACATTTAGATTTAACATTTAGATTTATATTTAATATTTAGATTTAAAATTTATATTTATATTTATATTTATATTTATATTTATATTTAGCATTTAGCATTTAGATTTAACATTTAGATTTAGATTTAGATTTAATATTTAGATTTAGATTTAATATTTAGATTTAACATTTAACATTTAGGTGCCACATTTATTATTTAGATTTAATATTTAGATTTAACATTTAACATTTAGGTGCCACATTTAATATTTAGATTTAACTATTTAATATATTTCTAAGTTAACAAATATTGCTGTAAATGTGGTAAAAGGTGACGTTAAAAAATTCACAACACTTTTTTAAACATTGTTTGAAGCTAAATGTGACAAAATGTTGATGTTATTTTCAGCGTGAGACACTTTACAAACGGCACCCCATATTTGGGAACATTATCTGGAGGCGAATAGGTGTAAAATAGATCCTGTGAAAAAGTTTGGTGAAAATTTTGTTCATGTATAGAGATTGAAGTACATTTTGGAAAAATCCCATTACAGATCTTAGACCATTCTGTGGGACTAAATATCACCTCCAGATCGTGCTCCAACAACGGCTTCAAGGGGTCATAGGCTGAAGAGTCAGAATATTGCAAAACAGTATAAATTTCAGAGATCAGTCCTCTGGGTGATTTGGCTGATACCACTGTGTTTTCCACTTCTGACAATTCCATACAGATCATGTTTTTCTTTAATAAAGACTCTATAAAATGGCGAATTTGTAAGTACTTAAAAAGATCTTTGCGGGGAATGTCAGATTCAGCTCTGATTTGCTCAAACGGTTTCAAAGAATCAGAGAACAACAGGGCTGCAAAATCTGGCAAGCCCTTAGCAACCCAATCCATCAGGCCGATGCTCCTTATCTGAAGTGGTAAGTCAGGATTCAGTGCCAAGGGGGACCAAGTTGAAATAAAAGGTGGAATATTTAGGTATTTCTTCACATCCCTCCTGACTAGTAACGTATTGTATACGATCATATTATTTTTAAGGGAATTTATCTGATCTATATTGTTGATGAAGGGGAGAGAATGTAGTCTTCTAGGGTGGCATGATAGGGTCTCAAGACCGATCCATAGAGAGTCTTTCCTATTCATGAACCAGTTTGTCATCATTTTAAGTTGGGCTGACCAATAGTAGAATTGTAGATTGGGCAAAGATAAGCCTCCCAGTTCCTTTGGCTTAGTGAGTTTAGAAAATCTAACTCTTTGATATTTATTATTCCAGATATAATGGGAAATGCAAGAGTTGAGTGACTTAAAAAATACTGGGGTCAAATAGCATGGAAGATTTTGAAATAAATAGCTTAAGCGGGGAAGAATATTCATTTTTATAGTGTTGATTCTCCCACGGAAAGAGGTCGGTAAAGAGGACCACTTTTTCAGATCTGCCTTAATTTTTTGAATTAAAGGGGAATAATTGGTCTCAAATAAATTATTTAAATCAGGAGTAATAAAAACACCTAGATATCTGGAACCCCTCTTCGACAGCTGGAAAGGTGATTGTATGGTCATATTCTGGAGGATGTTAAAGGGTGTGGCGACCGATTTCCCTAGATTAATTTTATAACCTGATAACATGCTAAACGAATTTATAGAGTCAAGGACTGCTGGAATTGATTTATCAGGATTCTTTAAGTACAAAAGAACATCGTCTGCAAATAGGGAAATGACATGGTTCCCTTCGCCCACTGTGATGCCGTTTATATCGGGATGAGTTCTGATAGTCTCAGCCAAAGGTTCGATGAACAACATAAACAATAAAGGCGACAGAGAGCACCCCTGCCTACAACCTCTGCGCACTGGGAAACCCTCGGACAGCAAGCCGTTAGTGTTGACAGTGGCTATTGGGTCAGAATAAAGAATTTTAATTGCATTAATAAAATTGGAGCCTCGACCGAATTTTTCTAATACAGGAAATAAAAAAGACCATTCTACTCGGTCAAAGGCCTTTTCGGTGTTGAGGGAGATTATCATTGCTGGGTCTTTATGAGTATTAAGATAGTGAGTAATATTAAGTGCACGACGGACATTATCTGTACCATACCTCAATTTCACAAACCCTGCCTGGTCTGGGTTTATGATTTTCGGAAGCACTTTTTCAAGTCTACAGGCCAGTAATTTTGCAACTATTTTATAATCCACATTGAGAAGGCTGATAGGTCTGTACGATGAACAGTCCAAGGGGTTTTTGTCTTTTTTTAAGAGCAAACTAATAGAGGCATATCTCCAAGAGGGAGGGGTATCACCTTTCAAAATATTATTAATAACAGGCATAAATATTGGGTGGATCTCTGGACAAAATTTCTTAAAAAATTCTAATGGAAATCCGTCTGGGCCCGGACATTTCCCATTCGGCATGGATTGAATTGCAGCCCAGACTTCCTCTGTTGTGGATGTAGCATGTAGCATCTGGATCGATCCTCCTCCGCAATGATGGGTAGAGATACATTATGTAAATAAGAATCTATGTCGGTCTCAGAATTCTCTGAACTGTAGAGGGATTTGTAGAAGTCTCTGAATGTGTTATTAATGATCAGCGGGTCACATGAGACTTGGCCACTTGGCATTCTTATTGTGTTAATTGAGCGATCATTGTTCTGATTTTTTAATTGATAAGCAAGCAAGCGGCTAGATTTGTTACCATATTCATAATACTTCTGCTTGGTGAAAAGTAGTAATTTCTGAATGTGGCGAGGATGGTCCATATTAAGTGCAGTCCTAGCAGACACTAATGCTTTTAAGTTTATGGCCATAGGTGATTGTTTATGTATTTGTTCCAACCTATTAACTTCCTTTTCAAGATTTTTCCTGTTGCCCTCTAACACTTTTTTTTGGTGAGAAGTGTAGGAGATAAGGTGCCCACGTAGAGTGGCCTTAGCTGCATCCCAGATCATAGCAGGGGACACTGGGGAGTTTTTATTCTCATGCCAGAATTGTGATAAATTGTCCCGGACAAAAGTGCAAAAGGGGTCGTTATTCAAAAATGAAGAATTAAATCTCCAAGTTGGAGATCTAGGAATATTAAATGTTGGGTTGATAAGCAAATTCACTGAGGCGTGGTCTGATAAACAATAGAATCTACAGTCAGGTCCATAATTATTTGGACAATGATACAGTTGTCGTCATTTTGGCTCTGTACACCACCACAATGGGTTTTAAATGAAACAATGAATACCTGCTTAAAGTGCAGACTCTCAGCTTTCATTTAAGGCTTTTTTCAAAAATGTAGTATGAACTGTGTAGGAATGACAACCATTTCTTCACACAGTCCCCCAACTTTAAGGACTCATAAGTATTTGGACAAACTAACATAATCATCAATTAAACAGTCAGTTTTAATACTTGGTTGCAAATCCTTTACAGTCAATGACTGCCTGAAGTGTTGGACACATAGGCATCATCAGATGCTGGGTTTCTTCCCTGGTGATGCTCTGCCAGCCCTTTACTGCAGCCGTCTGCACTTCCTGCTTGTGTTTTGGGTGTTTTGCCCTCAGTTTTGGCTTCAGCAAGAGAAACGCATGCTCAATTGGATTCAGGTCAGATGATATGACTTGGCCATTGCAGAACATTCCACTTCTTTGCCTTAAAAATGTCTTTGGTTGCTTTTGCAATATGCTTCAGGTCATTGTCCAACTGCACTGTGAAGCATCGTCCAATGAGTTTTGAAACATTTGGTTGAATCTGAGCAGATAATGGTGCCCCAAACACTTCAGCTTTCATCCTGCTGCTCTTGTCAGCAGTCACATCATCAATAAATACAAGAGAACCAGTTCCACTGGCAGCCATACATGGCCATGACATAACAGTACCTCCACCATGCTTCACTGATGAGGTGGTGTGCTTTGGATCATGAGCAGTTCCTTCCCTTCTTCCTTCTCTTGTCTTCCCATCATTCTGGTAGTTGATCTTTGTTTTATCTGTCCATAGTATGCTGTTCCACAACTGTACAGGCTTTTTAGATGGTTTCTGACAAACTCTAATCTGGCCTTCCATTTTTAAGGCTAACCAATGGTTTGCATCTTGTGATAAACCCTCTGTATTTATTCTAGTGAAGTCTTGTCTTGCTTACAAGAGCAGCAGGATGAAAGCTGAAGTGTTTGGGGCACCATTATCTGCTCAGATTCAACCAAATGCTTCAAAACTCATTGGACGATGCTTCCCAGTGCAGTTGGACAATGACCTGAAGCATACTGCAAAAGCAACCAAAGACATTTTTAAGGCAAAGAAGTGGAATGTTCTGCAATGGCCAAGTCATATCATCTGACCTGAATCCAACTGAGCATGCGTTTCTCTTGCTGAAGCCAAAACTGAGGGCAAAACACCCAAAACACAAGCAGGAAGTGCAGACGGCTGCAGTAAAGGGCTGGCAGAGCATCACCAGGGAAGAAACCCAGCATCTGATGATGCCTATGTGTCCAACACTTCAGGCAGTCATTGACTGTAAAGGATTTGCAACCAAGTATTAAAACTGACTGTTTAATTGATGATTATGTTAGTTTGTCAAAATACTTATGAGCCCTTAAAGTTGGGGGACTGTGTGAAGAAATGGTTGTAATTCCTACACGGTTCATACTACATTTTTGAAAAAAAGCCTTAAATGAAAGCTGAGAGTCTGCACTTTAAGCAGGTATTCATTGTTTCATTTAAAACCCATTGTGGTGGTGTCCAGAGCCAAAATGACGACAACTGTATCATTGTCCAAATAATTATGGACCTGACTGTATGTGACAAGCAAGGACTGACTGCAAAAATTGTTTGGGAATAAAAAAATAATTGAGTCTAGAGTAGGAATTGTGAGGATGCGAATAGAATGTATAGTCTCTCACTTTGGGGTTGAGGTATCGCCATACGTCTATCAGTCCCGTGTCGGTACATAAATTATTGAGGACAGTAGATGCTCTTGGGTTAGATATATTTGCGGAGGAGGATTTATCCAGAGAAGCATTCATTATGCAATTAAAATCACTGGCTAAAAAGCCCAATCTTTTACAGTGTTGATTAAGCATTAAAATCATTCGTGACATGAACTGAGGCGAGTCATTATTCGGGGCATAAACATTGAGAATAGTTACGTGCTGTCCAAGGATTGAACCTGTAATCAAAATAAATCTCCCTTCTGAATCCTTTTCTTCGTGTTCTAAAATGAAAGGAAGGTTCTTATTTATAAGGATGGCGGTGCATCTCTTGTTCTGTGAATGGGAGGAGAAATAAACTTTGCCCACCCAGTCTCTCTTGAGTTTCAGGTGCTCTGCATCAGACAATTTAGTCTCCTGCAGCAGTACTATGTCAGATTTTTGTTTTTTTAGATGTGTTAAAATCTTTTTCCTTTGAATAACGTGACCAATCCCTTGGACGTTCCAGGTAATGAGCTTAAGTGACCCAGGCATGAGAGAAAAGAAAAGAAAGAATAACATAAAAAAGAAAACATGAGCTCCACTCATACAGTATAATCAAAAAGGTAAAATGGTACAAATAAAAGTAAATATAAAGACAATTCAAATTGCAGCGCCTGCCCTCCCCTATCCTGTCCCCAAACGACAGGATAAAAGCACCGTTTATACAGTCACCGAATGTAATAAACATAAGACGAGTACTAACTAGTGCTTAGATCACAGTAACAGCTGAGACACTCGAGACAACATCCACACTCCAAGCTAAACAATGGACACCACTAATATGGAGTCCCTAATTATATTTGACCCAGGTACATGTATCAGATATTTTCTTAAGGATAAAGAACATACAGTAAATCATAACAAAAATATGAGCAGGCAAAGCCATGTTTGAGATAATGTAACTGTAGCTGAGGATTAATAAAAAGAGAGAGAGAGAGAGAGAGAGAGAGGGAAAGGGAAAAAAAAAGAAAAAAAAAGGCACCATGGCACAGTGTAAGAATAATATAAATACACTTATGTACCTGGCTTTATGCATTATAATAAAAAAAAAAATGAAATATATAGTGACAAAATAACTAAAAACACCTTGTTACCAAGGGAAAAACTACAAATGGACTCAGCTCAGCTGCTCACTCTTTCACCAAGTCTCTGTAGTGGCCGGGGACAGCAGATAATGCTCACTGGGGGCTCAGCGTGGATTACGTCCAACTTTCTCCATAATAGCAGATAAATGGGAAAATGTTATCTCATTTAAGGGTTTCCAAGAATACAGCTGCAGCCCTGGGGGTGTCAAAATGATGGAGGCATCGGAGGCGGGCTGGGTAGGCAAACCCGCGGTACGTGTTGAGGGTAGCAAAGGCTTTTCCCACGGTGTCAGACTCCCGGCGTCTTCACAGGACCTCCGCAGATGAATCAGGATAAAACCGTGGCTGAGAGCCGTCATGGAGGATGTGTCGCTTCTTCAAGGCTGCTCTGAGTACAGCCTCTCTTTGAGAGTATCGCAGGAACCGTACCAGGACACTTCTCGGGGGCTTATTTGGAGCCGGGACAGCAGCCAGGGCTCGGTGAGCGCGTTCAATCTCCAGCGGAGGGAAGTCAGCGGCCAGGCTGACCAAGGCCGGCAGTGCTGCTTGGAGAAAATCCGCGAGAGGAGTGTTGCCCTCCGCGTTCTCTGGAAGATTAACAATCTTCAGGTTTTTGTGGCGGCCACGGTTTTCCAAGTCGTCGACTTTCAGTCGTAGTTGCCCCATCGTTTTCTCCATGGCTGTTAAGCGGGTGTCGTGAGCATCCTGGCCGTCCTCGGTAGCGGATACTCGGCCCTCGGTCTCCTCCATACGCCTCTCCAGGTCGGCCGCACGATTAGAGAGGATAGCGACAGAGCTCTCGACTGCAGTGATAGACATTTTAATCTCATTCAGGGCCCCATCAATAACGTCCAGGCGGGCGCTAACTGTGTTATCCATATCATTCACGCGGGAAGCCACGGACCTCACCTCGGCTAAAATCTGCTCCATCGTTACTGAGCTAGTTAGCTCTGGGTTGTTAGCCGGATCTGAAGCCGCCTGGTTGGACGCTTTTTTCTTCGTAGTGTGGGAGCCGCTGAAAAAATAGGAAAATCTTTGTCGCGCTTGTGCCTACGCATCCCAGTGATAAAGTTTGACTGGTAAATTCAAAGTTACGTGGAGAAAGTTAAGAGTATATTTAAAGCCTGGAGCAGAGCAATGTCTCAGGCGTCCATCTTGCTCCAGATCACGTGACCCCACTCACCTTGCTATGCACTCTTAATCTATTATTTATTTAATATTATCTTTCCAACTCTAGCGACAAAGGCCACCTACAAGATTGAGAAAATCCTGTTCAACAAGCGCATCCTTGGTGATGTTAAAAAGCTGAGTCCTCTGTATCAGACGTCAACTTTGGAGGGATTCCACAGTCTCATTCTGCAGTTTGCACCCAAAAATGTGCCATTCTCCTATTTAGGGATGCTCTGCAGGTAAATTGTACGTACTCATATTGTCAATATTATGCAGTACATAACATTCAACATGTGCTCACAACTAGACCATTGACACTGGGTATTTGTTTCTGTGGCAATACAAAAATGTAATACTGGAGTGCAGCCCTGGTCTCTCCCTTTTTTAATATTTTGTATTAACTGTGCTCTAGAGCAATACTATTACACATAGAAATTTGTATTTAGGAGTCTGCTTTACATAGGACTTATGGTACAAACAATGTAAAATTTTGGTTTTCAACCCTTTACTAACTATTTGAATTAAAAATAACACATTCAAATGCTTCTCATTTCAGGCTTTACCTGGCTGCGTTGCATTTTAATGAAAATTCTGGGCGTTCCCAAGCAAGGACTGCAGCAGGAGAACTCCGGTTCCAAATCAAATTTCCCAAGGCCAAGAGAGGGGGACATGTTGTGTCCATGGTGAAAACCAAATACACTTCTGGTTAGTTAATTATCAATTGTCTGTTTCATCTGTGAATGATTAAAAACATACTACTACTACTTGCGAGATTTATGCACCACCTGAATGACATGGTGTTGGACTACATTTGCCAGCATGTCAAAATTGTAAACAAGAATTCAAAGTAAAAAAAATGTAATTGCAGTTACTTTGGTAATAGATTGTCAACAGTTGAGCCCACATGAATTAACGAACTATAAATGCTTTGTGCTATCTTCTGTGTTTGAGAATATGGGCTCTAGTTTCGCAGACCGGGCAAGGCAGGGGCGCAGCGCACCTGCGCTTTGCCAACTGGATGTGGCCAGGCGGATTTTGCAAGTTTGGCACACCGTGCGCGCTGGCGCAGCTACTCCTCTTTCCCACCTCCGTCCCTCCTACCTGCGCAAGTCGGAAAGAGTGAGGAGAGAAGGCGTGGAGTGGGTTTTACACACATCACACCAATCAAATGAGCCCCTCTCCTCGCCCTTAAATGTGCCGCACGCAGGCGTAATGAGAGTTTACTCAATTCGCCATGGCAGAAGAGAGCAGCAGCGTCAGACGGCCAAACTTCTCCCAGGAGGAAACTGATGTTTTGGTCCAGGAGGTCCAAGCTCACAGTGTCCGAATATACGGACCCGCGAGCAGACCTCCACGGGCTGATGATGCAAAGGCAGCCTGGGACGAGGTCACCACAATTGTAAATCAATGATGCGTTTCTCTCGTGTGCGCGCGCTCTCTCTTTCTCTCTCGCAGTCTCACTCTGTTTCTTTTCTTTTGGCTTTTCTAAGATGACAGATGCTGAATATATACTCCCTATCTGATGCTGTGGCTGTTTGTGGCTGGCTGAGAGGGATGTGAACTCATTAGTTTGCAGCTGTGTGTTGGGTTTCCATTACGCGTGCCAAACGTGCCAAACGGTGCCAATCCCCTTTGATCTGACATCAGATGTGACGGGACAGTCGATATAGAGATACATTATGTGCTGATTGCAGATAGTTGCATTGAATAGTGGTTTTTGTGGCTATTTATTGCATTGGTAATGTGCCTGACATTCTGGAAACCTGCCTGTGAGGTTTTGGTGACGTGTGCGCACTGTCCGCTGGTCAGCCAAATTTTCACTTACACCGGCTGCCCTCTGCCTGCACTGACAGTAGATGTGGTTTCAGCTGGCGAGCTTTTATAGGGTTCCCGCGGGTCCTTAAAAAGTCTTAAAATGTCTTAAATTAAAATCCGGGTAATTAGGTCTTAAATTGTCTTAAATTTACCGTAAATTTGCTGTAGGTATTAAATTTTCAGCCGGTGTGTTTAATGCCGATGGGAAAGCACAGAGGCCCACCGTAAAACATATAATAGTGTGTATTTGTGTGATTAATTTAGTATGGTACCTATATGGTACGGTGTCGTAAATGAGTCTCTGCGATTAATAGCTGTTTTACGGTATGTCTGCTACAGACGCTGACGTCGGGCAGCGCCCCGCCATTTCGCAGATATTGCGGTGAGCGGTTAAAGATGCAGAGATGGGGAAATGTAAATTTAACGAGAAGTGGATGGAGGAGGACGTATTTAGGAGGTGGTTGGCACCGGCACCGGCAAACAACAATGAGGCAATGTGCACATTTTGTAAGAAGACTTTTTCTTTAGGGACCATGGGGCTCAAGCCGTCGAGTCTCACATGAAAGGAGTAAAGCACCAGCGGTAAGTTACATGGCAGCAGTTAGCAATAGCGGGGCCAGGCTAATCCCTGCATTGTTTGCTGCGCAACCGAAAGACGTTACAAGTTCAGACGCCACCTCTCAGTCGGCTATGACGAGATTCATTTCACCGCCAGACACACAAAAGGCAGAGGTACTGTGGGTTCTGCATGCTGTGGCGAGGCACAATTTGTTAAGATCTAACGAGGACATACGAGACATCTTTGCCACCATGTTCCCCGATTCCCAGCTTGCCAAGTCATTCACCTGTGGTGAAAATAAAACTGCATATGTCGCCAAATATGGTATCGCTTCATTCATCAAAAAGGAGCTATCGCACAGCATGAGTTAGAAGCCAGATGTTGTCATGTTTGATGAAAGCATGAATGAAACAACAAAGAGCAAACAAATGGACCTTCATTTGCGGTTCTGGACTACTGATGAGACTGGCACACATCATGTCATCTCCCATTACTATGGGTCGGAGTTCATGGGTCACTCCAGAGCCGAGGACATCTTGGGTCATTTCAGTGTAAGTAACGTTACGATTGTGTTTGAAATCACATATATTATTCATACTAAAAGTCCATTGTCACTGAGGGCGAATATCCGTACGGATTATTCTCGCGGAAAAATATAAAAGTTGATTTCATGGGTTCTTATGGAAGTGTGCACACCCTGGCGGAACTTTCGTGTGGTGAAAAAAGTTTCCGCCCAGACTTTGACCCCCCCGCGGAATTCGCCAGCGGAACTACACAGCTGGGCCAATGAAATTGTTTGTTTAGAGGGTCCGTCCCAAGTCTCTTAAATTACTGCTAGTTATCTTACCTAGCTGACTTTGCCAGCTGTTTAGCCCCTCCCACCTAGGAAAACATGCAAGGAGCTAGCGCTAGGAGCAATGAGCGAGCATTGTCAGTTTTAAGAGACATGAGACAGCCTTACTCTGAAGCATCACGCAAAGCGACGTCCTTTTCTGATGTCGGCGGCACAGCTGGATCTGCTGCATAACGGAGCCAGCGTTTGGCGTACATCCCAATTCACATTATATTTGCTGATCAAAGCCGTAACCCCCCCACCCCCCACCGTCAAGACTTTGGTCACACAGTTTTGCATGTATTACCATTGTTATTGAGTCATTTGCCGAAGTTTGTCGCAATTAAAGAACGGTCTGTAGCCCTGCCACTGTCACTGTGATGAGCCTCATTATCATTATTATTATCATCATTATTATCACTATTATTAAATCCACTCGCCATCATTCAACAAGTCAGCTGCTGAGTGAATAAGACATATCAGACCTGTCAGTCTGCCTCAGTCAATTCAATTTTATTTATAAAGCCCAATATCACAAATCACAATTTGCCTCACAGGGCTTTACAGCATACGACATCCCTCTGTCCTTATGACCCTCACAGCTGATCAGGAAAAACTCCCCAGAAAAACACTTTAACGGGAAAAAAACGGTAGAAACCTCAGGAAGAGCAACTGAGGAGGGATTCCTCTTCCAGGACGGACAGACGTGCAATAGATGTCGTACAGAACAGATCAGCATAATAAATTAACAGTAATCTGTATGACACAATGAGACAGAGAGAGAGAGAGAGAGAGAGAGAGAGAGAGAGAGAGATGCAGGACAGACTAATAGCAGTAGCTTACAACAACATTAATGAAAGTAATAATATTATAATTATAGTTCTGGCTACTGTGGTACAATATGTTGAAAGTATATATTAATATCTGGCAGTATACATATGTGACAATAGTCATATGTGTATAATAACAGTAGAAGTATGACTAATGACTAATGATGACAGCAGCAGCAG
Source organism: Epinephelus lanceolatus (assembly GCF_041903045.1). NCBI lineage: Eukaryota > Metazoa > Chordata > Actinopteri > Perciformes > Serranidae > Epinephelus > Epinephelus lanceolatus. The sequence goes on from NC_135741.1 coordinate 47,379,375, forward strand.
GAGGCATCTGTTGTTGTTATGTGTTTGTTTTTATATGTATGTTGTGTTTATTTTAAGCACATTGAGCTATGCTTGTCATATGAAATGTGCATACAAATAAATTTGACTTGACTTGACTACTCCGGCTTCTTCCCACCATCCAAAGACATGCAGGTTAATTGGTGACTCTAAATTGTCCGTAGGTGTGAATGTGAGCGTGAATGGTTGTCTCTCTCTATGTATTAGCCCTGTAGTAGTCTGGCAACCTGTCCAGGGTGTACCCCACCTCTCGCCCAATGTAAGCTGGGATAGGTTGCCCTGTAGTAGTCTGGCAACCTATCCCAATGTAAGCTAGGATAGGCTCCAGCACACCCGTGAGCCCTAACAGGATAATGGTGAAGGGACAACAGCCATCTGAACTCTCCCAAAACCTAGATTGTAAGTAAATAGACAGGGGTGAGATGGGCCACTCTGAGGGTCAAAACTCATAAACTCAGTATGCATTCCTGAGCAGAGACTAAGTTTCTCTTGTAACCCACTTGAAATGTTTCTTGAAAGTAAAACTATGCATTGTATCCATGTTCTAACATTTTAACTGTGCATAATCCTTGTTTGTTAGTTGAAAGATTCTTTCTCCTATTCTTGTAGGTCAAAGTATAAGTGAGTTATAATTTCATGCATTTAATCCCTCATTTAACATGGAGTCACACTGCCATCTTGTGGCGATAGTTAAGGGTTCCCGTAAGGAATCCCATATTATATTTTGAGTTAAAATATAGTTGTATTGATTAATCAACTTGTTTTTATTAATTGTGCTTTCTCATTTAGTATGTTGATACAATGGCAGACTAGTTTGTAGTGTTTGTGCACGAAACATTTATAGTTGTGTTCCGCAGATATATGCAGTATAATGATCATATTAAATCTAATTTGATGTTAAGAGCCGATTGCGACCATAGTGGGAAGAGTATGTGTCTATCGCACGTAATGTGTTAAAGTATATAATCCCACAAAATAAAGTTCATTAAGTGTCCTCCGAAATAAAGTAATGTCTAAACTAAGAGACCCGCCTTGCCTCAAACCCGTCCCCTCAAGCTGGTCGGATAAAACTATTGAACTCGGCGCATCTCTCCACCTCTACCTTTACTTTTCTTTCTTTCCTGTTACCTTTCTTTACTTTTACTTTTTTTCTTCTTTCTTTTGCCATCCTTCCTTCTATTTATACTCGCATCTCTAGTATATTTCTTTTGAGCAGGAACTAAGATCATTGTATAGAGAATTCCGTTTCAAGAGTTATTAATTTGATTAGTTGCTTCCCTCCATAGGAGGGTGGTGCCCCTAAATTTATTACGTGTGCAAACATTTTCTAAAGGTATTGCTCCTATAATGGTTACGAAAAATGAATGGATGAACGAATATCTGTAATTGAGTTTAAATAGAAGTCAATGGTAAAAGTTGACTTGTTGCAATTGTAACGGATGTGTCCTTCACTTTTAAGTTTCCTTCTCCAATGTTCTATGTGTTGTGTGTGTTTTGTTATGTGAGCTGTCAAATGAAATTGCCCTTTAAGGGATTAATAAAGTTGTCTTGAATCTTGAATCTTGAATCACTCTGACTGGGAGCAAGTAACATGTTCATCCCAAAATCCCTCCGGTTGCATCCGCGTCCCTCAATACTGAACCAATTTTAGAACGAGTTGTACCCATGAATCATACACACACATACACATGGGGAAATAGAGCCCAGGTTGAAAAATACCGAAGTTGTCCTTTAATGTTGTTGAGTTGCCATCTAAACCAATCAGCTGTTAGATCAGGTGAGAGCCAGGCAGTGCAGTCGGTAGAGAGCAACTGCAGCGCCTTGCGCTAAAAATTGCAGCCACCTCGCTCTTGCGATGTTATCGCCATCCACTTTTGTAATACGTCAGAGCAAGTCAGGAAGAAGTCGGACACAAAACTAACCGCATGCATTGTGCGCCGATCACTGGTGATAGAATCTGCGCAAGCCTGGCTCATCTCGAACAAGCCTATTGGCTTCATCCCGTGTGACAACACCTGAACACAACACAGGCAGGGGCGGAAATCCCAGGGGGGACAGGGGGGACATGACTCCCCCTTCAGTAAAGCTGTACCCCCCTAGAATGATTTGAGACACAATTAATAATTTTTGAACAATGCAGTAGTATTTATTAAAAGCACAATGTAAGCAGTGCTCATTATAAAAGCGCAATAATGTGCTATTTAAATCTTAAAAGATTAGTCCCCCTCTCCCATTGCTAGTAGTGGTATATCCCACACTCTTTCCAACGGGCGGGGCTAGCAGCCGTTAGTACTTGGCAGCAGTTGCAGCGCGTGGCTGGACCCCGCTGCCCACATTGCACGGGGTAAGATGTACACTCACACAGACACAGTTTAACTTACACAAGTTACAGCACATCCCATTTACTGTTACAACAAGCCCCAGGCCCAGGCTGATAATATAAACTGTCTGCAACATTTCTCCTGCATTATTCAAAAGCCAGAGTTTAGTGATAGTCAGAGAGGACAGGAGAGAAAGAAGAGGGAGAGGACAGGACAAGAGCAGTCAGTGGCGGAGTGGCTCGTAGTTAATATCTGTAGGCTCTCCACCTGTCAGTGAGACAAACATGACAGACGTGCAGTTTAACTGACGAGGAGCGGCCATTATGCGTGATTATTACGCACGGTTTTGAGGTGCACAGCAGCAGATCTCACAGCACACTGTTTATAAACCAGTTTACTGGTTTAATTGCAGGAAATGTTTACCTCACTGCCGGTTAAAAAAATGAACAAAAAAAAATAAACAAAAACGGTTTGCTCCTGCAGCCAGCAAGAGACGAAGGATCCATTCCACACACCTGAGCCAGATGAAAAAGAGGGAGAGAAGGAGAGAGATTGAGTTTCTGTCTTTGATGAATGAAGTCTTATTGTTTTGCTGCTATTAAACAATGAGAGACATGTAATATAATGGTAGGGGAAACACTGCATCAACCCAACACTTGAGTTTCTCTTATCTGTCTTCACTTTGGTATGAAACTCCAGTGATGTTGGGATGTTTAAGATCAGTACGATCAGCCATCCAATCAATAACTGATATCCAATCAGGGGGGTGTGTCGGTTGGTAAAAGACTTCCGCGAAGGCTACACTCGTGTATCCTGGCTTCCCTCTCCACTGAAAGCCTCCTCTCTCCTCAACTCCTCCAAGTGCATTTAATGTATTGAGACATCCTACAAGATGTTGAGTCTCAATCAATACCCGGGTCAAGTGATCGAGGATAGAGGAGCCGAGGAGGGATATTGGGATGAACCCAAGATTCCTATTTACCTTTAATTTGACCCTCCTTTTCCTCACTTACCTCACTTCCTTTCCCCCTCTTTCCTCAGCACTGATGATTAATTTCACTCTTTATTCACTCCTCATTAATCTGATTGAGTTCACCTGTTCATTCTCCTAAAAACCCTGTACACCATTTCACTGATTTTTTCTTCATCATCACGTGGGGCGGCAGTGCTGGTAAGCAGAATCTCTTTCATTTTAGTTAATCCTGTGTATGATAAATTTAACTGAGAACATTATTTATTCCTATTAAGATGGACATTTATTTAATTTGACTCAATGTATAATTTTGTATTTCTTTCTGTCAGATTCAAAACCCATGTGTGTTTTTCCCCTCCCCCTCTATACATAAATGTGATTTGAGTTTGGAAAATAAACCTTTGTGCGCAAAAGAGTTTCACGGCTGATGTATTATGACCGATGCCCATGATAGTAGACTTCTTCTTCTGAACCTCCTCCACACCACGACCACTCTAGTGTGCCCCTGTAAAACTCACTGTGTGAAACTAAGTGGAAGATTGGTGAAAGGAGCAAGACTGACTGGTGAATGAAGTAGGGGAGACGGGTAAACACGGTAGGACTGAATTATGGTGGATCAGCATAAACTGTACTTTGACTGTAACATCATGTCAGTACCTCAGATGGAGAGATTGGGAGTGAATGGAGTGGATTGCAATGAGGCTGAAAAGGACTATGAGAGAAAGAGAAAGGCTAGCAAGAGCTAGAAGTCAGAGGGATGATAATGAGGCCACCTGCAGAGCTTACAACAAAAAATCAAGAACCAGTCATATTGATAGATGCTCTTGGATCAAGTGGAAAGTATTAATTTAATTCAGTCAGGATGGTGGGCACTATCACCTGATAAAACTTAAAAGAGCAAATGAGGAAGAGATTGGTAAAATGAAATTTGCTAAATTCATGAACAATAAATGATTGTTGCTACAGGCAACTCGCAAACAACCGCAGGAAAAGGTACTCCCAATGTTGTCACTTAAAGGGGAAAGGTTGAAAATTCATGTCCCCGAAGCAATGGCAAAACTAAAAGGAGTCTGATCAGGGGTCCCATGAAACACGTCTATGGAAGATGTTAAAAAGAAGATTTGACGAGGCAAAATAATTGATTCAGTGTGGTCAGTGTGGACATTTTGGAGGACTAAAAGTACCTGTAAGTGTATATTAAGAATAAACCGGACTGGGCTAAGAACACTGAAGCTCTCAATAAGAAGGGCCAGAACTGCCTCTATTTTCTGTGGAGGCTGATGTCTTTCAACATCTGCTAGAAAATGGTGAGGATGTTTTATGAGTCTGTGGTGGACAGTGCTGTCCTGTTTGCTATTGTGTGCTGGGGCAGCAAGTTAAGGGTAGCAGACGCAAACAGGCTCAATAAACTCGCAAGGCCAGTAATGTCATGGCAGTGGAGTGGACTCTCTGGTGACGGTGACAGAGAGGAGGATGCTGTGTAAGATTTGTGTCATCTTGGACAATGTCTCCCACCCACTCCACGATGTGCTGGTTTAACACAGGAGCACATTCAGTGATAGACTCACCCCCCCTGGATGCAGCAAAGAGTGCCACAGGAAGTCATTCCTGCCTGTTGTGGCTATCAACCTGGACAACTTATCCCTGAGTGTCAGCCACTCTGAGTCAGTAAGACTGGCACTCGGACTTAATTCACCTCTCTGCATGTGCATAATCCATAAATTATCTAAACTAAGCACAAAAAGTAAGGAAATTTGCATTTGGTAGATTATTTCTTTGTTGTAACAATGCTTCTTGGCAATAAATCTTATGCCGTTGGAAAGCCTGTTTATTTCCCTTTTAAATGGTGCCACATTTGTAAGGAACATGCATTTTTTTTGTTTTGTTTTTTTTTGCTATTGCTATTGACTCTAGTTTTGAGCTTCTGGTACCTCCAGGTGCTGACATGACAATCAGGTGCCTGATTGGCACCTGATTGTCATGTCAGCAGCTGTGAGCATGGGCCCTGCTACAGTGGTCAGTTGGTGTCTGTTCCAAGAATGCTCCACGTTTGACTGAACTGGATAGGGCCTGTGCGATAGGGCAACTTCAAGCTGGTGTTCCGCAAAACCAAGTTGAGGCATGATTTGGAGTGAGCCCTAGTACCATCTGCAAACTGAAGGCCAAGATCCATGTAACGGTGGATGTCAGAGACAGGCCGCGAAGTGGGCGTCCCAAGAAGACGGCAACCCAAGAAGACCGTTTCCTCATCCGGTCAGCACTTAGGAAGAGTAGGTAGTCTTCTACAGATTTTCAGTCAAGGTTTGCAGGATGATATGGCCGACGGCTCTCTGCCCAGACAATCCAGAACAGACTGCACACAGCCAATCTCCGGTCTCAAAGGGCTGCCAGGAGGCCTGCCATGACTGCCCTTCACCGTCATGCCCGCACTGGTGTCGGCAACACATGCACTGGAACCTGAACATGTGGAGGAATGTTATGTTCAGCGATGAGCCCAGATTCGGCCTACGGCAGTTGGATTGTAGGGTCAAAGTGTGGAGAAGACGCGGAGAACGCTTTGCTGATTGCTGCACTGATAGAGTAACATCTTTTGGTGGAGGCAGTGTGATGGTGTGGGGCAGTAGCGGATCCTGATATGGGCCGAATGGGCTTTTGCCCAGGGTGGCACTTTGTTACAACTTGTGGGGGGGCGGCAGTAGTGGGTTCGGCCCACTTGACATGCTGCTGTGTTTTGTTATGGCCTGTTTAAGTGCTGGAATTTGTTAGTTACATGACAATGCCTGAATGCAACACAGGCTCCGCTCCATAGACTGTGTGTACAGTGCCGTGCTGCGCTGTTGTGCGAGCAGCGTATTACACACTGTCCATAACAATAACTATGTCAGGTAACAAACTGTGTCGGACTCGGGTCGGTTTGGTCAGGAAAATGCGGCCCGATCCGTGCTCTAGTGTGCTCACCTGTAAATGCGCGCTGTTTGTGTGTGTGTTGTCTGTGTGTGTGTCTGTGTGTGTGTGTGTGTGTGTGTGTTTGTGCGCATTGGGGCGGATGTGCGATACAGAGAGCAGAGAAGATTTGTAAAGGTGCGACTATGTAGAGACAGAAATGACATGCAGTGGTGTAAATAAGATAAATAACATAGGGCTATTGAGTTTGTTTAATAAAAGGACAAGGTATAGACCTGTTCTATAGGAAAGGTAAGCTTAAATGACTTCTGTTGTGATGTAGTGCTATATAGAAAATAAAAGTAAATTGGGGGGGGGGGTCGCCCAGGCGCCATTTAGGCTAGAACCGCCACTGGTGTGGGGTGGCATCTCCCTCACTGGAAAAACAAGGCTTGTCATCATTGGAGGCAATCTCAATGCAGAGAGATATCAATCAATCAATCAATTTTATTTATAAAGCCCAATATCACAAATCACAATTTGCCTCACAGGGCTTTGCAGCATACGACATCCCTCTGTCCTTATGACCCTCACAGCTGATCAGGAAAAACTCCCCAAAAAAACCCTTTAACGGGGAAAAAATATCGAGATGAAATTCTGCTAACAGTGGCAATCCCATATCTCCACAGTCTGGAACCGAACTCTATCCTCCAAGATGACAACTCTCGCTCCCACAGAGTGGACTTTATCAGAGACTACCTCCAGAATTTGGGAGTGGAGAGGATGGAATGGCCTGCCAGCAGTCCTGACCACAACCCTGTTGAACACTTGTGGGATCAGCTTGGACGTGCTGTTTGTGCCAGAGTGACCAACACAACCACGTTGGCTGACTTGCGACAAATGCTAGTTGAAGAACGGGATGCCATCCCACAGCAGTGTGTGACCAGGCTCGTGTGGCTGTGTATGGTTCTTCCAGATGCTACTGAGGCTCTTGTTTATTAAATGAATAAATTGTTAAATTGCCAATAGGTCTTGTTTCTTCAGATTTCAATCATCCAATCCACCAAGCAACACCAAACAAGAGTCAACAGCAAAAAAAAGAAGCTGTTTGGCATTGCCAGAGAAGATTTGGCAAATTTTTCATGGGCGCAACCCACATACTCAGCTCTGCTGCTCATCCCACAAATGCATGTTCCTCACAAATGTGGCACCATTCAAAAGGGAAATAAACAGGCTTTCCTATGGTATAAGATTTATTGCTAAGAGGCATTGTTACAACAAAGAAATAATCTACCAAATGCAAATTTCCTTACTTTTTGTGCTTAGTTATGTTTCTACTGTACAATAATGACTTGAGGTACAATTATTATTACCTTTTTTTTAACATTCAATAATTGGTGCAATTATTCAACTGTGCAATATTCTTAACACCACTTGTATGTATGTAATTACTCAACATACAATGCACAGAATTGTACATAGTACTTATTATTCTATTGTCTTTATTCTATTGATCTATATTGTACTCACCATTATATCATAATCAATATTTTGTATTTCTGAATGTGACACTAGTTTATAATGGAGCACAGTGCACACTTTGTATATCTTTGCACACTTACAGACTCAGCACAGTGAAGACATATATTTTATTCTAAATATCTTAGGTTCTAGTGTTAACATTGTAGTATAATGCACATTTTTATTTCTATTTTATTATATTTTATTACTTATATTTACATACTTCTATTTTATACTCCTATTCTTATTTTGATAATACTCTATTCTTTACATCGGAATGACTAACAAATCACAATTTCCCCCCAGGGATCAATAAAGTATTTAATTTTGATTCTGATTTTGATACCACAAGGATTAATAAATCTGATGGTGTTGATGAAGGGCTGATGTGATAGAGCTTTTGGGTACACCAGAATAAAAAGGCTGGGGAACACTGGTGTCGGCTACTGTTTTTTGTTTATTTTCCATTAAAAAGATTAGAATAAAATTGATAATTTATGACAAAATTCTCTGCCTGTGTGTGTCTGAATTAATAGGTAACACCAGTGAAAAATCTTAAATATCCACACACCTGTCCCATGACAAAAATGCATCTATGTCCTTCCCAATCACATCTTAATGCATGCAGCATTTCCAAAAGCTTTGGTGTCTTTGAGGATTTGGCCAGCAGATGGCAGTATGACATCACTGAACACAATCACCTTTATTCAAATCCAGGTAGCCAGTTTGAAGCAAAGCAAAACTTAGAGAAGCTGACAAAACTTAGGGGCCCCTCTCCGTTAAAGTTCATGGTAACTGGGTTTTCCCCCAACAACGTTTCTCCTAACTGATTTGACTTTCTAAGAAAAAACAATTAAACACATAAATGGAAGTGACATCTTCATTTCAAACTCTGTACATTTTCTAAAAGATTTCACCAGAAATTAATACATAACCATTTGTAACCTATGCTTTTGAATGTTCCTGTCTAATGGAACTGAAAAATGTATTGAGTATCTATTTCCTTATGAACCTGGGCCCGTATTCACAGAGAGAATAGAGAGAATAGAGATTCTCAGAGTCCTCTCAGAGAGCTCCTAACTTAGCCTACAAATTCCTAGCAAGGAATCTTAGCTTAAGAGTGATTCAGGAAGTTTCTGAGAGCAACTCTGAGCAAGGAGGGGACAGAAACGTTTATCTTACAAAGGGAAAATTCTAAGAAAAATCTTAGAATTCGAGGAATTCTAAGATTTTTCTTAGAATGACGTCACTAAGAGCTGCTTTTAGCCTTAGGATTCTTTGTGAATACTGGCCCTGAAGTTTAGAACCACACAGGAGGACAGACTGTTAAGTGGCTGTTGAGTGAGCTGTTGTGCTGCAGTGTAATGTAACTAAATGTGTGAGATCAGAGCCTTTATTTCTTTTATTACAGTCAGGTTTTTCTTTTGAGTCACATACTTTAGCCTGTATTATTGCATGTGTGTTTTGGTAGCTGTTTAAAGTTGCATCTATTAAATTTTATTTGCTTATTTGTTTGAATGGAGGTATGTTTAGAGCCCTGTGTCAGAAGGAAGGCTTAACAAACTCTGAGTAGAACTCTGCACTCTGAGTTTTGGGTTCCAGAACAGCTGAGGCACGTTCAATCTCAAAATGGTGTGCAGTGTTTTCCTAGTTTTCAGGTCGTTTCCTCAAAACAGTGTGAAATGGGTTTTGAGGTATGTTTTCTGATGTTTGGTGGCACTGCCCAAACAGCAGCGACATGCATATAAACCATAGACTGTAAAATGTATGGATGTTGATACACCCACTGGCTTGTGACCTCTTGTTTTTAAGCCTTAAGATCGGCATTTCAGCCTCCTCAGCCAAAGTGTTTTCACTGGAATGAAACCTAACACATATATTTATTTACAAATCTATTTGTCCGTGTAAACTTTTCCTCTTGGGGATCCAGTGGACCAGGTGGTCAGTGGATGCTCAGTGTGAGAAGACAGAAGTGGACTCTGACAAGACTTAATGTCTATGATGTAAACACTTTGAGACTCACCACTTCAGTACTGACCTCAGGGTACAACGACTTTTTTTTTATACCTCATTAAGAATCAAGCAACTTACTCATTTAAATTGATGAAGTATTAATCATTATTATTTACAATACAATGTCCAGAAGACTATTTTTTATTTAGGAGTTTTGTTCACCAAATACTGTAAGTCCATCCAAGGTAGTTAGTTTTCAACTGAAGAAGATATTTATGCACCTATCCTGTCAAGCTGGCATATCTACATGTAAGCTACATGATCAATTGTGATCCAGCATTTCTTAACAAAAGTGTTTGTCTTTTACTGTAATTCAAAAGGTATCCACACTGTAAAACCTGAATGACTGGTGCCAACAGAAGGAAGACCTCATGTATGGAGGGCTGTATTTGGTGCCATTGGTGCCCTGTTATTAATTACAAATTCTATGTGTTTGTGCATTATTACAGCATTATACATGTTGGCTGTTCATTCATAAAATTCAGACCAGATATGCACCATAAAAACCATCAACAAACTCAGGACATGATCTTCATTAATATCTTTATTGAAAATTCAAAACTGCTTTAATTTCAATGTTACTTTACATCAACACCACCAGGAATATCTATAAAACAATGTGGAAGGGATTAATTGAATAATTTGACAGTACAGCTGTGAATCAAGGAAAAGGTGAACTTAACTGTTACAAGACAAGTTTGCAAAATGAAAAGAGGTCGTTGAAATGTTCTCCCCGTGTCAGCGTGGGTTTTCTCCAGGTACTCGGGCTTCCTCCCACAGTCCAAAGACAAGGCATGTTAATTGGTGACTAAATTGGCCGTAGGTGTGAATGTGAGCATGAATGGTTGTCTGTCTCTATGTGTCAGCCCTGCGATAGTCTGGCGACCTGTCCAGGGTGTACCCTGCCTCTCACCCAAAGGCTCCAGCCCCCCCGCGACGCTCAAGAGGATAAGCGGTTACAAAAATGGATGGATAATAATAATAATAATAATTAAAGCTGTAAGCAGCTTTAGGCGGGACCTCGGACTCACTCCACTCACTCCACTCTAGCTCACAGCTGACAATTTCTCCACATTTCTCCACATTACTTTCAGAGGCACTAGCTCATTTCCTGTTGGATTTAGGTCAGGGGTGTCAGTGCGTGATTTGTCTTAGTCTTGATGAGACGACCAAGCCAGTTTTGGTATGATCTTTCTATGACATTCCTACGGGCTGCAGTAGCCATTTTAGTGTGCCTAGGTGGCGTTAGAGAGCCCATTTTGACACTTTTGGGGTTATTTTTTTCATTTTATCAATTTTTTCGCCAGTCCTGACATGTATGTCAATTTTGGTGAGTTTTCGAGCATGTTTAGGGGGTGAAATTTTGTTTTTTTGCGCACCAATGGGGCCCCATGTCATGCAGGATGTGCCCTTTTTTCCTTTTCGCCTCTGCCCTTCAAACATCCTGAGTCCGTCACTGAGAGAGAGACAAGCTGTGAGAGCAGGCAGATGGAGATGGCTTTTGAACTCCTCCCTTTAATTCCCAAACCGTGGGTCCAATCGTCAATCTGAGCATACCAGCAGAGAGATACACTCGTCCCGAACACAGACATATAGGTTTTTTTGTTTGTGGAGTCAAAAAATGCGATCTTGGTTGCAAGTTTAAAATGTCTAGCTCACAGCTGACAATTTCTCCACATTTGCTCATGTTACATTCAGAGGCACTAGCTCATTTCCTGTTGGATTTAGGTCAGGGGTGTCAGCACATGATTTGTTGGTGTCCTGACGTCCCGGGGACTATAAAAATTGCTACTGGGACACAAAGATGATGTGTCTGGGACAATTGACCTAAGGCTTAGAGCCATTCCCATACACTGGGACATTCTCTGCCTAGACGTGCACTGAATGCATTACAGAAAGTCAGTTTTATTCGGTTGCATGAGCTTTTTCTGAGATTTGAAGTTTAAAAATGGTCAAACGGTGTGCATGGGGTACATGCAACTCTGACACAAGGTATCCTGAGAGGCTGGGCGACCAGGTGTATTTTTTACACTTTAAACCACATCTCAACTGAGAAAAGTGTCTCCTTTGGATAAAGTTGTGTGGTAACGTTAGACCACAACATCAACTCAACGTGAATAAGATTAACAATGATGTCTACATCTGTTCTAAGGTAAGTCAACATTGTGTTTGAGGCAACATATTGTCACTTTGCTGGAAAGAAATATAAAGTTATCTTTAACATCTCTAGCTAACGTTAGCTAAAGTTAGCCTAACGTTAGCTCCTAGCTGCGTTGTTCATCATGTCACCTTGTTTGCTGGGAGTTCATTAACCTATTTTGTTCTAGTTTTGTATTTTGGTGATGGTACATCATTGTTAGCTTTAGCTGTAATAATCGCAGAGATAACAAAGGTTGGCAAACGTTATGCTGAATGATTCAGTGTAAATACTGTAGCACCAAACTAACGGAGAGACACTCTTGGTAAAGATGGTAAAAAGGCCGTTATCCTTTTCTCATATTCTGAGCCAAAAACCTTAACTTCAGTGGCACTTTAACTTGTTGTCTTTGATGGTAACGGCAACCAGATGCGGTTCACAAGTGTACACTGTGACCTGTAAATTTTGGCTTGTAATTTAAGCTTTTCATCGACCTTCTCAACAATAAAATGATGAATATATCCCTCCAATGCGTAGTTTAGGCCCTTTTGGTTACTTCTCAATGACATCTGATTGTTATGTCCCCAAAAATGATCAATTGCCTCCTGTGAAATGCCGTGTACTGTGACACCTGCCCAACCTGATCTCACAGAAATACGTGAAATGACCACAACCTCTTAACACCGCATTCCGCGGTGGCAGCACGTAATGGGTTGAAATTACGTGCTGCCACCACGAAAACAATGCCAATGTAAAGTCAATTAGGATCCTCTCCCGTGGTGGACACACAGATTCCCTGATTCAATCACGTCACGTCAACCTCGTTTTCCTCAATGATATCTTTAACATTCCTGTACACACACAAAAACGCGGAAGTGTCCTTGATAACTCAACAATATGACAGGTTAATGTCAAGGCCATAAAATAAAATAAATGTATTTTGCCAGCTTTTGATAGCGTAGGGCTTTAAGAGCATTGTGCTGTGGGCGGATGGGGCACGTTCCACTACTGTTTTGTAGCTACTGTCGGCCGTCTGTGGGCTTCATTCCATTTCAGATTGCCATCCGTCTGCCGTAACTGAATCCAGACGCCACTAATAAATAAATAAATAAATAAGAAGATAAAAATAAGGCTGAGCATGGAAGAACCAGAGAGGAAACACCACCACATGGAGCCGTCTGCCCCTGGCAACCCGGCCACCCTCCACTCCACCAGGGGAGAGTGGACCCCAAGCCAGCGCCACAGAAACAGTGTCTGCCCCGCTGGTTATACGTCCGACCGTGGCAGCTGTCACACAAACCGCTGCTGAAAATTATACATTTTGATACAGGTAGGCTATATACATATTGCAAAACTCTGTAAAAGTACACCAAAGCATATTTTCGTTTCCAAATATTTATTTGAAAATGACACCATTCATACGGTCAATATAAAACATTTTGTTAGTAATAAAAAACAAATGTAATCTCAATGTGACCACACCAGCCGGCGGGACTGTGGCTGAACCACTTCCAATGTTCATTCATTCATTCATTCATTCATTCATTCAATCGCGTGTTCAATGTGTGTGTGTGTGTGTGTGTGTGTGTGTGTGTGTGTGTCAGAGAGGAGTATCAGTAAAAAAAAAAGTAATTATTTTGGTGTTTATTTCTTTTATTCTTCCGTTTTTTTTTTTAATTAAAATGCGTAATATAGCCAACAATATTATAGACCGAATGTTAATCTAATTATTATTGTAGAATGTATTTAGCAAATCACCACTCTCAACTGGAGACAGCAGCAAAAAAAATAAATACAATAATAGGCTAAATAGTATCTAAGCAATAATAAAGTGTCTAAACAATAATAAATATTATCTAAGTTATCTATTAGGCTACCATTCCACTCTGTAAATAGATTTTAAAATTTCAATATAATTTTAATATTATTTTTGCTTATTTCATTATTGTTATTATTGGTTTTACTTTTTAGTAGTATTGTATTGTCTGAGGATGACTCATGTTAGTAACTATCTACAGTAAAAAAGAAACAAACAAAACTCATTTTATACACGGGGCCTTCAAAGTGCTCTCTGAAACTAGACCTGGCATGGCTTGTGTCCAAAAAATGAAAAAATCTAAACTTTGTCGTAGAGCTAAACCAAATACATCATTGGAAAGGTCTCAACCTGGAGAGTGACATATGTCAGTATGAAGATTCTACATGGCTCCTGCTTTCAGCCATTGACCTTTGAACCTTGACCTCAGTGCATGTTTGAGGGCTTATAACTCAGCAACTAAAGGGGGTACAGACATGGAACCAACTGTTATAGAGAGCTCTTGACCTCAGCTATCATGTGAGTGTAGTCAACAACTGGGGGTGCTGTCAGATATGGGTAAAATATGGATAAAATTAATTTTCACCCATTTAGAAATTAGATATTTAAAATCTGATTTCACAAATGTGTTTACCATCCCCTTAAAGTCCACAGTGTACTCTCAATTCAGTGTTTACAACTTCCAAATCTGGGAAAAACACTTTTTAAAAAACTACAATTCCCTGCAGTTTGATACATATCAGCAACATAGTTGTAGTTCTTCTGATTTGCAAAGTAGGGTTCTAAACAGGGTTGTAAAAAGATATATCTACTGAATATATCTAATATCAAGTAAAGCCGAACGAGTTATTACACTCCACCTAGATGAACTATGGTAAGAAAAAGTAAAGATGTCGGCTAATTTTCGATATTTTAGCTAATACACTAGAAACGGTGTTTTTGGGACAGTAGGTTCGTTTGCGGTATGTAAAATAGGGTTGTAAAAAGCTAGATCTACTTAATAAATCTAATATCTAGTAAAGCCGAAGTAGTTATTACACTGCACCTAGATGAACTATGTCAAGAAAAAAAGCAAGGATGTTGGCTAATCATAGTTATTTTAGATAGTACTCTAAAAACGGCGTTTTTGGGACGGTAGGTTTTTTGCGGCTTGTTGTAAAACAGGGTCATAAAAAGATACATCTACCGAGTATATCAAATATCTAGTAAAGCTGAACTAATAATGACACTGCACCTAGATGAAATATGTTAAGAAAAAGTAAGGATGATGGTTAATTTCAGATATTTTAGCAAGTTCTCTAGAAACGACGTTTTTGTGACTGAATATTTGAATAGGCTATAACAAATATCTAGAACAGCCGAACTATCACGTTATTATCATTATTATTATTATTATTGGTGGGAAATTATAACAGAGGAATATATTTGCCGTTTTAATATCAAGGACACTTCCGCGTTTTTGTGTGTGTACAGGAATGTTAAAGATATCATTGAGGAAAACGAGGTTGACGTGACGTGATTGAATCAGGGAATCTGTGTGTCCACCACGGGAGAGGATCCTAATTGACTTTACATTGGCATTGTTTTCGTGGTGGCAGCACGTAATTTCAACCCATTACGTGCTGCCACCGCGGAATGCGGTGTTAAGAGGTCGTGGTCATTTCACGTATTTCTGTGAGATCAGGTTGCACCTGCCATAGCGCCTGTCACCAGGGTCCAAAATTAACACTAGCCACTAGCCAAATGCTAGTAAAATAAGCAAGTGGCCAGTAACCTTGCTTCACTCACCAGCCAAAAAAACAATGGTAATGTTAATCTATTGAGTGGCTGGTAAAGTTTGAACATTCACTAGCCATTTGGCCGGTGAGTCAAAAAGTTAATTTTGGACACTGCCTGTCACTGAATGTTGATAGTTTGTCCAAGTGAGTGGAGGGGGGGTTGGCTTAGCCATGGGTCAATAGAGTGTGCCAGTAAACCCGGAACTCCGTTAGCGCTTTTAGCACTTCCGGTTCTCTCGTCTAAAAGTCAATACGTTTTTTGAATGGGATTTTGGTAAAATGCCTCAAATAAGGTCTGTGGTTAACAAAAGCTTAAGAGAGTTTCAGGTTTTGTTCTAGTACATAAAACACGTCAGTAAATACCCTACTTGTGAATTTTGAAGCTTTAACGCGTCGTAAAAAAGGCGGTTGCTAACAAGTTGCTCAATACGACTACAAACCCTGTCAGTGACATTAAATGTCATCACGCCCGAACAGGCGAGAGTGCTGGCAGTCCGCCATTACAGCTTCTTATTTAGCTTCAACAGTCCGATTTCCCCATTATACAATGTTTTTAAAATAAAGCGGCCGAAAACAGTTGAAAGCTTAGTGGTGGTGACGTCAAGAGTCATGCGACCGTGGAGTAGTCACATAGTCCGTTAAAGCCTAACGTTTGCGTTTTACTTCTGGCGATCGCATTTCAGCTTCAAATGCGGTATGAAAGGTGTTCATATGTGAAGATTATCTCGCTGAACAAAACCTGTAAGTATCATAAACTTGTGTTAGCCACAGAACTTATTTTCTGACATAATCCAAAACGCAATGCAAAAATCACATTCACTTTCTCTTCCGGGAACCAGCGCAATGCTAAACTTCTGGGTTTTGACGTCAGCCCTGGCACACTCTATTCCAGGATAGCAAAAAAAAAAAAAAAAAAAGTCAAAGCAATATCGAAATGGGTGTTATTTACAACGTCATTACGTAGGTATCTGAACGTTGCTTTTGTCGCTTGAATAATCTCAATAAAAACTTATGAACAGCAAAAATACAGTGGTTTTTGCTGCACCTGATCTGGCTCCACACGCGTGTGCATGCACACACACGGAACTCAATTCAGTGCATGACGGTCACGCTGGGTGCCGCTCGCCACCTATGCCTGCCACTCCACTTCAGAGCATGGAACCTAGCAATGCTGAGATGGTTGAAACAACTGATGCAAGCCCCTCCAGTGCCGCTCCAGTTGGAGTAGGATGTGACACTGCGCTTCGGGACTCTGAAGACGATGTTTCATCTGTTTCTGCCCCTGTGGTAAGTTAGTTTGTAAAAGTAGACTATAGGCTAACATTAGCTTGTTGGTTTTTAGCTAGTTCTAGTTATTTGCGATAGCTAACACTAGCAACTCAGCTAATCATGTACATGATGGCCTTATAAAGTTATAACATGTGACTGTGTGTTCTAAATTTTGATGATAATGACAGTACAGTTAATCAGAAGAGGTGTAACAGTTACTCGGTTCATTCAGTCAGTAATAATTAGGCTAGCAACTTTAGCTACAGAGATGAAGGTCATGCTTGAACTAGCAGCCAGTCATGTTCCTAAGTTTCCTACAGGTAAGCTGAGTATAATGAACACCCAGATAACAGTAGAATGTTTTAGCACAACCTTAGTGTGTAACTGTGACACTCAGAGACATTGACTTTGACCGCGATTAAGAGAGAGAGAGAGTGTGTGTGTGTGTGTGTGTGTGTGTGGGTGTGTGTCGCAGCTCGTGGAGGGTGCCGCTAGAAGCAGCTTCGGTAGCTAAATGCGTTGCTAATGACATTCTGTGTAAGTTAAAGTGAATGAAATGTGTGTGAAGATGCATATGGTTGAGATGCAAGAGCGACAGTAAATGTGTGAAGCAGGGTGAGCAGAGTGAATGTGTTAGGAGCAACGATGGGCTGTGTTTTATGATGAGCAGGCTAATGGATATAGGCTGCGTCATGTTTATGCTAACTCCTGCTGATTTGCTAACGCCATAGTCTGACTTCATTCCTCTCCGTCAGTAACATTTTTACGAACTCTCTGAATAATACAATTAAATCAGGCATACTTTTCACTGATATCTCAGATCATTTCCACATCTTTCATTTCTCCCTCTCTGACAAGATCGGGCACGTTGGTACAGATTCCTGATTGATGATATTTCATGGAAAAATGTTTCTAAACATACAGATGCTGAGTCTGCTTATCAGACTTTCATGACAGTCTTCAATTCTGTATTTCATTCATGCCCTAGGTACAATCAAAAAAGAAAATTGCTGGAACAAACAGGAAACCTTGGTATACATCCGGCCCCCATAAATCCTCAGTCACTAAAAATAAATTATATAAGAGGTTCCTTACCAATCCCACACCATTGAATTCAGAAGTACAAAACATATAGAAATAAATACAACCATCTAGTTCGGATATCAAAAAAAAAATATACTTTAGCAATAAAAGAAAGAACATCCCAAAAACATTAAGTCTACTTGGAAAGTTATCAATCAACTTATGAACAAACAAAAGGTTTCTGCATTTTACCCATCAGAGTTCAGTGAGGGTGGTGTAACATTTAATGATCCATATGTCATTTCTTGTGAATTTAATAATTTTTTTGCTCAAGTGGGTTCTTCTCTGTCAAAGAACATTAAACCATCTAATGGTTATCGTTTGGATTACATAAAGGGCAATTTGTCCCCCCTTCTACAGTATGAAAACACTAACAAAGTAGAGGTGCTGGAAATCATCGGTAAATTGAAACTGTCTGCTGCAGGTCATGACGATATTGGTGCTTCGTTGATTAAATATGTGTCTTCATCTATTTTAGAACCATTAACATATGTCTTCAACTTATCGTTGCAGACGGGATGTGTGCCTAAAGATTTAAAAATTGCTAAAGTTATCCCCCTTCATAAAACTGGGGACCAAAGATCATTTAATAACTATCGACCAATTTCTATTTTACCATGTTTTTCTAAAATCTTAGAAAAGCTAGTATATAAAAGAATGTTATCTCATTTAAATGAACACAATATTTTTTAAAAGCACCAATATGGTTTTCAGGAAAACCACTCTACTGATATGGCCCTCTTACAGCTGGTAGAAAAAAATTATTCAGCCATAAATAAGAATGAATATGCATTAGATATTTTTTTAGATTTATCCAAAGCTTTTGATTCTGTTGACCACACTATTTTGCTTTCTAAATTACGTTGTTATGGTTTTCAGGATTTTTCATATAGTTGGCTTGCCAGTTATGTTTCTAATCATGAACAATTTGTCTATGTTAATGGTTGTGCATCCTCCAGAGCCCAGTTAACATATGGTGTCCCCCAAGGCTCCATACCTGGTCCGTTATTGTTCCTTGTTTACATAAATGATTTGGCTACTGAGTCTTCCACTATACTACCCATACTCTTTGCTGATTATACAAACTTGATTTTGACCAACAACAATTTTGATTCATTAATTAGTGAAGCTAATTCTGGAATAATACAATTTTCTGAATGGTTCCAGATAAATAAATCATTAAATACAAAAAAAAAAATCCAATTTTATTATATTCACAGGCAAAAATAAAACGTATTGTAAATCCAATGCCAAGATTTCAGTTGGAGGAAATGAAATCATTCAGGTTTCATCCACCAAATTCTTGGGGGTTTTGATTGATGAGAGGTTATCATGGACAAAGCATATTAAGCTTGTCAATAACAAAGTGATGAAGTCTATTGGTATCATCAGAAAAATTAATGGTTTCATATCTCAGGATGCTCTTCATACACTGTATTATAGTTTAATTTATCCACATCTCAGTTATTGTAACATTGTTTGGGCAAGTGCATACCCTACTAACTTACAGAAATTATTCATCACTCAAAAGAAATTTGTTAGGCTAGCCACCTCTTCTAATTAATCGTCTCCATCTGCCCCTCTGTTTAAAAAACTTAACATATTGTCAATTTATGACATTAATACCCTTCAATCCTGCATATTTATTTATAAATACATTCACTTCCCACATCTGCTTTCTAAATCTTTCAATGAATTCTTTACAGTTAACTCTCAGGTTCATTCTTACAATACAAGACATGCCGTTAAACTTCATCCTCCCTTTTGCCGTACCACACAAAGTCAGTTTTCTTTTACTTACAGAGGTTTGTTACTTCGGAATTCACATTTTCATTTAGCAAAAACATCTACTTCTCTGATTAATTTTAAGACCAGACTGAAGTCCTATCTAATACACCAAGACTCACAATAGCTTCCTTTTACACATAATCATTTCACTCACAATCTTACTCTTAATTTTATACTGATTTCTGTGTTATAATAAGGCATTTGTATTTTTGTTGTTGTTGTTTGTTATTGAATTTTTTTGAGTATTTTATTTATTTATTTATTTTTTTTTTTTTTTTTTGGGGGGGGGGGGGGGGGGGGCATTAGATGGACTGCAGAAGACGACCCTGGCTCTTGTAGCTATGCAGGTAAACAAAATAAACTCCCTAGAGAGGAAATAATATGCTACGATTTATGTTTAGCGATTGTGACAGTCAAAGTTTTTTCTTCTGTATTTCAGACAGTCCCAGGTCAGCATCTGAAGCAGTTCCTGGATGAAGTGGGACCTTTTCCCGGAAACACCTTCTCTGGTGTAAAACTCAACAGGAAACAAGTGGATGATGATGATGACTTCCACAAAGTGAAAGATAAACTAATCAATGGCTTCTGTGACAACCTACTACGCAACCACTACGCGGTTTGGCAACCTTGATGAGGGTGTCTTGAAGGCTGCTGCCACCATGTTTGACCTAAGCAACTGGCCTGAGGACATCACTGACCTGGCCACCTTTGGCCTGGCCAATGTTGAGACTTTTGTCACTCACTTTCAGAAAACTGATGGGTTACAGTGAGCTTTATGGAACACTGTATTCACGAACAGTCAATCTAAGAAACAAAACTTTTGAAAAAGCCAAAGAACTCAGCTATTAGGGTTTCCAATCCTTTTTTTCCTGTTTTTGACAATAGTGGTTGCATTAAAAATCAATATGAAAAGGAAATATTATGTTGTTCCTTATGTTGTGTTTTCACCACCATTGGTAGGCTGAATTCTCATCACGAGTGAATAAAGCAGCTAACTCTGAATCAATCTGCTCAGATTTTTAAGTTCAAATAACTCATGTTTCCATGTTAAATTGCCTGATTTTTTTTCGTCTTTTCTGTCTCTTGCAGGCTGCCAGGAGAAGCGGACTGGCCATCAGATATTGTTTGTGGAAATTTGAAAATAAAGTTTCTCAAATTGACTTTTGTCTCTTCATTGTGCACACTTACACACAAAATATGGTAACAGTCAGCTATTTTTGAATGTTAGCATTGATTTCTCTCATTGAATGGTGAAATATTTGTAGTTTGAAAGGTCCGACCTAAATGAATAAAGGTCGTAGTTAACGAAGTATATGAATATTAATGAATATTAATAAAGGAGCGCCCACTGAGTGCAGCTCATTTTATTGATTGTTTGAACGTCGTGTGGTGGTCATTTTTGATTAAAGGCCAACGTTGCAGCCACGTCTTGGCAATGAGCAAACGCTCTCCCTGCGACGTCTTAACGATGTAAACTTGATACATCTGGCTGACGTTGGTATGTGTGCTATCTGGGACTTCTGTGTTTCTGATTTGTGTGTGAGCATTAATAACGGCAGTAAATTATAACCTTTGGGTTGATGACGCTAAATCCAAAAGCTAGACTGATTTAAGTCCTCACATTTAAACCATGGTAAATTATATATTTGTGTTATAAGGTTATAACACTGAACTCAAAAGCTAAACTACGGTAAGCCTTAATGTTTCATTTGCGGTGCTGCTGGCACCTGAATCTCTCAGATATCTAAAGCATCACTGCACGCATTAAGAAAAGGCCTATTTGACACATTGATTGCCGCGAAACACGGAGTCACAATTGTGTCCTGTTTTAATTCAGCTTTGCTGCGATACTCCAGAAAGTTATAATTAATTAAAACAGTTAAAGTCACTCAGTGGGCGGTGCTAAACCGTCACTTCCTGCCCTCATCTTCTTCTACTATTTAGTACTTCCTCAGTACAGCGTCCTCTCGGGCTATTCTGCCCAATTGCATTGCAGGCTTCAATTCAAACAGCACCCTCTTTGGTTGCTTTGCCTCATTACATTGAATTTACAAATTGAACAGCGCTCTCTTTGTTACTTTACCTAACTACATTGAAATTACAAATTGAACAGCGCTCTCCCTGGTTGCTGTCCCTCATCACATCGAATTTGCAAATTGAACAGCACCCTCTCCTGCTTACTTTGCCTCATTTTCATTTGATGTGCAAACTGAACAGCGCCCTCTCCTGGTTGTTTGGTTAACTGAGTTTGATTCACAAATTGAAACTGTGTCTACAATTGATGAGAGTCTTAATAACCAACATTGATTTAAGTTAAGTCTGGTTAACTTTGATAAACCCATTATCTATTAAGATACTGATCCTTTACAAAACAAAGATTTTTAATCTGAGTTAACCTATATTAATCCTGATTTCATTTAAAAGGGGTATTTAACTACATTTGAATGTAAGAGTTGTCTTACGATTCATAAATAAGAATCTT